>NC_134353.1:361617632-362250148 GCF_048569485.1 Anomaloglossus baeobatrachus
CCACTAGGAATGGCTATATACCCTGCCTGCCTGTATACTGCTACAATAGTCCTGACAAGGACTCTTCTGGTCACTAGCCTGTATTCCGACCTGCCTATACCCTGCCTGTATATAGCAACAATAGTCCTGAGAAGGACTCTGCTACTGTACTCCGACCTGGCTATACCCTGCCTGCCTGTATACAACTAGAATAGTCCTGAGAAGGACTTTTGGTCACACTGTTTGCAGCCCTGCTACGGAAATAGCTATAAAGGGCCGCAAACCTTTCCCTGAAGCAGCAACACTCTCCCTGCACTGACTGTCTGGATGGCTGTGAGCAGAGCACAGCGCGCCCGCCGGTATAAAGGCTCGGTCACGCTGTGCGGGCCGGCCAATCACTGCAATTCCACAACTAACAGGCCTGTGGCATTGCAGTGGTCTGCCAGCCAATCCCTGCATGAGGGCTGGCTCTCAAAAGAGCGCCAACATGCAGGGATGAAGACCACGAGTACAGCACGAGTATCGCGAGATTACTCGGTCCCCGCCGAGTAGCCCGAGTACAGTGATACTCGTGCGAGTACCGAGTAGTAACAAGCATGCTCGCTCATCACTAGTCTGAATCCTATTTTGCGAGAGACTGAACCTGAGCCTCGACGGGACCAATAAAGATAGGGTAAAACGTGATGTGAACCCAGCCTTATGCAGATCAGTTTTCTGGTGGATGTGACAGTTTTCAGTTAGATAAATAGTTGGAGTCCTCCACTTGTAACTGCATATCATGGCGCGGCTGAACTGAGCTGCGAGAACTGAGGTGACGTCACTCATGTGATTTGTGGTGTCACCGCACATCACCTGAATGAAGTCAGAGCTGATCTCGCGGCTCACTTCTGCTGCGCCCTGATATGCGGTCACAAGTGAAGGACTCCAGCTGTCACCGCACATCACCTGACTGAAGTCACTGCTGATCTCGCGGCTCACTTCAGCCGTGGCCTGATGTTGCGGTCACCAGGGGAGGACTCCAGCTGTCACCGCATATCACCTGACCGATGTCACCACTGATCTCGCGCGGCTCACTTCAGCCGTGGCCGGATTTGCAGTAACAGGTGAAGGCTTCAGTCAGGTGACGTGCGATGATAGCTGGAGTCCTCCATCTGTTACCGCAAATCCGGCCGCAACTGAAGTGAGCGTGAGGTCAGCGGTGACTTCAGTCAGGTGATATGCGGTGACAGCTGAAGTCACCGCTGATCTTGCGCGGCTCACTTCACTTGCGGCATGACCCTCTCAGCGAGCAGTCATGTTCTATGGTTGCTCACTGTGATTGTCATATGTAGCAGAGTTGAATGCGTCGTCGGACCTCGTGTGGATTACGTCGGACCTGGAGGGGTGTTTGGTGGGTTAATAAAGTGGTGAAAGGGGGGGCTTTTTTGTGTTTTATTTCAAATAAAGGATTTTTTGGGTGATTGTGTTTATTTACTTTCACTTACAGCTTAGTGATGAGGGGGTGTCTTATAGATGCCTGCCATTACTAAGATAGGACATAGTGGCAGCTATGGGCTGCTGCCATTAACTCCTTATTACCCTAATTGCCACCGCACCAGAGTAATGGGAATGAGCTGGGTAGAGTCCCTGGACTGTCGCATCTAATGGATGCGGCAATTCCGGGCGGCTGCTGGCTGATATTTTTAGGCTGAGGGGCTCCCCATAACGTGGGGCTCCTCATCCTAAGAATACCAGCACTCAGCCATGTGGCTTTACCTTGGCTGGTATCAAAATTGGGGGGGACCGCACGACGTTTTTTTTTTAAAATTATTTATTTTACAGCACGATATAGACCCACCCACCGGCGACTGTGATTGGTTGCAGTGAGACAGCTGTCACTCAGTTTGGGGGCGCGTCTGCCTGCAACCAATCACAGCCACTGGTGAGCAGGGAAGGAGTGAATATGTAATGAGCCTAATGAGCGGCCAGCTCTGGAAGATGAAAGAGTTGCCGCGGCTGCAGTGTGACAGCCGCCCGGTGATCGGTGAGAATGGAGAGCTTGCTCCTACCCCTTTGCGCCCGATTCTGGTCCCCGTAGACTTTATATGGGGAGCAGTATCTGGCCAAATACCAGCGATCAATCCTCGCCGACTCGGAGTCTAGTAAAAAAAATGCACCAAAATGCATGGAAAATAACAACTTGCATTTTTCATTGCAGTTTCATGTGTGTGGTGTTCTGAGTATGGAGAGTGCATGGACCAGCTGCAGACCTCCTAACTAGCCGGGTACCAAATGACCAGTTGTTGATCAGCTGTGGACCTCCTTCTCGGCCACGGATCTCCTGACCAACCGCTGACCTTTTGACTAGTCGCAGACCTTCAAACTAGAAAAGCAGAGACCAAGTACAGCGAACCTCATGTTGATGGTAGTATACATGAACCCCATAGGATACATACAAAAACAAATGAACAAGGAGGGGTATTTACCATGTTTTGTTTGAAGTAAAGCTACTACACCACAGTTGTGAAAAAAGTGAACCGTTTTTATTATTACAAAAAATACAAAATATTAGGACTCACATGTGATGTTAGTTAGTAGTTAGACATACATAGTTAAAAACCAATTAGATGAGACAGAGAAAAAGGGGGGTCCCAGGGAGGGAGACAGGTTACCCCTTAATACCAAAACGGGGAACTGGATAGTTTAATAATGTCCCAAGTGGCTATATAAATAACCAGAAAAGCATAGGTATATCCCCTAAGGTGATGAAATAATAGGATGCTAATACATTAAGCAGTAACCAACAGGACAAGGTCCAAATCAGGGCCTGAAAACAGCAAGATGTAACACCACCAGCAAGTACATAACATGTTCATGAACAAGGAAAGAGTCATACAATGGTGGAGATTGGCACCTGAAGGACCTACCTGTGGTATGTATAGCACCCGAGGAGGGGAGTCTGTCAGCCTCACATGTGGACTCGGTCCCGACACGTTTTTCGCAGGTGCTTCAACGGGAGACTGTGACCAGCAGTGTACCAGCGTGTATAAATAGGGATAAGGGGCGGGGATTAGCTGTGATAATCACCGCTGTGTCCAGACTCAGCTGAGCGCGCGTAACACACCGAGAGCCAGCACTCGATATGACTTCCGGGTTCCAGGAAATCCAGTGACGTCATACCCAGAGGCCGGGTTGGAGTGCGCGCTCAGGAGTCTGTGACAGCGCTGAACAGCGATATCCATCTTAAGTCCTGGCAGCAGTATGGGCAAGGAACACAATTGATATAACTATGATAGTTTCATGCAAAAGTTGCCGGTAATTAGTGTTAATAATGTCTGGTGCTTGGTAAACAGGCACAAAATGTTGTTTGGATGTGAAATTCCTTATATTAGGTCAGTTATACCATGGGCAATCCAGACAAGCGCTGCACAACAGCGCTCATCTTAAGTCCTGGCAAAAATAAGGGCACAGCGCATGAGTCATGTTACCATGACAATCTTAGTCAGAGAACCACACCCAATGGTTACGGTTCGATAGTAAAGTTCACAGTGAACGCAGATGTTCATGGCCGCTCCTCCAGGACTTCTGGATATTCAGTTCACATTGTCCGTCTCCTATACAGATGGTATATTATACACCACAGGCATGAAAAATAAACTAGAAATAAGAGAGATAAAAGAATAGGAGTCAATATGGATCACTGCTAAAAATAATATATACAATTAAGGCATATGGAAAAGCCGATGCCAAGACTTAAAGCACGAGGTACTTATACTAAATTAAAAATAACACTGATAAATTAATAATAATGAGATAGGTGAAGAGGGAAACAACTCCATGTATCCAAAAGAATGGAAATAATGTTAATGCTGGGGGATCCCTCGTCTACCCCAGTTGGGGGATGGCCATTTGCAAGCTAACCAGGGGGAGAAGGGAGTCTAAAATAGCCATCACTCAGCTACAACAGAAGAATGTATGAGTTGGTGCTAAGAACCAGCTGAGGAGTATATATTATAGGAAGGGTGAAAATGAAAGCCTCTCATTTAGCCCATCAGGAGCAACTGTCCCAAGCCGAAAAATCCATTGGGCTTCTCGTTGTGACAGTCGCTTCATGAGGACGCCCCCGCGTATGCCCATATGTATCTTATCGATACCCCAAACCACTAAGCTAGATGGATCGCAATTATGCTTCAGCTTAAAGTGGCGTGGTAATGTCTTGAGGGACTCAGTAGACTCAACCTCAGCTGCCACCGCAATATCGCTTATATGTTCACGTGTCCTCCTACGGAGTTCACGTGAGGTTAACCCGATGTATATCAATCTACACCCACATGTGGCATCATAGACAACTCCAGCAGTGCTACACGTAATGTAGTGACGAATCTCATATTGTCTGCTGGAGTTGGCTGCCACAAAAGTGGTGGTCCATCTGATTGTCAGGTTTCCAGGTTTTCCAGTTCTCTTTTGAATGAGCTTGCCCTCGGTTAACATGGAGTTTACTGTTCTGTTGCCCTACTTCCTGTCCAGCTGCTTAAAAGGCCGCCTCTAAGCCTAGTCCAGTGCCTGAGTATACTGCTTGCTGTGTGCTCCTGCTTTGCTGCTGCTAATCCTGATTGCCTTTGGATCCTCCTAAAGACTACCGACCGACCGACTCTGGACCTTACCCGGTTTCTCTAAGCTGTGCCCGGATTCCGTCTGCCATCTTCGGTCAGCACTCTGCCCGGTTCTCTCTGGTTCGTAACCACTCTGGACAATCATTCCGTACGGACACTCCTGGACTTTTACCGCTTGCCCCTTGTGTCCAGGCTGCGGCGCATTTAGGCCTTCCGGGGTGATTGCCGGACAGTCCCTGTATAGGGGTTCGCTCTGGTGGTCTCCCTGGGGGAGTCCGGTGCGTGGCCCCGGGAATTCCCTTCGCTCCGTTTCGGAAAGGTATTTTGTGTATTTGTACTGCTGTGTTTTCCGTTGTGTATCTACCGTGGTTACATATTATAAAACATCTTGTACCAGGAACTCGTCTCTGATTGTCATTGCCCTACGCTATCGAAATCCTCAGAACATATATAAGTATTACACTGATATTGCGGCAGGCGAGGCAAGAGCCACAGGGGAAACAACCCTATTTGGGGCGACCTGTATGAAAGGGCAGGCCCAATTTTGGAATGTAGTGGCTGTGAACTAATAAATCGTTCAGGCTTCTGCCCCGTCTAGCTGTCATAAGTGGGCAATCAGAGACTACCATCCTCAAGACAGGATCTGTCTTAAGTACCCCCCAATGCTTCACAAAAATCTGTTGTATATCCTGCCACTGGCTGTTGTAAGGGGAAATGAATCGAGTGGCACCGGAGGATGACGAGCTGCGACTGATATAGGCACGGGACAGGAGACTGTTTCTATTAGTGCCTTTGCCCTCTGGTATCCTTTCTTAATCCACCTCTGACTGTACCCACGTTCCGTAAATCTCTCCCGCATGTCCACCGCCTGTTGGTCAACACATTGATCAGTCGAGCAGATCTGTCTGAGACGTAGGAACTACCCGACTGGAATTGATCGTATGGTTGACGGTGGATGACTAGATGTAGCATGCAGGAGAGAATTCACGGATATGGATTTCCTAAAAATATCCGTTGCCACAGCACCATCTTCCATCACCGATATTCTCAGGTCCAGGAACTCGATGGTTCGAGTATGGTGCTGGCAAGTGAGGTGGATATTGTAGCTGTTGGAGTTTAGCTGATGCACAAAATCCTCAAGTTCGGGACCAGTACCTCCCCAGACGACAAACACGTCGTCAATATAGCGAAGCCAGCACTGTGCATGGGAGCTAGCAACAATCCCCCTGCAAACACCTCCCTCTCCCAATAACCAAGGAAGAGGTGGGCGTAGGAGGGGGCACATGCCGCCCTCATCGCAGTGTCGTGTCGCTGGAGGAAGTACCGGTCATCGAAAACGAAGAAATTGTGCGTGAGCACAAACTCCAACAGCTCAAGGACCAGAGAGCGCAAGGAAGGATCCCAACAGCTCATCCCGAGAAAGTATTCAACGGCCCGCAGGCCGTGTTGATGGTAAATACTGGTATATAGGGCCTCAACATCCAAAGTCACCTGCGAAATCCCACCCTCTACATATAATCCATCCAGTCTTCTCAGGACGTCAGAAGTGTCTCTGACATAGGAGGGCAGCGTCTCCACAAGTGGATGTAAATAGAAATCAATGAATTTGCATGCCAATCACTTAGCCCTCCAATGCCAGAGACAATCGGATGTTCTGGTGGACTGGTCGGATGTTTGTGAATTTTAGGAAGTAGGTAGAAGGTGGGTATCACCGGTGACTTTGGTAGGAGGCCATCCAGTACCTTTCTCGGGATTATGCCTAAGTCAAATGCCCTCTCCAGGATCAGCCGCAGCTCAGTCAAAAACTTACTTGTGGGGTTGGAGGGGAGAGTGGTGTATGAATCCTTATTCCTAAGCTGTTTATTGGCCTCTTTGACATAGGCTTCTTTTGACCAAAGCACCACATTGCAAGTCGTCTCCTTTCAGAGCGCACAGGGCACAAGGCCCATGAAAGAGCACGGGAGCCATAGAAACCGGCTGAAGATTCAGAAGCGCAGCAGTCAGCAGGTACAACCTCCACACACCACTTCCCCACCACGTGTCTGTACTGTGCCGGGGTGGGTTGAGGACCACAACAACCATCGCCCATGACTGCCGCTCCCTGGCACTTTACAGCTCCTCCACCCCATCTTACAGACACATATGAGGAATACGCTTGTGTGAATCTGGCCTGTAACACCATTTTATCCTGTTAATGGGAACCTGTCAGGTGTAATATGCACAAAGGACCACGAGCAGTTCTGGGTACATATTGCTAATACCAGCCTAACTGTCCCTGTATCTAGTAGCATAGATAAAGAGATCTTTAGAAAAAGTATTTCCAAAGATCTTTTACTGTATGCTAATGAGTGAGGGTAGTAGCCCACTGGGCGTTGGTTCCCCTGGCTAGTCGACCTCATCAGCATGTTAGTACAATCCTGTGGGTGTGCTAACATGCTAATGAATGTGCAGCATCAGAGGATGATCTCACTCACCTCTCCGCTGCCATAGCATCTGACGCTGGATTTCGGGGCTCAGTGTGCATGACCCCGGAGTTTTTGTCATGCGCACTATGAAGCCGGGTGTACACGTCCTGGCTTCAAACTGAAGTAGTGCGCGTGACTGAAAGTTCGGGTTCAGCTGAAATCCCCCATTAGACGCGATGGCAGCGGAGAGGTGAGTGAGATCATCCTCTGATGCTGCGCATTCATTAGCGTTAGCATGATAGCACACCCACAGGAGCGTACTAACATGCTAATGGAGCCGACTAGCCAGGGGAACTAACGCCCAGGGGACTAGACCATGCTCATTAGCATAAGGTAAAAAATCTTTAGAAATACTCTTTCTAAAGATCTCTTTATCTATGCTAGTGTATACAGGGATGGTCAGGCAGGGATTAGCAATATGCACCCAGAACTGCTCATGGTCCAGGGGCATATTACACCTGACAGGTTCCCTTTAAAGGGATTATCTGTGATTCATCCTTATTTCCTCATAGGCTTGTATAAGTAGAAAATAACAAAAGAAAATAAAGAACTTGAATTGCAGCCTCTGTGTCGTCCCATCATTGCTGGCGCTCCCAACATCGCGCCCCTGCGCCATCAGCGACTACTGCTCCCAACATCCTCTCTGGGGCCTAAAGGGTGCTTTACACGCTGCGACATTGCTACCGATATGCCGTCGGGGTCACGTCGTTAGTGACGCACATCCGGTGCCGGTAGCGACATCGCAGCGTGTGACACCAAGGAGCGATGATCGATTGCAAAATCGTCCAAAAACAGTGATCGTTGACACGTCGCTCCTTTCCTTAATATCGTTACTGCTGCAGATACGATGTTGTTTATCGTTCCTGCGGCAGCATACATCGCTATGTGTGACACCGCAGGAACGACGAACATCTCCTTACCTGCGTCCACCGGCAATGCGGAAGGAAGGAGGTGGGTGGGATGTTACGTCCCGCTCATCTCCGCCCCTCCGCTTCTACTGGCTGGCCGCTTAGTGACGTCGCTATGACGCCGAACGCACCTCCCCCTTGAGAGAGGGATTGTTCGGCGGTCACAGCGACGTCGCTGACAAGGAATGTGCGTGTGACGCTGCTGTAGCGATAATGTTCGCTACGGCAGCGAGCACCAAATGTCGCACATACGACGGAGGCGGGAGCTATCGCGCTCGACATCGCTAGCAATCGCTAGCGATGTTGCAGTGTGTAAAGCACCCTTAACTCTACCTGTGGAGAGCTGCGTCACCATCTGCCCCAGCAGAGACTTTCCGCAGCAGCGGCTAATACTGGCCGCGTACCGCAGGTGGCGTCACGAATAACTACTTCCATCATCCCCATCTTTATTGACACCACCGGAGTCACGGAACTGGACCTAGCCGCTGTGACATCCCGAACCGACACCGGCCTGGTGACGAGTCACTCCAGAAACCCCGTGGGCGCGTCAGTGCCATAGGCCAGTAGTCTGAAAACGGATAGCACACGTTATCTATTTCTCAGAGCAATGTGAACAGAGCCAGAGGACAGGCGGTTGTATACAATGTGTGTACAGTGCAGCTGTTGCTAGTGGCTACCAGCTCTCAGCAGAGGGGCAGGCAGACCACCTCTCAGCAGCAGAGGGGCAGGCAGACCACCTCTCACCAGCAGAGGGGCAGGCAGACCACCTGTCACCAGCAGAGGGGCAGGCAGACCACCTCTCACCAGCAGAGGGGCAGGCAGACCACCTCTCAGCAGCACAGGGGCAGGCAGACCACCTCTCAGCAGCAGAGGGGCAGGCAGACCACCTCTCAGCAGCACAGGGGCAGGCAGACCACCTCTCAGCAGCAGAGGGGCAGGCAGACCACCTCTCAGCAGCAGAGGGGCAGGCAGACCACCTCTCAGCAGCAGAGGGGCAGGCAGACCACCTCTCAGCAGCAGAGGGGCAGGCAGACCACCTCTCAGCAGCAGAGGGGAAGGCAGACCACCTCTCACCAGCAGAGGGGCAGGCTGACCACCTCTCAGCAGCAGAGGGGCGGGCAGACCACCTCTCACCAGCAGAGGGGCAGGCAGACCACCTCTCAGCAGCAGAGGGGCAGGCAGACCACCTCTCAGCAGCAGAGGGGCAGGCAGACCACCTCTCAGCAGCAGAGGGGCAGGCAGACCACCTCTCAGCAGCAGAGGGGCGGGCAGACCACCTCTCAGCAGCAGAGGGGCGGGCAGACCACCTCTCAGCAGCAGAGGGGCGGGCAGACCACCTCTCACCAGCAGAGGGGCAGGCAGACCACCTCTCAGCAGCAGAGGGGCAGGCTGACCACCTCTCAGCAGCAGAGGGGCAGGCAGACCACCTCTCAGCAGCAGAGGGGCGGGCAGACCACCTCTCACCAGCAGAGGGGCGGGCAGACCACCTCTCACCAGCGCCGCACTTTACAGCTCCTCCTCACAGTTGTTAGTGAAAGTTGCCGACTCCTCCCCGTCCGTCAGCTAAGCCCCGCCCTGGACGTCACCGCCCCTTTATATAGCGGCCAAGTGTGCAAAGCAGATCACTGAGTCGGAGCGGCCCAGCGGTGAGTGCAGGGTCCCGGGCCCGAGTACTGGAGCCGGTGCTGAGTGGGCTGGACACGCGTGGCCGGCATGGTGGTGCAGTGTTGTGGACGCCTTTCTTTGGCTGACACTTCCCCTTTGTGACTTTCCCCTCAGGTGAAATCTCGGCTACCAATCTTTGGCATCATGGCAAGTAACGGAGCGGATCCCGATGCCCAGGTGTGCGCGCCTCCGGAGCAGCAGGTGAGTGGCGCCCGCTATCGGTGCCATCAGGGCGCTCAGACGTGGCGATCTCCGCTGCCCTTTGTACCCTTCATCCAAGGCCACCTTCTAACCACGCTCCGGCTAAAGTGCCCGGTCACAAAGTAGGAATGTCTGGCACCAGATGCCCTGTCTATCATGGCCACATTACACGTGACACCTGGGCTGTGGGCTTCTGGGCACGAGTGTCAGTGGGAAACAGTAGCCAGGACCTGAAGCTCTGATCGGCTGAGGACCCTGCATAGTGATCGGGCTGTGCCTGCTGGACCGGCACACATTGGCGTTATCCTGCTTTCTGATGAGCGATCACTGGGCATGTGGGTATGGCATAAGAGGTTTCCAGCCATCACAGCACTGGTAGTGATATATGGGGTACGTGCCCACGATCAGGCTTCCTTGCAGAGATGCTAGTGTCCTGTGTGGGAGAACGTGCCTTCTATACCCACAATCAGGGTTATGGGTGGCCATGGCCTATTCTTGCTGTATTGTCCTGCAAACACTAGTGTCCACAAGAATACATTGATATGCTGTTGCTTGGAAGCTGTTCCCTATGTCAGTTTATGGAGATAAAATATCTCTCCCCAGTGGATATGGGATTCCTATAAATCCCATCCATTGTGCTTGTACTGGACAACACCACAAAACATGCTGTGGCCAACACTGACTGGACGTGTACTCACTGAATGCCACCTATTCTGAGCAATACAATAGAGATCTTGATTCCAGTGGATGAGTTGCTTGCTGTAGTTTTGATTCCCAGTTATTAACATGCATATCAAGTAAACCTACTGCCATGTTCTACATATTCATGAGCTTTGTATAACTTGACCTACCACTGGTGCTTTTTGCCTATGCAGTGTGCACAAAAAGCAATCAACCAGTGGGACTTGCCAGGGCACAGCCTCTAGAGAATTGGTAGACCTGCTTCAGACTTAAAGCACCGCTCCAGTGTGTTTACACCCCCCCCCCCCCCCCCAATAGGTGCTCGTTCACACATGTGCAACCCATGCAGGTTGCATGACTGATTGTCTCCTGATCAGACCATGACCGCTTCAGAAATGTATGGAGGTCTCCTGTCATCTTCACCAAGTAAAGCTGCTTTCACGCATCCGGTTTTTGCTATGCGGCACAATCCAACACTTTGCAGGAAAAACGCAACCGTGTTTTTTGCCGCTGGTTGTGTTTTTCCTGCATAGACTTTAATTAGTGCTGCATGGCCTTGCATTAGGTCTGGTTTTTGCCGCATGCGGCAGATTTAGCCGATGTGGCGGCCGGATGGAACGTTGCCTGGTAGGTTTTTTTTTTTTTTTTTTTTTTTTTTTTTTTTTTTTGTGCGGCAAAGAAACCCGCATTGCGCCGCATCCGGTCAATGCGGCGCTTTTCTCCATGCATCCCTATGGATGCGGCAAAAATTGTATCCGGCAGCTGCATGTGGTTTTTGCCACTCACATGCTCAGTAGCATGCCGCAAGCGGCAAAAACCGGACGGGCTGCGTGTATAAAACTTGTGCAAAGGATGCGTTGTTTTCACCGCATAGGTTTCACAGCCGGATTGAGCTGCGCGGCTCAAACCGGATGTGTGAAAGCAGCCTAAGGTGACCCACATCACGTGGTGCAGAGATGTGGACCTGGCCTGCTCTATACTCTAGTACACTAGCTGAGCCCATGTTAAAAGTGAAACCAACTCTAAAGTGTAAGTTGTGGGGCCGCATATTGCTGAAATCTTGTGGTTCACAGCAGTTCAGTGACCTTCTGTCTAGAGGACATGTGCTGGATTGAGTCAGACTGGAAACCGTGTAGCATGGCTGCCCATAGGGGGGGGGGGGGGGGGAGGGGGAATGTGTGGCTGCAATCTATAGGGGTGGGGGGGGGGGGGTTAAGCCAACACTAAAGGCTCCAAAGGAAAATGAAAACATTTTTAGTGTTGGTGAAAATAAAATACAAGAAGCATTGTGGGCTACAGGGTCTTCCCAGGAACATGTGCAATTACTGCATTGCTAAGTCTAAGGCCATCTTCTGCTAAAATCCACATCTTTGGTTCCTTGATAAGTACATCTGATGAATTGTGTATTCTCTCTCCCACAGAATGTGGTGGAACGTGTCACACAACTGCCTCTGGTCAGCTCTGCGTGCAGTGTGGTGAGCTCGGTGTACAACACTACCAAGGATAGCCACCCATACATCAGTAAAGTGTGCGATGTGGCTGAGAAAGGAGCCAAGACCTTAACGGATGTGGCTGTAACTGGATCAAAGCCTCTTATAAGCAGACTGGAGCCACAGAGTAAGTGTAATGTGTACCTGCACTGATCCGTGAGGGAGAGGGCTGCAATCTGATGCCTGACTGTGGGTGGCTGGAATCACACTGCTATTGTAATCAGGTGTGTGTTCTCTGAAATATTCAGCTGGGATCATAGGGAGAGCCCTGACTAGCCCAGCTTCAGCTGATGGGTCTCTTCCATGTGTGTAAATGGGGAGATGCCTGTCAATCAACTGGTGCTAGCCACACCCCTCCCTATAGTTCCTGGCTTTTTTTTTTTTTTTTTTTTAAACTTTGAAGCATTTCAAAAGTAAAACCTAAGGGTATGTGCCCACGATCAGGACTCACTCATGGGGTCCTGACCTGCGAGGCTGTGAGTATCCTCTGCAGGAGACCACTGCTGCTTGTACCCACGATCAGGGTTCAGTGCGCTCTGGTCTTCTTGCTGTGGTCTCCCTACGGAGGGCGCATGCAAATCTACAGCAAACAATTGACATGTTGTCGTCTGGAGAGCTGCACCGCAGGTCAGGGTTTGCTGAGGAAGAATCAAGCACAGTGGGCATGGCATGTCTACAAATCCCATCCACTGTGCTTGTACTGTACAATTCAGTGTCTTTGACACAGCTGAAGCATGCTGCATCCAAAACACTGATTGTGGGCACGCACCCTTAGGGGTACTTCTCACATAGCGAGATCGCTGCTGAGTCACTGTTTTTGTGACCTTAACCAGCGATCTGTGTGTGACACTCAGCAGCGATCTGGCCCCTGTTGTGAAATCGCTACTAGTTACACACTGCTCTGGTTCATTTTTATTTTTTTTTTTTTTTTTTTTTTTGGATTGACAGCTCACCAGCGATCATGTAGTGATGCACCAGTGATCCTGACCAGGTCAGATCGCTGGAGCATCGCTAAAGTGACTACCCTTAGGCAGCATCTGTGCACCCAGGTTCTCCTTCATGCTGCCCTTGGTGTAGGCAGTAGTAATCTAATGACTGGTTTCTTAAGTCAGTCTGAGCTAGCCATGAAACATGCAATGTGGCTGTTACAAACTCAGAACAACGTTTGGATAGTTATACTGCAGATCGGTAAATCAAAGAGCTCTGACTAACACTTTGGCTGACATGTCAGCTGGTCTGGGCCAAGCAGTCTTATGAATTCATACCCATTGTGCACACTGATACTGTAAGAATGGATTGAGACCATGTCATCAGCACATTTCTGCCACGATTAACTGCTGATTTCTGCCCACATGAAGGATCAGCTGAGGGTCTAAAACAGAACAGCTAGTAGCTTCTCCAGAAGAATGGGATCACTGATGGGCTCTGAAAACTGCAGCCAGTTATGTGCAGGAAAACTGTCAAAGGACAACCTAAAGAAAAGTTAACTAGAGTTGAGCGAGGGCCTAACTACTCGCACTCTCTATACTCATAACGAGTACTGTCTAATACACATATTTTCACTCCGAATAGCATGTGTAATGCAAGTCAATGGTGAAAACTCGCAAAGTAATGAGTAACCTGAATGTCATAGCAAATGGTGTGGAATTCGGGTTACTCCTTACTTTGAGTTTTCCCCATTGACTTGCATTGCACATGCTATCTGGAACATCCGCAAGTATTAGACAGTACTCGTTATCAGTATGGCGAGTGTGAATAGTTACTCGCTCAACACTAAGATTTAAAATTTTAATTTATAAAATCAATAGGACACTACATTTTGCTTATTTTTCTGTAATATTGAGTTGAAAAATAAAGTAAAATGACACTTGCACTTTAAAGGGGTTGTCCAGATTAAGAAGTTTGAAGGCACTCTGACTTCTGAATCCTCCTAGTGCACACTGAGCTGAGGATTTGCTGGCTTATGAGCAGAACGCTCATGATGGTAATAGGCATATACCTGGCCAGAACCAGATGTGAGGCCTCACTCCAACTGTATGGACTCGGTGCAGCTGTCTAATGGGCATGGCCTTGCTTATTACATTTGTATGGAGTGAGGCCAGTCGCTAGTCGGCTTCTGGCTGGGTACATGACTGCCATTCTGGCTCAGAAACCAGCAAATCCTCATGGCGCACTGGTATGTCTGTAAGTCACTGCAGATCTATCATTTTAGACTAGACAATAGGTGGCTTTACACACTGCAACATCGCAAACGACATCGCTGTAACGTCACCGGTTTTGTGACGTTATAGCGACCTCCCCAGCGACATTGCAGTGTGTGAAACACATCAGCGACCTGGCCCCTGCTGTGAAGTTGCTGATCGCTACAAATTGTTCAGGACCATTCTTTGGTCCTTTGTTTCCCACTGTGCAGCATGATCGCTAGAAAGTCTGTGTGTAAAGGGGACTTTACAGCGACTTCGTTAGCGACTTCTCTTTCAAAAAAGCTGCTTTACAACGTCCCCAGTGACTAGCTAGGTCGTTCTGCAGGTCCGGATCGCTGTTGCGTCGTTGGCCAGGTCTGCCTGTTTGACAGCTCACCAGAGACTTTGTAGCGATCCCGGCCAGGTTGGGATCACTGGTGGGATCGCTAGAAAGTCTGTGTGTAAAGGGGCCTAATGCCTTTAAGGAAGCAAAATACCTGCACTGCAACTTTAATTAAAACCCTTCCCCAGTAGGCATTCACATCCTCTTAAATCCCTTACCATTCCTCCCAGTGTCAGTAAAATTCAGAGCTTTAATGATATATATACTGTCCATTCCTTTTAGTTGCCACCGCTAATGAACTTGCCTGCAAAGGTTTAGACAAACTGGAATCTACCTTGCCTATTCTTCAGCAGCCAACAGAGAAGGTAAGATCTGACCGTTCAAGGATTATTTGTAAACCCCCAAGCTATTGCCCAGACTGATGGTGACAAGTTTAGATACTTGAATGGAGATTCTTCCATTCTGCACATTTGCTATAGTCAAAGGTTATGCCATCGCTATATAGCCGTTAGTTTGGGGTCCCACTGGCGGAATTCTCCTCAAGACAAGGGCACTGTTACATGCTGCTTCTCAGGGAGTGATGGTTAAATTTTCATACAAATGAATGGGAATTCTGGCAATGGCTTGTGTGATCTGAGGGCTTTAATCATGTATAATATAGAAATTTACATCAAAAGTAGGGAATTGTTCAGTACTTTAACACAATTAAGATATGTATGGCAGAATACCTTATGTGATTTACTTTTAGCACTAACACATTTTCCTCTAATCTCTTCTGAATATTGCTGTGATCTAACATGTAACTATGTATTGGCATTGTCTGTCTTTGTGCAGGTTGTATCGGACACTAAAGGGCTGGTGACTGGAGCACGTGATGCAGTGGTTGGCGCTGTGACTGGCACTGTGACTGGAGCATGTGATACTGTCACAAGTGCTGTGTCCGGCATAATGGGCCTAGCAGTTGGTGCAGTACATGGAAGTGTAGATGCCACTCGGTCCGTAGTCTCATCAGTGATGGACACACAAGTGGGCCAGTTTGTGACCAGCAGCCTAGATACAGTATTGGGAAAATCTGAGGAGTGGGTCGATCACTACCTTCCTATGACAGATGAGGAGCTGTGTAAGTAATAATCTGATCAGATTGAAGAAGCGCTCTAAAATGCAGCTAGTCATACCTTCCTATGGAACTGTATGGTCACTCTTCCTCACGGTTCTCTCCATCTATAGCTCAGCTGGCCTCAACTGTCGAGGGATTTGAAGTTGCTTCACTTCAGCAGCAAAGAGAACAGCAAAGTTACTATGTCCGCCTGGGTTCTCTGTCCTCTCGCCTCCGTCAGCGGGCATACCAGCATTCTCTGGGCAAAGTGAGGAGTGCCCACATCAGCACAGTGGAGACCCTGGCACAGCTGCACCAAACTATTGACCTGGTACGCCTTTCTAAACCATTAAAGGCTTCTACTATAGTCTTCATAGTTGACATAACAATGGGTTTCTTGTGCTTTCACTTGTATTTAAGATGGAGATGTTCAAGCAGAGTGTACATGGTGGCCAAGACAAACTGCACCAGCTGTGGCTGGACTGGAGTCGCAAGCAGCCAGGATCTGAAGGTGTAGATGGCGAGGCTGAACAGGTAATGTGAATATTGATGGCCTATAGAATGAAAGCATGAATAACGCACAGAACTCCTACAAATTAGATCAAAATGAGTCAAGAACTACTATCACTATGAATGAAATTCTCGTTCAGTTAACGTTCATAGCTTCCTTATTGCCTCTTGATGTGGAAAAGAACAAATTTATGCCAAAAGGGAAGGTTGTGCCCCTTTTAATCCTAGAATTGTGTGCAGATGTTTGCCAAACCTAGCATTGGGTTCCTGTATTTAATTTCCCAATTTATCATTAATTTGGCTCCCCTATCGCAAGGATTTGTGCTACTTGCAGTGCATACCTCTTGGGATAATGAACAAGTGTTATGTACACTCTAACCGCTATTTCATATCACAGCACCATATGTGAATTACAAAGGCTATACACTGAGAAATGCACTATTCTGCCTGGCCACTATAGTGCCCTCTTGGCATTCTGGGCATTACCTCCAGCACATGTGGAATAACGGGAACAGCCGCTGCCTGCCTGGAACTGATTATTCAGACATGGGCCCTGATATTTCTCTCAAGTCTGTTACCTGGCATGGACTGGATTTCTTAGAAAAAGACAAGGATGGGACACATCACTTCACTCCTGTATATGACATTGGCAGACTAGAAACTATGCATTGCTCCTTTTTGGACTAGGACTGGAAATGGCATAATAGTGTGGGGCCACCTATGCCAAAGATCTGCATGCTTGGTGCCCTGCCCATGCCAGTTGAAGTAAATGGTTTGTGACTGGTTCCTTATGAGGAACATATGAATAATTTGCCAAAACTAAGTAGATGTGTACAGGGGGGGTGGGGGGACCTCCATTTTACATTAGCATGCTCAAACAGTCCCACACTGGACTTGTGAACTTTAAAGGGAACCTGTCACCAGATTTGACTAAGCTTCGACCACCAGTGGGCTCCTATACAGTATTCTGGTTGCCTGTATATAAAGGCAAAGGCCACTGTGTAGAACGTAACAATCACTTTAAAATCGTCTAAGGGGTGTTGCGGTGCAGACTAGTCAGATGGGTGTCTCCGGTACCAGCGCTGCCTCTTTCGGCCATCTTTGTCCTTCTGAAGCCTGGGTGCATGACGCATGCTACATCATGCATACAAGCCAGCATCGAGGCCCCACGCAGGCACGCTACAATACTTTGATCTGCCCTAATCAGGGCAGATCAAAACACTTCTGCGCAGGACCCTAGTGTCAGCTTGTGTGGATGATATAGGACGCATCATGCACCCAGGCTTCATAAGGAGGACAAATGGCTGAGAATGGAGGTACCAGAGAACAGACACCCATCTGACCAGTCTGCACCGCAATGCCCCTTAAGTATTATAAAAAAAAACTTAAATATTCTATACAGCGGCCTGGGCTCTCGTATTGTCATACTATATAAGAGCCCACTGCTAATGGCCGCATCTTAGTCGCCAAATCTGACAGGTTCCCTTTAAGTGTTGGCATTGCTCCTTATCGACAGGATGGGTGATAACTTGCAGATCTGCGCATGTGACCACCAATAATCCAGACAATGGAGCAGTAGCTGCTACATCTAATCTCTATGGAACTGCTGTGCATTCTGACCTATAAATGAATGAATTGGACAAGGGGAGATCTATTGTCATTATTCCCCCCCCCCCCCCCTTCCCCAAACTCTACCCAGCTGCCTGACTTTAGCTTTATCTTCCACCCTTTTGTATAGAGGTAATCTACTATTGGAGGTAGTCATCCAATTAATGAAGCTTCTAGGTTATACTACATTGGTTATGACCCCAGTTGAGGGAGACTGTATATAATCAGGCTTCACAAAAAATGAATATGGCAGTGCATGTATAATGGCTCCCTAGGACTTGCAAAATTGAACTTTCCTTAGTTTGTTTCTTTAAGTGACCATGTGTTTTATAAAATGCTTTCAGAAATTATGGAAATGGTTAAAATTGATCATGGGATTATGAAGACTTGGTAGCCTATTCTGGTTTGAAACTGCCCCTATATGGAGGAGAAAATGGCTTGCTGTAGAAGTGTGGTTGCTTTGCAGCCTTGGGCTCAATCCCAACAAGACATGTTCTCCCCATGTCTGTGTAGGTGTGATCACTTGCCAAAGATGCTGATGTAAATTTAAACTATTCAATGTTTGCTCGTGTTGGCACCCTATATTAAATGTACTTATTCTGAGCATAAGTGCTAATAAATCAACTTCTCTTGCAGCCACTGGAGTCTCGTGTGCTAACCATGACCCGTACCCTGACCAAGCAACTCCAAACTACCTGTTTTACTCTGGTATCCGGGGCACAAGGCCTGCCAGCTAACATACAGGACCGAATGCAGCAACTCCGGCAAACGGCTCAAGACCTGCACTCTTCCTTTTCCTCTGCTCACTCCCTCCAAGATATTTCAGCAGGAATTCTGACTCAAAGCCGTGAACAAGCCTCAAAAGTCCAAGACCATGTGAATGAGCTCTTAAGCTATGTAGTCGCAAACACTCCATTAACATGGCTGGTGGGCCCTTTTGCACCTCAGCTGGTTGAACGTCCAGAAATGCCTGAAAAGATTGAATAAGCAATCCTTCAGCCCCCCAATATCTGCACTTTAACCTTGAAGGTGATATTATGTGCCATATTCTTTTGTGATTTGGTATAGTTCACGGCATAAGAATTAGTACTTGGTAACCTGCTTAAATTTTTGCCTTTTTCCTGTACTATTGTGCCAAAAATTATAAAAATGTGCTCAGCATTTGTTCTGTTTGTGTTTGTTTTTTTTTTGTCTTTCGTTTTTCTCCATGCCTTGAATAGCATATATGCTAATTCTGCACACTGCTCCAACACCTTAAGTTATTTTATTACCACCTTCTATGTCAAATCTCTATGGTGCTTTTGGAAAAATTTTTGATACAAGCTAGTTTTTGGTCCTGACACCCCCTACTTGAGCTCTACTCTGGGCCTTGTTAAGTTTATCAGGTTCCTAAGATCACTTGACTTCTGTTTTTCTTTAGCATACTTATGTTTATTACTTGTTCCTTATTACATTTAAAGGAAACCTGTCACCATGCTTTTACCATATAAACTGGGCTCCACCAGTGAACCCTTCTATGCAGCATTATAGAATCCTGTGTATAGGAATCCAGGCCGCTCTGTAGAACATAAAAAAAAAAACAAAACAAAAAACAAACCCCAAACCTTTAATACACTCACGGGGGGGGTGATCTGGTCTGCTAGGCGGTGCTGTTCTTGGACCAGCGCCTACTCTCTTCTTGCGATTGCTGTCCCTTTGCTCAGCCCTGTGTGCATAACTCGTCCTGGATCTTTAGAGAGGCCTCCATTGTGCTGCTATGCCTGCGCACTTTTTATATGCCCTGCTGAGGTCAGAGCAAAGAACTGACATGTACAGGCATGAGTGTCAAAGACCACCTGTGCACATGTCATGCACACAGGGCTGGACAGGAGGACTGATTGCACAAGATGGAGGAGGCGCCAGACCGCCCCTTAGGTAAGTATTATAAGGCTGTGTGCCCACAGGACACTGTACCTGTGGCTATATCTGCAGGTTTCCCACAGCAGCTATCTAGAGCTGTGGGATTCCAGCGAAATATCTACAGAGAACCTGCGGACATTCATGCAATTGTTAGAGCCTGGGACTTCCGCAGGTATCTCCATAGTGGAAAGGTGGGACATCCGCAGGTATTTTCCGCTTGAATTGGCATACAGTTAAATGTGGCTGCGGGACATCCACAGCATATTTCGTAGCCGCACATACCGCAGCATTGATACAGCACTCTCCAAATCCCATAGGATAACATGGGGTGTCTACTTGTGCAAACCTGCAGGCTTATTGGGAAAATCCAAATAAATCTGCAAAATACACACGTACATAGTCCTGTGGGCACAGCCTAAAGGTGGTGGTTTTTAATGTTCTACAGATCGGCCTGGTCATATATATATATATATATATATATATATATATATTTCTTTTTTTTTTTTTATTCCTAGTGACAGGTTCCCTTTAATTGTTTAGGTGGTTTTAACAAGTGCATAATCTTCAATCTAATCCTTTACTAGAGTTTTAGATATCAGATTGTTTTTAGGTTAGACCAGACCTGCTCTCGAGGGGTACTTCTCACATAGCGAGATCGCTGCGGAGTCACGGTGTTTGTGATGTATTAGTGATCTCGCTGTGTGTGACACTAAGCAGCGACCTGGCCCCTGTTGTGAAATTGCTGATCGTTAGTGTTGGTTCATATTTCAATTTTTTTTTTTTTTTTTTTTTTTTTTTTTTTTTTTTTTTTTTTTTTGCTTGTTGCACTCTTGCTGTGAAGCACACATTGCTGTGTTTGACAGCAAGAGAAACTATCTGAATGTGCAGGGAGCCGGCATCTGGAAGCTGTGGATGCTGGTAACCAAGGTAAACATCGGATAACTAAGCAAAGTGCTTTGCTTGGTTACCCGATATTTACCTTGGTTACTGGCGTATGCCGCTCTCAGGCTGCCAGTGCTGGGTCCCTGCACATGTAGCTAGAGTACACATCGGTTAACTAAGCAAAGCGCTTTGCTTAGTAACCCGATGTGTACCCTGGCTACAAGTGCAGGGAGCCAGCGCTAAGCAGTGTGCACTGGTAAATATCAGGTAACCAAGCGCAGCATCGTTTCCACGAGTCGCTGGTGGCATCTGCCTGACAGATCACCAGCGACCATGTAGCGATGCACCAGCGATCCTGACCAGGTCATATCGTGGTTGGAATCGCTGGTATGTAGTTTAGTGAGACTGTACCCTTAGTGTGGAAAAAATATAGGTTTAGCTCAATTAGAGTAGCATGGGATTTCTTAAGCAGAAATGGGTGCTCTGGTAGGGTCTAACTCCATGAAGATAAATATAATTAAACCAGGTACTCCAATGTGGAAGATAAGTTTCCGTTTATTGGAAACGTTTCGGTAAATAAATCACAAATGTCAAGATTTAAATTCACAAAGTGAAGATTAGGTAAAGGAAAAGGGGATTAGGGATGACTGGAAGGAGAGTGTATGCGAAAAGTTCGTTAAGTGTGCCTGGATAAAGAAATGAAGCTTACAAAGCTGTGTAGACAATCAATGTGTAAATGTTAAAAGCAGAATAGATGGAAGATCCTTACCCGAAAGTATCTTCTCAAAAGCTGCCTAATGTGAGGGGTCTCCCAAGAATCGTTCTAAGCCCTTAGTTATAGGAATAATATATGGTTTGTCCACTGCTGACATTTAAATTAAACTTGGGACTGCCGGATGCCTTTAGATCTTCAGGTTGTGAAGGTCAGTCTACAGAATGTGTCGGGTGTGAAATTATATGGACAATACAGATTACTATACCCCCAGTGGGGTAACAGCCTTAGGATCCAGAGGTTCATGCTCATGTCTCCGAGTAATGATATATGGGGTGGGTGCCCCTTTAAGATATAGAAGTGATGTGCCTTCAGTGGTGGCAGGGGAAGCAGTGAATATGTGAGTTAATTATTGGTCCTGGAGGAAGGGTTACAGTTTTTTTTTTTTCTTTTCTTCTCCCCTTCTCTCCCCTCTTCACTCTATTATCCAGGTAGCCAAATCCAAACAGTTACTTGAACTGTGTTCAGTGTTGGTGCACGGATACTAGGTATGTGGTAGGGGTCCCGAACTTTACAGTTTAGGTTTGCCCATGACTAATGATCTCAATTCATAGAAATTTTTTAAAAAATCCACTCCCTGTAATCTCATGGATTATCCCAACTACTGGTACACCCAGATCTAGAAAGTGTGTTGGGAAAAACGCTACTACGCAAAGCAATGCATTCACACCCTACATAGAACAGTGTCTTGGACTAAGGAAATGCCATATTTCATTATCGTAACTTCCATATTTCAATTTGTGTCAAAATAAACAAATATACAGTACCAGCCACATTTCTTAAAGGCACAGGACATGCAAAACTTACTCCCAAAAATGGCATAAAAATAAATTATATAAATGTGTCTAGATGAGTAATCGTGCCCCTCAATTATACATGAGTGCTCAATGAAAATAAATTAATTGTTAAAAATCTAATTAGTTTTTCTAAAACAAACAAACCCAACAAAAGTATCTATACAGTATAATACTGAGATGAGAGTAGGAATACTACACACGAGAAAAATCTATAAAGGTAGAATCCTTAAATTCAACATGGATAACAACTCTTTTTACTCACCCTGTTATAGATGTCTATACATTTGATATAAGTGGGCTAATATAAGATCACACTAACCATCACCCACATTTATGTCCATTCTATATGATCATGGATAATTCCGGTGAACAGTTTCTAAGCATGCACCAACGGGTCCTAATGATTTTAGCTATTTCCCCCACTCTCTTCCCCATTAGTGTACACCACTGGTATTCTTTTCTATTCAGGAGTATAGTTATATCAGTTTTCTCTGATTTTTCTTTCTGACCATGTAAGAGTTTTGCTAGATAGCCCCTTTTGCTAACATTTTTTTTATTGTCATATTATACACACCTACATTGTAACACTATTTTTATAGGTAGAATTAACCTATAGGGGTTTAGTCTCTTGTTGTCTTGTTCTTATATATCACCCATGCACCCAAAACTGTATGTTGCTACTAACTAATGTTAACTTAATGGGCTCATCCATTTTGTTCAGAAAGTCCTAAAAATGCAGTAATCCTTGTTCTCCCTGCCAAAGAAGGAAGCCATCATCTACGTATCGCCACCACCTCAACGCCTTACCAATGTGGTGGGACACATGAATAAAGTCCTCCTCCAATACTGCCATCATCAAATTAGCATAAGCAGGGGCCATGTTGGCCCCCATTGCAGTACCCATTTGTTGAACATAATATTGATTTCCAAATAAAAAAAAAAGTATGCTTTAACTCAAGCTAACAATGTGATAAACAAACATTGACTTTCTTCTGTAAAATCCGTAATCTTTTCTTCACCCTGTTAATTCCCCTTTCATGGTCAAATGACACCAATAAAGCATTCATCCAATTCCACTCCCTTTAATTTTACCCCAAAAATTTGTTGTGTCTGGTATATAAGACCATGAACTCCTTGTTAACAGACTCAATATTTTAACTAAAAACATAGCCACCTTACTTGATAATGAATCCACCCTCGAAACAAAAAGACACCCTGGGTTGGTCAGTGACTAACGAACCTTGGGTAATATATACAACATAGATGTAGTTGGTTGTTCAATAAATAAATATTTAAATAGATCTTTATCAATAAGGTTATTATTCATCGCACTCTGCAGGATACTCTTTAAGATGTTTAAAAACTCACATTTAAGATCCCTGTCCCTTTTTCTCATGTATGTCCATATCCTTTAACTATGAGTTTCTGAAATCTATCTATCCTTATTCATGATGACAATAGCACCACCTTTATCAGCTGGCTTCACAATTATTTTCAATATTTCTATATCGTGTTGCACAGCCGTAATAAGCCTCTATCACACGGACGTTTATTGCTGGTACAAAACTTTTTTTTTAATATATATAAAGGGAAACCTGTTGTAAATTTAGTTAACTCATATACTGTATATTTTAGGAATGGTTATATGAGTCACAACCAGTTTTTTCATTTTAAAGATCTAAAAACAAAAAATGCAAATTTAGTTGGAGCTAATTGACATGTATACTTGGACTAAAAGTCAAGCCCTTATTTAATACTAACAATTGAGAGAGTCCGTTAACTCCTTAGAGGAGATGTTTAGCACATGTCCTATTTGTTCTTGTCATCTGTCTCTTGGGTTGTGATTTGTTTCCTTCCATTTCTACCTTCTGTTGCATGTGGTACCTCTTGCCACCTTTTCATCCGCTAATCTCTCTTGATGTGTTGGATCCATAGCTAATGGGATTAAAACCATTAAAATGTGGAGATACTATATCCTTCTTATTCTCATATCCATTATTATGAAAAGCATCTTTCTTCCTCCAGGGTGTTTTGCTACCCTCTTTTCTCTGACGCCTCATTGGGGGACACAGGACCATGGGTGTTATGCTGCTTATCCATAGGAGGACACTAAGTAGATGCAAAGATGTTAGCTCCTCCCCTGCAGTATACACCCCCTGGCCTAGCCAGGCTACGTCAGTTTTAGCTTAGTGTCTATAGGAGGCACATCTCTGCAGACTACTGCAGCAAGAATTTTTTGTTTTCAGAAGGCGACGGTTCCTTTGGGGACCGATTTTCCAAAACCATCGACAGGCGGGAACGCGGAGTGTCGCCTCCCCGTACCCCCTCCTGCGACGCTGGATCCTGGGCTGTTACTCACTGGACGACAGGTCTCATGGCACTGATTTTCCAGAGCCCAGAGCAGATGAAAACTTCCTCAGTCCCTCTTGCAGACTCTGAGTTGGTACATGCTCCGCACTAGCGAGACCAGACTGCCATCTCCACAGGAGCTGAGGTGAGATTATTCCGATTTTTCCAGAGCACATGAAAAACTTCCTCAGTCCCTCTTGCAGACTCTTGAGTTGATACACACTCCGCACCAGTGTGACCAGGCAGCAGGCTTCAGACTGCCATCTCCACAGGAGTTGAGGTGAGATATTTCTGATTTTTCCAGAGCCCCAGAGCAGATGGAAAAACTTCCTCAGTCCCTCTGGCAGGGTCTGAATTGATACACGCTCTGTGACCAGGCACAGCAGACAGGAATTGGAGCAAAGGTCACACTGACTGGATTGGGCTGATTGCAGACTCCTGCATAGCATTCCACCTGTGGCGGAGGGAGGGGACAGCTCCCAGGACTCAGTGCAGCCACAGCTGCGGTACACTTATAGAGTTTTTTCTGTCCACCATTGTTGTGCAGGGCTGGAGGGGGGAAGGGGAGTCCCTTCCCACCATTTTTTTTGTTTATTATATTTTCTCATGCCTTCTTGTCAGAGCTAAGCCCCGCCCCTCCGACACTCGATAAGCCATGCCCCCTCACCAAAGCGCGCGTAACCCTCCTCACACAGGATCTGCAGAGCATTACTCCCTTTGGCTTCCTCCTTCCCACAGGAACTGGGACACAGGAGGAGGGGGGAATGGCCATCAGGCTCTGGGTGAGTTATATCCTCACTTGCACATTAGCTGTGCAGAGCATTGCTCCCTCATTACAATCAGAGTTTGTGGCTCCATCAGCCAGAGGCTGCAGTCACATGTTTTATGCCCTGCACAACTACAGCACCAACTATAAGACTTTTAATGCATCCTGCCACGCTGAGCTACTAGGGGATGATAGCACCTCTTCCTTCTGTGAGTCCGGTGCCCCTGTAGCTCCCCCCCCGCCACCACCGCAGCAACCGCTGCCAGCCCAGAGCCTACGGCTCCCAGTCCCCCGGAATGGGCACAGTTCTCAGAACCTGGGCTGGCTATGCAACATCGTCCTCACACCCCTCGGGGCCCCTGGACAGAACGCAGCCTGATGACACCTCTATAGAGGGTCCTTCTGATAAGAATCAGCCCTCTGCTTCACCGGTTGCAGATCAGAAAAAGGGCATGACTCCCATGGTTCTCCCTCTGGGGTACACAGATGGGGTTCTCCCACGTGTTCCGTGGTCTCTGAGGAGCCGGAGGAAGGGGAATGATGTTTGTACCGGGAAGATTCCTTGGTTTCAACCTCCCCGAGCGATCAAGCTGCGATGGACTCCCTTATTGCAGCAATCAACCAAAACTCTGCATGTGGAAGATCTCCCATTCACTACTGACCCTGCGGTCTCCTTTATAAGGGTGAAGAAACCTCAAAAAAAAAGTTTTTTGACGCCGCTTCGGTATCTGTAAACTCATGGAGTCCCGGTACCCCTTTGGCTTAGCTGTCTCTAAGGGCTGGGCCAATCCGGCCTCAGTGGACCCTCACCTGGCTTCCGCCTGCCTGAAGGACCCTCCTGTCTTTTACTTGATGGATCCTCCTTCAAGGACCCGACGGACAGACAAGTGGAGCAGCTCGATCGCGCCGCCTTGAGGCTTCGGGTCCCTCTCCCCTTCCGTGTGGGTCGCACAGGCACCAGGACTACCAGTTTCCCTCAGACCCTCACAGATGTAACAGTTCACATTGCTGCGGCGGCAGAGTACCTCATGCAGGCCTCCCTCGACGCTGCTACCTGCGCAGTTATTGCCGCCTCAAATACCATAGCCATCTGTAAGGCCCTCTGGTTCCGATAATGGAGAGTGGACTCGGTCTCTAAGAAGCCTCTCACAGTACTCCTTTCCAGACCAATGGTTTGCCGATCGTCTGGACAGGCTCTTTTTGTGTCTGACGCCATGGGAGGAAAAGAGTACCTCCTTCCCCCAACTCTAGCACAGTATGTTTTTTACTAGACATGCAGGGTCCGACCTTATCAGCCCTCCCCGAGTCCACCTCGTCCTGACAGTCTAGACAAAGACCGAGGAGTCTCGTCCTCCTCCATCCAGGCTGCCGCCTCAGACCCCAAATGGGTGCGATACCTTGTGTCTTCTGGTTACATTGAATTCCGAACCCGATCCCCTGGTCAGTTTTTTCTCTCAAACCCCCCCAAAGGCTCCAAAACACCGCGAGACCTTCTCCTCAGCGATCCCCTCCCTCCAAACGGCGGGGGTGATGGTACCTGTTCCGGATGGCGAGAGGTTCAAGGCCTTCTATTCCAACCTCTCGTGGTCCCCTAAAAAGGACGGGTCAGTTCGACCCATCCTAGACCCCTAACACCTGAGAAAACATGTGCACGTAAGGAGATTCAGAATGGAATTCCTAGGGTCCATTTTTACCTTTATGGTCGAAGGAGAATTCCTTGCCCCCCTAGCTATCAGGGACGCGTACCTGCACATACCCATCGCTCCAGCTCACCAAAAGTTCCTCCACTTCGCTGTTCAGGACTTCTTTTTTTTTTTCTCATTTGTAGCCCTACCATCGGCTTTGCCACAGCACCAAGGGTCTTAACAAAGGTCATGGTGGCCGCCATGAGTGCCCTTCACGCCAAGAGAGTGGCTGTTCTGCCTTGCTTGGATGACCTCCTCATCAAGGGCTCAACCAGCGTCCGGATCTCTGTGGGCACTCTATCCCGCTTAGGACGGCTTCTGGCTCCAGTCAAATCATCCCCGATCCCGTCAAAATTCGTCACCTCTCTGGGCATGTCCCTGGACACCCTTCGGGGCTTGATATTTCTCCCTCAAGACAAGGCGACCACTCTACAACAAGCGGTACACTGCCTTCTACATACTCCTCTCGCTCCATACAATTCAGTATGAGAGTGCTAGGTAGGATATCAGCGGCTATAGAGTCAGTGCTGCTCGCTTAGCCACACCACCGCCCACTGCAGCTTGCGCTTCTAGCTGCCTGGGACAAGAGCCCCTTTTCCTTGGACGAACTTTTCACCTGACACCTTCAGTCAGGTATGCGCTTTGCTGGTGCCTTCAGTCCTCTTCCATATCGAGAGGGAGTTTTTCTCCCCCAAGTGGACTGGCTACTCCTGACTACGGACGCCAGCCTCTTAGTCTGGGGAGCAGCGCACTGGCTCCACACTGCTTGGGGACGTTGGACGCCCCAGGAGTCTTCCCTTCCCAGAAATCATCCTGAAAATCAGCGCGATCTTTCTCGCGCTCAGGTCATTCCCCCTTCTGCTAGCAGGTCGTTTGATTCGGGTCCAATTGGATAATGCAACAGCTGTGGTCTAGATCAATCTGCAGGGAAGTACCAGCAGCAAGACAGCTTATCTCGAGGTCCTCAGGATCTTCACCTAGGCCGAATCGACGGGGGTCTGTGTTTTCAGCGTTACACATACCGGGAGTAGAGAACTGGGCGGCGGACCTTCTAAGTCGCCAAGGCCTGGCCGCCGGAGAGTGGTTTCTCCACCCAGAAGTGTTCCCACACATCTGCACTCGCTGGGGTACACCAGACGTGGATCTAATGGCCTCAAGGTTGAACGCAAAGGTACCTGCGTTCTTAGCCAGGTCACGTGATCCACAGTCCATCGGCGCGGATGCTCTAGTCTCCTGAAGTCGCTTCCGTCTACCTTACATGTTTTTCGCCTCTGCCCCTGCTGCCACGAGTAATCAGGAAGAACAAGGAAGAAGGAGTCCCGGTGATACTAATAGCACCGGACTAGCCCAGGTGCGCCTGGTATGCCGAATTAGTACAATTGCTTATGGCGCCTCGTAAGCATCCTAGACCTGCTGACCCAAGGGCCCATTTCCCATCAGAACTCCAGAGCCCTGAAGCTGACGGCCTGGCCATTGAGACCTGGACTTTAACAAGAGCGAGATTCTCTCCCGTGGTCATCTCCACCATGTACAGTGCCCGAAAGCCGACCTTCATCCCGTATTTACCACCGTACGTGGAAAACTTTCCTTTCCCAGTGCAGGGAATCTAATGTCCAACCTATGCCTCTGGCGATCCCCAGAATTCTTGATTTTATTTTTGCAGTCAGGGTGCAAAAGGGGTTGGCCCTCAGCTCCCTTAAGGGGCAGGTTTCATCTCTCTCAATATTCTATCAATACCACCTAGCTTGCAATCTGCAAGTCTAGACTTTCCTCAAGGGCGTTTCCCATCTAGTTCCCCCGTACAAAGGGTCGCTGGACCCATGGGACCTCAATCTCGTTTTGGACGGTATCCAGAGGTCCCCCTTTGAACCTCTTAAGGAATCTTCTCTTGCTCTTCTCTACTGGAAGGTAACATTCTTAGTGGTGATTACGTCCATCAGACACGTTTCGGAACTGGCAGCACTCTCTTGCCGCGAACCCTTTCTGATCTTTCATCAGGACAAGGTGGTTCTACGCCCCCTTCCGGATTTTCTTCCGAAGGTTACTTCCACGTTTCATATGAACGAGGACATTGTTCTGCCTTCCTTTTGTCCCCCCAGTCCATAGGGTGGAAAGGTTCCTATATTCGCTAGACCTTGTGAGGGCTCTCAGATATTACGTACCCAGGACAGCCCCTTTAGGAACATGGACTCCTTGTTCGTCATTCCTGAAAGGCATAAGAAAGGAGAGGCAGCTTCATAGGCAACGCTGGCTCGCTGGCTTCGCTCTGCGATCCAGGAGGTCTACCACTTGAAACTCTAGCCCATTCCTAGTGGGCTGCGGACTCATTCCACGCGAGCAGTTGGCGTCTCTTGGGCATCAGGCTTCAGTAGAACAGGGGTGTAAGGCTGCGACCTGGTCTTGCCTACGTACTGTTTCAAAGCATTGCTGAGTCCATACCCAGGCTTCGTCTGAGGCGAACCTAGGTAGGAAAATTCTTTAAACAATAATGGAGCACCTATCTCAGTAGGTGCTCCTGGCTATCTGGGACTGGTTCCTAGTCTTTGGGTTGCGTTGTTTGTTTACCCACCCAGGGACTGCTTTAGGACGTCCCATGGTCCTGTGTCCCCCAATGAGGCGTCAGAGAAAAACGTTTTTTTGTGTACTCACCGTAAAATCGTTTTCTCTTAGCCATCATTGGGGGACACAGCACCCTCCCTGTTGCCCTGTTGGGCCTTAGCTTTTTTCTCTCTCAGTACTATTTTGTTATGAGGCCTCACTCACATCTTTTGTTACTTGTTCTCCTACTGCTTGTGTACTAAAACTGAAGTAGCCTGGCTGGGCCAGGGGGTGTATACTGCAGGGGAGGAGCTAACATCTTTGCATCTACTTAGTGCCCTCCTATGGATAAGCAGCATAACACCCATGGTCCTGTGTCCCCCCAATGATGGCTAAGAGAAAACGATTTTACGGTGAGTACACAAAAATCCGTTTTTTGCCAATTACGGTATTCCCCACTTCATAATCCTCCAAAGCGGTGTTCCATTTTGGCATGTCATCTCAAGACCCATACGCAATTTTGTTACTCGTGTTCTGACTGAGTCATTAAATACATCCAACTCCTCAGTTTTCAGATGAATCCTCAATTTCCTTTCTGTTTCTGCCACATTTGTTTCTGGGTTACTTGTTGCAAAAATTAATTGTTTAAAAGAATAACATTCGCAGCATTGGATATAAGGCTAAAACGGGAGCAGAAAAATGAATTACCCATAAACATATTCGGTAAGATAGTTGATCTCAACCCCCGTTAGGAGGCGGTGATTGAGACACTGCACTAGGAAAACACTCAGGTACACAGCAGTGACAGCACCACCCCTGAAATGAGCGTCACTGATGACGCTTCATTTCAGGAAGGGGCAAAGGCTGTGACAGTGAACACAGCCTCTACCCCCTAATGACACTTTAAATATCCCAGAATGCACTGGGGTATGCAAACAAATCATCATCAGACAGGAAATAGAAAACCCCCCCCACAGGAATGATAGGGAATTTTAAAAGCAAGTACATTAGAAAATAGCTTAGATTATGGGACTAAATAAATTGGAAGTTAGGAGAAAAATGTTTTGCTTTTGGATTATCTCTTTAACCCCTCAGGTGCGTCACAGGAATTAAAGCAATGTGAAAGGAAAAAATGAATTTTTTTCATTTTTGCCTAGGGTAACAGGAGAAAATTCGTCATATAATTTGCTGTGAAATTTCTCCTTAGTATGCCGATACCCCATATGAGGTAGAACATTTCTCTTTGTGTGCATGGCAGGGCTTGGACGGGGAGGAGCGCCATTTGACTTTTGGAACGTAAAATTAGCTGGGATAGCAGATGCTATGTCACCCCCAACAAGTGAACCCCTTCAAGGAATTTATCTAGAGATGTGGTGGGCACCTTGAATCCTCAGGTGCGTCACATAATTTTATAATGTTGTGCCATGAAAATAAGAAACTACATTTTTACCCCAAAAATGTCGCTTTAGACTTTATTTTTCATTTTCACAAGGGTTGCGGGAGAAAATGCACTGTGCAATTTGTTGTGCAATTTCTCCTGAGTATGCCAATTCCCCACATGTGGGGGAAAACTTTTGTTTGGGCATACCGCAGGGCTTAAAAAGGAAGAAGCGCCATTAGACTTGGAGCAAAGATAGCGGACGCCATGTTGTGTTAGAAAAGCGCTTGTTGTGCCTGAGCAGTGGAAATTCCCCATCCTCCCACAACTGACCCCATTTGGGAGACTACACCGTCAATTTATGTAAAGGTGTGGGGACCATCTTGAACCTGCAAGTGCTTCACAGAAATTTATAATATAATTTTAAGCCATGAAAATAAGAAATTACATTTTTCCCACAAAAATGCTGCTTTAGCTCCAACTTTTTCAATTTTACAAGCGTAACAGGAGAAAATGAACCATACAATTTATGGTACAATTTGTGCTGAGTGCACAAATACACTACATGTAATCGAAAACTACTTTGCATGCTCTGCTCAGTGGTAAGGTAAGGAGTGCCATATTGGAGTATACATTTTGTTGTTATGGTTTGCGGGTGCCATGTCAATTTGGTTGAGCCCCTGAGGTGCCAGAACAGCAGAACTCCCCATAAGTTACCACATTTTATAAAATCCACCCCTAAATGAGTTAATCTAGTGGGACAGTGATCATATTGATAGCACAGATCTGCCACATAATTTTATACCATTGGATAGTGAAGAAACGATAATTACATTTTTACCACAAAAATTTACTTTTAGCTCCAGATTTTATATTTTCCCATGGTTAAAAACAGCAATAAAACTTGTCACAATTTCTGCTGAATGTGGCAATACCCCACATGTGGCAGTACAGTACTACATAGTGTAACACCCATACCGGCAGCTGAGTCTTCAGTGGGTACCTTCTTCAGTCCAGTGGACCCACTAATACAGTGCTCGCCCTGAGAGCATAACACATAGCTGCATGGCAGAGCACTGGAGGGAAGCAATGCTATTTGACTTTAGAGCACAGATTTTCTTAGAATAGTTTGTGGATTCCATATACAGAGCCCCTAAGTACCAGAAGACCAGAATCCCCTGCAAGTGACCTCATTTTGGAAATTACACCCCTCTGGAAATTTATCTACAGGTGTAGTGATGATTTTGACTCTGTTTTTGTTTTCCAGAAACAAGCAGCAATGGATATTGCTGAGTGAACATTTCAAATCTATTATTGCAGTGCCAAGTATGTTGTAGAGCCCATACATTGTAGTTGCCATAGATTATGTCCAGCTCGTACTTCTGGAAACACGCACCTGGTAAATTGTAAATTAAGCGTGCTCTCCTCACTATAAAAATGTCAAACATGTAGAGTATAAATGTGGTTTAGAAACACTGATTTCAGAGCACAGAATTCACTGGACTTCTTTGATTTCCTTTGGGGGGGAGCCATTTCGCTTTTCCAAAGCCTTTATGTTACCAGTACTTTAGAAACCCCCATAACCTAAGTGGAGACTTTGTTGTGTTTTTTGTTTTTTTTTATGGATTGAATTGAAGCTTTTATTGGGGATATTTTACATAAAATTTTGGATCACAGTTATCCTGTGTTCTACACTGAGTACTTACATCAGAGTTTCCATCTTAATCACCAAATTATGTGATTCAGATGACACCAAGGGATCTATTCACTAGAATGAGTCAGCAGTGTTACTATGGACTGCGTCCGCCCTGTGATCAGTGATGTTCTTTTTTTAGAAGTGCACAAAACTGGAGTCGACTGCGCTTTAATGCATGCTTAAAATTATAGATACTATTGGATCATAGAACAGAGACAATCCACAGTATCTCCATCTGCCTCATTATAGGGAATCTTCTATCGGTGATTCTGTTTGGATCACGTAGTTGAGAGATTTACACACAAACCACAGTGCAAGTGCTTAGCATAGAGCACAGGATAAATGTGAGGTGAGCCCCATTGTGATTTTTGACAATAAAAGACAGTACCACTCTGTAATGCTAAAGCATGAAAATTATAAATGTAAGAATATAGATATGCATTACTGCTAAAGGAAATCTAAGAAAAAATTTGAGATATTTAGCATACAAATGGCCATTTCTATATCTGCCCTGGTACCAACATCAAGGCATATCTTTTAATACTGAGCACCTATACTGAGCTGATGCCTCTCTCTGTGTTTAAAAACCTCCATGTGTATGGGAAAGTAAGAACCTGCTACTAGAGAATAAAATCACCTATGGCTAATGGGGGAGGGGTGCACAGACAGAAGGCATGACCCCATAATCTACACAAAAAGACTAACGGCACTCCTGAATAGTGATTGTAATTGGAATTTAAGTTTTTTATTTATTTATAGAATTAATCAAGTCTTTCCTTTTTGAATGAAACATCTAAATCATGGAAGAAGAATTCATTAATATACAATTATGGGCATCTGATGCATTAACATTGGATAACTATGATTACTCTTGAAGATCTCAGTCTATTATTCAAGTGGAGTGGTGATTCTGAAGATAGGGCTATTCAGCAATCGTACATATATTCACACGTGTGTCCACTGTATATGCTACACTTGTCATCACCACAGCTGTACTTTATTAGTCATAAATTCAAATTAAGATAAAAAAAGGTATATGTACAGTATGTATTATGTATAATCAATATTTATATTAATATTTTTATTATATTTAATGTTTGTAAGCACGTTTTATCAATTTTATTTCATTGTCAGTCCTAACAAATCTATCATGGATTATTATATTTTTATTAACTATCATGTCACAATAACTAGGCATTGCCACTTCAATAATTATTATTTATGCATTGCTGCAATTTTATGTGTATATATATATATATATATATATATATATATATATACTAGAAGGTGGCCCGATTCTACGCATCGGGTATTCTAGAATTTACGTATTGTGTAGTTCATGTATGATTTTTGTTATATATATATATATATATATATATATAGATGTTGTTGTGTGTAGTTACCAAGTGTTTGTGTAGGGCGCTGTACATGTTCTGGGTGTGGCGGGGGGTGAGAGCGGTGTTGTATGTGTGTTGCGTGTGTTGCGTTGTTTGTGGAGCGCTGTGTGTCTGTAGCGTTGTGTGTGTGTGTGTGTTGTGCGGTTTGTGTGTGTGTGGTGTGTTTTGGGGGGAGGTATGTTTTGAGCAATGTGTGTGTTGTGTGGTATGTGCGTATATTTGTGTGTGCTGCGGTGTTTGTGTGTTGGGTGTTGTGTGTGTGCAGCGTTGTCTGTGTGTGTGGGTGTCTGTGTAGGGCGTTGTTTGTGGTTCCCAGTGTGTGTGTGTTGTGCAGTGCGCGTGTGTGTGTGTTGGGGGGAGGTGTGCACCTCCCATCGTGCTCCATCCCCCATGCTGCGCACCCCCCATCGTGCTGCATCCCCCATGCTGCGCACTCCCAAACGTGCTCCATCCGCCATGCTGCGCACTCCCAAACGTGGTCCTTCCGCCATGCTGCGCACTCCCAAACGTGCTCCATCCGCCATACTGCGTACTCCCCATCGTGCTCCATCCCCCATGCTGCGCACCCCCCATCGTGCTCCATCCCCCATGCTGCACCAGCATCAGCCTCTCTGCCCGCAGCATCAGCCTCTCTGCCCGCAGCATCAGCCTCTCTGCACACAGCATCAGCCTCTCTGCACACAGCATCAGCCTCTCTGCACACAGCATCAGCCTCTCTCCTCCCAGCATCAACCTCTCTCCTCCCAGCATCAGCCTCTCTCCTCCCAGCATCAGCCTCTCTCCTCCCAGCATCAGCCTTTTCTGTCCCTAGCATCAGCCTCTCTCCTCCCAGCCTACCCCAGTCTCAGCCTCCCTCAGCATCAGCCTCTCTTCTCTCAGCCTCCCCCTCCCAGCCTTCCCCAGGATCAGCCTCTCTCATCCCAGCATCAGCCTCTCTCCTCCCAGCATCAGCCTCTCCTCTCTGTCCCCAGCATCAGCCTCTCTCCTCCCAGCCTTCCCCAGCATCAGCCTCTCTCCTCCCAGCCTCTCTCTCTTCCCAGCCTCCCCCAGCATCAGCCTCCCCCAGCATCAGCCTCTCTCCTTCCAGCCTCCCCCAGCATCAGCCTCTCTCCTTCCAGCCTCCCCCAGCATCAGCCTCCCTCTCCCAGCCTTCCCCAGGATCAGCCTCTCTCCTCCCAGCCTCCGTCCTCCCAGCCTCCCCCAGCATCAGCCTCCCCCAGCATCAGCCTCTCTCCTTCCAGCCTCCCCCAGCATCACCCTCTCTCCTTCCAGCCTCCCCCAGCATCAGCCTCCCTCTCCCAGCCTTCCCCAGGATCAGCCTCTCTCCTCCCAGCTTCCGTCCTCCCAGCCTTCCCCAGCATCAGCTTTCCCCTCCCAGCCTCCCTCAGCATCAGCCTTCCCCAGCATCAGCCTCTCTCCTCCCAGCCTCAGCCTCTCTCCTTCCAGCCTCCCCCAGCATCAGCCTCTCTCCTTCCAGCCTCCCTCAGCATCAGCCTCCCCTTCCCAGCCTTCCCCAGGATCAGCCTCTCTCCTCCCAGCCTCCTTCAGCATCAGCCTTCCCCTCCCAGTCTCCCCCAGCATCAGCCTCCCCCTCCCAGCCTTCCCCAAGATCAGCCTCTCTGCTCCCAGCCTCCTCCAGCATGCCGTGCTCCTCTGCCGACACTCACACACACCCGATCGCATACACTCACACACACAACCGATCGCATACACTCACACACACAACCGATCGCATACACTCACACACACCCGATCGCATACACTCACACACACCCGATCGCATACACTCACACACACAGACACTGACGAAATCGCACATACGCGCTCACACTCACAACATCCGGAGATACCACATGCTTCTGGCCATGTGATCCTCCGTCAGGTCCTGGAAGGTCACAGCAGCACAGTATCGAGGCCGAGAAGCAAGCGATATCGCCGGATGCTGTGAGTGTGTGGATGCGATGTGATGTGTGTGTGAGGTGTGTGTGAGGTGTGTGTGAGAGTGAGTGTGATCTGATGTGTGTGTATGTGTGTGTGTGTGCTGTTATGTGTGTGCGTGTGGATCTTCCGCCGCTGCAGGACCTTGATGCGCTTGTAACCATGCTAGCATGGTTACCAGCTGGAGTACAGTACAGTACTCACCTGGGAGTCGTGGCTCCGTGACAGCCGTGTCAGTTCGGGGAATGCGCGGGGGGGGGGAGGGGGGGGGCCAGAGCTAGCGTGCATTGTGTGAGGGGGCGGGGCGTGGCGTGGCCGAATTGCCAATGCCTGCAGGGTGCCGGGGCGAGAGGCCAATCTGTGGGGGGGCGAAGCCTGGGCGAGCGGCTGGCCAATCCGTGTGGGGGCGCAGCCTGGGCGAGCGGCCAATCCGTGTGGGGGGGCGGGGCCATGGCGAGCCCAGCGGCCAATCAGCTTTGTGTCACCGTAAGGACACAATTTTGGAGCATGACAGACAGACAGACAGACAGAATAAGGCAATTATATATATAGATATATATATATATATATGCACTGCCACTCCAATTCTGAATTTAGTGTCAATTTATATCAAATTCTATGATGAGCTATTCATGAGACAGAAGAGCACCTTCAGTAACCGGCTAGTCCTTCTGAGGTGTAAGAAGGAAAAATATAGGAAATAATTTGTGCCAACTGCTATGGGAATGTACAACAATAACATTAGTGTTAAATCATCAAGGTGAATGTTTACTTCTTTATTTCTTTTACTTTCCTGTTTACCCACTGTGTATGACCTAATCTAATGTATAATGTTCTTCTGTCAACTCTACTGTCTTGTCAATTAAGTAAGTCATGTTATTATTTAAGTTGTGCTGCTGTGATACCATAATTTCCCACGGGATCAGTAAAGTGTATCGTATCGTATCGTAAATTCTAATGATCAGACTTATAATACTAAGATCTAGTTAATATTTATGTCCCCAGTGTATGCATCATATAATTTTGCCCCATTTATCTTTCTAATGATATCACATCCATTTTAGACATAGTCAGTACATTAATGGTCTCACAATGATAATGCGCATGTCCGAAAATTGTGGACCCGCAACTTCCGCCGAGTGGTATAATGCAGCGCTATGTGACTTCCGTTGTCAGCTGACTAAAGGAACGCAGTGTGTGCTCCACCATCACTGGACGGAAGTTACCTTTACATATGGTGGTATCAGGACTCGAATCAAGTGCCATTCAATAACGGTGAGTACATTTCTCCTTACAGGTTAGCACACCAAATAAAATGAACACTGTCTTCTACCCTGACACGCCCCCCACCCCCCGAAGAAGCAGGGCAAAATGTGCGTTGGGGTGGAGGGACATCAAACAGCCAGCCACAATAAGCATGTACGATTATATAGTTTATATGACTCTTACAACTAGTATGATCCTTAGTGATCGCCTATTACTATTAGTATATGGAATTAATTCAGGAGCACTATGAAATATATTAATTGTACTGATTTATTTACAAACTGCTTTAATTTATATATAGCACTGGGCACTTTATTTCTTCAGCAAACGTGGTTTATAATTATACTCTGTTTTTATAATATATTGATGTATTCATTACACTGTATTATAGGATTGCACTTTGTAATAGTATCATAGTTAATAATATAATTATTCAATCATCTGGCTGTAATTTATTCCATGTCCCTGTCATTATACAGTGGAATTTTTATCTGCCGATTTTTCCCTCACCCTATGACGGCACCACGAGAGAGGATCTGCCCATCAAGGACAGGAAACCTACAGGATAAAAAAGGGCGGTCCTCTCCCCGCCTCAGTTTGGTTTCCTGTCCTTTACATGTCCCTCAGGATTCGGCCCTGGAGGGCCTTTGGTTTTGTTTTTTTTTTGTTTTTTTTTCTCCTTTCCTCAAGATTCCTTACCCGGTCTCAGTGGTCGGTCCTGGCAGTGGCACGGGTCCTGCCTCGATCCGCTCGGGTTCCTGGAAGCGCCATGGCGGACCCCCGGGGGTTGCGACCATGAGCTGGAGCGGGATGCGCCAAGCGGCAGGTGAGATGCAGCAGCTCGGCCAGTGCTTCCCTGTAGGAAGGAGCCTGCTCGGCGGTCGCGTGTGCAGTCCACCGGCGCCACCTTGTGTGTGGCGTGGTGTGGCGTGCTGGTGTTGCGCATGCGCGGCGCACACCGTGACCTGTGCTGACGCCGTCTATGACGCCGGACCCGGAAGTGGGTCAGGAGGCACTGGAGGGGGCTGTGAGCGCCGCGTTCAGTCATAAGAGCTGAGCCTCTGAACTGTGGTATTGCTCCAGTCTTCCTCTCCAGCAGGATGGACAAAGACATGCACCAGGATGAGGAACAATGCTCGGTGCGGAAGTCCTCATCCTCCTCTGCCATTAAAAAGGTGGATAAGCAGTCTCAGTGCCGCAGGAGTGGCTCTGGTTCTGATGAAAGTCTTTCCAGTAAACGTGGAACGTGGTCCAGTAAGCAGACCCGTGAAAGTCTGATGGCAAGGAAGCCTCCAAAGGGAAGTCTTTGGCGATGAAAGCTCCTTCCCCAGACCTGGTACCGGCCCTTCATCTTCTTGTGGTGAGTGATCTTCGGGCATGTGTACCTGTTGGTTAATTATTCTCCTGGTGTTGTGTCTCCCCCCGTCCCTGTCATGACTAGATGAAAAGGCCGAGAAAGTGTACTTCCAAGTCAAATAACAGGGAATGCGCCCTCTGTAACCGGGGACTGGCTCAGTCCTGGACCAATAGGCCCTGCAAGGACTGTATCCAGCAGACCATTTCAGAAGAGACCCCAGGATTTGCCACTGATCTTTGCGCCATAATCCGGTCCGAGGTTCAAAGCTCACTACAGTCCCTGAAAGAGCCTCCTCGTAAGCGACATAGGCATACCTCCTCGGCCTCGGAATGAAGCAAGTCTGAGGAAGAATGTGGATCTTCCGGTTCTGCATCCTCATCCTCTGACAGTGAGGCTGAAGACCACCAGTGCTTCCCTGTAGAAGACACAAGCAAACTGATTAAGGCAGTCAGAGACACTATGAACATTGCAGAGGAGAAACTGCAGCGTTCAGTCCAGGACGTAATGTTTAAAGGTCTGGAACATAGAAAGCTTAGGGCCTTCCTGGTGGTGGACAGGGTACAGGCGTTAATCTCCAGGGAGTGGGAAAAAACGGATAAGAGAGGTTCTCTTCCCGGCGGCTTTAAGCGCAAGTATCCCTTGAGGAAGCAACCTGATCCCACTGGGATAGGGTGCCCAAGTTGGACGTGGCAGTGGCTAAGGCTTCAAAGAAACTTTCTATTCCCTTTGAGGACATGGGATCCTTAAAGGACCCTATGGATAGTAAGGCCGATGTCTTCCTTAAAACTGCATGGGAATCCTCAGTGGGTGCTCTCCGTCCTGCCATAGCGGCTACATGTACTGCAAGATCTTCTCTGCCCATGATGCAAAGGGCTGCGGCATTCCACTCAGATGCTTCTGCGTATTCCTCTAGACTGGCGGCCAAAACACCAGCCCTTTCTAATGCGGCACGTCGGGCCTGTGGTTAAAATGTTGCCCAAGGGATCTACAAGTCAAATCTAAGCTGTGTTCCATTCCCTGTCAGGGCAAGTTTCTCTTCGGATCAGTTCTGGACGATGTGCTTGAGAAGGCTGGGGACAAGAAAAAGAACTTTCCGGCCCCGTCCTTTCCCTCCTCAAACGGTCCTTTCGTAAAAGACAATACACCCGTAAGATCTCACCCAGGAGTAGGAATACGTGGTCAGATCGGAAAAAGGATGATAAGGGTTTCATGTTCAAGGGCCCTTCCCAGTCCAAGAAGTCTTCTCAATGACTCCCTTCCCCAGGTTGGGGGGAGATTAACCTACTTTCTTCCAGCCTGGAAAAGGATTTCATCAAATCCGTGGATAATCAACATCATCCAATCAGGTCTGACGTTCCCATTCCGCAGTCTTCCTCCCAGACGTTTTCTCTTGACATCCCCAAGCTCTTCTCCGGGCGAACAACAAGCTTTAGAGGTGGAAGTGAATGCTCTGTTGCACAAGACAGTCCTGACGGAAGTCCCGGTAGCAGAGATAGGAGAAGGGTTTTACTCCCCTCTTTTTTTGGTACAGAAACCAGACGGCACCTTTCACGTCATTATAAACCTAAAAGGACTGAATAGCCACCTGCAAGTCTTGTCCTTCAAGATGGAATCAATGAAGTCAACAATAAAGTCTCTCTTCCCGGGTTGTCACATGGCTGTCCTGGATCTCAAGGACGCGTATTATCACGTTCCCATATATCCTCGTTTCCAAAAATATCTCAGGGTGGCAGTTCTTGTAGATGGAAAGATAAGACACCTGCAGTACAGAGCTTTGCCCTTCGGCCTGGCGATTGCGCCCAGAATCTTCACGAAGCTCGTCCTGGAAATCATGGCTCACCTACGAGAGGACAAGGTTCTCATTATTCCGTATCTCGACGGCTTCCTCGTGGTAGGGAACTCAGCAAGCTATTGTACTGCCGTCCTTCAGAAAGTCTGCTCCAAATTGGAACATCTAGGCTGGATCTTGAACTTGGAAAAGTCAAGGTTACAGCCAGACACGGTGCAGGTTTTTTTGGGACTTACTTTGGACTCTCTCCTACAAGAGTGTTGTCTCCCACCTTCCAAAGTGGAGAAGATTCTCAGTCTGGTGCAGCATGCAGTGTCAATTCCGTGCATGTCCCTTCGGAGGGCTATGTCTCTCCTGGGCTCGCTGACGTCCACTCTCCTAGCAGTCCTATGGGCCCAGGGGCATACCAGGGACCTCCAGTGGGACATTTTGGAAAATCAGGCGATTCTGGGAGACAGGTTAGACAGATAACACTGCGCTCGGACTTAATCACCTCCCTTCACTGGTGACTGGATTAAACAAATCTCACAAGAGAAGTGCCATGGTCTGCCCCTGTGTCCAGAATTGTAACCACGGATGCAAGTGTGTCCGGATGGGGGGCTCACCTACAGGACCATCCAGTCCAGGGTCTCTGGTCTCTCCAGGAGGCAGCTTCCTCCTCCAATATCAGAGAACTGCTAGCTGTGGAACGGGCATTACTGTGTCTTCTCCCTTCACTGGCAGGGCACCATACACGGGTGTTGTCAGACAATCAGGTGACGGTGGCTTATTTGAACCATCAGGGGGGCACGAGATCCAGGTCCCTTATGACTATAGCCGACAGGATCCTCTTACTGGCAGAAACTCACTTACTGTCTCTGACAGCCGTCCACATCAGAGGGAAAGACAACCACACGGCGGATTTCCTGAGCCGCACTCGACTGAGACAGGGGGAGTGGGCACTCAAACAGTCCGTCTTCGACCTCATCAGAGCCTGGTGGGGGACTCCGGTCATCGACCTTTTTTCCACCAAACAGAACAGTAAGGTTCCTCAATTCTGTTCTCTGAACCCCAGAGAGCACCCGTACGTAGACGCCATGTCAACCAAGTGGGACTTCCCCCTAGCGTATGCGTTCCCCCCGTTAGTTCTCCTCCCATCTGTCCTGAAGAAAATCAGGGACGACAAAGCAAGAGTCATTCTGATTGCTCCCTTCTGGCCAAAGAGACCATGTTTTTTTTGGCTAGTTCAGATGTCCCTTACCGACCCGTGCATCCTTCCGGAGGTTCCGGATTTCCTATGCCAGGGACCAGTGTCCCATCCTCCCACAGTCAAATTGCACATGACGGCATGGAATTTGAGAGGGCATTACTGATCAGTAAGGGGTTTTACCCAAGTTTAGTTTCCACATTGATACGTTGTAGGAAACCAGTGCCCACGAAGATCTACTGCAGAAATTGGAGAAAGTTTTTATCTTCGACAGGTGCTATTGTCACAGGGGAGGTTCCAATCGGTCCCATTTTAGATTTTCTGCAGAGTGGGTTGGACAAAGGGTTGGCGGTTAGTACACTCAAAGTTCAAATCTCCGCATTAGCGGCTCTCTACAATTATGATGTTGTGGGGAACCATTGGGTGGCTAGATGTATCAGAGCCAGTTCTCGTCAGCGTCCTAAACGTATCGTCTCCCTTCCTCCTTGGGACCTTAACCTGGTCTTAGCGACCCTGACAGGTCCTCCGTTTGAACCATTAGACTCCATCACGGTAAAAATGTCACTCCCTTAAAACAGTCCTCCTGGTTGCTCTGACCTCGGCCCGTAGGGTTAGTGATATTCAGGCCCTTTCTATCGACCCTCCGTACACTCAGATATTGGATGATAGAGTAGTCTTGCGACCAGACCCTGCATACCTCCCCAAGGTAGTTTCTAGGTTTCATACTTCCCAGGAAATTGTATTGCCATCCTTTTGCGATAACCCGACACGTGATGAGGAAAAGCGATGGCATTGTCTGAATGTGCGTCATTGTCTCATCCAGTACCTTCTCGTCACTAGTTCCTGGAGGAAGGACAAATCCTTGTTTGCTTCTTTTCAGGGGCATCAGAAAGGGATTAAGGCTTCTAAGACCAAACTGGCTAGATGGATTAGGGATGCCATTGCCTTAGCTTACACAGCTAGGGGTGCCGAGGTTCCTCTGGGTCTGAAAGCCCATTCCACGAGGGCAATAGCGTCTTCATGGGCTGAACGAACAGATATTTCAATTGCACAAATCTGTAAAGCTGCCACGTGGTCATCACCCTCAACCTTTTATAAGCACTATAGGTTGGATCTTTCTTTCTCTGACCTCACCTTTGGGAGGCGGGTTCTGCAGGCAGTGGTCCCTCCCTAACTCCGTTTCGCTGTAATTCTCTCGTGGTGCCGTCATAGGGTGAGGGAAAAATATGTAATTACTTACCGGTAGTGTGTTTTTTCCGAACCCATGACGGCACCCTTATATTCCCTCCCTGCACTGGTTTTTGTTGGTTGGTTCATCTTCCTTATCCTTATTACACATGTTCTGGTCGTGGCCTTATATTAACCTGTTGTTTTTGGAGGTCCTCTCATGCTCTGTAATCAACTGAGGCGGGGAGAGGACAGCTCTTTTTTATCCTGTAGGTTTCCTGTCCTTGATGGGCAGATCCTCTCTCGTGGTGCCGTCACGGGTTTGGAAAAAAACACATTACTGGTAAGTAATTACGTATTTTTTATTAAATTAATTTTGAATAAAAATCTAATTTTTTAAAACTAATATGTTTCTTTAAAGTTTCATTTTGTCTGGATACCAATACCGAGACTATGCTGAGATTGATTGTCTGTTGTAGCTTCACCACTTTAGTGTAAGGAGAAAAAAATTACTTAATTAAAGGGAACATGTCACCAGATTTGGGGCTTATAAGCTGCGGCCACCACCAGTGGGCTCTTATATACAGCATTCTAACATCTATATATATAATTGCCTTATTCTGTCTGTCTGTCTGTCTGTCTGTCTGTCATGCTCCAAAATTGTGTCCTTACGGTGACACAAAGCTGATTGGCCGCTGGGCTCGCCATGGCCCCGCCCCCCCCCACGGATTGGCCGCTCGCCCAGGCTGCGCCCCCACACGGATTGGCCAGCCGCTCGCCCAGGCTCCGCCCCCCCCACAGATTGGCCTCTCGCCCCGGCACCCTGCAGGCATTGGCAATTCGGCCACGCCACGCCCCGCCCCCCTCACGGAATGCACGCTAGCTCTGGCCCCGCCCCCCCTCCCCCACCCGCGCATTCCTCGAACTGACACGGCTGTCACGGAGGTGAGTACTGTACTCCCCCCCCTCCCCCCCCGCGCATTCCCCGAACTGACACGGCTGTCACGGAGGTGAGTACTGTACTCCCCCCCCGTCCCCCGCTCGCATGGGAGTGGTGTGGATACGTTGGTAACCATGCTAGCATGGTTACAAGCGCATCAGGGTCCTGCAGCGGCGGAAGATCCACACGCACACACATAACAGCACACACACACACATACACACACATCAGATCACACTCACTCTCACACACCTCACACACACCTCACACACACATCACATCGCATCCACACACTCACAGCATCCAGCGATATCGCTTGCTTCTCGGCCTCGATACTGTGCTGTTGTGACCTTCCACGACCTGACGGAGGATCACATGGCCAGAAGCATGTGGTATCCCCGGATGTTGTGAGTGTGAGCGCGTATGTGCGATATCGTCAGTGTCTGTGTGTGTGAGTGTATGCGATCGGGTGTGTGTGAGTGTATGCGATCGGCTGTGTGTGAGTGTGTGCGATCGGCTGTGTGTGAGTGTATGCGATCGGCTGTGTGTGAGTGTATGCGATCGGGTGTGTGTGAGTGTATGCGATCGGGTGTGTGAGTGTCGGCAGAGGAGCACGGCGTGCTGGAGGAGGCTGGGAGCAGAGAGGCTGATCTTGGGGAAGGCCGGGAGGGGGAGACTGGGAGGGGAAGGCTGATGCTGAAGGAGGCTGGGAGGAAGGAGGCTGGGAGGAGAGAGGCTGATCCTCGGGAAGGCTGGGAAGGGGAGGCTGATGCTGAGGGAGGCTGGAAGGAGAGAGGCTGATGCTGCGGGAGGCTGGAAGGAGAGAGGCTGAGGCTGGGAGGAGAGAGGCTGATGCTGGGGAAGGCTGATGCTAAGGGAGGCTGGGAGGAGAAAGCTGATGCTGGGGAAGGCTGGGAGGACGGAGGCTGGGAGGAGAGAGGCTGATCCTGGGGAAGGCTGGGAGAGGGAGGCTGATGCTGGGGGAGGCTGGAAGGAGAGAGGCTGATGCTGGGGGAGGCTGGAAGAAGAGAGGCTGATGCTGGGGGAGGCTGATGCTGGGGGAGGCTGGGAGGAGAGAGGCTGATGCTGGGGACAGAGAGGAGAAGCTGATGCTGGGAGGAGAGAGGCTGATGCTGGGATGAGAGAGGCTGATGCTGGGAGGAGAGAGGCTGATGCTGGGGGAGGCTGGGAGGGGGAGGCTGATGCTGGGGGAGGCTGATGCTGGGGGAGAATGGGACGAGGGAGGCTGATGCTGGTGGAGGCTGATGCTTGGGGAGGCTGATGCTGAGGGAGGCTGGAAGGAGAGAGGCTGATGCTGGTGGAGGCTGATGCTTGGGGAGGCTGATGCTGGGGGAGACTGGGAGGGGAAGGCTGATGCTGAGGGAGGCTGGGAGGGGGAGGCTGGGAGGAAGGAGGCTGGGAGGAGAGAGGCTGATCCTAGGGAAGGCTGGGAAGGGGAGGCTGATGCTGAGGGAGGCTGGAAGGAGAGAGGCTGATGCTGGGGGGGGCTGGAAGGAGAGAGGCTGAGGCTGGGAGGAGAGAGGCTGATGCTGGGGAAGGCTGATGCTGAGGGAGGCTGGGAGGGGAAAGCTGATGCTGGGGAAGGCTGGGAGGACGGAGGCTGGGAGGAGAGAGGCTGATCCTGGGGAAGGCTGGGAGAGGGAGGCTGATGCTGGGGCAGGCTGAGGCTGGGAGGAGAGAGGCTGATGCTGGGGACAGAGAGGCTGATGCTTGGAGGAGAGAGGCTGATGCTGGGAGGAGAGAGGCTGATGCTGGGAGGAGAGAGGCTGATGCTGGGGGCAGAGAGGCTGATGCTGGTGCAGCATGGGGGATGGTGCATGATGGGGGGTGCGCAGCATGGGGGATGGAGCACGATGAGGAGTGCGCAGCATGGGGGATGGAGCACGTTTGGGAGTGCGCAGCATGGCGGATGGACCACGTTTGGGAGTGCGCAGCATGGCGGATGGAGCATGTTTGGGAGTGCGCAGCATGGCGGATGGAGCACGTTTGGGAGTGCGCAGCATGGCGGATGGAGCACGTTTGGGAATGCGCAGCATGGCGGATGGAGCACGTTTGGGAGTGCGCAGCATGGCGGATGGAGCACGTTTGGGAGTGCGCAGCATGGCGGATGGAGCACGATGGGGGGTGCGCAGCATGGCGGATGGAGCACGATGGGAGGTGCACACCTCCCCCAACACACACAACACACCACACACACACTAGGAACCACAAACACCGCCCTACACAGACACCCACACACACAGACAACGCTGCACACACACAACACCCAACACACAAACACCGCGGCATACATAAATATACGCACATATCATGCAACACACACATTACACAAAACATACCTCCCCCCAAAACACACCACACCCACACAAACTGCGCAACACATACACACACAACGCTACAGACACACAGCGCTCCACAAACAACGCAACACACGCAACACACACACAACACCGCTCTCACCCCCCGCCACACCCAGACAACACCCAGAACATGTACAGCTCCTACACAAACACTTGGTAACTACACACAACAACATCTATATATATATATATATATATATATATATATAACAAAAATCATACATTAACTACACAATACGTAAATTCTAGAATACCCGATGCATAGAATCGGGCCACCTTCTAGTGTAGTATATAAGAGCCCAGGCCGCTGTGTAGAATGTAAAAATCACTTTATCACACATTTTTAAACACATCTTTGTCCTCCTTCTTCTGAAGCCTAGGTGCATGACACAGGGCAGATAAAAGTGCGCCTGCGCAGGACCTGAATGATGGTCAAAGATGGCCAAAAGAGGAAGCGCCGGTACCGGAGAACAGAGACGCCCATTCGACCGGTCTGCACCGCACCGCCTCGCCCGCTAGGTAAGCATTATAAAGTGATTTTTACGTTCTACACAGTGGCCTGGGCTCTTATATACAGCATGTTATCAATCATGTAGATAAATACAATGACCTACATAGCTTGCCAAAGTAAGCCTGAAATAATTAGGGCCACTGTTGGGGGGGATGTTATAAGGGCATGTGCCCCATAATGTCACAGTAAGCCTATATTCATCCAAATGTAATTTCAGCCCACTTACAATGCAGACTACACTCAGCCCAATGACCAAGGTAAATCAATGTGATAGTTCACATGCAAAAAATACTAAAGCACAGCACTATTCTAGTCTAATATGCCGAATGTGCAGTGACATTACAGAACAAAAGTTCACAGTACAGGAATAATACACACAGTGATGTCCAGTGTCGGACTGGCCCACCGGAGCACTGGGGAATCCTCCAGTGGGCCCCCATGCTTTATATTGTGCGGGGTACCGCGGGCTTCCTACTGCGGGCTGGGCAGGGGTGTTTAGATGGCAGACTGGGCCCCCATGCTCTGATGGGCCCCCAGCCTTTCCATCATAAACTGCAGTGATTGCACAAATTGTATGCGATCTCTGCAGTTTCGGCGGTTGCAGAATGATCTGTGGTGACATCACAGTCATATGACTCACCAAAGGTCCTTGCACTGCGGGAGTCCTCAGGCCTGCACAAAATGAGATGCATGCAGGACCTGCTGGCTTCGCCTCTCATATTCAAATGTACGCGCGTCTTTCAGGCGTGCATACATTTGAACAGTGCAGCGCCAGGAGTGAGGCGGAGGAGCTGTCATCACCGGGGCCACACAGAAGAAGAGGACGCGCAGGCACCAGGTAAGTGCTCCTGTGGAGCCGAACATGACGAATCAGTTTAGATGCAGGGGATGTGGTGGGGGAGGAGCGGTGTCACTTTACAAGTGAAATTATCGGGCAGTGGGGAACAGGATAGGGCACTGTGGGAGAGGATATGACACTGGGGGACAGGATAGGGCAATGGGGGACAGGATAAGGCAATGGGAAACAGGATAGGGCAATGGGAAACAGGATAGGGCAATGGGAAACAGGATAGGGCAATTGGAAACAGGATAGGGCAATTGGAAACAGGATAGGGCAATGGGGGACAGTAGTGGGCAGTGTGGGACAGGACATGACACTGTGGGACAAGATAGGGCACTGTGTGACAGGATAGGGCTCTGTGGGACAAGATAGGGCAATGGGGAACAGGATAGGGCAATGAGGGGACAGGATACGGATCTGTGGGACAGGATAGGGCAATGGGGGACAGGATAGGGCAATGGTGGACAGGATGGGGCACTGTGGGACAGGATGGGGCACTGTGGGACGGGATAGGGCACTGTGGGACAAGATAGGGCACTGTGGGACAAGATAGGGCAATGGGGGACATGATAGGGCAATGGGGGACAGTATTGGGGAATGTGGAACAGTATTGGGCAATGGGGAACAGGATAGTGCAATGTGGGACATGATAGGGCAATGTGAGACATGATGGAGCTATGTTGGACCTGATGGCGCAATGGGGGGACAGTATGGGGCAAAGGGGTACAGGATGGGGCAATGGATGACAGGATGGGGTAATGGGGGACAGGATGGGGCAACTAGGAAGGAGATTGTGAAAGGTGGCATAGTATAATTAGTATAATGAGGAGCGGGGGGGACTTTATGCAGAGACGTAGTATGGGGGAGATATTATACAAACGGCAAGTTTTATGGGGACAATATGGAAAGGGGCACTTTGTGGGACAATTTTGGAGGGTGGATATTGTGCAGGAAGCAATTAACAACCCCTTGTGATTCCCCTTGTTTCCCCCAGCTAAAATAAAAGACCCTGTATTCACCTCTGGTGCTGGCACCGTTTCAGCATTGTCAGTAATCACGATTCGTGGCTCACATCACATTGTGACATCACGGGAGCCCCACGTCCAATCACTGCCAGCTTCTGTCTCCCCACCTTAGGAATGAACTATCATTTGAGGGAACATAGGGGCCCAAGATGGGAGACTTTATCAAATAAAGGCCGCCAGGATTGGGACATTATTAAATAAAGGGGGCAAGGATGGGAGATATTATTACTATATGGGGCCAGAATGAGGAACACACATTATTGGTTTATGGTGGCAAATAGTAGAGATAATTACTGTAGGGGCATATTAAGAGACATTATTACTGCTGTAATATAAGTTAATTTTGAGGATACTGTCTCCAATGGGGGAACAAAAGTCTGACGTGATGTAGAAATTGGGGGAAAAGTGAGGCATGTGCTCTGGGAGTGATCAGCTATAGGTGACTGTGTTATTTTCTGCAGAGTTGTGTCAGGGCGGGAAAAAGTGATGGCGGTCAGCACCAGATGAAACGGAAAAGCGGAGATTAAAAACCTCAGGTAGTGACGTCACTGGTCAGTGTATTACATGTACACACACATTATACACTATATACAGAACTCCTGTGTATAATGTCACTAATGTCACAGGTGATCACTCTATTACCTGTACACTGACACTATATACAGAGCTACTGTGTATAATGGCACTGATGGTAATATTAGTGTTATTAGTATTGTGGTTTTTATTCATAATCATTATTGTAGTACTAGAAGGTGGCCCGATTCTAACGTATCGCGTAGTCTAGAATGTGTATGTAGGTTAGCAGATTGAATAATAATATAAACAGTAAGTCTTGAATAATGATGGTTCATTTTTTGCTTGTTGGTCTCCTACTGTGCAGCACGCATCGGCGTGTTTGACAGTGGGAGACCAACGATCTGAATGGGCAGGGAGCCTGGGTAAGCTAGTAACCATGGTACACATCGGGTAACTATGCAAAGTGGTTTCCATAGTTACCCGATGTGTACGCTGGTTAACAGCGTACGCCAGCTCCGGCACACGTGTGCCGAGAGCCGGGGTAAGCTAGTAACCATGTTACAAATTGGTTATGGGTTTCTGGGAGGAAATGTACTTTTTTGGCGATACTAATCCTTGGTGGCGGGAGATTGGGTGGTACGGGAGATATATAGATGACCTCCTGCTGGTGTGGGGGGGTGACATTGATGAAGTCGGACCTTTCATGGAATATCTTAATGATAACAACTGTGGTATACGTTTCACATATACACATGGAATAAAGAGTATTGACTTCCTTGATGTCTACTTTATCCTCAGTGGTAGCTGATACACTCCGAAGCGCTGGATTTTCCTTCTCTTCTCATGTTACACATTGGGTAACTAAGCAAAGCGGTTTCTATAGTTACCCGATGTGTACCATGGTTACCAGCCTACGCCGGCTCCGGCACACATGTGCCGGGAGCCGGGGTAAACTAGTGGTTTCACACATCCGGCTTCTCTCCACTTTGTCGGATCCGGCGCGCTGCTGTAGGCTGGTTTCAGACGTCAGTGTTTTAGGTACGTGTGACATCCGTTTTTAACACGGATGTCACACGTATCCATTTTATTCTATGATGTGCTTCACAAGTCCGTGTTTGCACATGGACCATGTGACTTTTCATGACCCCGCACGCACACACGCAGGCATCTCCGGCAGCACGGATGTCACACGGATCGCACACTAATGTGATCCGTGTGACATCAGTGTAAAACATACCGGAGAAAATATGGGTCTTTTTAATAAAAATATTTTCTATATTTACTTCTCTCCAGCGATGCTGTCTCCGGCTCTGCTGCCTCCCGCTCCTTATCGACGCTCATTATACTCACTGAATATTCAGTGCCATGTGGAGCTGGAAGCGGGAACAGCTCCGGGGACTTCAGTGCTGGGGACCGCATCGCTGGGTGAGTATACAGCAGAGTGTGTGTGTGTGTGCATGTACATGCATGTACGCTATGTGTGTATGCGCTTAGTGTATCCATGTGTGTCTGCTATGTGTGTATATGTGCTCAGTGTGTGTGTATACATGCATGTGTGCTATGTGTGTATGCGCACAGTGTATCCATGTGTGTCTGCTATGTGTGTATATGTGCTCAGTGTATGTGTATACATGCATGTGCGCTATGTGTGTATGCGCTCGGTGTATCCATGTGTGTCTGCTATGTGTGTGTGTGTGTGTCTGTCATGTGTGTGCTCAGTGTGTGAGTGTGCTCAGTGTGTGTGTGCGCAGTGTGTATATGTGCGCAGTCTGTATATGTGCGCAGTGTGTCTGTGTGTGTACATGCATGTGCGCTATGTGTGTATGCGTGCGGTGTATCCATGTGTGTCTGTTATGTGTGTGTGTGTGTGTCTTTCTGCTATGTATGTGTGCTCAGTGTGTGTGTGTGCGCTGAGTGTGTGTGTGCTCAGTGTGTGTGTGTGTGTGTGTAGATGCATGTGCGCTATGTGTGTATACATTCATGTGCGCTATGTGTGTATGCGCACGGTGTATCCATGTGTGTCTGCTATGTGTGTATATGTGCTCAGTGTGTGTGTGTACATGCATGTGCGCTATGTGTGTATGCGCTCGGTGTATCCATGTGTCTCTGCTATGTGTGTGTGTGTCTGCTATGTGTGTGTGCTCAGTGTGTGTGTGTGTGTGCTCAGTGTGTGTGTGCTCAGTGTGTGTGTGTGTGTGTGTGTGTACATACATGTGCGCTATGTGTATGCGCTCGGTGTATCCATGTGTGTCTGCTATGTGTGTATATGTGCTCAGTGTGTGTGTGTGTACATGCATGTGCGCTATGTGTGTATGCGCTCGGTATATCCATGTGTCTCTGCTATGTGTGTGTGTGTCTGCTATGTGTGTGTGCTCAGTGTGTGTGTGCTCAGTGTGTGTGCTCAGTGTGTGTGTGTGTGTACATACATGTGCGCTATGTGTGTATGCGCTAGGTGTATCCATGTGTGTCTGCTATGTGTGTATATGTGCTCAGTGTGTGTGTGTGTGTGTGTGTGTGTGTGTGTGTGTGTGTTGATAGGCGGTCAGGAACGGGAGGTTGCAGAGCCGGAGAAAGCAGGTAAATATGAAAAATATTTTTATGAGTAGAGTAGAGTAGTGAGTAGAGACTGTTAAAGACAACCTGGTGTGGTCTCCATTATTGCCCCATTGCATCTCCCAGGCACAGCCCTACCTGCGGAGGACCTACCATCACAGCTGCCACTACCACCATCCCTTGGAGTACCCACATTGAGCATCGGTAGTTCTCCATCCTTAACCGCAACCCGCAGGTGGCGTCACATGACAAAAACTCTTATCTCCCCTGTAAATAGCCCCTATTAACAAAAGGGGCCCAGAGCACAGGACCGGGCAACGGCCACCAGAGTGACATTCCCGTTTGTTACCGCCCGGGGCCGAGTACCCCCTTCTCTGGGCGCTACAATGATGTAAGTATGATGCACACAGTGATGTCACAGTACTGGGATATTACAGTAATGTCTCCTTGTATGATGCACACAGTTGTGTCACAGTACTGGGATATTACAGTGATGTTGCCTTGTAAGTATGATGTACACAGTGATGTCACAGTACTGGGATATTATAGTTATGCCTCCTTGTATGATGCACACAGTGATGTCAGCGTACTGGCATATTACACTGAAGTCACAGTACTGGAATATTGCAGTGATGCCACCTTGTAACTATAATGCACACAGTGATGTCACAGTACTGGGGTATTACAGAGATGTCACCTTGTAACTATAATGCACACACAACAAGGAGAGGCGCCAGCACTGCTTATGAGTGGCATGCAACAATGAGAAGGTAAAAAGTGTAATATTCACAAATTCATTCCTACTGTAACAATTCAATGAGATTTTTGGCAAATAATTGATCAATGATTTGAGCCCCCCTGCCCCGTCACGGCAAATCTCTATAAGGGGGGTCCCTACACTATATTTATAATTTATATACGTACCATAAGGTCTCGTGTAATGCGCAGGACCATATAAGAAACATCACCTACCTGAGAAGTGTCAGAACCGCTCCCAGGCTGCAAGGGCTGACAACTGCGAATAAAAGGGCAGTCCAGGTGCCGGTGCGTGCGACAGAACCACACACACCAGCACAATGTCAGAACTGGCCCCCACAGTGTCAGACCAGCAGACATGGATGAAGGGCGGAACAGCCCCAGGCAGGTGGTGCTTAAGTAATAATGCCTATGGAACAGGGGGCGGTGGCTGTGTGTGAACAGGCACCAACATAAATTTTGATGGCAACAGAAGGAATTTGCAAACCACACTGGGCGTGCACGGCAAGGTGGCGGTCAACCACCGACCAGCTAAACGCAAAAAGGGGGGAGCCAGCACTGCTCATGAGTGGCATGCAACAATGAGAAGGTCCTGCGCATTACACGAGACCTTATGGTATGTATATAAATTATAAATATAGTGTATGGACGCCCCTTATAGAGATTTGCCGTGACGGGGCAGGGGGGCTCAAATCATTGATCAATTATTTGCCAAAAATCTCATTGAATTGTTACAGTAGGAATGAATTTGTGAATATTAAACTCTTTACCTTCTCATTGTTGCATGCCACTCATAAGCAGTGCTGGCTCCCCTCCTTTTTGCGTATAATGCACACAGTGATGTCACAGTACTGGGATATTACAGTAATGTCACCTTGTAACTATAATGCACACAGTGATGTCACAGTACTGGGATATTACACTAATGTCACCTTGTAACTATAATGCACACAGTGATGTCACAGTACTGGGATATTACACTAATGTCACCTTGTAACTATAATGCACACAGTGATGTCACAGTACTGGGATATTACACTAATGTCACCTTGTAACTATAATGCACACAGTGATGTCACAGTACTGGGATATTACACTAATGTCACCTTGTAACTATAATGCACACAGTGATGTCACAGTACTGGGATATTACAGTAATGTCACCTTGTAACTATAATGCACACAGTGATGTCACAGTACTGGGATATTACACTAATGTCACCTTGTAACTATAATGCACACAGTGATGTCACAGTACTGGGATATTACAGAGATGTCACCTTGTAACTATAATGCACATAGTGATGTCACAGTACTGGGATATTACAGTAATGTCACCTTGTAACTATAATGCACACAGTGATGTCACAGTACTGGGATATTACACTAATGTCACCTTGTAACTATAATGCACACAGTGATGTCACAGTACTGGGATATTACACTAATGTCACCTTGTAACTATAATGCACACAGTGATGTCACAGTACTGGGATATTACAGTAATGTCACCTTGTAACTATAATGCACAGTGATGTCACCTTGTAAGTATAATGCACACAGTGATGTCACAATACTGAGATATTATAGTGATGTCGCTTTGTAACTGTAATGCACACAGTGATGTCACAGTACTGGGATATTATAGTGATGTCGCTTTGTAACTGTAATGCACACAGTGATGTCACCTTGTAAGTATAATGCACACAGTAATGTCACAGTACTGAGATATTATAGTGATGTCGCTTTGTAACTGTAATGCACACAGTGATGTCACAGTACTGGGATATTATAGTGATGTCGCTTTGTAACTGTAATGCACACAGTGATGTCACAATACTGAGATATTATAGTGATGTCGCTTTGTAACTGTAATGCACACAGTGATGTCACCTTGTAAGTATAATGCACACAGTGATGTCACAATACTGAGATATTATAGTGATGTCGCTTTGTAACTATAATGCACACAGTGATGTCACAGTACTGGGATATTACAGTGATGTCGCCTTGTAACTATAATGCACACAGTGATGTCACAATACTGAGATATTATAGTGATGTCGCTTTGTAACTGTAATGCACACAGTGATGTCACAATACTGGGATATTATAGTGATGTCGCTTTGTAACTGTAATGCACACAGTAATGTCACAATACTGGGATATTATAGTGATGTCGCTTTGTAACTGTAATGCACACAGTAATGTCACAATACTGGGATATTATAGTGATGTCGCTTTGTAACTGTAATGCACACAGTGATGTCACAGTACTGGGATATTATAGTGATGTCGCTTTGTAACTGTAATGCACACAGTGATGTCACCTTGTAAGTATAATGCACACAGTGATGTCACAATACTGAGATATTATAGTGATGTCGCTTTGTAACTGTAATGCACACAGTAATGTCACAGTACTGGGATATTATAGTGATGTCGCTTTGTAACTGTAATGCACACAGTGATGTCACAGTACTCGGATATTATAGTGATGTCGCTTTGTAACTGTAATGCACACAGTGATGTCACAGTACTGGGATATTATAGTGATGTCGCTTTGTAACTGTAATGCACACAGTGATGTCACAGTACTGGGATATTATAGTGATGTCGCTTTGTAACTGTAATGCACACAGTGATGTCACAGTACTCGGATATTATAGTGATGTCGCTTTGTAACTGTAATGCACACAGTGATGTCACAGTACTCGGATATTATAGTGATGTCGCTTTGTAACTGTAATGCACACAGTGATGTCACAATACTTGGATAATAATGTGAAGTCACTGCACAGACTCCTTCCAGCACCTTCCATGAGTGGCACATGCGCCTGTGTCATGCATATACAGGAAGCTTGGCTGTCACACAGAATATCCAGCAGCAGTGGGTAGTGTGGGTAGTGTGGGTGAGGCACCCTTGGCACAGCACTCCCCATAGAGCCTGCCATGTCTGCTACTGAGGACCGCTGTAATCATAGCTGTGAGCGCTAGGTGGCGCCTGCTTTCCACAGAGCAGGACGTGCACTTCCACCAGTGGGTTATTTCTCTTCCCCAGTCAGTCCCCACCCTGTGATTTTCTAGGGAGGAGAGGAGCAGGTTCGGAGTCGTCTCCACGGAGGCAGCACTGCCACTCCAGCCGCCGACACTCCGCCTTCACAAGGACCTCGGCTCATCCGTAGTGCAGGGGAGACAATAGCTGCACCCATCCTCCCTCCCTGCGGCACCTCCGAGCGGCCACCATTGCCCTGCTCTCGCTGGTGGCGTGCTCGCATGAAGAAGCATGCCAGCCTGTAAGCGGGCTCCGGTGTGCCCCGTGCTCCGACCTCCCGGCAGCCCATCGCGGTGACCGGTGCACCATGCTGCATCACTGACAGGCGCCCCCTCCCCGTCTCCATGATGATGGCAGCACCTAAGGATGCCTGTGACCTGAAGACTGCCCGCCTATGGAGGGACGCGGCTCTGCGCTCCAGGAAGCTGCGGAGCAGCCTGCGCCAGCTGACCCTGAGCTGCAGCGAGCAGAGCAAGCTGGTGCTGCCCGAGGACCTGGGCGACGTGGAGGTGCTGAACCTGGGCAACAACTCCCTGGAGGACGTGCCCGATGGCCTGCGGAGCCTGTCTGAGGGCAACCTGCATGTGCTGATCCTGCGCCGGAACAAGCTGCTCAGCGTGCCCTCCGCCGTCTACCAGCTGGGCAGGCTGACCGAGCTGGACATGAGCCACAACCGGCTGGCCTGCCTGACAGAGGCGGTGGGGCTGCTGGGCCAGCTGAAGAAGCTGTGCCTGAGCCACAACCAGCTGCACACCTTGCCCAGGCAGATCGGCTCCCTGGGCCACCTGGAGGAGCTGGACGTCAGCTTCAACCGTGTGAGCCACCTGCCTGACACTATGCAGGGGCTGGCACGTCTGCGAGCCCTGGACCTGGACCACAACGAGCTGGGCAGCTTCCCCCAGCAGATCCTGCAGCTGCCTGCACTGGAGGAGCTGGACTTCTCTGGGAACAAGATGCTCTGCAGCAGCTGCTCCGGCTCCCTCCCTGATGGCATACGGGCCATGAGGCCTCTGAAGATCCTGTGGCTGAGCAGCACCGGACTCTTCACCTTACCGGACTCCTTCTGTGAGCTGAAGCATCTGGAGAGCCTGATGCTGGACAATAATAACCTCTCCTCCTTACCTGAGGGCTTTGGGTGTCTGCAGAGGCTGAGGATGATCAACCTGTCCTCCAACAGCTTCCAGGACTTCCCCAGGACCCTGCTGGGGCTGCAGGACCTGGAGGAGGTCTACCTGAGCCGGAATAAGCTGACCGTGCTGCCAGAGGGCATCTCCAGCGTATTCCGGCTGGTCACTCTGTGGGTGGACAACAACAGGATTAGGTTCTTGCCAGACACCATTGTGGAGCTGGGCTTACTGGAGGAGCTGGTATTACAAGGTAACCAAATAGCAATCCTTCCAGATAACTTCGGGAAGCTGTCCAAAGTCAATATCTGGAAGATCAAAGACAACCCTTTAATTCAGCCTCCTTATGAGGTGTGCATGAAAGGGATCCCTTATATTGCTGCTTATCAGAAAGAACTTGCCCATTCACAGCCCGCCGTAAAGCCAAGGTTAAAACTAGTCCTCACGGGCCTAAAGGATGCAGGCAAAACTGTGCTGAGGCATTGCCTGACGGATGGCCAGCAGGCCAGCTGCATACTGGGCAATACTGGGATTGAGGTCACAAACTGGACAGCTGATGCCGAGCGAGGACTGACGTTTATAGTGTATGATTTAGCCGGGGACCAGAGCTATGACATCATTAACCCTTTCTTCCTTTCCCCTGGTGCTTTATATATTCTAGCCGTTAACCTGAAGTCCTATGTTTCTGGGCGGTTTTATACGTCTGTAGGCTATTTTCTACATTTTATCAGTGCCAAGGTACCACATGCAGTTGTATGCATAGTAGGGACTCATGCAGATTTATGTGAGGACACGGACATTGAGGAGAAATGCCTTGATATCCACCACCAGATAGCTCTGCAGGAGAAGAAGGATTCGGAGACCTTACAAAACCTGGCACAGACTGTTGATGAAGCCCTCAGCCAAGACTATGACATGCGTGCCTCAAACCCTCATGCGGCTTTTTATGGTGTCAGCGATAAAAATCTGAGGAGGAAGAAAGCCCAGTTCCAATACTTAATGAATAACCGTCTTCAGATCCTCTCCCCGGTCCTCTGCGTCAGCTGCCATAATTATTCAAACATTAGGCGCTTGAGGGAAAAGCTTCTTTCTGTCGCAGAACATAGGGAGATTTTCCCAAATTTGCATCGAGTTCTTCCCAAATCCTGGCAAATGCTGGAGGAATTGCACTTTAAACCTCAGGAGCTCTGGCTGACCTGGTGGGATTCGGCACGCCTGGGCCTACAGGCCGGCCTAACCGAGGACAGGCTGCAGAGCGCGCTGTCTTACCTACACGAGAGCGGCAAGCTGCTTTACTTTGAAGACAATGGCACTCTTAAGGAGTACGTTTTTCATAATCTGACAAAACTGATTGACATCCTGAATGTCTTCTTCCAGAGGGACGCCTCTGTCTTATTACAGAAACTTATGAGTGACGCTAATGTGGACGACTTAAGGGCCACCCAGTTGCATCATTATGTGGAAGGCTTTCTGCTTCATGGACTATTGCCCACTCATGTCATTAAATTACTACTTAAGCCACATATCAAAACTCAACAAGACTTGCAGCTCATATTAGAACTGCTGGAGAAGATGGGGCTGTGTTACTGCATCAATAAACCCAAGTCCAAACCACTGAATGGGGCCACGGCTTGGTACAAGTTCCCGTGCTATGTAAAGAACGAGGTGCCTCATGCCGAAGCCTGGATCAATGGCACAAACCTATCAGGACAATCACTAGCGGTAGAGCAGCTACAGATAGAATACGGATTCCCATTTATATTCCCACCTGGCTTGTTTGCCCGCTTTAGCGTCCAGATTAATAGTCATATAGTGCACCGTTCAGATGGTAAATTCCAGATCTTTGCCTACAGGGGAAAAGTGCCAGTTGTGGTGAGCTTTCGACCATCAAAAGGAGCCTTACAGTCAGACATATTGTCCATTGCCAGCCATGCCTCACTGCCTAATATCTGGACTGCATGGCAGGCAATAACGCCCCTGGTAGAGGAACTGAATGCCCTATTACAAGAATGGCCCGGCCTATACTATACAGTACATGTTCTATGCTCCAAGTGCCTTAAGAGAGGATCACCCAATCCACACACCTTCCCAGGTAAGATGCTTTTATATGGCGATACTGATTTCTGCATCATTCTGAATTTTTACTGTGGGTTATATAGGGATCTAATGGGTATCGTTCCCCCTTATGGAAAGTGACTTGCTTGGCATGTCAGTGTAAGGAGGCTTATAAGCCATGTAATGCTCTTCTAGGAAATAAAATATTCAAATTGTCTCTTCAGAGAGGAAGAGTACTTGGACTCTTATGTCGCCTAGCCAATATTGACCCCTTAGCATATGACTGTGGGATAAAAGGCAAGCCAGAATCTCAATTTGCAGACACGTGTTGCTGGGTGTTGCCCCTCATCAGTGCAAAGCATGAGATCTGATGTGGCTATATGAGAGGTTTCTGACTGGGGTCTAAGGGGTATTATGTCTCCTTGTGGAAAGTGACGTACTAGGTATGCCCGTGGGTTACATAAGAATGTGGTGTCACAGAAGAAGTGTACAAATGAGGCATTCTCTTCTGGACGTCTTAGAAATAAAGGCAGACGTACACCCAATGGTTGTTTTCTTTCCGATTGCCATGGTTATGATCAAGGCCATCTAGTGTAGACCGTGTATTGGTAAACATATTCATTTCCATGACAACCAGAATGAAACCATTGTTTATATAAATCAGAAAACATTGCTGAATGTTATTATAGTTCCTAAAACTGTCACTCCCTCTGTAATGTCCCGAATAAGCAGATTTATGTGTATAAGGTTTACATCCCTTTAAGTAGAAAGAGATCTAAACTTCTTTTTATCAGCAGTGAATGTAGAAGCAGGGGCTAGTGACAACTCCCGTCAACTGCACAGTGAGCATCAGGAGCTGCGATCTATGGTGCTGCATGGCAATGTCTGCGGCTGCAGTGTAGTTTTTAGTAGTGATTACAGTAAAACTGCATTGTTTTTGTAGCAAAACGAGGTGTACGTAACCCCGCATACGGCTGCAATATGTGAACATAGCCTGCTGGAATAAAATCCAGTCCTGGAGCTATATACAGAGGGTATTCACATTTTACACGCGCACACAGACACGCGCACACAGACACGCGCACACAGACACGCGCACACAGACACGCGCACACAGACACGCGCACACAGACACGCGCACACACAGACACGCGCACACACAGACACGCGCACACACAGACACGCAGACACACCCCACACACACACACGCACAGACACACGCACAGACACACGCACAGACACACGCACAGACACACGCACAGACACACGCACAGACACACGCACAGACACACGCACAGACACACGCACAGACACACGCACAGACACACGCACAGACACACGCACAGACACACAAACAGACACAGACACACACAGACAGACATACACACATACAGACAGACATACACACATACAGACAGACACAGACACGCACACACAGACAGACAGACACACACACAGACACACACACACACACATACACACATACATACACACAGTTTTCTGACTTCGACCAGCTGCATCGTGTCTCATAAGACCATCATTCGGACGCTTTCCTGTTTCTTATGAGGTCATTGACACTGAAGTTTTGTAAGAGAATACGTTAGATAAAGCCACAGCCTATGATCAGCAGATGACTATGTACTGGCATCTAAACTCATGTGATCAAGAACTACATGCAAACTATATTGGGACTATAGAATAAGTCTAATGACAAATTAGAGAGAAACTGAAAAAATCCTCTATATAGCAAGTAACTTCTATAGCAAAGAAGTTAAGAGGTGCACATGCCATTTTTTTGGCACTTTGATACCGTAGTTGTACTTCTCTGTGTTCAGTATTCCAGAGGAAAAAAAAGATATTTGTTTACAAATTAGTTTTTTTTCCATCGTAGAGTATGATGTATGTAAAACACTTGGCTATTTATGTAACTCTCATAGATTACTATGGTGAATGCTGCAATTGTGTGTCAATTGTGAATGCTTTGTCCTGGAGTTTCAAATGAGCTGGGCACTGTAATTCACTGGATAAGTAATGGATGCACCCCTTCAGGGGCGGCTGCGGGCTGCCATTTTTAGGCAGGGGAAGGCCAAATAACTGTGGACCTTCCCAGCCTGATTATGCCAGTCCCCAGCTGTCTGCGTTACCTTGGCTGGTTATGAAAAAAGGGGGGACCCCATGCCGTATTTAAATTATTTAAATAATTTAAAAATACAGTGTAGGACCCCCTCTATTTTTGATAACCAGCCAAGGTACAGCTGACAGCTAAGGGTTGTAGCCCCATGAACAATACAAGGCACAGGCCGGTACAAGATGAGAGAGGACCCTGCCCAAGAGGGCTCACAGTCTACAGACTTAATTTTATAATATTTCTTAACATAGGACCCTTTATTAAGTTCTAGAATTTTGTTGGTTTTTGTTACATATTTGACACGTTTCAGGCAAGTGTGTAGCCATAATTAAAGGGAACTATTCATCTGACTTTGTTGGCACATATGTGGTATTTTTCTCTCACTGGCCAATAGGAAAAACTGTGTCACAAAATCACAAATGAGGTTTCCACTGGAGCTATTGTGGTAATTTCATGTATAAGAGGGTGGTCAAGTGGTACTTCTTTAAAGACGTAATTAATTAAAACAGAATAATTTTACTTTTCCTTTCTTCACTTTACAATGGCAAAGCAGGTTACAAGTCTCATAGTGGGCACATACGTTTACTAGCTTACAATACACTTTAGGTGGCACTATTACTTACATTTTTTAGAATTTAAACAGATTTTAACGTTAATCTGTCACCAGGTTTTTGCTACTTCATCTGAGAACAGCATATTGTAGTCAAATAGATTCTGAAACAAACTATGTTTAACTTAGATTACAGGGTGCAGCCGTTATGACTTTATCTCAGAATGGAGTGTAGTAGAGCTACGAGCTGTCTCTGCCTACACCAGGCTCTCAATAGAGATTGTGCATTGCAGGGGGCGTGTGGGTCTGCTCTTCATGGAGTCATACCAATGTTAATCACAGAGCATTAAACCCTTTAATATGAGTAAACCATAGTGCCATACAGATAAGAGAAACACGTTTTTTTCTTTTTTAACCCTTACAGCATGCTGTCCTCAGCTTACATTGCAAAATCCTGGTGACAGATTCCCTTTAAACTTTACACAACAATACAAACTGCAGAAGAATCGCTGCTACTCCCTGCTTTATTCCAAGGACCCATTTTTGAACTGACCCCAGTTACTACAGTATGTTCCTATTCAGTCCACTGCACCTCAGGACTGAAACAGCCAGTCCACACTACCGGCCTCAGAACTACCAACCTTCAGCCTCATGCTGTTCTTGTGTTCCTCTCAAACTAATGTCTCTCACAGCCTCCTACAGACCACTGCAACCTCCCTCCGTTGTAAGTCTAGCACCACCCAACCCACCTTGATACCCCTTTAGTTGACATCTCTCCCAATCCCAGAAATGACCTGTTCCTATGCTGACAATATGTCCTACGCCCACACCACTTCAGTAGCAGTCATCATACAGCACAATGATCCTAAGCATCCAGTGATTTTCAGGAAATATCACCGTCTGCTCTCTATGACGTTCTCCGGGCCTTGCTCGGTGTAATCAAGATGAGCACCCTCACTTGTTAGGTGCATGCATCTCCACAGCTGTACTTCACACGCTTCACACACTCCAATCCACTGCCTCTATTGCTATAGATGATCTGCTATGGTCAATAGCTCATAGGTGCTCTCTCGACGAAGAAGCCAAGTCTGGCCTAATGCTGAATGAGACTTCTAGAGTGTACAAGCCCCACGCACAACAGTCTACTTTTGTCAGCTGCTGGTCTACTTGACACCACACGCAGACTCTTTTTGGTAACCCGCCTATGTCTTCTCCTTTTTATACCTTGAGCATTGCAGGACATCTTCATCAGTAGATGACATTTTTGGGCCTACACTGACCTGGGTAATGCCTTCTGATACATCACAGTCTGCCAGGACATGGTAGCTCCTCTAGGTCCAGCAACTCCATATCAAAAAAGTTCACCATCTTTACAAAACACAACATCATACGTACATAGTACTCATATATGGTACAATACAAGATGTACACCAAACAGCAGTATCTAATACACCTAAACAGTGTATATAGTGGAATATGTAGTCTCTCCAGACTGCATGGTGACCAGTAATCATTTTTGATAGCTTGGGGGAACATTTTCTAGCATATCCACTATTAATGTCAATTATATAAAGCTGTGATGTGAGAGATCAGCTAAGAATCCTGTGACTTGTAGAAAGGATCCAAGAAATATACTGGGCGAGGTACTAGTATGTGGCGAAACATTGTAAATTCTTTTCTGTAGACTTTCTTGTAGCACATCCCACCCTGAAGGGGAGAGGTACATGTTGCCGTCAGCCCTGCCGTATGTATGCGGTGATGTTCTTAGTGTCGGCATGTTCTGTCTTATCAATGAGATAACGTATGCAAAAGTGTTCCAGGAGACTGCTCCAAAACTGCCACAGGCTTACTGTGTGTAATTGTTACTCCTTAAAGGGAATCTGTCAGCAGGTTTTTGTTACCTCATCTGAGCCTGATTTTAGTGCTGGGTAACATACACATTACACTAACGTGGTCCGTATTTACTGATTTCTGCAGGTTTGGCCGACAGTCTAATGGGTATATGTGGTATAATGATGCAGCATGTCCAATTTCGAACTGCTCATCCTTTTCTTATCTCGACATAATACACCACTGACCGAAAAATAGAGGAAATGTAGATGTGCCGAACCTTCCTCTATACTTCTTCTATTTATCGGTTTGTGCTACACTGGCAATTCTGGCACCCATCTACTGCGATCTCAACAAGCAAGGAACCTTGGCAGTTTGGTGAGCTTTTTCCCTTTCCCCGATACACTACTGCTATAGTGTGGTAGTGGCTTTCCTATAGAGGAGGAGCGCTCAGAAGAGATAACGCTCCTGTTTATGGAGGAATCGGAAAAGGAAGCTATCTGCTGAATGATCAGCCGAACCATTGTTTGCCTGACAATTATCTATTGTGTTTGGTGCCCTTTACTGGACTGCTTTGCTGTAGTTTTGATTAAATACTTTTTTTTATCAGCAGGTGACTATCATTGAGAGGACTAGCAAATCTGCAGCAATATAGTCCTCAAATATTCAATAGCTCTGTTTATAGTTGCCTCCACCACTGATCATTCTGCCTATGCACAGTCTACACACAAAGCTGCCAACCAGTGGTGTGGGTGGGGTTATACAGAGCTCAGCATTCAGAGAACCGATAGATCGTCAGCAGAGAAAATAGTGATTTTATCAAAGTGGTTGCAAGCAACTCAGTGATACATTGCTGGAAGCTGAAATTAAGGTCTCCATTTCTAAATTATGCTATTCTCAGATGGGGTTGCAACAACCTGGTGACAGATTCCCTTTAAAGAGAATCCGTCAGCAGGTTTTTGCTTCCTAATCTGATAGCAGCATGATGTAGACAAAGAGATCCTGAATCCAACGATGCATCACTTAGGCGGGCTTTGCACGTTGCGACATCGCAAGCCGATGCTGCGATGTCGCACGCGATAGTCCCCGCCCCCGTCGCTGCAGCGATATCTTGTGATTCCTGGCGTAGCGAACATTATCGCTACGCCAGCTTTACATGCACTCACCTGCCCTGGCCGGCGAACCAACTCCTTATTAAGGGGGCGGGTCGTGCGGCGTCACAGCGACGTCACACGGCAGGTGGCCAATAGAAGCGGAAGGGCGGAGATGAGCGGGACGTAAACATCCCGCCCACCTCCTTCCTTCCGCATAGCCGGCGTGAGCCGCAGGACGCAGGTAGGAGATGTTCCTCGCTCCTGCGGCTTCACACACAGCAATGCGTGCTGCCGCTGGAACAAGGAACAACATCGTAACATCGGTATTTCCCAATTAATGGAAATGACCGAGGCTACACCAATGATACGATTACGACGCTTTTGCGCTCGTTAATCGTATCAAAAAGGCTTTACACACTACGATATCGAGAGCGACGCCGGATGTGCGTCACTTTCGATTTGACCCCACCGACATCGCACCTGCGATGTCGTAGTGTGCAAAGTGCCCCTTAGATTAATGCATGCAATCGTTCTTACACAATCAGAATTTTTAGCTTTAGACATGTCTTGGAGCTGAGAGAGCTGTCCCGTCCACACCAAGCTCTCTATAGACATTGTACATTGACAGTGAGGTGTCATCAGAGGAGGGGAGTATTGGTTTGCCACGCACGTGACATTGTAGTCTGAGCAATGAGAAGTCCTGCTGCTTAAACTTAGCAAAAAAAACAAAAGATCAAACCATGACAAGACAGGCATCCCTGAATTCTGTGTTAACCCTTGCAGCATGCGGTCTTCAGATTACATAGCAAAAACATGCTGACAGATTCCCTTTAACTGTCCCTGAATTTGCATTGTAAATTGTATTGTACGCTCTCTCCTATGAGTTTCCCTATTTACTGGGTGATGCCTAAAGCTCCACCTATGGAACTAAATTGCAGTATAAGGGAGTAGCGGGGCAATAATAAAATTTGTGTACAGCATTATATCAGTATACCATCGTCACTACAGTCGCTGCAAGTGTTGCTATATAAAGTTGTCATAGGGAGAAGGCTCTGTGTGCTCCATGGACATAACTGTACTGCGGCGCTGAGGAACCTCATTCTTACACGGGTGATTTACTGCACAGCTCAAGACTAAACATTTTCTCGCTCTGGCAGTAGGCCTTAGAGATTCCTCGAATAACTTGGTGTTGGATTAAAGTCAGCTCGAGTGTGCTGGCCACAGCTAAGCACACTGCGTCTGTCACACTGTGTGTGCATGTATATAGACACTATGTGATCGCCCCTTCTACTGACCCACGTCCCTCTTGGCCTCTGTCTTTGACCATAAAGGAGGTTTGGTGGTCTAGTTTGGCAGTTGTGACCTTGGCTAGGTACGGCGGATGTAAGAGTAATACACAGACACGACTCCCATTATGCAGCTCTTTGTAGTAGCTGTGACCGGCAGCGTTAAATAAAGAATTGCTTGTTATGGCCATTGTGTTGCAGCTATGTATGTGTACACAGCACTTTGTGCTTCTGATGATACTGAAAGCTCTGGGTGAATAGACTTTTTGGTTTGACTAGTAGAGCACAAAGGAATTCCTGCTGTTTATTCTTTGGAAATGCTTCTAAGAGGACACTTAAAGGGAACCTGTCACCGTTTTTTCGACCTATAAGCTGCGGCCACCACCAGTGGGCTCTTATATACAGCATTCTAACATGCTGTATATAAGAGCCCAGGCCGCTGTGTAGAACGTAAAAAACACTTTATAATACTTACCTAAACGGTTGCTGAGGTGGAGTTGGGTCATATGGGGAGCTCTGTTGTCCGATGCCGGCGCCTCCTCTTTCGGCCTTCTTCGTCCTCCTTCTGAAGCCTGGGTGCATGATGTGTCCTACATCATACTCACTCACCAGTCTGCCCTGCTCAGGGCAGATCAAAGTGCGCCTGTGTAGGACGTCAATGCCGGCAAGTGTGGATGTTGTAGAACACGTCATGCACCCCGGCTACAGAAGAAGGAGGACGAAGATGGCCGAAAGAGGCGGCGCCGGCACCGGACAACGGAGACGCCCATATGACCCAACTCCACCGCAGCGCGACCGTTAGGTGAGTATTATAAAGTGTTTTTTACATTCTACACAGCGGCCTGGGCTCTTATATACAGCATGTTTGAATGCTGTATATAAGAGCCCACTGGTGGTGGCCGCAGCTTATAGGTCGAAAGACCGGTGACAGGTTCCCTTTAAAGTGAACCTGCCACTCACAGTGAGTGTAGGTCCAGCAAGCACTGAGCATTGGTTCTATATAGCCAATCAGATAGTACTCATCCATGTTACATGGTGGTGTTAGGAGGCTATGTGGGCCTCATAATGTGTATAAGAGGATATGTGGGGCTCATTCTGTATATAGGAGGTAATGTGGGGGCTCCTAATGTATACAGAAGGCCAAGGGGGGGCTCATGTATATAGGAGGCTATGTGGAGGTCATAACGTATATTGGAGGCTATGTGGGGCTCAGAAATATATATAGGAAGCTCTGTGGGGCTTATAATGTATGTAGGAGGCTATATGGGAGCTCATACTGTATATAGGAGGCTATTTGAGGGCTCATACTGTATTTAGGAGACTTTGGGGGCTCATACTGTATATAGAGGGGCTATGTGGGGACTCACATTGTGTATATATAGGAGATATTTGGGGGCTCACATTGCATTTAGAGGGGCTGTGTGGGGGCTCATACTATATATAAGGGGTTATGTGAGGGCTCATACTATGTATAGGGGCTGTGTGGGTGCTCATACTGTATATACAGAGGCTATGTGAGGGCTCATACTGTATGTAGGGATCTGTGTGTGGGCTCATACTGTATGTAGGGATCTGTGTGAGGGCTCATACTGTATGTAGGGATCTGTGTGTGGGCTCATACTGTATATAAGGGGTTATGTGAGGGCTCATACTATGTATAGGGGCTGTGTGGGTGCTCATACTGTACATACAGAGGCTATGTGAGGGCTCATACTGTATGTAGGGATCTGTGTGAGGGCTCATACTGTATGGAGGGATCTGTGTGTGGGCTCATACTCTATGTAGGGATCTGTGTGTGGGCTCATACTGTATGTAGGGATCTGTGTGAGGGCTCATACTGTATGTAGGGATCTGTGTGAGGGCTCATACTGTATGTAGGGATCTGTGTGTGGGCTCATACTGTATATAAGGGGTTATGTGAGGGCTCATACTATGTATAGGGGCTGTGTGGGTGCTCATACTGTATATACAGAGGCTATGTGAGGGCTCATACTGTATGTAGGGATCTGTGTGAGGGCTCATACTGTATGGAGGGATCTGTGTGGGCTCATACTGTATGTAGGGATCTGTGTGTGGGCTCATACTGTATGTAGGGATCTGTGTGTGGGCTCATACTGTATGTAGGGATCTGTGTATGGGCTCATACTGTATGTAGGGATCTGTGTGTGGGCTCATACTGTATATACAGAGGCTATGTGAGGGCTCATACTGTATGTAGGGATCTGTGTGTGGGCTCATACTGTATGGAGGGATCTGTGTGTGGGCTCATACTGTATGTAGGGATCTGTGTGTGGGCTCATACTGTATATAAGGGGTTATGTGAGGGCTCATACTATGTATAGGGGCTGTGTGGGTGCTCATACTGTATATACAGAGGCTATGTGAGGGCTCATACTGTATGTAGGGATCTGTGTGTGGGCTCATACTGTATGTAGGGATCTGTGTGTGGGCTCATACTGTATGTAGGGATCTGTGTGTGGGCTCATACTGTATGTAAGGATCTGTGTGAGGGCTTATACTGTATGTAGGGATCTGTGTGTGGGCTCATACTGTATGTAGGGATCTGTGTGTGGGCTCATACTGTATGTAGGGATCTGTGTGTGGGCTTATACTGTATGTAGGGATCTGTGTGTGGGCTCATACTGTATGTAGGGATCTGTGTGTGGGCTCATACTGTATATAAGGGGTTATGTGAGGGCTCATACTGTATGTAGGGATCTGTGTGTGGGCTCATACTGTATGTAGAGATCTGTGTGAGGGCTTATACTGTATGTAGGGATCTGTGTGTGGGCTCATACTGTATGTAGGGATCTGTGTGTGGGCTCATACTGTATATAAGGGGTTATGTGAGGGCTCATACTGTATGTAGGGATCTGTGTGTGGGCTCATACTGTATGTAGGGATCTGTGTGTGGGCTCATACTGTATGTAGAGATCTGTGTGAGGGCTTATACTGTATGTAGGGATCTGTGTGAGGGCTCATACTGTATGTAGGGATCTGTGTGTGGGCTCATACTGTATATAAGGGGTTATGTGAGGGCTCATACTGTATGTAGGGATCTGTGTGTGGGCTCATACTGTATGTAGAGATCTGTGTGAGGGCTTATACTGTATGTAGGGATCTGTGTGAGGGCTCATACTGTATGTAGGGATCTGTGTGTGGGCTCATACTGTATATAAGGGGGCTGTATATTGGCTCATGCGTTATATAGGGGGCTGTGTAACGGCTCATACTGTATAGGGGGATGTCAGCATACTTAATTCTGCTGAATATTAAGTCATACCATTAATATCATGAATATATTAATATTGAGCAGAATTAATTTCATCCTATTAGTTTGGCCCTCCACACCAGTCACATTCTCTCATGTGGCCCCTCCGGACAATTAATTGCCCACCCCTTCTCTATTCTATAATTAGGGCTAATTAAATGCTGTGTATAGGAAATTAGAGAAGACAGAAGTGGTAATAACGGCTTCTTGTGTCTCCTCGGTGGTAGACAGTCTTTGCTACCCAGGCACTCGACATACAGCTGCCCAATCGTATGGGCAGGTGGCTGAAACCTGCGCCATAAATATAAAATGGCTTATGTGTAGCATCACAACGTGCACCCGGACCGCCGACTGTAAATATACAGCAGGTGGTCCTTAAAGGAGTTGTCAACTCCTTTGATTCCACACGTTTCCCCCAGGTAAAATAATAAAGACTATACTCACCTCCCGTTCCGGCAGGGAGATAAACTGCAGTACCTGGCAGCAGCCACTACACAGTGTATGGAGCTGTTGGGTTCTGCTCCAAGCCACTGCTGGGGCAGATATCAGCTGATTGGTGGAGGTGCTAGGGGTGGGACCCCCACTGATCTCATTTGATGACCAATCACATATTGATAGGCCTTCAGCCTATGTTTTTCTCGGGCAACCTCTTTAAGTGTGAATGTACATAGTAATTCTTTGAGTAACCCTTCAGAGCAACTAAAAGTTACACTGATGTATGTTCATGAGTGTAACCATCATGCCCGGCTTCCTCCTGTGATGTGTACACTGTCCACATGGACATTGATATGAGGGCCTGATAGAGCACAATGCGGTTAGCAATGAGGCCCTTTAAGGTTTTAGGATTTTACATGTCAGAAGATGGCGTTATATACATTTTAGCAGAAAGTGGTATTTTAGTTTCTGTAAATATAAGCAAAGCACACAATTTTCCATTATACTTTCTGTTATCGCTGCTTGCTATGACTAAATAGGAACTTTCACAACATGCAAAGTGCCTCTTCAGATAGAAAAAAGACGACCTCTAGTGCCACCTATTGGAAGTAGCAATCCTAAAAGTCAGTATTGAGCCTTGTCTTGCGACTTAGGGGTACTTCTCACATAGCAAGATCGCTGCTGAGTCACGGTTTTTGTGACGCACCAGTGACCTCATTAGCGATCTCGCTGTGTGTGACACTGAGCAGTGATCTGGCCCCTGCTATGAAATCGCTGCTCGTTACACACAGTGCTGGTTCATTTTTTGGACGTTGCTCTCCCGCTGTGAAGCACACATCACAGTATGTGACAGCGAGAGAGCAACGATCTGAATGTGCAGGGAGCAGGAGCCGGCTTCTGGCAGCCTGCGGTAAGCTGTAACCAAGGTTAATATCGGGTAACCAAGCTAAGTGCTTTGCTTGGTTACCCGATATTTACCTTGGTTACTAGCGTCCGCCGCTCTCACGCTGTCAGTGCCGGCTCCCTGCACAAGTAGCTGGAGTACACATCGGGTAAATAAGCAAAGCGGTTTGCTTATTAACCCGATGTGTACTCTGGCTAGGAGTGCAGGGAGCCAGCGCTAAGCGGTGTGCGCTGGTAACCAAGGTAAATATCGGGTTACCAAGCGCTGCATCGCATCCACGTGTTGCTGCTGGCTGGGGGCTGGTCACTGGTCGCTGGTGAGATCTGCCTGATTGACAGCTCACCAGTGACCATGTAGCGACGCACCAGCGATCCTGACCAGGTCAGATCGCTGGTGGGATCGCTGGAGCGTCACTAAAGTGTGACGGTACCCTTAAGGCCCAGTCACTCACAATGACTTACCAGCGATCCCGACACCGATACGACCTGGTAAGGATCGCTGGGAGGTCGCTGGTGAGATGTCACACAGTCAGGCCTTACCAACGACGCAGTAACGATGAGCGACCTGTATAACGATCTCGGCGGATCGTTATATACGTATAACGACCCTGTTAGGAGGTTGTTGTTAGGCGTCAAACATAGCAATGCGTCCTTCCCAGCAGGACATCGCCTTTGAAGAAAATGGTCCGGATCATTCGGCAACGACTAGCGATCTCACAGCAGGGGCCTGATCACTGGTAGGTGTCACACATAACGAGATCTCTGGCGGGATCGCTACTGCGTCACAGAATCTGTGGCTCAGCAATGATTTCGTTAGCGATCTCGCTGTGTGTGATGGGGCCTTTTAAGATAAAAGCTAAACCAGAATCCTTGTGCATTGGTGTGTTACCCCTCCTCAGTGCAAAGCTAAATATCTGATTGGGCTGTATGAGAGGATTCTGACTGGGGTGTAAGGGTTAACGTCTCTCCTTGAGGAGAGGGACATGCCTGACATGCCAGTGTAAGGAGACTTTTAGGCCATGCCTTGCTCAGGCATGTCACACTACACATGCAGAAGAGTAGACAGACCTGCCTATTGTGCATGTCCAGACAGATATATGGGGTGAGTATTGCACACCTCCAGATGTGGTGAGCGGACGACCCCTTTAGTTCTCCATCATGGCCTTTTTACCAAATCTATTGCTTGTAAAAAGATTAATCCTAGTCGGAGAAGTAAATCACCGTTTCTGCCATTGGGGATACTCTTCTTTTTGTTATAAATAACATTGCATGTGTGTTTTGATCTGTGACGAGAGCCTGACAATGAAATAATGGTGTTTCATGTCTGGTGGGCAGATCAATGCATGACGAAGACATAAATTACCGGTGTCTGAAAAACTCATGTTACACGCATAATGGACATTTTAGCCCAAGTGTTTCTGTTGTTACGTGCAGGTTCAAAGAGACTGGGCGTAACACATGACTGTTTACTGTAGCCAAGAGGGAAGTAGTGACAGTAATATAGTATTATCGCCCCATTTATAAAACAGGCACGACAGCATTTGCTGCGCCACATTAAAAAAAAGAATGCGCATTGTCTTCTTCACCTCTACTATTACCTATATTGCTGCAGTATAGGTATTTGGGGTGACGGTGTGGGGGCTAGGAATAATTATATTATATCACATCTCTCTGGGTTTGTCTTCAGACACACTGACAAACTGCATGGAAATCTCTGGCTGTACGTACATGTCTCCTGTAGTAAATAAAAAGCACTAAATAATTTAGATACTAGTATGCGTTGTCCACCTTTAAATTTTAGTCTTTAGGTTTTCCTGTATAAAAATAGCTAAATTTACTGACTAGTGATCCAGCTCTGCCTGTCTGCTGCTTCCACAATCTTGTGACCGCTGCATTCCATCACTGGACTTAGCGATTTCCTTCTCAGTGATCGGCTGCAGTGGTCACATTGCCGCGTCAACAAAGAGTGCCAGGAAATGTAACCCCTTTAAAGAAGTTCTAAGAGAATAAAAAAATGAAAATGTAATTAGAAATAAATTCTGAAATCCCTTTAATTAGCAAATCACTATAGAATAACAATGGCTGCCATCATGTTACACTGAGAGAAAGCTATCCTAATATGTTAATAAGACAGGTGCCTTTGAGTGAGGAGCTCCTTTTCTGTTATCAGAAATAAGCTATACTATGCACTGTTAAGCTATCTACTGGGCATAGCATCCAGAAAGACAGTGTGGACAGCAGTGTGAGCAGCCTCTTCTTACTTCAGTACTCTTGGTATCTCCTGTATTAGATCAGAAACACAGGGTAGACAGCAATGTGAGCACCATCTTATTACCTCAGCACCCCGATATATCAGTATTAGAGACAGGGTGGACAGCAGTGTGAGCAGGCTCTACTTACTTCAACACTCCTAATATCTCCAGTTTTAGATCAGAACAGGGTGGACAGCAGTGTGAGAAGCCTCTTCTTACCTCAACACCCCTGGTATCTCCTGTATTAGATTAGAAAAACAGAGTCAACAGCCATGTGAGCGTCCTCTTCTTATAGTCTACAATATTATATCAGAAAGACAGAATGTACAGCAGTGTGAGCAGCCTCTTCTTCAGTACTCTTGGTATATCCTGTATTAGATCCAAAACACAGGGTAGACAGCAGTGTGAGCAGCCTCTTATTACCTCAGCACCCCAATATATCAGTATTAGAGACAGGGTGGACAGCAGTGTGAGCAGGCTCTACTTACTTCAACACTCCTGATATCTCCAGTTTTAGAACAGAACGACAGGGTGGACAGCAGTGTGAGAAGCCTCTTCTTACCTCAATACCCCTGATATCTCCAGTATTAGATTAGATAAACAGTCAACAGCCATGTGAGCGGCCTCTTCTTTCCGCAGCACTCCTATAGTCTATAATATCAGAAAGACAGAGTGTACAGCAGTGTAAGCAGCATCTTCCTGGTATCTCCAGCATTAGTTCAGAAAGAGCCAAAGGACATGAGTGCTCGGTATCTACAATAGTAAATCAGAAAGATCAGATGAACAGTAGTGTGAGTGGCCTCTTTTTACCTCAGCACCACTGGTGTCTACAGTAACAGATCAGAAAGACAGGGTGGGCACCAGTGTGAGCAGCCTCTTCCTGGTATCTCCAGCATTAGTTTAGAACGATCAGTAGGACAGCAGTGTGAGTGGCCTCTTTTTACCTCAGCACCACTGGAGTCTACAGTAACAGATCAGAAAGGCAGGGTGGGCAGCAGTGTGAGCAGCCTCTTCCTGGTATCTCCAGCATTAGTTCAGAACGAGCAGTAGGACAGCAGTGTAAACGACTAATTCTTACTTCAGTGCCCCTGGTATCTCCAGCATTATTAGAATATTGACTCTGATCACATCCCCCAACATGAAAGGAGGGGACAGAGCTTCCTATTGTACATGGTCACAGATACCTGACCTTGTAACAGGGTGGCGGCAGTTTTAATTTAGTAGTGATTACCTCCCTAGACAAAATGAGCATGATTTGCTAATAATAAGTACATTTCCTTTTAGTGATTTATTTTTTCCACTTCCATGGATGCAATTTCCAGATAGTCACTGTCACAAACCACCGGGGGGGTCACTCAGAAATCCCCCGCGCTGGCTACCAGTACGTCACAATCGGGGGGTAACAAGTGGGGGTCACCCCTCCTTTATACCTCCCGACCGACAGACAGAGCACGTGACGCGCTCTCTAGCGCCCCTCTTATAGTCAGGCCAATTATGGAATTGCCCGACCATAAGCAAGGAGGCCGCTATACTACTTATGCCGATTATTGAAGGGTCCCCGGTGAGAGTAAGGTATATATTCCCCCGACCTCCGCGGGCGGAATATATAAAATCTCCCCGAATCTCACTGGCCTCCCCACAATAATCCTTGGCACAATTCGCTGCCACCAACCGATTTACGGTAACTATTAGCCGAACACACAGACGTGGGATTCAAGATCGAGATAACAGAACAGCCCAAGATTAATTATATAATTTAATCAGCCTAAAGCACACTAGAAACTACAATATATACAATAGGGAATCTACAGAATATACATATGTCAGAGTACAGTTACAATCAAAGCATGGGTTACAAACAGGCATACACAGTTCCAGCAGTTACCTTGTTGCGTCTGGCCACAGGGGGGCGCTGTACCCAGGTTTCTAGGATCCTTCCCACAGATGTTTCCTACACGTGCCCCCAGCGAAAAGAACGCTGGAAAATGGCCGAAGTAGGGTTATCAACCTGGGCAAATCCAGGTCCCCTCCTACCTTAGTGACCTCAGAGGGAGCACTGCTCCACCCCTGGCTTGAGTTATGGACAATCCACAACATGGAATATGGGCCATAACTTTGCCTGGGAGCGTCGTAGGCGGACGCCAATGCTCTCATTGTGACAGTTATGAATTTAGCTACAGAACGAGGGGACTCATGACCTGTCTGCCAGTTCCCCATTGGCTGATATCACGCCTGGGGCATTTCCCAATGTCCTGCTCCCATAAAAAGGGTGTGCCGGCATCGTCCGCATGCGGAGACACCATTTTTATGGTTGCCATATTTATCGGAAATATGGCTTGCGAGATATGAACCATTTTTTACTGGAGTCGTTCTGTCTGGCTATTTCCATAGCCTTGCTAACTAGCTAGCAGCCCCCACTACAGGGTCACGGCAGGGAGTCATCCTGTGTCCATTGTCCCCAAGCCACCTAATTTCCATATCACAGGACATGGCCATGGAGGTGTAAGTGGAACACTGAGAACAAGAAGGGAGGGGGCACTGCCGGGGAGTGATGAGCGATTATGACTGGAGTCATAATTCATCTTCATATCCCGGGATTTGCCTCACAGTCACTAAGTGGTGACAAAAGGTTGTTATGTGATATATTATGGGCTGTAGAATCCCATCAGCCAGGTAGCCAGTGTGCTTGTGAGAAATTTACTAATTATTTTTAACTTTTTGGATTATTTTTCATGAGGGTTTATAGCGGTACTTATTGCCTGGCTATTATAAAAAAAACTACCTCTCAAAATCCACAGTAATTTGTCTGCTATTTACCATATTACTATACGGCTCTATTCTAAATTAGTTCTTTACAAAGTACTCCTCTGGTTATGGCCCTGCCATCTTCACGTTTTGTCAGCTAATCTGCGCATAGCATGATGACAGACACCCTTATTCCAGCGATGTGTCCCTTACTGGACTGCTTGCTGTAGTTTTGATAAAAAATCATATTTTGATCAGTACAAGATTATCACTTTTGGATTAGTAAGCCTAGAGACAGGGTGGACAGCAGTGTGAGCAGGCTCTACTTACTTCAACACTCCTGATATCTCCAGTTTTAGAACAGAATAGGGTGAACAGCAGTGTGAGAAGCCTCTTCTTACCTCAACACCCCTGGTATCTCTTGTATTAGATCAGAAAAACAGAGTCAACAGCCATGAGAGCGGCCTGTAGTAGTCTACAATGTAGTCTGCCACATTCATGAGCTCTGTATAACGCCAGCTCCACCACTTAGTGTTAACTTTCTGACTATGCACAGTGTAGATAGAAAGCTGCCAATCAGTGGTGTGGGTGGTGTCATACAGAGCTCAGCATTCAGAGAACTGGTACATCTGTAGCAGAGAAAATAATGTTTTGGTTTTTTTTATCAAAACTGTAGCCCTCAGCCAAGTAAGTGATATATCACTGGAGTCAGGGTCGCAGCTCCTACCGTTTATGATGCTGCTCTCACTGATGACAGATTTCCTTTAAAGGGAACCTGTCACCAGATTTATCCCTTATTAACTGCGACCACCACCAGTAAGAGCTTATATACAGCATTCTAGAATACTGTATATAAGAGCCCAGGCTGCTCTATATAACATAAAAAACATCTTTTATTATACTCACCTGTGTCCAGTCCAATGGGCGTCCCTGGTCTCTTGTTCGATGCCTCCTATCTTCTTGTGATCGCCGTCCTCCTTCCTTGCTCCGTGTGGATAACGTGTCCAACGTCTTCCACACAGAGGCCTCCATTATGCTCCTGCGCACGCGTACTTCTCTCTGCCCTACTGAGGGCAGGGCAAAGTACTGTAATGTACAGGCACCGGTGTTTTTTGACCTTTCCCCATGCCTGCGCATTACAGTGCTTTACTATGCCGTAAGCAGGGCAGAGAGAAGTGCGCATGCGCAGGAGCACAATGGAGGCCTCTGTGTGGATGACGTTGGACACATCATCCACACGAAGCAAGGAAGGAGGACGGTGATGGATGGAAGAAAAGAGGCGCTGGACCAGTGACGTTCATCAGACCGTATCGCCCGACAGGTGAGTTATGTTATACAGAGCAACCTAATTATAAGTACATAATGGGCGGCATGGTGGCTCAGTGGTTAGCACTGCAGTTTTGGTCCTGGGTTCGAATCCCACCAAGGACACCATCTGCAAGGAGTTTGTGTGTTCTCCCTGTGTTTGTGTGGGTTTCCTCCCACACTCCAAAGACATACAGATAGGGAATTTAGATTGTGAGTCTCAATGGGGACAGTGTTCCTGATGTATGTAAAGCACTGCAGAATATGTTAGCGCTATATAAAAATAAAGATTTATTTATTTATTTTTATAAGTAGTATTAAAAGCACTGTTAGGCTACTTTCACACATCCGGTTTGAGCCCTGCGGCTCAATCCGGCTGTGAAAACTATGCAACGGATGCGGTGAAAACACCGCATCCTTTGCATACGTTTTTACATGCGGCCGGTCCGGTTTTTTCCGGTTGCGGCATGCTACTGAGCATGCGCAGTGGAAAATACTGCATGCGGCGACCGGATGCGTTTTTTTCCGCATCGCGCCGCATCCGGCCTCCATAGGGATGCATTGAAAAATGCGCCGCAGCGGCCGGATGCGGCGCGATGCGGTGTTTTTTGCCGGAGCAAAAAACGTTGCAGGGTACGTTCGATCCGGCCGCCGCATCGGCTAAATCTGCCGCATGCGGCAAAAACCGGACCGAACGCAAGCCCCTACGGCACAATGCGGCACTAATGTAAGTCAATGCAAAAAAACCCGCAATCGGCGTTACAAAAGCCGGTTGCGGTTTTTCTGCAGAACGCCGTATTGTGCCGCAGAGCAAAAATCCGGATGTGTGAAAGTACCCTTATACAGTATTCTAGAATGCTGTCTATAAGGGCTCACTCGTGGTGGCTGCAGCTTATAAAGGAAAATCCTCACGACAGGTTCCCTTTAAGTGGCTGAACTGTTACAGAGGTGGTCCACTATCCAGCATTAGTGGCCACACATCGATGTAAAGCTTATAAAGAAGGCTTTCCTCAAATACCTTGGGTAGTCAATTGCGCCCCTGATCGGTGCTATTGCGGTCCACTCATCCCCATCACGTGAACACCGGGTTCTGTGACCTCTGAGATCCGGTGACGTCACGTCAGCTTCCAGTTGGCCCGACATCACCGAGGCAGGCCCCATTCTCCCTGAGTGACTGGGCTGTGGGCGGCGTTTCGCTTGTCGTGATGGCCCAGCAGCCGTCCTGCTTGCGCCACTCTGCAGCAAAGGAGAGCGTGTGAGATGCTGGGTTGTGATGAGTGGTGAAACTATGCCCATAGCCTAGTCACTCAGGAAGACTGGGGCCCGCCTTGGTGATGACGGGTCAACTGGAAGGTGACGTGATATCACCAGATCTCATAGGTCACGGAGCTTGGGGGTCACTTGATGATGATTAGCGGACCACAATAGCGCCGCTCAGAGGCACAATGTACTGCACAAGGTATCTGAGAAAGACCTTCTTTATGCTGTATAGTGGACCACCGCTTACATTTTCCTTTGGCCAATAAGCTGTTACTTCTCTGAGCTCCTAAGCCTTTCTTTCATGTCCTCTCATACCCCTGTATAAAGTCAGTAGTATTATCTGCCGGTGTTATCTAAAGCACCACCTTTCACTAATATGGCAGCACAAATCTGTCCATAAATGTGGTTTATCGGTGCAGTAGTGTCTCATTTTCTCCTTTGTCACACTTAACCCTCCACTAATGCTGCCTGAGAGGAACCAGTCGAGATGTAGAATTACTGACATCAATAGACACACTCCTAAAAGGCCCATTCTCCCTTTCCTGGCGTCTCTCCATCACTTCATTACACAGAGTTTCCATCTTTTGCAGATAGGGAAGCTACGTAGACTAGCCACAATATTAGCGTTATATGGCACTATGCCTTGTTCCCACCCTTAATTACTGTTCATGTGTAGGTGGGGAGGCTAGACGTCCTCTATAACGTGGAGCTTAAGAACCCAATCAGTAATTGTGAAACTAGACACCACCTCACGACCTTCCCTTACAGAGGAAAATCCAGGGCAGATGTCTGCACTCTGTGTCTGGGAGAAAGCTGTCATAGTCTTCAGCTATAGATATGATCCTTAGCATACCCTTCTATTTTCTGTCTCACTTCATGTCATGTAACATTAGACAATCCTGCTGCACTGCTAGTTATGCACAAATTGGAGAAATGCATTAGCAGTGTTAGTGTGCTGTGTGTGACCTTGGCATGGCGTATTTAGTGACAGGTCCAATGCCCTATTCCCCTTCTGCATAGTCACTTCCTATCATTTAGTCTTTACCTACAAGAGATTCCTGTTTCTTTGGAGTTGCGGACTGATTTGCCCCAAATTTACAAGGTTACTCATCAGTATTTCACTACTATATATGATACCGCATGCAATTGCATCCTTAAAGGGATGGTTCACTAGATCGCATTACTGGCCACATCGTTATAACATTGAGAAACAAGGCTCCTCTCAAATACCTTGTGTTGGCAATAGTGCCTGTGAGCGTTGCTATTGCGGTCCACTCATCCCCATCGCGTGACCCCTGGGCTCTGTCACCTCTGATGTCTGGTGATGTCACATCATATTCCAGTTGACCTGACCTCATCAAGGCTGGCCCCTGTCTTCCTGAGTGACTGGGCCGTGGGTGGCACTTCACCGCTCATCACAGCCCAGCGTCACACCCTTTAAAGAAGGCATTGTGTGTTTGATATAATTTTCTGAAAATCTGCATTGGCTGACATGGCAGTCTAATTCTTAAAATAGAAATGTAAGTACATCAACAGCTGCTAATATACGTAACACGAATTGTAGATTAGTGTGCTGGGTGTAGAAGTGAGCATAAACATTTAGGGTATGTGCACACGCTGTAGATTTGGTGCAGAAAAGTGCACCAAAAAATACATGCATTTTTGGTGCAGATTTTTTCTGAAGTTGATGTCTGGAAGGGATGAGAAACGCAGTAAAAAACGCCCCAACAATTGACACACTGCAAATTTTTTTTTGTACCACATCTGCAAGGGAAAAAAAAGCAACATGCGCAAAGCATTTCAGACATCTCATAGACTTTGCTGGCTTCAGGGTAGGCAAGCAGATTTTCATGCAGATTTCTCAAAAGACGCATCAAAATCTGCATCAAAAATCGCACTGTGTGCATATAGTCTTATAGTCAGAAACAAGTCTCATAGGACAGCTCTAGCCATGAAACGTTAGCCTAAAGGCTACTTTACATGCTGCGACATCGCTAGCAATCTCATTAGCGATGTGAAATTCTAGATAGCAAGTGCGATCTTTTGAGATTGCACATGCGTAAAATGACCTATGTGTGATCTCAAAAGATCGCACTTGCGATCTAGAATTTCACATCACTAATGAGATCGCTAGCGATGTCGCAGTGTGTAAAGTACCCTTTAGTTAAAGGGAACCTGTCAGCAGAAATTTCCCCTAAAACCTAACAGATTCCCCCTCTGCAGCTCCTGGGCTGCATTCTAGAAAGTTCCCTGTTATTATTGTGCCCCCTTTCTGACCAAAAAAAAGAGTTTATAAAGAGGTACCTTTTTGGCTTCGGATTCTATAAATCTGACACGGGGGCGGGCAGCCTGATGGCCGTTATTCTGCCCCCTGGTCCTGTATGCCGCCCCCATCGCTGATTTCCATACTTTTGGATGCCGCCCACTGCTCCAGCCATCCCCGCGCATGCCCAGTGCCAGTCTCAAGGGACTGAGCACTGTGACTGCTGGTGACGTGTGCGCAGGCAAGTGATTATGGGCGGGACTGTGACTGTTATCAGCAAGTACCCGCCCATAATCTCGTGAGCGCGCAAACCGCTCCAGCGGTCACACTGTGCTCAGTGTAGATGCTAGACTGTATGGGCTGCTTCCAGGGATGACGTCCCTTTGTCACGTGATAGGGGCGTGTTCAAAATACTATCACGTGACAAAGGGATGTCATACCTGGAAGCAGCCCATACAGTCTAGCATCTACACTGAGCACAGTGTGACGCTGGAGAGGTTTGCGCGCTCACGAGATTATGGGCGGGTACTTGCTGATAACAGTCACAGTCCCGCCCATAATCACTTGCCTGCGCACACGTCACCAGCAGTCACAGTGCTCAGTCCCTTGAGACTGGCACTGGGCATGCGCGGGGATGGCTGGAGCAGTGGGCGGCGTCCAAAAGTATGGAAATCAGCGATGGGGGCGGCATACAGGACCAGGGGGCAGAATAACGGCCATCAGGCTGCCCGCCCCCGTGTCAGATTTATAGAATCCGAAGCCAAAAAGGTACCTCTTTATAAACTCTTTTTTTTGGTCAGAAAGGGGGCACAATAATAACAGGGACCTTTCTAGAATGCAGCCCAGGAGCTGCAGAGGGGGAATCTGTTAGGTTTTAGGGGAAATTTCTGCTGACAGGTTCCCTTTAAGAATATCTACAATCCTCCTTAGAATCCAAAGAGTAAATGAGTAAAGCCCACTATACATACTACAATATATCTTACAATGTGTTGGCAGGGTCACGTCGTAAGTGACGCACATCCGGCATCGTAAGGTACATTGTAGTTTGTAACAGCTACGTGCGATTGCGATTGAACGGTAATAAATTGCACGTCAGATTGTTCATCGTACCCGGGGTAGCACACATTGCAGTGTGTGACACCCCGGGAACGATGAACAGGTCTTACCAGTGTCCTGCGGCTCCTGGCCGACAATGCGGAAGGAAGGAGGTGGGCGGGATGTTTACGTCCCGCTCAGTTCCGCCCCTCCGCTTCTATTGGCCGGCTGCCACGTGACGTCGATGTGACGCCAAACGTCCCTCCCACTCCAGGAAGTGGACGTTTGCCGCCCACATCGAGGTCGTATGGACGGGTAAGTACATGTGACGGGGGGGTTACTCGTATGTGCGACACATTCAACAAATTGAACGTGCCGCACATACGATGGGGGCGGTTACGATCGCATACGATATCGTATGCGAAATTGTAACGTGTAAAGCAGGCTTTAGGTGACAGCATCTAAAATACAAAATGAGGATCATTTAGGCCAGGTTCAGATGAATGCATGAACAATCGGCCAATTTTCATGTTTATTGCCATCGGATGCTATGACCTGTACGTAACATTCGATATTTTACATCAACATTTTAAAATGCACACGATCCAATACAGTTTTCTGGGTTAAAGGTTGCCCACTACATGGAGAACCCCTTCTCAATCACTGTGTGTCCCCCAAGTAAATTAATATCAACTATACTCCCCTCTCACGCCATTCCAGAGGTGTCAGGACTGGCTCTCATGGGTCTCACGTGACATTATTATGTCACATGATTATTAAAGGGAACCAATCAGCAGGATTTTCGCATGTAACCTAAAGCCATTGCTGTACTGGCACTATCAGGCTCATTCTATACATACCTGTAGTGGGCAGCTCGGATGGTTAGGTTTTGAAATCCCAAAAAGTAAGGTTTATAAAATGAGCAGCTTGTTGAGTGACAGCAGCTGAGGTTCAGATAATATATTCATAGTTATCCCCTCCCCCTGTTACAATTCGCATAAGTATTATACAAATGATTCACTTTGTAGCAGGACCTGTGGTGAGGTCATACCCATGTGACCTGGTATCCAGCTTTGGTGGCTGAGGCCCCGCCCCTTCTGGTCACATGGGTATAACCTCACACAGGTCCTGCTAGACAAAGTGAGTAATTTGTATAATATTTATGCTAATTCTAACAGGGGGAGGGGATAACTATGAATATATTATCTGCTCCTTTGCTGCTGTCACTCAAGAAGCAGCTAATTTTGTAAACTTTACTTTTTTAGATTTCAAAACCTAAACATCTGAGCCGACCACTACAGGTATGTATAGAATGAGCCTGATAGTGCCAGTATAGCACTGGCTTCAGCTTATATACGAAAATCCTGGGGATTGGTTCCCTTTAAATGATCATCTGAACTAGGCCTTATTGCGTCATTCCAAAAGCAGAGTAAAACTGTCCTAGAAATCATTGGTTCTCAAGCCGTGGACCGAAGACCACCAAGATGTTGACCATGATGGAAGCGTTGCGGTTTTAGTCTGTATTTGTGCTTTGGCTGCTATACCCGCACTCACGTCTTGAGTTTTAGTCAGTAGTCCCAATACAAGCATTACAATTCGCCTGGCTTCATCCAATAATAAATTGCCTCCAACCGCAGAGAAAATGGAGCGAGAACAGGCCTCCGGATTAGGAGCCATCATTATTTTCTTTTTATGTTGCTTCATACAAGGTCTCTTATAGTATAAACGCTGTTATGTAATGTGGGGAGTTGACTAGTGCTTTTCATTCTATGAAATCATTTTCTACATGGGTGGGGTCATCAAAAATCATTACATGAGTCAGGAGCAATCCTTCAGCTTTTCTTTTCTTGATGGGTTTAGTAAGGGATAAATGAGTGTAGACTTAAAGGGAACCTGACAGCTCCATGGGCAGCATGTATCACCCGCATAGATATAACGCTGAAACGCTGCAGCATTTCTCCGAAAATCACATGTATAATATCTGCCATGGACCCAGCTGCACAGGAGACTAGTCAGCCAGACAGCTTCTCCCTGCCCGTTACCCTGGAGTGACAGGTCCTTCCCTGCATGCAGTGTATAGAGAAAGACCTGTCACTCAAGGGGAGCAAACTGGGCGGAGCTATTGTAGACCCGCCTCTCTGACTAGTCTCCCCTACAGCTCGGTGCCCAGCGAATCTTAAGCTATGGTTCTCTATGAAATGCTGCCGAGTTTCAGAGTTAAACATACCTGGCTCTAATCATGCCGCCAATGTCTGGTACATGCTGCCCGTGAATCCGGCAGCATGTATCAGCTGTCAGATTCCCTTTAAACAATTTTTTTTAACTTAACCTCTATTCACATTGGCGTCAAGAGTTTTGGTCTTATAGGAGCCGCGAGTGATCCATGTTGTATTGGACTCCAGTGACGTAGGCCCATATTTACTGAACAGAACGACATAACTAAAAGACTTTGTGACACTTTTCTTGTATTTACCAGCTAGTTTTTGTGCAGCTGTTTATAAATGGTGGATTGTAATTATCAATGAACCTTTTTGTGCCTGTTATAGTAGAAAGCTTTATTTATTTTTATATAGTGGCGGTAGAGATCACTAAATTGTAGACATTTCTGGATTTTCTCAGTCTGACTTTTCCAAAGCCATTTATAGTCATATACAGTATAGACAAAATAGAAATGGGTGACAGTGAAAGGAAAAAGAACTATGCTTCTGATCCACTTATTGTCTTAAAGGGAATCAGTCACCAGGTTATTGCCATCTAGTCAGACCAGCATAAGGTAGAGACCTTGATTCCAGACATATTACTGGAACTAGTGTGCCTGTAGCTACTAAGGAATCTAAAGGGTTATTCCCATCTGCAAGATCCCAATATGATCCAATTAGAAACGCACTATAGTTCTCCTGGTATATTCATGTCTCTTACCTCATGTGCAGGGCATTGCAGCTTAGGTATCCATGGTTATAACCACTCGTATACTGCAATGCCCTGCACATGAGGTAAGAGACATGGCTATATCAGAAGTATACTACATTTCTAATTTGAAATATTTGCAAATATTATTATTATTGCACCTACAACATTGGATCTTCATCAGGGGAGTACCCTTTTAGTAAATATTCTGGTAATAATATAGATAGCTTGAAAAGTTATATAAACTTCTGGTAAACTTTTTTTTACCAAGATGAGAGGCTTTTATAATTACAATTATTTTACAAGGATATAATGATTCAGGCTGAACTTATGAAGGATTGGGAACGCTGGCCCATGGCTGCTCATGAGTCTTAGGCCTCGCTCACATCAACGGTATTTTGCCGCAAAACCGGATCCGTCATAAATTCATTAATTTACATTAAATTCAGTTCATTTACAATGGAATCGCGGCAAGATGCGGTCACATGCAGTTGTGTATGCCGCACGCAAACGCATGTGACCGCATCTTGCCACGATTACATTGTAAATGAATGGAACTGAAACGCATTTATGACGGATCTGGTTTTACGGCAAAATACCCCTGATGTGAGCGCGGCCTGACTCTTTGGGTAAGTTCACACGGTGCGTTTTTGCGCGTTTTTCGGGTGCGTTTTTGGCCTCAAAACTGCATGACTTTCCTTCCCCAGCAAAGTCTATGAGTTTTCATTTTTGCTGTCCGCACACAACTTTTTTTTTAAGCTGTGTTTTTGAGCTAAAAAAAAAAAAAGGACATGTCAGTTCTTTCCTGCGTTTTTCTGCCTTTTCCCCCCATGCAATGCATTGGAAAACCGAAGAAAAACGTAGAGATCAAAACGCAGCCAAAAACGCACCAAACCGCGGTAAAAACGCATGCGTTTTTTGCCACCTTTTTTTGCCGCGGGTGCGTTTTTGTGCGTTTTTTAGCGGCCAAAAACGCACAAAAACGCAGCGTCAAAAAATGGACACATATCAGGGAATCACTTTTTATTGGCTTATCTTGTACACTCATTACACTCTGCTGTGAAGGATGATTTTGACCTCTTCTAGATGGTTTGACCCAACATACCACATTTCAGATTTGCAGGTCAGCTGGGTTTCATTTTTTTAGTTTGTTTCTTTTTTTGATGAGTGACAGTACACTTTATAGAAGGAGCTTTTTATTGTTTGTTTGTTTCTTTGTAAGCCTGTTATTCTGGGGTAATCCTACAGATCTGACATGTTCATGAGAATGTTGGTACATGTCCGCCATCGGACTATCCTATTGTTAGTTTTTCTGCAGACTATCACACCCAGCACAAGAATTTAGACAGTCACAATAGAATAGCCTCAGGAAATACAAAGGGTCCAGTGTCTTTTACAGCTTGAAGGAATTTAATAAATGATTTTGTCATTGTGTTTCTTTTGTTTAAACTTCTATAATAGTCAGTTATTCTATCAGTATCTAAAAACCATATTATGGGTATAGCAGTCCATTTTCCAACCCTGCTGCCAATATTCAGTAATGGCACTCATAATGCCAACTCAATAACAATATTCTAAGTGTGTCATTTTTTTCATTCCAGCTTAGTTGCATCTATACATTGTGAACCCATTTATTATGGGCAGTTGTGTCATGTATTCTTGGTCTATCAGTCCCGTACATGCACTCCGCTGTAGGCTGCATGTCAGTAACCCTTGTATTTGTAACTTCTTTAGAACTATTGTCCTGGCATTTTGCAGACACTTACGGACCCAATTCTGCCTTCGTTATTTCTCTGAACGGCCAATATGCATCAGAAGATACAGTACAGACCAAAAGTTTGGACACACCTTCTCATTCAAAGAGTTTTCTTTATTTTCAGGACTCTGAAAATTGTAGATTCACATTGAAGGCATCAAAACTATAAATTAAAACATGTGGAATGAAATACTTAAAAAAGTGTGAAACAACTGAAAATATGTTATATTCTAGGTTCTTCAAAGTAGCCACCTTTTGCTATGATTACTGCTTTGCACACTCTTGGCATTCTCTTGATGAGCTTCAAGAGGTAGTCACCGGAAATGGTTTTCCAACAATCTTGAAGGAGTTCTTAGAGATGCTTAGCACTTGTTGGCCCTTTTGCTTTCACTCTGCGGTCTAGCTCACCCCAAACCATCTCGATTGGGTTCAGGTCTGGTGACTGTGGAGGCCAGGTCATCTGGCGTAGCACCCCATCACTCCTTCTTAGTCAAATAGCCCTTACACAGCCTGGAGGTGTGTTTGGGGTCATTATCCTGTTGAAAAATAAATTATGGTCCAACAAAACACAAATCGGATGGAATAGCACGCTGCTGCAAGATGCTGTGGTAGCCATGCTGGTTCTGTATGCCTTCGATTTTGAATAAATCTCCAACAGTGTCACCAGCAAAGCACCCCCCCACACCATAACACCCCCTCCTCCATGCTTCACGGTGGGAACCAGGCATGTAGAGTCCATCCGTTCACCTTTTCTACAAAGACACGGTGGTTGGATCCAAAGATCTCAAATTTGGACTCATCAGACCAAAGCACAGATTTCCACTGGTCTAATGTCCATTCCTTGTGTTCTTTAGCCCAAACAAGTCTCTTCTGCTTGTTGCCTGTCCTTAGCAGTGGTTTCCTAGCAGCTATTTTACCATGAAGGCCTGCTGCACAAAGTCTCCTCTTAACAGTTGTTCTAGAGATGAGAAGGTGTGTCCAAACTTTTGGTCTGTACTGTATATCTAGCTTCTTTATATAGAACCAGTGTTATAGTGGGATAGTCTCTACAATGTTTGGCAGCCGAGCTATAAAACTCTTCTACATGTGCAGTCTGCAGAATCTCCAGTCTATCCTATGATATGCAGCTTCGGCCTGTCTTCCCTGTCTTCCTGCCTCCTGCTTGTAATAAGAACTGACAGGAAGAAACCTATCACAAGCAGAACAAAGGGTAGACAGTTTGCATTACATTACTGAAACTGTAGGACGAGTTGGGATAGAAGTTCTTTGTCACTGATTTAGAACAGCTGCCATTAGATAATACTCCTAGAAATGCAAAGCAAGAGGCACCATGGGAAATATAGCTATCTTTTTTTCTTATACAGTATGACAGCATAAGCTATTATTGTAAGGATAATGTAGAGGCTCTTTTGTATACAAGTTGCCTTCGAGCAGACGCACGTGATTTTACATTTGGAAATAAAGAGGAAGCCCTATATCCTTTCACAGAACGGACATGCCATCTTTAATTCTCTAAGTTTTAGTTAATGCATTGTATCTGGCTTGTCTCCCATCGTGATTCTATTCAGCAGTCTCAGTGTATTCAATATGATGCATACTGCTCAATTGCAGTGTATCCTATGTGATGTATTCAGCAGTGAAGTTGTGTCGCCAGGGGTTAAGGGGATACCCAGAACCGGGCCAAGGGGTTGCTTCTGGAAAGGGGATCACGGTGTCGTGGCCCAGTCCGTGCTCCCTGGTTCCACAATAAAAAGGGGGGTTATGTTCGTGACGCCACCCGTGGAATGTGATCAGAGATGACCACCGCTGCTGCAGAACCTCCGGGGTGATGGAAGGCAGCTTGAGATGGGACGGCTCCCCACGGGTAGAGCCTTTTCCCCGGGGCAGTATGTTAGTCTATGGGGGGAGTGCAGGACACGAGCACAATAAACAGGCAGACTCACGGTTTTGCAGTTTCTTTGTCCTTTACTGATGATGGTATTCAGCAGAGTACTGTCCACGGAGTCTGTGAGGGGTTCAGGGTTTCTCCCACCCAGCCGGGCCGTTTTGGCTTCCTTGCCTGCACTGTGTGTCTGTGGCCCTGCTGCGGTATGAACTATGCAGCTGGCTCTGCTCTGTTCTGCTCCTAGGTACCGACCTGACAGGCAACTCGAGTCCTTCCTAGTATGTTCCTGAACTCTCCTATGTTGCTTGTGTCTGTGGTACAGGTGAAAGATCTGGAATCTTCACTTCTCTGGTGGTAACTATGCAGTATGTAACCTGCAGTCTCGGATCCAGCATCCGTTCTGTGTGCTCCACTGGGATGAACTCAGCAATGCTCTGTCTCCCAGGAATGTTCTCTGTGTAATCTGTCTCCTTTCCTCAGACCCTCGGCTAGGCCTGGAATTGGTCAGTGGATCCTGAGGTGAGCTAAAGCCAGCTTCCAACCTGCAGATCCTGTCTCCTCAGTGCTCTGCACTGAACTCCCAAACTGAAACTACTTCTGACCATTTCCTCCCCCCCCAGCAGAATGTACAGGGAAGCATCTTGGTCTCCCCCTTCTGGCCAGGAGGTCTTGGTGTTGTGTGTGGGGAGTTAACCCTTTGTGTGGCAACCCTGGGGTGCCACATTCCCCCTTAGTGAAGAACAGTACTCCGGGACTGTGAAAGAAACAAACAAGTTATGAACAACAAGTGTATATATAAATACAGAGTCTCAAAAGGAAAAAATACAAAAACCTTAAAGCTCAAAAAGAGTCCAAAATGTTCAAAAATATATGTGTTCATACAGTATAGTCTCTGTAGGTACTGGGCTTTTGGTCTTAACGTTGCAATTAAATAAACATTTCAATCAACAAACACTTCTTAAAGGTGTCTCTACTCTGGTCATAAGTGCAGTAGGCCTCACGGCCCTCGGGCCACCAACAATGTGATCAAGTTGTAACTCTCCGTGCTGCCACCTTACACCACTCTTCTCTCACCTTTTCTGTACAATAAACTGTTACGGTTTTTCATATAAACATTATAACATATGTACATAGTATATGCAATTCCACATTAGTCCTTATATCTTGCTGGTATCTGACCCTGAGTACTACGCTGTGACCTGCGTACTGCTGGTGTACTGGGTGTACTTAGCATAATGGTGTGAGTGGAAGTGTACCTATTTGGTGTTTCTGGTACTTGTGAGGATAGTGGACTGACTGTAGGACTGGCAAGCTCACTGGGACCAGGAATCTGTTCTTCCTCTACGGTTTCAACTTCCAGTTCTTCTTGTCTTGAGACTTCTTGTGGTATGGGTTCTGATTGTGGTTCCACCACTTGAGGGAAGGCGATCATTGGGACTACTACTGCTCCATAGTAATTTGGCCATGTTTTTGGGAAATCTCCTAAGACTGTATGGAATACATCTTCTTCCTTCTTGACAGGTTGTACCTGTATGGGTAAGGTGACTTCTGGTGTCTTCAGGGTTTCAGGACACGGTTTGAGTTGATCTCTTGACACGACAGCTGATGTCCTTCCTTCATCCTTACTGATTAGACACACTTTGGGATTATCCATACTGGATGGTAAGACTGTATATGGGGTGGTTTCCCACTGATTATCCAATTTGTTTGTGCGCCGTTTCCTCTTGAGAACTTGGTCACCAGGTTGCAATGGGGTTGCTAGAGCATGCTGGTTGAAGGTTCTCTCCTGTCTTCCCCTAGCTTGTTGGAGACTTTTCTCTACGCACTCTTGTACTTTGCGATACTGCTGCTGACGTAGGGTATCCCAATTGGATTCTTGAACTTCCGCATCTGGCTTCAGAATTCCCATATCTAAATCAATTGGCAGTTTACCGGGCCTTGCACGCATGAGGTAAGCGGGGGTGCAGTTTGTAGAACTCACCGGGACATGATTGTACAAGTCCACCAAGTCTGGCAATTTCTCTGGCCATTGATTTCTTTCTGACTCTGGTAAGGTCTTTGTCACGAACCACCGGGGGGGGTCACTCAGAAATCCCCCGCGCTGGCTACCAGTACGTCACAATCGGGGGGTAACAAGTGGGGGTCACCCCTACTTTATACCTCCCGACCGACAGACAGAGCACGTGACGCGCTCTCTAGCGCCCCTCTTATAGTCAGGCCAATTATGGAATTGCCCGACAATAAGCAAGGAGGCCGCTATACTACTTATGCCGATTATTGAAGGGTCCCCGGTGAGAGTAAGGTATATATTCCCCCGACCTCCGCGGGCGGAATATATAATATCTTCCCGAATCTCACTGGCCTCCCCACAATAATCCTTGGCACAACTCGCTGCCACCAACCGCTTCACGGTAACTATTAGCCGAACACACAGACGTGGGATTCAAGATCGAGATAACAGAACAGCCCAAGATTAATTATATAATTTAATCGCCTAAAGCACACTAGAAACTACAATATATACAATAGGGAATCTACAGAATATACAGTTATGTCAGAGTACAGTTACAGATAAAGCATGGGTTACAAACAGGTATACAATTACATCAGTTACCTTGTTGCGTCTGGCCACAGGGGGGCGCTGTAGACCAGGTTTCTAGGAACTCCCACAGATGTTTCCTGCACGTGCCCCCAGCGAGAAGAACCCTGGAAAATGGCCGAAGTAGGGTTATCAACCTGGGCAAATCCAGGTCCCCTCCTACCTTAGTGACCTCACAGGGAGCACTGCTCCACCCCTGGCTGGAGTTATGGACAAATTCACAACATGGAATATGGGCCATAACTTTGCCTGGGAGCGTCGTAGGCGGACGCCAATGCTCTCATTGTGACAGTTATGAATTTAGCTACAGAACGAGGGGACTCATGACCTGTCTACGAGTTCCCATATGGCTGATATCACGCCTGGGGTATTTCCCAAGCTCCCCCTTCCATAAAAAAGGTGTGCCAGCATCGTCCGCCTGCGCAAACACCATTTTTATGGTTGCCATATTTATCGGAGATATGGCTTGCGAGATATGAACCATTTTTTACTGGAGTCGTTCTGTCTGGCTACTTCCAAGCCTTGCTAATGAGATACAACTCTTGTTACAGGGTGACGGCAGGGAGTCATCCTGGGTCCATTGTCCTCACATCATCTCATCTCCATATCAGAGGAGATGGCTGTTGGAGGTGTAAGTGGGATGTGACACCTTCACAGATGCTGGACATTTGAGAACAAGAAGGGAGGGGGGGGGGCACTGCCAGGGAGTGATGAGAGCAATTATGACTTCTAGTCATAATTCCTCTTCATATCCCAGGATTTACCTCACAGTCTTCAACAGGTCAATCACAATATGGTTCATCTTCTCACATAAGCCATTTGTTTGGGGATGGTATGCTGTTGTGCGGATCTTCTTACAGCCATACATGTTGCAGAATTCTTGGAAAATCTGTGATTCAAAAGCTGGACCTTGATCTGCAAGGACTTGTTCTGGGTAACCATGGGGTCTGCAAAAGTACGTCTGGAATGCTTTAGCTGCTGTTCTAGCTGTAAGGTCTTTCACGGGTACCACCACTAAGAAGCGTGAGTAATGGTCCACGATGGTTAAGGCATAGACATAGCCAGACCGGCTTGGTGACAACTTGACGTGGTCTAATGCAACTAGCTCGAGTGGTTGCTTGGTTACTATGGACTGGAGTGGAGCTCTCTGGTTCTGTTGATCCTTTCTTCTGAGGTTGCACGGTCCGCATTTTCTACACCAATCTTCAATTGATTTTCTCATGCCAACCCAGTAGAATCTTTCTCTTAAGAGCACTTCCAACTTTTTCCAACCAAAATGACCAGCACCGTTGTGGTAAGCTTCCAGAACCATCTTGACGTCTCTCTTGGGCACGATGATCTGCCAGACCAACTCATGTGTTTTTGGATTGGTGTGCCTTCTACAGAGCTTCCCTTGGTACAGGAACAATTTACCTCTCTCCTTCCAGAGATGTTGCGTCTCAGCTGGGGCATTCTGATTAGGGTATGCACCTTGTTGTGTAAGCAGTTCTTTCACTAGCTTCACAGCTGGATCGCTGTCTTGTGTGTCAGCCCATCCGTGGTGTGCTAATGGGTTGAGAGTTGCCTGCTGTTGTTTTTGGTAGACACTCGGTTGATACTGTCCAACCTTAGGACGGTGAAAGGCCGGCAGCTCAATTTCTTCCAGTCCCTCCGGTTCCTCTTCCATGTTCCCCGAGTGTGGCATCCGGGATAAGGCATCTGCATTCCCATTCTTGTGGCCTGCCCTGTACTTGATGACAAAGTTGTAGTTTGACAGTCGGGCTATCCATCGCTGTTCCAGCGCACCTAATTTTGCAGAGTCCAGGTGGGTCAACGGATTGTTGTCAGTAAAGATGGTAAATTCTGCAGCTGCCAGGTAGTGTTTGAAACGCTCTGTTACAGCCCAAACTACTGCCAGTAGTTCTAACTTGAAGGAGCTGTAATTCTCTGGGTTTCTTTCTGTAGGCCGGAGCTTCCTGCTTGCAAAGGCAATAACTTTCTCCTTGCCTTCCTGCTTTTGAGACAATACGGCTCCCAGTCCTACGTTGCTGGCATCCGTGTACAAAATGATGGGTTGATGGTAATCTGGATATGCCAGGATCTCTTCTCCTGTCAGTGCCCACTTCAACTTCTTAAAGGACTCTTCTCTCTCATCACTCCACTGGAAAGGAGGATTTCGGGCTGCAGACTTCTTTGACTGTCCTACCAGGATGTCTTGTAGGGGAGCTGCTAGCTTCGTGAACCCTTTTATAAATCTTCTATAGTAGCCCACCAGTCCCAGGAATTGCCTCACCTCTTTCACGCTGGTGGGTCTCGGCCAATCTCTGATCACGGTAACTTTTTCAGGATCTGGTGCTACCCCTTCTGAGCTCACGACATGTCCCAGGTACTGTACCCTTGGCTTTAGAAGGTGACACTTGGATGGCTTGATTTTCATGCCGTATCCGGATAAGGCTTCAAACACTTCTGCCAGGTCTTGTAGATGCTGTTCATAGGTCTTGGAGTAGACTATGACGTCATCCAGGTACAGGAGGACAGTTTCAAAGTTTTTATGTCCTAGGCAGCACTCCATCAGTCGCTGGAAGGTTCCAGGTGCGTTGCAGAGTCCAAACGGCATACAATTGAACTCACAGAGGCCCATCGGCGTGGTGAACGCTGTCTTCTCCTTGTCAGCCTCTGCCACAGGAACTTTCCAATACCCACTAGTCAGATCTAGGGTGGAAAAGTAAGTAGCGGATTTTAATGCAGCCAATGACTCTTCTATCCTAGGTAATGGGTATGCATCCTTGTGTGTAATGCGGTTGATCCGTCTGTAGTCTACACACATCCTCATGGTCCCGTCTTTTTTCTTAACTAGCACTAGTGGGGCTGCCCAGGGGCTACAACTGTCTCTTATTACCCCTGCTTCTTTCATTTCTTTGAGCATGTCTTTGGCGCATTGGTAGTGAGCCGGTGGTACTGGTCTATACCTCTCCTTTATGGGTGGATGGTTACCTGTGGGTATAGTGTGCTCTACCCCTTTGATCTGCCCAAAGTCTAATGGGTGTTTGCTGAATATTTGTTCATATTCTTTCACTACCCTGTATACTCCATGCTTTTGATGGGAGGGTGTAGAATCGGTACCTACATGTAGCTTTTGGCACCAATCCTCCAGCTTTCCCTCTGAGCCATTGTCTTCCGCCTGACTTGACGGCTTCAAGGGCTCAACGGTGGTGATGGCGTTGTTATCAACCGTATATAGCTTAGCCATGGTAGCATACTTTGGTAGGGTGACCTCATCTTCCCCACAATTTAGAAGGCGTATTGGCACTCTTCCCCTGTGTACCTCAACTATTCCTCTGGCCGTCAGTACAGTGGGCCTACTGTCTGAGTACACGGGTTCTACCAGGGCCTGATAGTCTCGCCCTCTGATGCCTATTGCGGCTCTACACCAGACCAGCATTTCTGTTTTGGGAGGAATTACAATAGGTATTGGGTCACTTACCCTTGCACTGCCAATTTCACCTCCTGACATTTCTACCTGCTGCTTCAGCATCAAGGCTTTAATTTCCTTCTGCAGGAGTCTCTGTTGCCCAGGTTTGGCAGTCTCGACGATCTGCTGCAAGACAGTAATTACCTCTGCAAAACAATTTTCAATTACATTCATTCCTAGCAGCATAGTTGGTTCACGTTCTCGCCGGTCAACATCAACAATGATAATACCCTGATTCTGCAATTCTACTCTCCCAATCTTAATGGTCATTTCTCTGAACCCAACCTGTGGTACTAATTCACCATTGCTAGCCCATATATTCAATGCAACATTAGATGGACCACTGCTAACGTCTGAATCAGCCCAGTACCTCTTATAAAGGACATGCGGAATTGATGATATTTGGGAACCAGTGTCCAGCAAGGCGTTGAGCGGAATGCCATCCAGCACGATGGGGATGACTGGACGTCCCCCCACATACTTGTCGTGCCAGGGTGAAGGACCTTGAGAGTTCATTCCTGAGGAGCGGCCCGCCTCCCCAGGGGATCCCCATTTAAAGCACATTCACGGGCAAAGTGACCTGGTTCCTTACAACGGCGGCAAATGGGCTGTCCATCCGGCTGGTAGCGGTCGCTGGGTCGTCCTCTCGTCGCTTGGTATCTCCTAGGCCTCATCCATGGGACATCCTCCTTGCTGGTCGCCAGCTCAATCTTGGGTGCAGACTTGGATCCACGCAGCTCCTGGACGATTCTAGCCATGGAAGCAACAGTGTCTGTAAGGGCTTCAAGCTTTTGATGGAGAGCCTCATTAGTGATGGGCTCCAGGTGGTTAGCAACAGCCGCTGACATGGCCGATGTCACCGGCACTACTGGCTGCTGGGGTGCCACTGTAAGGTGTTGAACAGAGTCTATATCCTGCGGCTCCTCCACCTGCTGGAGGCGGATGGCTCTATCCTTTAGCTGGGCAAATGTTAGTCCTGGATCCTGGATCACCATCATGCTCAGTTGTCCCCGGTGGGAAGGGGATGAGAGTCCATCCAGGAATTGGTCTATCAGCAGCTTATCTGCTCCAGGGGCTAAGGCAGGTTCTGCTAATTTAAGTGCTCTGAGCGCCTCCTGCAAGTTTAAGGCAAAGTCTCTTGCGCTCTCTCTAGGTTTTTGCTTGCATCCAAAGAACCTCATTTTAGCCCGGCTGCCAGCAGTGGATTCAAAAGCTGCTTTTAGTCCAGCTATTATATGCTCTACAGTGTCCTTTGCATCGTCCGGCCAGGATGTAGCCTCCCGCTGGGCATTGCCAGTTAATTGTCCCATAAGCATACCAACACGCTGAGCTTCTGTCAGGGGGTACATGCTGTAGTAGATTTTTAGCTTTCCGATAAAGTCATTAAGTGTGTTGGGCTCACCTGAGTACTGCGGCAGCCACACTGCACCCGGGGTGTACGGCTTTAGGAACGGCATGATAGGTGCCGCTGCACCGCCGGGTACAACAGCGTCTCCCTGCTGCGACATCTTTGCGCCCCCTTAGTTAATTTCACCAGTCTTCTTGACAGCAAGCCTGGGACACTTTTCTGCGTTTTCGTTCGGGTCGCAGCACCGAGCGCACCTCCTCTGCAAGCAGGGGGCGGAGTCTTAGTTTAGGCGCGCTGTTCTCCCGCGCGTAGCAGGTAATGGCGTGATTAAAGATGGCGCCTGGAAAATGTTACCAATGATGTTTTTGGATTTTTCCAGGTATCTTTGCAAAGTTTAAAGTCCGTTCTTTGTTGCAACAATTCACAGTGCAAGTCTTTTATGCGATGCAATAAGTCTTTACAGGCGCACGTCACCCGGGTTGCAGCCGGGTCCAGTCCACATCCTGTTCGTGACGCCAAAGTTGTGTCGCCAGGGGTTAAGGGGATACCCAGAACCGGGCCAAGGGGTTGCTTCTGGAAAGGGGATCACGGTGTCGTGGCCCGGTCCGTGCTCCCTGGTTCCACAATAAAAAGGGGGGTTATGTTCGTGACGCCACCCGTGGAATGTGATCAGAGATGACCACCGCTGCTGCAGAACCTCCGGGGTGATGGAAGGCAGCTTGAGATGGGACGGCTCCCCACGGGTAGAGCCTTTTCCCCGGGGCAGTATGTTAGTCTATGGGGGGAGTGCAGGACACGAGCACAATAAACAGGCAGACTCACGGTTTTGCAGTTTCTTTGTCCTTTACTGATGATGGTATTCAGCAGAGTACTGTCCACGGAGTCTGTGAGGGGTTCAGGGTTTCTCCCACCCAGCCGGGCCGTTTGGCTTCCTTGCCTGCACTGTGTGTCTGTGGCCCTGCTGCGGTATGAACTATGCAGCTGGCTCTGCTCTGTTCTGCTCCTAGGTACCGACCTGACAGGCAACTCGAGTCCTTCCTAGTATGTTCCTGAACTCTCCTATGTTGCTTGTGTCTGTGGTACAGGTGAAAGATCTGGAATCTTCACTTCTCTGGTGGTAACTATGCAGTATGTAACCTGCAGTCTCGGATCCAGCATCCGTTCTGTCTGCTCCACTGGGATGAACTCAGCAATGCTCTGTCTCCCAGGAATGTTCTCTGTGTAATCTGTCTCCTTTCCTCAGACCCTCGGCTAGGCCTGGAATTGGTCAGTGGATCCTGAGGTAAGCTAAAGCCAGCTTCCAACCTGCAGATCCTGTCTCCTCAGTGCTCTGCACTGAACTCCCAAACTGAAACTACTTCTGACCATTTCCTCCCCCCCAGCAGAATGTACAGGGAAGCATCTTGGTCTCCCCCTTCTGGCCAGGAGGTCTTGGTGTTGTGTGTGGGGAGTTAACCCTTTGTGTGGCAACCCTGGGGTGCCACATAATCTATATAATATATACAGCAGAGTCTCTGTTTATGTCATGTGGTGTATACAACAGAGATTTAATTTACCCTTTGAGATGTATATGCCTGGGTCTCAGTGTATCCTATAGAATGTATTCAGCAGTCTCAGTTTATCCCATGTAATGTACATAGCAAAATCTCAAGGCATACCCAAGGAATATATGTGAAAATACATGCTTCCCTATATAGGACAAAATTATATTGCTAATAATTTATAGGCTTAAGGGGGCTTTAAGGGGGCTTTAAGGGGGCTTTACACGCAACGACATCGCTAACGACATGTCGTTGGGGGTCACAGAATTCGTGACACACATCCGGCCTCGTTAGCGACGTCGTTGCGTGTGACACGTACAAGCGACCACTAACGATGCAAAATACTCACCAAATCGCTGGTTGTTGACACGTCGTCCATTTCCCAAATGTTGTTCCTTGTTCTGGACGCAGGTTGTTCGTCGTTCCTGAGGCAGCACACATCGCTATGAGTGACACCCCAGGAACGACGAACAACACCGTACCTGCATCCTCCGGCAACAAGGTGGGCGTGACTTCCATGCGGCTGCTCTCCGCCCCTCCGCTTCTTTTGGACGCCTGCAGTGTGACGTCGCTCTGACGCGGCACGAACGACCCCCTTAGAAAAGAGGTTTTTCGCCGGCCACAGTGACGTCGCTAGGAAGGTAAGTATGTGTGACGGATACTAGCGATATTGTGCGCCACGGGCAGCGATTTGCCTGTGACGCACAAACGACGGGGGCGGGTGCTTTCAGGAGCGACATTGCTAGCAATGTCGCTGCGTGGAAAGCAGCCTTTACAGTGGGTTATAAAAGGGATATTCCCACAATTGCATTATTTTTAAAAAAGCAAAGCATACTTATTGATAATATAGAAAAAAACATAATGCTTCTTTCTTGTACTTTGTCTTTTTTCATCTCTATGTGTCCCCCTGTGCTTCCAGCTTCACATACCTGAATGGGTAGTCCTATTCTAACACTCCTAAAACCTCATTTCTCTGCAGTATCCTGCTTCTCCAAAGTGCTGCACATTTCTCTCACCTGTATGCACCTGACAAACCACAATTATTTGAGTTGATGACTCACATTTGTGCTGAGTAATGTGATGAGCAATGAATTAAATGCTGCTCTGTTGATGCATATAGCAAAAGATAATCTTCTGCTTTATGTGTCATATGTTATTTCACTTCACTGATCTGTATACTGCATGCAACAAACACTCAGTTTTGAATGAGTCAGCTCTGCACTGCCTAGTTACTACACGTTCTGATGTGCAGGCTGAGTAGGGCACAGCACTGTTGATCCCTGCTGGAAAATACCCCACAGAGCAGTGATGTAAAAACACACAGGGACATATTTTGGGAGGTTGATATGTGAAAGATAGAAAAGATTTAAAAATTCGATATATTGGTAAAACAGTCCACAATATTGGAATTGTGTTGCCTAGAAGGAAAACTCATGGAATTATGGAATAATAGAATCGATAGACATGAAAATAATGATGGAGAAAAATGTTTTCAAAACATCTGAATTTATTCAGTATCGACAGTGAGTAGCACATGCAGAAATACACACTCATGTTGGCCAGCTATCAATGAGGTTAATAATGCTTCTCTGAGAAATGCTCTGCCACGCTGAGTGCACTTTGGCCCTCAAATCATGACTTGCTGTTGGCAGGTTGTATTTCAATTGGCGATCAATGACGTCCCAATGCTGGGAGTAGGACAGGTGTGATGTTCCCTCTTCATGGCGTTACTCACGTTGTCTCCCAATGGAGACTGGAGGTTGGATTAGTGCTCTCGGAAATGGAAAGGATGAGCTCCACTTTTGGTCTAGAGACCATGTGGGTAATGCCATAAAGAGGCCTTCACGAGGATATGTCATACCTGTCCTCCTGAGATTTTGGTGTAAGATGGTATAATATACGATAGACAGACATTTTTAGTCTTCATTCCAGGTACACTCATCGCTCTGTGTTACATTGATATGGTGGTGGAACCAGTGGCATGACCATTTCTCCAAAGTGTCCCAAGAGCCATTTTTCATCACGTCAACGCCAGGCCATATCTATAAATCCTGTGATTTCCATTATTCTACAACTTTTTGTTATTGATGTTTCAATCTCAATGTTCAGGAGACCGTTTTGTGATTTTGGGAAACAATTCTTTAATATATACTGTAAAAAAGGTATCGCATGCAACTATAGTTTTTAACACATAAAATTACCCAGAGATAGTCCACTCGGGACACATACACCAGGTCTACAAAAGTCTATATACATTCAGTGTGCTTAGAATAAACTAAATATCAGCGTGTTTGTAGCTTTTGCTTGAAATAATGGATTCTTCATTAAATATTACCAATATATCGTATGCAGTGATTTCTCAGAAAACATTTAGTGTAACAAAGTTTATCTGGACGAGCCAAGTCATCATTCAAGTCATTCTACATTACGTTTTCCATCTTTGCTCAGTCAATATAAGCCGTGTTGATCAGAGACCTAGCATTTTAGCCAGGAAGGATCCATTGCCAGAATGAAGATTTCTTGGTTGCAAGAAGGGAAGTCTGATGATGGCTAATGGCAGATATTGTTACAAGGACTGAAAATGTAACTGGGTTATATACACAGAAAATTAGCTCAATTGTATTATCAGGCCAGAGACTGGCAACATACAGACATATAATCAGACCATCCAAAAGGTCATACCTCCATGGAGAGGGAATGTATGTAAAGGACATCCCAAATGCTTGCTGTGTAAATGTAGGATGATCAGCAAGTATCACCGGAGACCAAAAACCGATCGATACCTTCTCATGTTACAGCCAGACTACACTGCATCTCTTTGAAAAATAAAATAAAATTTATATATATATATATATATATATATATATGTGTGTGTCACAAAAGTGAGTACACCCCTCACATTTTTGTTATATCTTTTCATGGGACCACACTTGGCTACAAGAGTGGGTACACCCATAAGTGAAAGATGGCCAAATTGTGGCTAATTAGCCATATTTCGTCTCCGGTGTCATGTGACTTATTAGTGCTACAAGGTCTCAGGTGTGAATGAGGAGCAGGGGTGTTAGATTTGGTGTTATCACTCACACACTCTCTCATACTGGTCACTGGAAGTTTAACATGGCTCCTCATGGCAAAGAAGTCTCTGAGGATCTGAATAAAATAATTGTTGCGCTACATAAAGATGGCTTAAGCCCGCTTTACACGCTGCAATGTATCTTACAATGTGTCGGCGGGGTCACGTCGTAAGTGACGCATATCCGGCATCATAAGTACATTGCAGTATGTGACAGTGTGTTTGTAGCCCTCATTCCGTTTTCAGTAAACAGTAGAATGTTGAGCTTTACCAAAAGCTCTATCTTGGCCTCATCTGTCCACTAGATGCTTTCCCAGAAGGATTTTTGCTTACTTACGTACATTTTGGCAAACAGCAGTCTAGCTTTTTTTTGTGTCATCCTTGGGTCTTCCTGGGTCTCCTGCTTTAGTGTTTAGTTTTTATTCAAATGTCGACGGATAGTTAGCGTTGACACTGATGCAACCTGGGCCTGCAGAACAGCTTAAATTTATTTGGCTACTTCTCTACCTTCCTGGCTATCCTGTGTTGCATCAATTTCTGTCTGCCATGTCTTGTAAACTCCTTGATTATGTTGCACACCATGGACAGAGGAACATCAAGATTTCTGGAGATATACTTGTATTGTTGACATTGTTGATATTTTTCAACAATTTTGGTTTTTAATTTCTCAGTCAGTATTCTTCTTCTCTTCTCCATGCTTAGTGTGGCACACACAGACACACAATACAAAGATTGAGTCAACTTCTCCACTTTTTATCTGGTTTCAGGTGTGATTTTCATATTGCCCACACCTGTTACTTGTCACAGGTGACTTTGAATGAGTATCACATGCTTGAAATAAAGTTGTTTACCCACAATTTTGTAAAGATGCCAACAATTTTGTCCAGCGCTTTTTTGTCGTTTTGTGTTAAATTATGTCCAGTTTGATTTTTTTTTTTAATTTCTTTTTCATTGTTTCAATACACACAAAGGAAATAAACATGTATATTGTAATTGAAATAATTTTCTGGGAGAAATACTTCATTTTCTGGAACAATTTCAAAGGTGCCAACACTTTCGGCCATGTAGTTATAATATCTTCATGTATTTAAAAAAATCCTATTGCAGTATGGAAATGTGACTTTTTTTTAATAGTGTGAAGTTTTTTGTTTGATTATTAGATTTTGATGAAGAAACCTTATATAAGCTTTGATTCTATGTTACTAGAGATTTCCTGTATATGGTCAGTTTTCTTAGGGGAGGGTATTTGCAGAATTTAGCGAGGAGAGAAAGTATCAATTTATATTATGCAGTTAGATTACATCACGGAGCATTTCGTATGAAAATGAATGGGAAGGCCTGAAAGTGAGAAGCTGTGATGAGTCATTCTGGCTCCAGATGAGGTCAGTCTGCCAGTAAACTGTGAACAATTACTATGACATTAGTACAATATTAAGCTTACCTAACAGGAAGGGCATGAGGGCGGGGAACATTCACAAAGATGGGAAGCTGTGGCATGTAAATCCTCTTTGATATGTTAAGACCTGTCCTGAGCTAACTTTGGGCTGTTTAGCATAACTCTACCAGGTGCCATGATAAAGGGGTTGTCAACGTTCAAGAATGTGAGCCTAAAACGGTGTAAAATACCTAAAATAACAAATTCAGGAGGTACTCCCCCCCAACCCCCCCCACCCTGGATCCAGTGCTGGCTCCTCGCCGCATGATGGCGCAATGTTTATTTTAGACATTTTACATAGGTCAACTTTACTAAAATTGGTCAACCCCTTTAAAGGGGGGGTCCTGTCTAAAATGATAATTCTGAAGTCACTCTATGTGAGTGGAGACTGAAGCGGGCTTTACACGCTGCGCCATCGCTAGCATCGGCTAGCAATGTCGAGCGCGATAGCACCCGCCCCCGTTGTACGGCCGATATTGTGTGATCGCTGCCGTAGCGAACATTATTGCTACGGCAGCGTCACACGCACATACCTACCCTGCGACGTCGCTCTGGCCGTGGACCCGCCTCCTTTCTAAGGGGGGCGGTTCGTTTAGCGTCACAGCGACATCACTGAACCGCCGCCCAATAGAAGCGGAGGGGAGGAGATGAGCAGCCGGAACATGCCGCCCACCTCCTTCCTTCCTCCTTTTCCGGTGGACGGAGGTAAGGTGATGGTTGTCGCTTCTGTGGTGACACACACAGCGATGTGTGGTGCCGCAGAGGCGACGAACAATATCGCTAAAAAGCAGATAACGATTTTTTGTTTCAGGACGACCTCTCCGTGGCAAACGATTTTGCCTTCTTTTGCGATCGTTAAAGGTCGCTTGTACGTTTCACACACTGCGATATCATTAATGACGCCGGATGTGCGTCACAACGTGACCCCGACGATAAATCATTAACGATATCGTAGCGTGTAAAGCCCGCTTAAGGCTTTGTGCCCACAGGACTATGTACCCGCGGATTTTCTAGATAAATCCGCAGGTTAACGCAAGTACAGACACTCCATGTTATCCTATGGGACATGGGGAGTGCTGTGTTCATGCTGCGGTATGTGCGGCTGCGGAATATGCTGCGGATGTCCCACAGCTGCACATAACTGTATATCAATTATTCCTGCGGAAATATCTGCGGAGATCCCGGCCCTCCACTATGGAGATAGAGGCCGGGACTTCCGCAGGTAAGTCGCATGAATGTCCACAGGTTTACCGCAGATATTTTGCTGGAATCCCACAGCAATGGATAGCTGTGGATTCCGGGGATCAGCTGCGGGAAACCTGCAGACGTACCTGCGGATATAGCTGCAGGTACATAGTCCTGTGGACACATAGCCTAAGGCTTACACGTAGCATCTTTTTTTTGTTAGTGCATCAAAAACGCATCAAAAGGCAATGCATTTTTATTGAGTTTTTGACACGTTTTTACCGCGTTTTGCTCAATGCGTTTTTTAAGTCAAATGTATTGGATTAATAGGAGGCGGATGTGCAGATGTGCAGTACCTGGCCGCAGCCACTATCAGAAGACGGAGCAGCTCCGGAACTGAGCATTTCCGGCTGCCTGCTGTCGTCACTGTGACCAGAAACAACTGATCGGTGGCGGTGTAGGGTATCAGACACTGGCCGATCAGACATTAATGATCTATCCTAAGGATAGTCCATCAGTGTAAAAGTAGTGGACAACCGCTTTAAGGTCCATTTACACTGGTTGACCATCGGCACTAAATGACTGCCAATCAACTACTTATTTGCTAATGAGTGGTCTTTTATTAGCCTGTTTACACAAGCCGACTGTGCTTTAGATACTGTACAACCTGTAACAGATCATTAGGTGCACATGGGTTGCCATTGCACTCGGCAGCACAAGTCCTATTTACAGAGGACAATGTGCTGCCGATAATGATCATTTTTGTCCAGATCGTTTAACCAAAGCATTTTGCTTGTTTGTAAGGTGTTCAGCAGCCTGTTTACACTGCACAATTATCATCAAATGAGTCTTCCTAGGAGCGCTAATTTACGATAATCATGCAGTGTAAACGACCATTTAGTCTTGCAAATTTGAATAAAATGAAAATATATCTCACTGATCAAAAGAAAAGCTGTGAACAATCCTTACACTAAAGGGGGCTTTACACGCTACGACATCGCTAATGCGAACTCGTTGGGGTCACGGAATTGGTGACGCACATCCGGCCGCATTAGCGATGCCGTTGCGTGTGACACCGATGAGCGATTTTGCATCGTTGCAAAAAGGTGCAAAATCGCTCATCAGTGACATGGGGGTCCACTCTCAAAAATCGTTACTGCAGCAGTAACGAGGTTGTTCTTCGTTCCTGCGGCAGCACACATCGCCCCGTGTGACACCGCAGGAACGAGGAAGCTCTCCTTACCTGCCTCCCGGCCGCTATGCGGAAGGAAGGAGGTGGGCGGGATGTTACGTCCCGCTCAGCTCCGCCCCTCCGCTGCTATTGGGCGGCCGCTCAGTGACGTCGCTGTGACGCCACACGGACCGCCCCCTTAGAAAGGAGGCGGTTCGCCGGTCACAGCGACGTCGCCGGGCGGGTAAGTATGTGTGACGGGTCTGGGCGATGTTGTGCGGCACGGGCAGCGATTTGCCCGTGTCGCACACCAGATGGGGGCGGGTACCCACGCCCGCTTTAGCCAGCCAATACCAAAATGTTCTAGCTCTGCATAGACCTGCACAGTGAAGGGGAGGAATTAGATGGGATGGAATGACCTCACTCTGTAGTTGACTTTGTTAATCACGACTGATTGTTGCTTGCCGCATGAATAATGAATTAGTCTGGAAAAGAACATCCTGCAAGGCACACATCTAAAAATACAGAGCTATGCTCTCTGGAATGCTCTTCATTTTACTGGCATGGTGTCTTAAGAGACCCCCTTGTTGGCCATTATTTATTCTTGGTCATTAGAAGCAATATATTGCAGTATTGTTTGGTTTATACTCTGGGTTCTTCGAATTCCATGGTTGATGGTTTCATTAAGCTGAAGGATGAGTTCTGGAATCTTAAGAGCATTTAAATAAATGTTAATGTCTGACAGCTACTGAGCTAACTACCAGCTTTAGGGTAAGTTCACACAGTGCGTTTTTCGCGGCGTTTTTGTGCAGTTTTCGGGTGCGTTTTTGCTCAGAAAACTGCATGACTTTGCTTCCCCAGCAAAGTCTATGAGTTTTCATTTTTGCTGTCTGCACACAGCGTTTTTTTTCAGCTGCGTTTTTGTGGTGCCACAAAAACGCAGCATGTCAATTATTCCCACGTTTTTCACTGCGCTTTTCGTCCATTGAGTGCAATGGGATGTTGAAAGACGCAATGAGAAACGCAAATAGGTGCGTTTTGGTGCGTTTCTAAGACCAAAAACGCAGCTATAAATGCAGGAGGTGGGTAGTAAAGTGACATGTACAGGAAGAGGATTCCTTCTGTCAGTAAACACAGAAGCGTGAATCCTCCCGGTACCGTCACCGCCGCTTCCACCTCCCGTCCTGTGCATGTATGCTGCCGTGCGGCGTCATGTACGGGCAGGAGGTGGAAGCGGCTGCGAAAACAAAAGTGAACAGTAGAAAAAAAAAAGTCATACTCACCTGTCTGCAGACTCCCGGTGCCATGCCCGCTCCCATCTCCTCTCACGGTACCGCCGCTCCGGGTGTGTGCAGTCTCCCCGGGTACGTGCGATGGATGCAGGATGATGGATCACCTGATGCAGTCACCTTGCGCATCAGCTGATCGTAAGTCTCGGGCTGACGCCAGCGGCCGGCCGATTTAACCTATCAGCGGATGCGTCAGGAGACTTCATCCCTGATTACCGGCAGCTGCTGCAGCGATCATCGGACGGGATCAGACTCCGCTCCAGGAGCTGCCGGTAATCAGCACATAAGTGAGTATTTTTTTTTTTTTTTGCACTGATGCATCAGCTGATTGTATAAACGGCTTTTATGCAATCAGCTGATGTGTGATGTGATTCAGGCACTTGAACCTGACACATCATCTGATCCCTTTGCCTTCCAGCAAACCGATCAGATGATATTGGATCCGGATTGAACGGCGCGGGACCCTGACACAGGATTACTGCGGAGGGTGGTTCTTTATTTCAAAAAAGATGGAGTCACTAATTGTGTTGTGTTTTATTTCTAATAAAAATATTTTTCTGTGTGTTGTGGTTTTTTTTATCTTTACTAGAAATTCATGGTGGCCATGTCTAATATTGGCGTGACACCATGAATTTTGGGCTTAGAGCCAGCTGATAATATACAGCTAGTCCTAACCCCATTATTACCCAGTGAGCCACCCGACATCAGGGCAGCTGGAAGAGTTGGATACAGCGCCAGAAGATGGCGCTTCTATGAAAGCGCCATTTTCTGGGGTGGCTGCGGACTGCAATTCGCAGCGGGGGTGCCCAGAAAGCATGGGCACCCTGCACTGTGGATTCCAATCCCCAGATGCCTAGTTGTACCCGGCTGGACACAAAAATTAGGCGAAGCTCACGTCATTTTTTTTTTTAATTATTTCATGAAATTCATGAAATAATTACAAAAAAAGGGCTTCTCTATATTTTTTGGTTCCCAGCCGGGTACAAATAGGCAGCTGGGGGTTGGGGGCAGCCCGTACCTGCCTGCTGTACCCGGCTAGCATACAAAAATATGGCGAAGCCCACGTCATTTTTTTGTTTGGGGGGGGCAAAGAAATCCTGCATACAGTCCTGGAAGGAGGATGCTGAGCCTTGTAGTTCGACAGCTGCTGTCTGCTCTCCTGCATACACTATTGGATGGAGGATGCTGAGCCTTGTAGGTCTGCTCCCCCTGACTCTCCCTCCAGCATACAGTCCTGGATGGAGCATGCTGAGCCTTGTAGTTCTGTAGCTGCTGTCTTCTCTCCTGCATACACTATTGGATGGAGGATGCTGAGCCTTGTAGTTCGACAGCTGCTGTTTTCTCTCCTGCATACACTATTGGATGGAGGATACTGAGCCTTGTAGGTCTACTCCCCCTGACTCTCCCTCCAGCATACAGTCCTGGATGGAGTATGCTGAGCCTTGTAGTTCTGCAGCTGTCTGCTCTCCTGCATACGCTAGTGGAGAATGAAGAACATATTGAAGAAGGAAATGACATCAGACCTTTTTTTTTTGTTCACTGATAAAAAACGCATAAAGACGCAGTGAGCAAAACCGCAGCAAAAAACGCACCAAATCGTGGCAAAAACGTGTGCATTTATTGCCGCGTGTTTTTGACGCGGGTGCGTTTTTGTGCGTTTTTGCCGCAAAAAACGCACAAAAACGCAGCGTCAAAAAAACGCAGTGTGTGAACCTAGCCTAAAGGGGTTATATACTACTACTATCCATAGCATAGGTCATAAATATAAGATTATAGGGGCCCACCACCTGGCACCAACATGATCATCTGTTATCATGTCTGTTTGCAACCGAATGTAATCAGTGTACGGCACATACATCAAAGGAAACAAGAGCAGAGTACCTAGCAGAGATGTTCTTCACCATACTCTGTACATTTCACCACCGCCAGAGGGGATAACAGCTGACCAGTGAGGGTGTCGGTAGACTCTCATTCACCTGGATGATATATCCTAATGATAGGTTATCAATGTATAAGTAATGGACGTCTCCTTTAAAGAGGTAGTCCATTACTCAAAAATGGGCTCTTAGTGGTTTCTGCCAGTGTACTGTGACAGGTCATCATTATTGGCCACTGATTGGCTGCTGCAGCCACGTAAGGTCCTACTTCTGAAGGTGACATGAGGAAACATGCAGTACTGAGGAATGATGGATTTATATGGTAGTAGGTGAGTATGTATTTGTTTTTCAGACCTTCATGAGCTCTTTTGTTTAAAATTTAACATTTTTATTGGTTTTCATAATAAAAGCAATTCTAAACATTAATGTGCAAAAATAGAGAACCTGGTACCATCAATAACAACAATCTATAGCACAGAGGCAGGAATCACTTAAGAAAAGAACAAAGGAGAGAAGAAAAGAGTGAAGAAAGAAGAAGAATAATAGAGAAGGAGAGAGAGATGCCACGAACACCCCTACCCGTCCGGTCCAAGACCCATAATTAAAGAGCACTCAGGAAAATATTACTCTGTTCTCATGAGTGCTTCATGAGCTCTTTTATTAAAATAGTAGTGGATAAAAATCTTCATAAACATCAAGATCAAACAAGAGTTACTTTCTGGAAAAAATGTTTTAATGGCCTTCAGGTCAATCTTGAGCCATAGTGACGTGATGGATGAACGTTCTGTAGGAAGATTGATCTTGTGTAAGGGGTGCTTCACACACAGCGAGATCGCTACTGAGATCGCTGCTGAGTCACGGTTTTTGTGACGCAGCAGTGACCTCATTAGCGATCTCGCTGTGTGTGACACTGAGCAGCGATCTGGCCCCTGCTGCGAGATCACTGCTCGTTACACACAGCTCTGGTTCGTTTTTTTATTGTTGCTCTCCCGCTGATAAGCACACATCGCTGTGTGTGACAGCGAGAGAGCAACAATCCTGAATGTGAAGGGAGCAGGAGCCGGCGTCTGACAGCCTGCGGTAAGCTGTAACCAAGGTAAACATCGGGTAACCAAGGTGGTTACCCAATATTTACCTTCGTTACCAGCCTCCGCAGCTCTCACGCTGCCAGTGCCGGCTCCTGCTCCCTGCACACGCTAAGCTAAGCGGTGTGCGCTGGTAACTAAGGTAAATATCGGGTAACCATACCCGATGTTTACCTTAGTTACCAGTGTCCGCAGCTTCCAGATGCCGGCTCCGTGCAAGCGCAGTGTCGCTTGCACGTCGCTGCTGGCTGGGGGCTGGTCACTGGTCACTGGTGAGATCTGCCTGTTTGACAGCTCACCAGCGACCATGTAGCGACGCAGCAGCGATCCTGACCCGTTGCATCCGTTGACACCACAAAAATAACGGATGCGTCAAAATGACGCAGCAACGGACCCAGCAGATTCAACCCAACGCAAGTGTGAAACTAGCCTTAAATGCAGAGAGGACTGATCCCCCAGCTGTAAATAACAGTGCACACTTTATTGCATGACATGCAATTTAAACTTGCCTTTCCATTTTTTACAATGTTTATTACTGAATCAAATCATGGAAACCTTCTTATCTATCCACTAGCTAAGTCATGAATACCACATCTGTGAGGTCTGACACCCACCACCCCTAACTGTTCATGCAGTTGTCAGATATAAGCAGAACATGGCAGCCCTGGACATTTTTAGTGGCTGTTGCTGTTTGCTGCAGTTTATCTCCCATTCACTTGAATGTCATCAATTGTATAGTCTGAGACAACCTCTATAAAGGAGTTGTCCAGTAATTTTCTATTGATGGCCTATTGTTAGGATAGGTCATCAATATCAGATCAGTGGGGTGTGATACGCAATACATCGGTAAATTAGCTGCTGCCGGTGCCAGGGGCGGCCGAATATTATGAATTGTTAGATGCAGGAGTTAAAATCCCACCTGGACCTAAAATGTCCCCTTCCCCCAAATTAAAAAACTATTACTATTAAAGGTCTGTGATGTTAAATCTTTATCACGGCCCACAAGCTTCAAGTTATGCCACTGGCTTCACAATAACGTTAATATGCTGGAAAGTTCTGTACATTTTTAGTAAGTAATCAGAGCCAAAAGCCTGAGCTTCAATTAGCAGGGGAAATGCCATTATGAAAAATCAGATTATTCCAGTAAGGGCTGCAGTATAAGTGAATGACTAATTTTATTCTTTGATGGAAATTCTTGGCAGAATAGGGGATAACTTGTTGTGTATGGGCTTTTATTCACAAGTGAATAACCTATCCTTTACCCAGAATTCTACATAGTCTACACTAGGGGTCCCCAACCTGTGGCTCAGGAGCCATATGTGGCTCTCGGGCCTCTGATGTGTGACTCACGGCTGTTTGTCAGTTAAGGTACCGTCACACATAACGAGATCGCTAGCGAGATCGCTGCTAAGTCACCGTTTGGTGACGCAGTAGCGATCCCGTTAGCGATCTCGTTAGGTGTGACACCTACCAGTGATCAGGCCCCTGCTGTGAGGTCGCCGGTCGTTGCAGAATGGTCCAGGCCATTTTCTTCAGAGGCGGTGTCCTGCTGGGCAGGACACATCGCTGTGTTTGACACTGTGTGACAGGGTCACAGTGACTGCTGAGATCGTTATACAGGTCGCTACTGCCACCTGTATTGTTCCTGCATCGCTGGTAAGATCTGACTGTGTGACATCTCACCAGCGACCTCCCAGCGACTTACCTGCGATCCCTATCAGGTTATTTGCACCAGGTCTAGCAATCAGCTATGATGAGCAGGTCTCCAGATGGTGACACTTGTGAGTAACCCCACATAGAAGCACAGATCTGAATGGGGGTAGGAACCCGTGGATATTGGTTTACTGCATTGCTGCAGAGGTTACAGGGGCTTGGGGTCAGTCTGTGAGTGCTCAGACCATAAGCTGCACACTGCATCAAATTGGTCTGCATGGCTGTGGTCCCAGAATTAAGCCTCTTCTAAAAATAATACACAAGAAAGCTGCAAACAGTTTGCGGAAGACAAGCAGACTTAGGATATGGATTACTGGAACCATGTCATGTGGTTTTATGAGACCAAGATAAACACATTTGCTTCAGATGGTGTCAAGTGTGTGTGGCAGCAACCAGGTAAGGAGTACCAAGACAAGTGTGTCTTACCTACAGTCAAGCATGATGGTAGGGAGTGCCATGGTGTAGGGCTTCATGAGTGCTGCTAGCTGTGGGGAGCTACAGTCCATTGAGTGAACCATGAACGTAAACGTACTGTGAGTTACCGATGCATTGCATGATCCCCTCCCTTCAGAAGCAGGGCAGTATTTCAACATGATAACGGCCCCAAACACACCTCCAGGAATCTTAGGGCAAAGGTGCTGGACTGGCGAAACATGTCTCCAGACCTTAACCTTATTGAGCATCAGAGCATCCTCAAATGAAAGGTGGAGGAGCGCAAGGTCTCTAACATCCACCAGCTCCGTGATGTCTCGTGGAGGATGAAAGAGGATCCATTGGCTGCTGTGAAGCTCTAGTGAACAGTATGCCCAACAGAATTTTAACACATTGAGCATAACGTAGCCATTTTCATTTAGGGGTTTACTCACGTTTGTTGTCAGTGGTTTAGACATATAATGGCTATATGATGAGTTATTTAGAGGGCACACTAATTTTACACTGTTATACAAGCTGCTTACCGACTAATTTACATTGTACCAAAGTGTGAAGGGTGTATTCACTTTTGTGATATACTGTATATAGGGATTAATTCTTATGAGTTTGGATTCAATGGTTAAAGAAGAGAAGATGCATATTCAGCGTCTCTGTCCACAGACTGAATAGTAAACTGCAGGCTTAATAATTAATGAAGTGTGATCGTGTATATAAAGCTATCTGTTCTCATAAAGCCATTATCCAGAAATATCTCACTGAAATGGAGCCAAAGTCCATTCCTGCTCTCACTACCACTGGGATGTGGACGTCTGTTCCGAGAAGGGGAATTTGGGGCTGATGTTAGGAATCGTGATTATTACAGTATGTGCATGATCCTTTTAATAACATATGAACATTTATGGGAAAGTCCCAAGCCTTGAGGAAAAAGGTTATCCCCTACCTGAAAGTGAAGGTATTCTTCATTTCTAGCAAGGTCAGGCCACTTACCCATTAATGTAACGCCTTTTCTTGCATAGCGGGGTGTGTAGTATGTTGCAAATATTTTCACGTCACTGATAATCATGGTTGTATAGAATGTAAGAAAACAAGCTAAAGCCCCGCATACACATTAGATAACTGTCGTAGAAACAATGGTGCAGCCCATCGTTTGACTGGCGGTTATCTTCACTCATATACAATAAGCGCTCATTCTGCTGAGCACCCCTATGTTTTCTATAAGAGAGCTGCTCCCAGACATCTATGATGGCGACTTATGGCTAGAGAAGGAAAAGACTGGCAGTCCAAAATCAGACATGCCAGATCCCTATCTAGCCCCATATATATTACCATGTCAACCAAAGACGTCAATATCGACAGGTTCAGCTGACGTTAGTCTAATATGTATGGAGGCCTTAAAGGGGTTGTCCACTACTAAGACAACCTCTTCTGATTTCATTTGTTTTCCCCATAAAAGACCATGCACTGACCTCTCATTCTGGCACCTTTCCAGCGCTGTCAGTAATTGTGACGTCGCGAGCCCCCGCGTCCAATCACCGCCGGCTTCTCTCTTCCCGCCTTCGGACCAATTGAGTTAATCAACAGGAAGTGATGCTGCAACTGACACTCACTTCCTGTTGTTTTCTAATTTGGTCCAAAGGCGGGGAGACAAAAGCCGGCTGTGATTGGACGTGGGGCTTCTGTGACGTCATATGTCACATGAGCCCCGAACCAAGATTACCGTCAACACTGGAACGGTGCCAGAATTGGAGGCGAGTACGGGATCTTTTATTTGGACTGGGGGAAACAAGTGAAATCAGAAGGGGTTATCCTAGTAGTGGAGAAAGCCTTTAAGAAAAGGTTACAATTTCAAAACATTGTCATACATATAATGATGATGTCATAGTAATGGTAATAAGAGGTTTTTTTATTATTATTATTATTATTATTATTATTATTATTATTAGCTGCAACATTCTACCCCTCTCCTCACCCTAAAGTCAGACGATAATGATCAGCTCCCATTCTCTCTGGTCTTGTAGTATGTCAACAGTAACAGTGGGTGACAATGCAGCTCCCCCACACAAGCATGGAGATTAGATGTTGTCACCTGCTCCCTGCAGTGTCTGTTGCTAGGTAACAAGTCAAAACATACTTAGATGCTGTCTAGCCAGCAGAGAACATTACGGATTATTCATTGGAGAGTTCTCATGACTTTGTAATGACTAATTATACAGAAAATCTTTTTTTTTTCTAGATTTTCCTTTAAAATATTCAAATTGTTGGGAAAATACATTTACAGTTGCTGGGGCAAACCTCACTTCTTACCACGTTCTCATTGTTGTATGTAATTTCCCATACATAATATACAATCATAAATAGTTTCTAATTACTGGTTACGGCATGTGTGAACCTTGTCCTTGTGAGTCCTTGCACGTTTCTCACTCTAGAAGTATGAACTGCGCCCTGGATGTTTGCCATCGGCATAGTTATTATATACTAAAAGGTGACTAGGGTTCAGTTGCTGCTTCAATAGAACGCTTGTCACCTATGTTTGCTCAAGAGATATGCAAATATATGTGTCATTGACCAACCTTATGATATTTCAAGAGTGTCCAACTGAAGACGTTAACCATTCCTAACGATGTGTCGTCTATATATCTGAATGCCAGGTTTAAAGGAATTGTCAAGGTTTTTGTAATTAAATATTTAAAGAAGTTATAAAGATAAAAAGTCCATAACCTATAATGGAGAAGGTTTACAGTGGGTATAAAAAGTCTACACACCTGACATATTTTGATCATGTAAAAAATCAGACCAATAAAACTAATTTCAGAACTTTTTTTATTGTCACCCCTAAACTGTACAATTTGATTGAAAAACGTGATTTTTTTTCGGGTGGAAAAAGAAAAATTAAAGAACTAAAATAATGTGGTTGCATAAATAATCACAACCTTAAGCTTATACTTTGGTGAATTTATGACAGTATTCCGTCTTTTTGGGTAGGTGTCTATCAGTAGGGTACATCTAGAATTGGCCTTCTCTACCTACTCTTCCTTGCAGGATGGCTCCAAATCTGTCACATTGTGAGGACGTCTCCTGTGTACAGTGCCCTCTTCAGGTGAACCAAGTTATTGAACTGGCTTCAGGTTTGGCTGGGTCATACCAAAACTGTGAGCTTCTTCTAAACGAAGCCATTCTTTTGTTGATTGGCAGGTATGCTTAAGGTCTTTGTCGGGCTGAATTTCTTCTTCATCTTCAGCTTTTGAGCAGAGGCTGGAAGGTATTGATGAAAAATGAAATGATATTTGGAATAGTTCATGATTCCCTCAACCTTGACTAAAGGCCCAGTTACACCTACCGAAAAACAGCCCCAAATCATAATACTGCATTCACCATGCTGCCTTCTACAGTGGGTATGGAAAGTATTCAGACCCCTAAATTTTTCAGTCTTTGTTTCATTGCAGCCATTTGGTAAATTCAAAAAAGTTCATTTTTTCTCATGAATGTACACTCTGCACCCCATCTTGACAGAAAAAAAACAGAAATGTAGAAATTTTTGCAAATTTTTTAAACAAGAAAAACTGAAATATTACATTATTATTATTATTATTTATTATTATAGTACCATTTGTTCCATGGCGCTTTACAAGTGAAAGAGGGTATACGTACAACAATCATTAACAGTACAAAACAGACTGGTATAGGAGGAGAGAGGACCCTGCCCGCGAGGGCTCACAGTCTATAGGGAATGGGTGATGGTACAGTAGGTGAGGACAGAGCTGGTTGCGCAGTTGTCTACTGGACTGAGGGCTATTACATGGTCATAAGTATTCAGACCCTTTGCTCAGACACTCATATTTAAGTCAGATGCTGTCCATTTCCTTGTGATTGTCCTTGAGATGGTTCTACTCCTTCATTGGAGTACAGCTGTGTTTAATTAAACTGCTAGGACTTGATTTGGAAAGGCACACACCTGTCTATAGAAGACCTCACAGTGCATGTCAGACCAAAAGAGAATCATGAGGTCAAAGGAACTCCCCAAGGAGCTTAGAGACAGAATTGTGGCAAGGCTCCGAGCTGGCCAAGGTTACAAAAGAATTTCTGCAGTACTCAAGGTTCCTAAGAGCATAGTGGCCTCCATAATCCTTAAATAGAAGAAGTTTGGGACCACCAGAACTCTTCATAGACCTGGCCGTCCAGCCAAACCGAGCAATCACGGTAGAAGCCTTGATGAGAGAGGTAAAGAAGAACAGTAAGATCACTATGGTTGAGCTTCAGAGATGCAGTATAGAGATGGGAGAAAGTTCCACAAAGTCAACTATCACTGCAGCCCTCCACCAGTTGGGCCTTTTATGGCAGAGTGGCCCAATGGAAGCCTCTCTTCAGTGCAAGACATATGAAAGCCCACATAGTGTTTTGCAAAAAAACACATGAAGGACTTCCAGACTATGAGAAATAAGATTCTCTGGTCTGATGAGATGAAGATAGAACTTTTTGGTGATAATTCTAAGCAGTATGTGTGGAGAAAACCAGGCACTGTTAATCAGCAGCCCAATACAATCCCAACGGTGAAACATGGTGGTGGCAGCATCATACTATGGGGGTGTTTTTCACTGCAGGGATAGGACAACTTGTTGCCATTGAAGGAAAGATGAATGCGGCCAAGTACAGAGAGCTCTTGTAAGAAAACCTCTTCCAGAGTGCCCTTGACCCCAGACTTGGCCAAAGGTTCACCTTCCACCAAGACAATGACCCTAAGCATACAGCTAAAATAACAAAGGAGTGGCTTCAGAACAACTCTGTGACCATTCTTGACTGGCCCAGCCAGAGCCCTGACCTAAACTTAATGAGCATCTCTGGAGAGACCTGAAAATGACTGTTCACCAACGTTCACCATCCAACCTAACGGAACTGGAGAGGTTCTGCAAGGAAGAATGGCAGAGGATCCCCAAATCCTGGTGTGAAAAACTTATTGGTGTGAAGACTCATGGCTCTTCTAGCTCAAAAGGGTGTTTCTACTCAATACTGAGCAAAGGGTCTGAATACTTATGACCATGTGATATTTCAGTTTTTCTTGTTTATTAAATTTGCAAAAATTTTTTACATTTCTGTTTTTTTTTTCTGTCAAGATGGGGTGCAGAATGTACATTAATGAGAAAAAAAATGATCTTTTTTGAATTTACCAAATGGCTGCAATGAAACAAAGAGTGAAAATGTAAAGGGGTCTGAATACTTTCCGTACCCACTGTACATAATTTTTAGAATGATGACCAAAAAGTTCAACTTTGATCTCATCGGACCATAACACTGTTTCCAACATGTTTTGGCAGACTTGATATAACTTTTGGCAAAATATAGCTGGGCTTGAATGAATAAGGCGCATCTGATTCTCAGTGTGCGCTGTCACCATCTTTCTATCTTCTCCATTGCCTGTATATCAGACTTCACTCGGATGACATCAGTGCAGTCCGATGTTTCACACCCGCCCATAGACTTGTATGTGTGCCTGTGATGTGAGATACGCTGCTAATCGTAGTATTTTTTTTCTCATGCCGAATTGGATGGCATATGCATTGTCCTTGTGCGTCTGATTTTTTTTTCTCGCATCCTACATTGGCGATATCCCCGACTATACTGCTGCAAATGTTTCCTAATGCCGAATGCAGCTGAGGAAAAAATGTAGATCAGCACTGACTAAATAACAGTTGTCCAAGTGCAATGAGAATTTTTTAGCGCAGTGCACTCGCTAGAATGAGTGTACACTAAGGCTATGTGCCCATGGGGAAAGTGTCCTGCGGATATATCCTCAGGACATTCCGCAGGAGCTCGAAGAAATCCGCAGCACACCTTTGTCTGTTTATATGCTGCGGTTGTATTGTGGAATGTCCTGCGGATATGCTGCGGGCATTCTGCATTGAGGATACAGTACCATGGCTTCGGCACTGCACCCTCAATGCAGAACAAGTGCTGAGTGATCGGGGAGTTCATACTTACCTCCATCACACAGCACTTCACTTTCCGGCCAGGTCTGTCTGCACATTGCCGGAGGTGGCCGGGCCTGAACTAGCTCCGGCGGTCACATTACCGGAGCTCGTGCAGGCCCCGCCCACCTCCCGCTCCTGGCTCCACCGCGCTCCTCTGCACCGGAGGTGTCTTCTGTCAAGGCAGCTAAGTATGGGATTTTGCAGGAAAAATTTGCAGGAAGAATTGACATGCTGCAGATTTTTCCGCAGGGAAATCCGCATTATTTCCGCTGCAGAAAAAAACACAGGATGGGTACAGCAGTCCCCAAATGCCATAGAAATGGCTGGGGACTCGCTGTACTGCGGATTTTTTAAAAAGCCACGGAATTTCCACGAAACAATCGCGGCAAATTCCACGGATTTTCCGCAGCGGGTGCACATAGCCTAATAGAAACACATGTATGAGTTATGCATTTTTTTACCCAATCCTGGTTTTGGCTCATAAATACTGAGGTAAAAAATCTTAATGTGTGCACATGGCCTTACTTATATGTAAGACAGCTTTTATGCTGTTTTACTTACACTCAGCATTGTACTATCCCTCATTCTTTGCATGTTCTGAATGACTTGACGTCTATAACCAGGTTGGGGCGTTAGCAGATACAGTGGAACCTTGGTTTACGAGAACAATCCATTCTGGGAGTGTGCTTGTAAACTAAGTTAGGTCTTGTTCGCACATAAATGCTGGATATTCTGCAGCGATTTGACAGCACATGTGTGCTCCCCCCACCATAGACAGAGTGGGAGCTGCATCCAAAGCGCACAAATTAACACTAGAAGTCCCAGAAATGTCGAGCTCCCCCCTGAAGTCCCGAAAGAGGGTCAAATGACATACAATAAACTGAATAAAACTAACTAGAAACTAAATGGCTAAACTCAATGGAAAACAACAACCTCCTGTGGTGCGACAGTAATGGCCTTAATTACAGAACAAAAGACGGTGATTATAGGATGTTAGCTAAAATCCTTCAGGTCATTCGACCCATCTCTGGGTTCCAAAGGTAGAAATGTTAAATGACCCCTCTCTGGGACTAGTGTTAATTGACATTCTCATTTTATGAACGCACGGATTTGCATCAAAATTTTAGCACTCAAATTGCTGCGTTCAAAAAAGCAATGTGCGCACGTATCATGCACAATCTACATAGATTGTGCAGGGGACGCAGGATGCATGCATTTACGCTGCAGTGCAATACGCAGTGTAAATGCATGCAATTATGCAGGTAAGCCGATCGCTGGCGGGGTCTCGGCTAACCTGATAGCAGAGCTCCAGCCCTCACTGCCAGGGATGATGTTTCGAAACGAGACATGGTATCCACTATTTATTCCAGATAATTTTGTGCTCTAAAATTCAAATGGCACTTCTTCCCTTCCGAGACCTTCCGTGCGCCATAACAGTAGATTTCCACCACATATGGGGTATCCGCGTACTCAGGAGAAACTGCACAACAAATTGTATGGTACATTTTCTTGTTACCCTTGTCAAAATGCAGAATTTTATGGCTAAAGTAACATTTTTGTTTGAAAAAAGAAAATTTAAATTTTTTTTGCTTCCACATTGCTTTTGTTCCTATGAAGCCTCTAAAGGGTTAATAAACTTCTTGGATGTGGTTTTGAGCAGTTTGAGGGGTGCAGCTTGTTCTCACAATCACTGGGATCAGTTGAAGCGTTCCAGTGTTATAACCTCATAAAGTGACACTGGTCAGAATTACAAAAAATGGCCTGGTCATGACGGTGAAAACAGGCTGTGGGGGTTGAAGGGGTTAATGAAACATTTACTTTTTTTACAATGGGTGGCGGTATGTTTGTATCCTGGCATATATGCTAAACAGAGGCTACTGAGCCTAGGGGTCCATTGAAACTGATGTATTTTGGGTTAGAGTGCTGTATGTGTGCTCAGTAGGCAGCGCACAGATCCAATAATAAGGCTAAGTTCACACACTGCATCTTTTGCTGCGTTTTTGTTGCGTTTTTTAGGTCACAAAGATGCACATAAATGCATGCATTTCCTTCCCCAGCAAAGTATGAGATTTCTGTTTTGCTGTCCACACTGGGCATCTTTTGTTGGCTGCATCTTGGCTGCGTGTTTCAAGATGCAACATGTCAATTCTTTTTGTGTTTCTACCGCTTCTTGAGCCCTTCCAGTCAATAGATTTGATTTAAAAAACATATTGGGCAACACGCGTAAAAAAAGCGGTAAAACCGCATTGCGTTTTTGATGCGTTTTTGCTGCAGTGCGTGACAAAAAAGATGCCGCATGTGAACATAGCCTAACCAGGGTCCCTGTGCACAATTTTTCACATTGATCCAGCATGAACTAGTCTGGTGTGTCAACAACAGGCTGCTCCTGCACCCGTCCACCATGTAAATAAACACAGAGCCAGTCATGTCTGCAACTTGTGCATTTTAGTACAGGATAGGCTGATTCTCCTACTTTTTACAATTACTCACAGACACATTTATACATTCAAACACACACTATATATATATATATATATATATATATATATATACATATACACATTCATATACATACATATGCACACACACACACACACACTATATATATATATATATATATATATATATATACATACATACATTCATATGCATACATATACACACACTATATATATATATATATATATATATATATATACATATACACATTCATATGCATACATATACACACACACACTATATATATACATATACACATTCATATACATACATATACACACACACACTATATATACATTCATATGCATACATATACACACACTATATATGTATATACAGATACACATTCATATGCATACATATACACACACACTATATATATACATATACACATTCATATGCATACATATACACACACACTATATATATATATATATATATATATATACATATACACATTCATACATATACACACACACTATATATATATATATATATATATATACACACATTCATACATATACACACACTATATATATATATATACATATACACACATATATACACACACACACACACACACACACACACACATAGTCAGATATACATGTTAGAGATACACACACACACACATGCTGTATAATGAAAATATTGGGCCTACAGTCTTCTTGGCAGATCCTACATGTAGTTTACTCTCCCAGTGCAACAGATAACAGAGCAGCTGACAAGGAGCTGCAGGAATCTTTGTGAAAGAGGACACAGCACACACAGGACTGATAACAGCTTCTTGCTCCTACCATGCTGTCTATGTCATTAGCCCCCTCCCCTGTCCTCTAATCTATGACTCGAAAGATGTGCCCCTCGCCTTATAATATGAAAAGGGGGGCCCTAGGCAGCCTGCTACCCATGTCCCGGCTCTATATACCACGATGCATGTATTCCAGACACATAGCGCTGCTCTCTGCCCAGCGCTTGTAATATTAGTAGGTGCTGGCAGTCAGATCTGTGTGACCTAGGAGGAGAGCAGAGCTGTGTATCATTATGTAATCTAATTACAAGTGCAGGGGAGGAAAGCAGAGCTGTGTGTCATTGCTGTGTTTCCCCGAAAATAAGACCTACTCCAAAAATAAGCCCTAGCATGATTTTACAGGATTTTTGGCGTATGCTTGAAATATAAACCCTACTCCTAAAATAAGCCCTCATTACAGTCAGGGCCCACGTTAAGGGGAGTCAAACTACAATTTCTCTGGGCCTCCACACTCTTGGGGACCAATGAAGTTGTATTCCAAGTTTAAAATTGTTTAAGGACCTTTGATGATGTGACCATGATGTAACCAAAGATCTCCTAATTGCAAGAGTCTAAAAGAACTCAACAGGAGACAGGCTGGTATGATGGACTGGTATTAGGGAAAGGGAGAGCAAACGGGGCAATTTTACAGGGGCCCTGATGTTTATATCCTGATGATAAGCCTAGGACCTTTGTGACATCACACCATATGACTAGGTTGTCACCAAATGGGTGGGCAGACAGGTATGTATGTCCAGTGTGTGTGTGGATGGATAGATAGAGGATAAATAGATAGATAGTAGATAGATACACGTGTTACACAGGGTTTGGAGAGTTATTTTGATATTCCAGATTGTAATATGATTATATTTGAATAAATGTTGCTTTTTTTTGTACAAGAACAAATGTGAATTGTTGTTCATGTCAAAAAATAAGACATCCCCTGAAAATAAGCCGTAGCCCAACTTTTGGAGCAAAAAATAATATATTAACACCCTGTCTTATTTTCAGGGAGACACCATGTATACCCTTCTCTGCATTATCTGAAAATACAAGTGCAGGGGTGAGCTGTTTCTCTGGGGTAGATGCAAAGTAGTGTATGTAATAACCCACAGCTCTGCTCTCCTCTTGGCACTTGTGATTACAGTGAGATATGTGTGACTTGGTTAGGCATACACTACTAACAAAAAGTTAGGGACTTTTGGCTTTCGGGTGAAATTTCCTGATGATCCTAAAATGCCCTCTTAGGCTAGTTTCACACTTGCGTTGAACGGCATCTGTTGCATTGCGTTGTGTGATGGATGCAATGGAAATGTGTTGCATATAGTAGCACAACGGATTCAACGGATCGTACAAAACAATGGAATCTGCTTTTTTTTTTTTTTTTTACAGTTTTACCGGCAGCAGACTATTGTGAACGATCAGCTGATCACCCGGCTGCCGGGCGATCAGCTGAGCGCTCTCAAAAGCCGGCTGCCGGGCGATCAGCTGAGCACTCTCAAAAGCCGGCTGCCGGTCGATCAGCTAAGCGCTCTCAAAAGCCAACTGCCGGGTGATCAGCTGAGCGCTCTCAAAAGCCGGCTGCCAGGCGATCAGCTGGGCGCTCTCAAAAGCCGGCTGCTGGGCGCTCAGCTGAGTGCTCTCAAAGCCAGCGGCCGGGTGATCAGCTGATCGCTCTCAAAAGCTGGTTACTGGGCGATCAGCTGAGCACTCTCAAAAGCCAGTTGCCGGGCGATCAGCTGAGCACTCTCAAAAGCCGGCTGCCGGTCGATCACCTGAGCGCTCTCAAAAGCCAACTACCGGGTGATCAGCTGAGCGCTCTCAAAAGCCGACTGCCAGGCGATCAGCTGGGCGCTCTCAAAAGCCGGCTGCCGGGCGCTCAGCTGAGTGCTCTCAAAGCCAGCGGCCGGGTGATCAGCTGATCGCTCTCAAAAGCCGGTTACTGGGCGATCAGCTGATTGCTCTCAAAGCCGGCTGCCAGGCGATCAGCTGAGCGCTCTCAAAAGCCGGCTACTGGGCGATCAGCTGATCGCTCTCAAAGCCGGCTGCCAGGCGATCAGCTGAGCGCTCTCAAAAGCCGGCTGCCGGGCGATCAGCTGAGCGCTCTCAAAAGCCAGCTGCCGGGCGATCAGCTGAGCGCTCTCAAAAGCCAGCGGCCGGGCGATCAGCTGAGCGCTCTCAAAAGCCGGCTGCCGGGCGATCAGCTGAGCGCTCTCAAAAGCCGGCTGCCGGGTGATCAGCTGATTGTTCGGCCACCAAAAGACAAAACAAAGTTTGTGTGATTTAAAAAAAAAAAAAAAAATGAGCATGCGCAGGGAAAAAATAAAGGATTCTGCTGCTCAAAAAACGTTACATGCTGCGTTCCTTCCGCCCGGCAGAAGCAACGCAGCGTCGGCCAGCTGAAGCAACGCAGGTCCATCACTCGCAATCCGTCGTCCATACAAGTCTATGGGAAGCAGCGGAATCCGTCAACAGATTCCGCTGTTTTCCAGAACGGCGGATTGCGACTGAAGGAAAACAACATAAGTGTGAAACTAGCCTAAACTTTTGATGTGAACTTAATGTGACCTTCTGTAAACTTTTGAATGCAACTGTTCAGTGTTTCAGTACTTTTTGCACCACTTATTGTTCTCTAACAAGGAGCTTAATAGCAAAATGTTTGATCCATGAATTGCTCAATAAATTTCTGGATTCAATTTCCATTGGTATTTAAACCGTCCTCATCATGCTGTTCTCATTTTGAAATCATGAGACCAAAACAGCACCTAACAAATGATCAACAGCACCTTACCATTGCGAGGCTTCAAGCAGGATGTTCACACAGCAGTCGGACACTCCACATGATGCTGCTTTTGAGTTGCACAGACAGGCTGGGGCGTCGACCCGTTGTGCTCTTGTTAGTAATCGGGCTAGCAGAGTTAATTTCTGCTAGCCTGTGGATTGCTGCTATAGTCACATGTTATATGATGAAAATAGCAAAATAAGGGGCTAAAATATAACCTTTAATTAATCAAAGTTAATAAAAACCTATAAAAAATAGGTAGATAAGTAACCAAAAGCCCCTCTGAGTTCCAAATACAACTAAACAATTTAGTCAGATGTGGCCATATAATCAGTACTAAGATATGGCCAGCCCAGAGACGCCACTAATGTATAACAAAAGTAACAAAAATAAACATAACAAAAAAACATAAATTGTGTGTTTTTTCTGACCCCTAAACCGACAGTGGTCCCCTGGGAAAAAAATAACTAAATAGAAAAACACACCCCTGTTACAGCGATTCAGAGCAAAAGTGCATACCTGGTGCCGCTTGCCGCTATCAAATATCGGCAGATCCAATTTAATTAAAATGGTAATGATGCCAAAATTACTATATCTTATACATAATTCTCCAGTGTGGATATGTAGGGAATTTTTTGTAAAAACTAATACAATATTCCGGGAACTTATTTGGAAGAAAAAGCAAGCTAGGATTCGACTGGAAGTGCTACAGCGGGGAAAGGAGGAGGGAGGACTGGCGGTACCAAACCCATATATATATATATATACTATATAGCCTCCCAGATGCAACATCTGAGGGGTTGGGGCAAAGAAGGAGGGTATGATACCAGTGGTGATATAGTGAGAGAGGGATCAGTATGGAAGTACCCAGGTTGCCGGTTGGATGTGGGACAAAGACAGATAAATGGGGCACGATATCCCACACTGGCTATGATATTCCGGGTGTGGGACAGGGGTAAGTCTCTTTTGGGGATAAGCGGACCTACAGAGCTCTGGCCACTGTGGCAGAACCCCGACTTGCCAGAAATTAAAAAATTAGTAGGGTTCAGAGGATGGGAGGATAAAGGGATCCATTTAGTGTCACAAGTACTACAAAATAATACTCTTAAAAGCTTTGAACAACTAAGAACGGAGTTTCACCTTCCGCATGTCTTCTTTTATCAATACTTACAGCTGAGGCACGCACTGGAAAGACAGGGGAGGACAAACCCGGTGACAGTGACACATAATCAAACATTACATAGGCTGCTTACATCTGAGTCCTCTAAGGGTCTTATTTCGGAATTATATAAAAAATTACTACCTGCCCATCTGGAAACACACCCATTGATTGTTAAAAGCAAATGGGAAAGAGACGTCGGTCCCCTGACGGAAGGCCAGTGGTCTGATATATTGGAACAAGTTCCTAAACTGGCGGTGTCGGAGTGCCAAAAGTTGTCTCAAATATATCTCATCCACAGGGTATATAAAACTCCCAGTCTACTATTTAAGATGGGACTCAGACCAAACACACAGTGTGTTAGGTGTGGACAGGATGATGCCCATTTGATGCATGTTATGTGGGAGTGTGGACACATTGGTGATTTCTGGAACCAAACCCTGGGACTTATAGATCAAATATATCATATCACAATACAACCGTCGCCCCGCCTGTGCCTGTTGAGTCTGTGGGAAGGAGGAGTGGACCCAGATTCTCCAACAGCCCTGGGAATAGCCCGTATCTTGTACCAAGCAAGAAAGCTACTTGCATATCACTGGTTAGACCCTCTACCACCAACATTACCAGAGCTCAAAAACAAATTAAATAACGTCATAAGATTGGAAAGGGGAGTTTATTTAAAAAGAAAAACATTGAAAAAGTTTTAGGCTATGTGCGCACGTGTGCGTAATTCATGCAGTTACGCTGCGCTTTGCAGCGCAGCGTAACTGCATGCGTCCTGCGTCCCCTGCACAGTCTATGGAGATTGTGCAGGGGCCGTGCGCACGTGGTGTCTTAGAGCGCAGCGCTTCGGCTGCTGCCCAAAGCGCTGCGTTCAAGAAGTGACATGTCACTTCTTCCGTGCGCTTTGCCGGCAGCTCCTGCTCTGTCTATGGCAGGAGCTGCAGGCAGAGAGCATGGAATCGGCTTTTTTTTTTTTTTTTCTCTACGGACATTTTCTGCAGCGATTTGAAGCGCACGTGTGCTCTTCAGATCGCTGCAGAAAATTCTGCAGTGACTGTACGCAACGTGCGCACATAGCCTTACAACATTTGGCGGCCATGGATGGAGTTGCCGGGCCTACCCTCTAGTGCACTGGTTCGGGATGCAATGCTGGACCGGTTACTGTTGTGCCTGCAGTGATGGCATGTGTGAGGAAGGGAATTAAAACTAGTCTTTTCTGTGGCGAAGTGGACTTTGAATGAAGAGGTGAGAGAGGACTGGAACGGTTTCATTGATGACTGCACGGAGAGGGAGGGGCGGGAGAATATAGCAATATGATGTGGAGCAACACGGCTGATGGAGGAGGTGTTTCTGTTAGTCTGAGGCATTATTGCATAATTTAAGTTTTGTTTATTTGTAGAGCCACGAGGTTTGTAGGCTCAAGCTATATAATATAATTATGATTTGAGAACTCTATTACTATATTTACATACATGCAGAGAAAGAACCTGATTTATAAACCACATGTGTTTACCTGTTGTTTATTGTTATCAGTTATATGAAAAGTGAAATACTCTCTGTATCGATCCCTTATGATTTAATAAAAAAAGATCTGATTTAAAAAAAAATAGAAAAACACAATATAATCAAATCAAATACCTGTTGGCAGTGGTCAACAGTTCAAATGACCCCAATCATTATCAATGGCAGTACATATAAAAATAAGGAACAATCTCACCAAATGAATGGGGTGTGGAGCGAACCAGCATCTCCTTCAAATGGGTCCTCTAGTTGCCATGGCATCACTGACCCTATATATCACTATTAGTTCATAATAGCCTGTCACCCCAAACTTCCACCCTGACAAGGGCAGACCACAACTCCCTATCACAGAACCCCTATACTCTCCTTAATTCCATCCCGATGCGTTTCGTCATTGAAGACTGATCAGGGGACATAGGTGTATAAGAGGGGCAGAGGTTCTGTGTACCAGCTCCCAAAAAAATAAACTGTGGAACCGGGGAAGCTATAAGAGAGAGGTATATAAACCAAGTTTAACCAATCACAATTCACATCCAATGAATGCTCACTCCATTATTTCCCATTGGTCTAGAAGGTAACAAAACAGAGGGGGGTTTGATTGCTGCTGCGTGCTGTATGGTGTAATAGTTTTGTTTGTAAAGCATGGTCGTGTGGAACACAAACGGTGTGCGTTCTACAGGTAATCCATCCCACCGGAAGTCACATGATATAGGCTGGACTTCCAGGATTGATCCATGGATTAACATGTTACAGAAGACCTATCACAGTCACCTCCAATCTTTTTAAGATGGTGGAACCTGCTCTCCCATGCCGATGATAGCATTATGCGACCCCGGTCATTGTGCTTTGTTATCCATTTGCTGGTGAACTTCTGTGTGCTGTTTTGTTTGTTGTGGAAATATTCTTGTTGTCTGATTATTTCCTCCCTTCTTTTAGTTTCCTCCTGATCACTTATTGTCTATACCTCTGTGTGTGATTGCTGAGAGTTTGAGTTTTGTTTTTTCCTCCATCTGTTTATTTGTGCGGGATCTACCACTCCCGTCCTGCCCTCTCCTGGGTAGAGGAAGGGGGGGCCACTAAACCAGGGTTGTTCAGGTAGTAGGGAAAGGAAGGTGGCCCAAACATTGTCACCTTCAGACGTACCTTTGGGCTAGTTTAGGCTTGCCTGTCCCAAGAGATTTTATCACACCCCTGACAAGAGTGTCACAGAGTCTCATCACCAGGTTGCAATAGAGATACAGAGGGACTGGAAGAGTCACAAAAAGGCATAAATGTGAGCACTGCCCTTCGGAACCGGATAATGAATGCCACATAACTCCAGGCATATTAAGGGAGGTGAAAGGTACCCAAGTGTCATGCCAGACTATTGAAAGCCATTTACATGACTGTGGTCTGTGTGCTAGATGACCTGCCATGGTACCTAACCACACCAAGAGGCACTGGTGTTGTTTTGCATGGGCCAGAGAGCACCAAGGCTGGACAAGGGACCAATGGGCCTCAGTGCTGTTCACTGATCAAAGTAGATGCACACTGAGCCGAAATGATGGCCGCCGACTATTTTGGAGACATCAAAGAGAGCACTATCAGCAACTTTTGTCACCAGACAAGCTTTTGGTTGTGGTGGTGTTACAGTGTGGGCAGGTGTGTCTAGTCAAAACAGAACTACCCTACACTTCATGAATGATACAGTGACAAGACCCTACTACTTGAATAACATCATTAATCCAGTGATTGTGCCTTTGCATGAACAGCACAGGCCTAATTTCATCTTCATTAACGACAATGCTCCAGCTCTTCAAGGTCGCATCATTAGGGAATGGCTGCCAGAGACTGAGGTACCTCAAACGGAGCCGCCTGCACTTTCTCCAGACCTGAATCCCATAGAAAACCTATGAGATCAGCTGAGTCACCGTGTAGAGGCTCGTAACTCAGTACCCCAGAACATCAATGACCTGAGGGCTGCCCTTCAAGAAGAGTGGGATGCCATGCCTCAGCATACAATAATTCCACTTGTGAACAGTTTAAGGCTATAAGCTATGAGCTCCCAGAAAACCACAGCACAACTTTGTCTGTTTCAATGCTGCGGTTTATTTGCGGAATGTCCTGCGGATATCCTGCAGGCATTCTGCATTGAGGATACAGTACCATGGCTTCAGCACTGCATCCTCAATGCAGAACAAGTGCTGCAGTGATCGGGGGAGTTTATACTTACCTCCATCACGAAGCACTTCACTCCGGCGTCTGTCTGCACTGTGCAGGAGAAGGTGGGCGGGCCTGAACTAGCTCTGGCTGTCACATGACCGGAGCTCGTACAGGCCCCGCCCACCTCCTCCTTCCTGCTCATGGATCCACCGCGCTCCAGCCCTTTGTGCACCGAGGGAAAGTGACCGGGTGTCTGCTATCAAAGCAGGTAAGTATGGGACCATCCGCAGGTAAATCCGCAGGAATAATTGACATGCAGTTATGTGCGGCTGCGGGATATCCGCAACATATTCCACAGTCGCACATTCTGCAACGTTGACACAGACACTCCACATGTCCCATAGGATAACATGGGGAGTGTCTGTACATGCTAAAACCTGCAGATTTATCTGGAAAATCCAGATAATTCCGCAGGTTTTCCGTGGCAAATTCCGCAGAAACAAGCTCCCGTGGGCATATGGCCTAAGATGTCGTTGTCATTTTGTAATTGATGCTCAAGGCCACATGACATACTATTGAGACATTGACGTTTTGGGGGGTTATGCCCAACACTGATGTTGGCGGTTTCAATAAATAGTTTGAGATGAAGAATCACTAAAGAATTCTTTATTTAAATGCCCTACACTGATAAAATAACACTATAGTGTGAACTTTTATGTTTTCCATAAATTTCACCCAAAAGCCAAATATCTCTAACTTTTTGTGAGTAGTGATCAGTCTGAACATATCACACAGAGAAAGCCAGTTCTAAGGGCGGCCTTGCACACTACGACATCGCAGGTGTGATGTCGGTGGGGTCAAATTAAAAGTGACGCACATCCGGCGTCACTTGCGATGTCGTAGTGTGTAAATCCTAGATGATACGATAAACGAGCGCAAAAGCGTCGTTATCGTATCATCGTTGCAAGCTCCGACTTTTCCATAATTTTGTTGCAGCGATGGTACGATGCTGTTCCTCGTTCCTGCGGCAGCACACATCGCTGTGTATTACGCCGCAGGAGCGAGGAACTTCACCTTACCTGCCGCCGGCGGCTCTACGGAAGGAAGGAGGTGGGCGGGATGTTTACATCCTGCTCATCTCCGCCCCTCCGCCGCTATTGGCCGCCTGCCATGTGACGTCGCTATGACGCCGCACGACCTGCCCCCTTAGGAAGGAGGCGGGTCGCCGGCCAGAGCGACGGTCGCAGGGCAGGTGAGTGCATGTGAAGCTGGCGTAGCGATAATTTTCGCTACGCCAGCTATCACACGATATCGTACCTGCGACGGAGGCGGGGACTATCGCGTGCGACATCGCAGCATCGGCTTGCGATGTCGCAACGTGTAAAGCCCGCCTAAGGTTCTTTGGGTACTACTGTATTTTTCGGACCATAAGACGCACTTTTTTCCCCCCAAATGTTGGGGAAAGTGGGGGGTGCGTCTTATGGTCTGAATGTGGCTGCGGGGAATGTGGGTGCTGCGGTGGAGCGGGTCATCGGGGGCACGAGCAGGCTGTAGCAGCCTGCCGTGACCACGTGGACCCGCTCATTTAATATGCACGCCCATCCCCCGCCCATCATCCCTCAGCGCTGAAGCAGGCACTGACAGGTGGGCGGGATGATGGGTGGGGAATAAACAGCCGGCCCGCATGATCATCCCTGGCAACTATGGCCTGGAGTGATCATGTGCGGCTGTATTCACTGCTCCCCGCGCATCATCATCAGCGCGGGGAGCAGTGAATCAGTGTACAGTACTCACCGTTCCCCTGCAGCATCGCTCGTCCTCCCGACTGTGTCAGTGGCAGCACCGCTGAGTGGAGCCATGTCCGTTACCCTACTGCATCGCGATCATCTCCTGTGTCTGTGCCGGCGGCTGGGTGGAGACTAGCGGCGCGCACAGCGATGACGTCATCGCTGTGCGCACGTGTCCACACGCAGCCGCCGAAACAGACACAGGATATGATCGCGATGCAGCAGGGTAACGGGGACGGCTCCACTCAGCGGCGCTGCCGCTGACACAGACGGGAGGACGAGCGATGCTGCAGGGAGTAAGGTAAGGTGAGGTGAGTATGAACGTTTATTTTTTATTATGTGCCACAGGATGCGGCCATACACCAGGATGGGGGTATATTATGAGCAGGATGGGGTCATATGAGCAGGATGGGGTCATATGAGCAGGATGGGGTCATATGAGCAGGATGGGGGCATATGAGCAGGATGGGGGTATATGAGCAGGATGGGGGTATATTATGTGCAGGATGGGGGTTTATGAGCAGGATGGGGGTATATAGCAGGATGGGGCCATATGCCATGATGGGTTATATAGCAGGATGCAGCCATATGCCAGTATATAGCAGGATGCGGCCATATGGCAGGAGGACGGTATATAGTAGATATAGTAGGATGACGGACATATACTGTATATACAAGGCAGGAGGATCATTACCAGGATGCGGCACCTTAGTAGAGAATTTGGGGACATTACCCCCATAACAGTGTCAGCAGCAGATCCTCGCCCCATAACAGTGTGTCATGACCACATTTTTTGCTTAAAATTTTATGTTCCTATTTTCCTCTAAAACCACGGTGCGTCTTATAGTCCGAAAAATACGGTAATATGTATTTAATTGAGATGAGAAATAAAAAGTTCGGTTTATTCAGACCTTCAACAACTTTACCATGATGTGGCCAGTTTAGCATGTAAAAAATGGGGTAAAAACTTACGGTATCTTTCAGTATAACACAACTTGAAAATCTGTCATTTTATATAAATAATTATTACTGATTATTAGTTTAAAAAGTAATAGGAAATTAGGCAAAAAAAATAAATCTTAGAAAATCCAATAATTTATAAGTATTTAGGCATTTCCTTAGTATACAGTTAAGAAGAGTTGATGATCACTGGCGTGGCATTGCAGATACAGTGCTCATGGCTGCCAAATTCTTGTGAAAAGGAGATGTAGGTGGCACTTAAGGACAGCCGCGTCAGGGAGTGGCTTTCCTCCAGTTGGCACCACTGACCGAAGGGGAGTCCAGTGTCCTCTGGGCATCCATAAATTGCTTATATTTACATTTTATTGTGACTTGCAGCAATCGACTGCTGACCGTCCAAGCTTTATCGGAGCTAGATAGTGAGGTTACGGTTGTGACATTTTTCCAAACTGATATTAGTACAGTCATAGCATAGAAACATTATTTAGATATAGTTCAAATTAGAAAATAGGGGCTGTGCAAAACAAGGGACCAGTAGGAGCTATGCCAAACAGGGGACCCCTATAAAATCCTAATCAGGAATGAAATCACTAATACTGATTTATATTAGTACAAAAATTCAAGTCTGAGCTGCCATGTAAAGTAAAGGATCCAGGAACAATACGTATCGTGATTTTATTGTTCTATGCGTTTCGGAGTCTTGCTCCTTATTCAGGACAAAGATCATGTACATCCTTGATTTTTTGCTTTATCCATTACTGGCATCGTGGCAGAGCTAACACAATTTCCATGTTTCAGTACATGTTAATTTCTTTATTACTACCTTGCCTTCCCTACCTTAAAGACACAGATGTCTTGCCGTGTTAATTTTCATCTAGTGGGACTTAGCAGTACCACAAACATAGTAGAAATTAGAAACCCCTGAAACAAAAATAAACTGAAAACTGACGACCCCCCTTCACCTTCCCGTTTAACCTTTCCATGTTCCAGGTCCACAAACATAGATGTGCTAAAAATGCTGATTAGGCGCCCTGGGCTAGGCAACTAATCCTGCTGCCAATTAAATGCCATTTAAATTTGGCACATGCTTGCTGTCTACTGTACAAGGAAAACAGACACCTCTCATCGTATGCCTTCTGACACGTTTCCAAGATGCTGATCAGTATAACTTACGCCTTCAGTGACACGGGATAACTCTGCTTACCGTACTTACTTTGCAGGAGGGCAATCCTGTTGGGAGTCACAAACTATAGAGATCATTTCTGTCATAAATGTTTTTGCGACTTTCATAGAATCATATAAAAAAAAGCAACAAAAAAGACGAATAAATATCATTACTTACAGCAAAGATGTACATTAATGACCTAGGCCAAAAACTACTACTCCAGCAGGATACAGCTAAGCCCCCATTAGGTGGAGGCATCACAGGTGCAGGAGGAGCAAATCACACTCACACTTCCAAACATGGAGGGGGCAATTGCTGGATGGTAAAACTGCACATTGATGGCTTGCATAGAGCACTGTTCACACTTGCAGATGCACAGTCACAAACCCGCATCCTATTAGGTGACGCTCATACTATTAGATCAGGCGGGCTGCCAAGCCGTATTCCATCTGCGCATCATACAGGGACAGGAACTGTAATATGCAAGGCCTAACAAAAAGGGGCCTGGTTGCATCCTGTACAAAAAAATATATGAGGTTTTAGTTGGTATTATGGCCAGAATACGGAAGCCTACTTTCATAGAATGTTAGAGTTGGAAGGGACCTCAAGGGCCATCGGGTCCAACCCCCTGCGAGTGCAGGCTATCCTAGATCATCCCAGCTATATGTTTGGATATTAGTATTTTATTTGGATGACATGGATGTACTATATTTCATTGTTAGCCAAGCTTAGAAAAAACAAACATGCTTTTGAAGTACAGGAAAATCCCAGGTTACAAACTAGATGTTTTCTATAGGTTTGTTCGGAACTCAACTGTATATGCAAGTTAGAACAGGGACGGGAAAAAAATAGAATAAGATTCACCCCAACACTTACTGCTTTTGACGCCCTGCTGCCTCTCATCCAATTTTCTTTTTTCCACCGTAACGTGCTCAAAAGGTAATTATATTCCTTTAGATATGAAAATGTTAGCCTGTTCTGCAAATCACAACGGTACTGGATCAATTATCATCTCGTTTGTAATAAATTTTCATCCTTTCATAGACTTTTTGCGTTTCGAAAAGGTAATAGATGGTCAACAAGGACTTCACCTTGGCCAATGGAAAGATGAAATCCATGTAAAATTTGATCAAAACACAAAGTCGGCTGCAGTTTTTTGGGATTCCCTAAACAAATTGTCATGAAATCTGTTGCCATCACACACCTTTAAAGGCCTCATGGAAAGTCTGTGCTGTTTAAGTCCCCAGTAAAGCCTGCTTTACACCATACGATCCAGCATACAATATCATATGCGATCGTACCCGCCCCCATCGTATGTGCGGCACGTTCAATTTGTTGAGCGTGTCGCACAAACGAATAAACCCCCCGTCACATGTACTTACCCTTCCATACGACCTCGATGTGGGCGGCGAACATCCACTTCCTGGAGTGGGAGGGACGTTCGGCGTCACATTGACGTCACACGGCAGGCGGCCAATAGAAGCGGAGGGGCGGAGATGAGCGGGTCGTAAATATCATGCCCACCTCCTTCCGCATTGCCGGCGGGAGCCGCAGGACGCAGGTAAGATATGTTCATTGTTCCCGGGGTGTCACACACTGCGATGTGTGCTACCCCGGGTACGATGAACAATCTGACCTTCAATTTTTAGGAATTGAACGACGTGCGTGCGATGAACGTTTTACCGTTTAATCGCAATCGCACGTAGCTGTTACACGCTACAATGTACCTTACGATGCCGGATGTGCGTCACTTACGACGTGACCCTGCCGACACATCGTAAGATAAATTGCAGCGTGTAAAGCGCCTTTAAAACACTATGGCTCTAGCTTCATTCAGAGATTGACATACTGTTTAGCCTGAGCCATATGATGCCACATATGTGGAAAAAAAAGTGTTTGAAAGTGTGTGTACAGCAGAAGCTTAGTGTCATATTAATGACTGCACTATTCCCAAATAATCCGCATAGACCCCCAGTCATGTGCTGAAGGACGCCGAGCTGCAGAGGAATGACTTGCCAGCTCGAGGAAATGTTTCCTGGCAACTGCTGCTCCACAACAGATTAAAAGGAACACACAAGCTGATGGATTCATGGTAAATGAATGGCTTCAGATACGCAGTACTAGATATAGATAAAAGAAGCTCTACCTTGGACACGATTTATAGTATTTAACTGTTATCAATTAAACACTATAAATTGTAATTGTTATTCATTATCTGTACTGTATATGTCTGTTGTAAAATGGTGAAAAAAATAAGAGGGTAACTCATTAAGGGTGTGAAGATCTGAGATTGTGGGTTGTATTAATCACCTAGGTAGGGTAACGATGGAATTATGTTTATTTCACCTGTCCACAGTCTTACAGCAGCTCTGGATAGATGACCAAATCAAGATGCCCCCTGTCCATGAGATTCAAAACCGGGATCGGTAGTTCCACAACACCCATACCAGGCGATATCCACTGTCTCCCAGCTTTTGGTTGGTCCACAGCTCTTTTATATCTCCCGCCAGTATAGTCTGGAGTTACAGCCTATGCTCCTCCAGATGATGGATATCATGACCGTAGCACATGTATCCAGCTCCAGCGAGCAACAACCTCCCATCCACTCATCAGTGTCATAAGTACCTCAAGCCACCCCTCTAGATCAAGTCCGGGACCTGGGGACTCCACCCCAAAGCTACCTGTGTATTGGTGGATATATTTTCCTAAGACTGGGCCCCTCACCTGGGACTGCAAGTGAGACTCCCTGTGGTAGCCGTTCCACTGGGTCTACTATCCACATCCACATAATGGGTCTAGTGGCTGGGAAAATAATGGCTTAATTGAGGCCCCTGTGACAATAGCAAGAGTAATGGAATGATTGCTTAACTCTAATTACCAATCTTATGCCTGGCCTTATGGTTCCGAGGTCTGAATGAGCATGGTATGTGTACGTGTGAACTGTGTCTCCCACGGCACTCCTCCCGATCCTTTAAACTTTTATTGTGCACTTTAAACTGACGATCGAGAAAATATCTAATAAAAGATAACAATGTGATCAAAGAAACCAGCGTTCCATGCGTAAAAAATCCACATTCCTTAGAGCCACGGACTGCACTCTACATCCATTGGTCCAATAGTCTTTAGTCCAGCCAGCTCATCACAAAGGGGTATTCTTAAGTTGGGAAGTTATCCCCTATACATGGGATGGTGATCATTGTGGAACGGTCCCGTATTTCATGTTTTGCGATAACATCCAATGGATATTTATTACTCTACTAGAATTAACTCTTCCTTTCTTTGGTCCTTATAATGTGAGTCTGTAGAAACTCTTAATGTAGCCTTATATTTTTTGCAATTGGATAGCTTCAAGCTCATTCTTTTGCCAGACAAAATACATGTTTATTTTAAGAATGTAAGAGGTTGAGCATCACCATTCATGGTCTGTCCACTTAGTGGAAGTGCAGTGTAATCCATAAAAATGAATATCTTGGAAAAAGTTGAAAGCAGAAGCGCTCTATAAAAAGAACAAAAATCACAATGAGGGGAAATCATTTATCTCCTGTCACGGGAAATAATGCACTCGGCTAGATGGAACATGAAGCTTCCTGTACAGAGGACCATTCCCGGTGGCTGGGAAATAAAAGGACAAGCTTGGAAATATTACAGCATATTGTATGAAGACCCTAAATAGAAGCCCCTATTTATTGGGATAATTCTCCTGGAGCTCCAGAGAATAGATGAGAAATGCTAAATATTATAAATCCACTACAAAATAGCTGTTATAAGGCTTCATACCACAACCAGAAAACGTCATAGTGTTCCACAAGAAAATGCTGCTAGAAGGAGCAAAAGGCTTGTGTCTACAATAGAAAATAGAGAATGGCATTTTATTGTACATTTTTAACTATGGCTGGTGCTCTTACGCCATCTTCATAGAGCTCCCTATTCTCGAAACACAAAAATTAATTATGATTGCAAATCATGTTTTTTTTCCTGATGGATGTAGACAATAATGATTAAAATAAACTAAATTTAATAGTATAGCAATTTAGTCAGCCTTTCATACCAATCAGACTTCCTAGTGATTCCATCAATTATTTGTTTTTCTTGTTTATTACATTTTATGCCAATATCATAAACCTGTGTAATTCATGATAAGATCAAAACTTAGGGTACCGTCACACTTTAGCGACGCACCAGCGATCCCACCAGTGATCTGACCTGGTCAGGATCGCTGGTACGTCGCTACATGGTCACTGGTGAGCTCTCAATCAGGCAGATCTCACCAGTGACCAGCCCCCAGCAAGCAGCGACGCTTGGAAGCGATGCTGCGCTTGGTAACTAAGGTAAATATCGGGTAACCAAGCGCTTGGTTACCCGATATTTACCTTGGTTACCAGCGCACACCGCTTAGCGCTGGCTCCCTGCACTCCTAGCCAGAGTACACATCGGGTTACTAAGCACCTGGGACTGCAAGTGAGACTCCCTGTGGTGGCCGTTCCACTGGGTCTACTATCCACATCCACATAATGGGTCTAGTGGCTGGGAAAACAATGGCTTAATTGAGGCCCCTGTGACAATAGCAAGAGTAATGGAATGATTGCTTAATTCTAATTACCAATCTTGTGCCTGGCCTTATGGTTCCGAGGTCTGAATGAGCATGATATGTGTACGTGTGAACTGTGTCTCCCTCGGCACCCCTCTCGATCCTTTAAAATTTTATTGTGCACTTTAAACTGCAGATCAAGAAAATATCTAATAAAAGATAATAATGTGATCAAAGAAACCAGCGTTCCATGCGGGAAAAATCCACATTCCTTAGAGCCATGGACTGCACTCTACATCCATTGGTCCAATAGTCTTTAGTCCAGCCAGCTCATCACAAAGGGGTATTCTTAAGTTGGGAAGTTATCCCCTATACATGGGATGGTGATCATTGTGGAACGGTCCTGTAGCTCTCAATCAGGCAGATCTCACCAGTGATCAGCCCCCAGCCAGCAGCGACGCTTGGAAGCGATGCTGCGCTTGGTAACTAAGGTAAATATCGGGTAACCAAGCGCTTGGTTACCCGATATTTACCTTGGTTACCAGCGCACACCGCTTAGCGCTTATTTAACCGCTTTGCTTATTTACCCGATGTGTACTCTGGCTACGTGTGCAGGGAGCCGGCACTGGCAGCCTGAGAGCGGTGGACGCTAGTAACCAAGGTAAATATCGGGTAACCAAGCAAAGGGCTTTGCTTGGTTACCCGATATTTACCTTGGTTACAGCTTACCGCAGGCTGCCAGAAGCCGGCTCCCTGCTCCCTGCACATTCAGATCGTTGCTCTCTCGCTGTCAAACACAGCGATGTGTGCTTTACAGCAGGAGAGCAATGTCCAAAAAATGAACCAGAGCAGTGTGTAACGAGCAGCGATTTCACAGCAGGGGCCAGATCACTGCTCAGTGTCACACAGAGCAAGATCGCTAATGGGGTCACTGGTGCATCATAAAAACCGTGACTCAGCAGCGATCTCGCTATGTGAGAAGTACCCCTTAAAAGGGGCTGTCACATAAACAATATTTACCATCTTTGCACAGGATAGATAAGTGCATAATCGCTGATAGTCCGGCTGCTGAGACCTACACCAATTCCAAAACTTTTTTTTAGGATAAGTGGTAATGAATATGTGTGACCACTCTTCCTTTCACTATTTTTGGGGTGATGGTCATAAACGCTAACCAGGGACATCAGGACCTCTAAATGCATGGTTAGTGGGTATTTTATTGGGGTGGCATAACTGTAGTTTGATGGGCCATGGTTCAAAATTTCCCCATCCCGGTATACATGTCCTTACCCTGGTATATATGTACTCATCCTGGTATATATGTCCCCATCTTAAACCCAATCCTGGTATACATGTCCCCATCCTGGTAAATATGTCCCTTCCTAGTATATATGTCCCCATCCTGGGCTCTATCCTGGTATATTTGATCCCCATCCTGGGCCCATCCTAAGCCCCTCCTGGTATATATGTCCACACTTATCCTGGTAAATATGTCCCCTTTCTGGTATATATGTCCCCATCCTTGTAAATATGTCCCTTTCCTGGTAAATATGTCCCCTTCCTGGGCCCCTCCTGATATATATGGCCATCTCCTCATAAATATGTCCCCTTCCTGGTATATATGTCTCTGCTCTGTCTATAATGCAAGAAAAAAAAATTCTACTCATTTTCCCCAGCGTCCTCTTCTGTAACCAGTGCGCATTGGACAGTACCTGACATCGGCACCATGCTATAGTGATGCATGGTGTCACTTTAGTGCACCCTCAGTCATGGAACTGCCAACGTCAGCTGCCAGCCACGGTTTGGTCGGGTCTCAGTGCTGCAATGCATTTCAACTGGATATATGTCATCAGACACACCTTCAGCTGAAGTAGGCGCTGACGTCGGCACCCCCACACCCTGGGGCCCAGTTGAGGTCGCAACTCCTGTGACCATGATTGTTACACCCTTGGGCATTCGCATGTCCAAGATCCTATCTTAATATATAAAGAATTGTCCCATTAAACAAAATATATCAGCCATCCACAGGATAACTGATAAATTTAAAGGGTTATTCCCATCTTCAGGATCCTATGCCAATATATAGCGGGTGTAATAACAATATTAGCAAATACGTCCAATTAGAAATGTAGTATAGTTCTTCTGATTTATGATGCCGCCTACCTCATGTGCAGGACAATGAAAGATCTTAGGTATCCATGGTTACGACCACGCATATAGTGACAGTTAATTGCTAGTGGTTGTAGCAATGGATACCTAAGGCTGCTTTCACTCATCAGTTTTTTGCCATCAGGCACAATCTGGCAAAAACATGAAAAAACGCGTTTTTTTCCCCTCATAGACTTTTATTAGCGCCGGATTGTGTCGGATGGCCTTGTGTTCCATCCGGCTTTCGCCGGATCTGGCAAAATTTGCTTGTCTGGCGGCCGGATGGAATGTTGAAGGGAACTCGCCGGCACTGAGGTCCTGCTCAGGCGCACTTTGATTTGCCCTCAGGGCAGTTCAAAGTATTGTAGTGTGCCTGCGCAGGACTTCAGTCCCGGCGAGTGTGTATGACATGGGTGCGTCATGCACACAGGCTTCAGAAGACGGAGGAGCAAGATGGCCGAGAGAGGAGGCGCCGGTCCCGGAGACCAGCGCCGCCCACCAGGCCAATGAGCAACGCAGCGACCGGTTTAGGTGAGTGTTATAAAGTGTTTTTTATGTTCTCACAGCGGCCTGCGCTCTATACAGCATGTTAGAATGCTGTATATAAGAGCCCAGTGGTGGTGGCCGCAGCTTATAGGCCATAAAACTGGTGACCGGTTCCCTTTAAGGTTTATCACCTATCCTGTGGACTGCTGATATATTTTGTTTATGGGACAATTCTTTTAAAAAGAGGATATTTACTGATTATACATCCTGATTTTATTAAAACTGCTGGTAGTTCCCAAGAAGAATGACATAGGTTTCATACGTACTCTGAATAATTGCTCTTGAGCCAGTTTCCTGAGAGATGGTTAACCACAGTTCAGTTCAGTCTGCTTTTTTAATTGGCTGCACAGTTTAATATTTAACTACGGTATAATGGAGATTACTGTTCTGTGAGCACTTTGCTGCATTCTTTGTGACAGTATACAGTAGTGTAGAAAACTCGTTTCTAGTGCCTCTCTTCGCGGTCACATTTATGTACATGGATTTCCAGTTCCAAAGTTTATTATGCTAAAACACGAGAACATTCTAACATTCTAAATATATATATATATATATATATTTATATATATATATATATATATATATATATTTATATTTATTTTTTTTTATACAAATATGCCTATAAAATGATGTTTTCTCCACAGTAGCTGTAGACATAAAACTAGGCCATTAAAGTTTTTTATTCTTAAAGCATATCTGCAGTCCGCTGTTTTCTTGGATGGGCTTCATGCCAGACTTTGCACACTTTCAATTGAGCTTCTACAAGATTGTCTAATGAATTGTTCATCTAAATAATAGGAAGCGTAGCCGAAGGACATAGGCTGACTCACAATAAAACCTCTATGTACATGTACTGTAAGAACCCATGCACATTCATAAAGGATTTATTCTTCACTGTGTTTAGAAGATGTTCTTCATTGTACGCTACTCTCTTACATAGAAGATGTTCTTCATTGTACACTACTCTATAACATACATTTAAGATGCACTTCAGGGGTACTGAGAAGTCTTCTTTTCTCTGTTAAGCGATCGCTGGGACGGATTGGGCAGCATTGGTGACATAATTGTTCACTCATCTTATTTCCATTCAGGAGATGCATGTAGAAAGATAATAAAATTCATTACTCTACACCAAGCTCATACGGGGAAGGAACAGTTTTAGAAAATCCCTGGGAGCAATTTATTTTTTAGGGTTTCTATAATGAAAAAGTTGGAAATATTATTTAGATTTTCTGGTTGAACTGCTTAGCTTGGTTCAACCTTGTCCCATGCTCTGGGACAGCTCATAGAGTTCAACAGCTTTCAGTATAACTCTACGCTGATGATACGCAGATCTACCTCTCTGGACCTGATATCACCTCCTTACTTACCAGAATCCCAAAATGTCTGTCTTCTATTTCATCCATTTTCTCCTCTCTATTTCTACAACTTTACATGAGCAAAACAGACTTCATCATCTTTCCCCCATCTCACTCAATCCTCGCAACAGACATATCCATCAGCATCTATGGCTGCTCACTCTCCCCAGTCTGGGTAACCCTTGACTCTGCTCTCTCCATCAAGTCACATATCAAAGTCCTCTTCACCTCCTGCCAATCACAACTCAAAAATATTTCCCAGATCTCTACATTCCTTAACCAAGATTCTGCAAAAACACCGCTTCAACTACTGCAACCTCCTGCTCTTTGGCCTCCCTTCTAATACTCTTGCACCCCTCCAATCTATCCTAAACTCTGACACCTTTTTAACCGATTAATCCACCTCTCCCCCCCACTACTCCCTGGCCTCTCCTCTCTGCCAATCTCTTGATTAGCTTCCCATTGCCCAAATAGTCAATTTCAAAACCCTAATTCTGACATACAAAGCCATCCACAACCTTTCTCCTCCATAAATCTGTGACCTAAGTCTCCCAGTAGCTACCTGCACACAACTGCCGATTCTTACAAGATCTCCTTCTCACCTCCGATCTTATCTCCTATTCCCACAATTGCATACAAGATTGCTCCCGTGCCTCATCCATACTCTGGAACTCTCTACCACAACATATCAGATTTCAAAAGGAACCTGAAGGCCTACCTCTTCCGACAAGCCTACAACCTGCAATAACCTCCAGTCCACTGTACCACTGCACGACCAGCTCTACCCTCACCTACTGTATCCTCACCCATCCCCTGTAGACTGTGAGCCCTTTGGGCAGGGTCCTCTCCTCCTGTACCTGTCTGTGCTTTGTATTGTTCATGATTATTGTACTTATTTTTATTATGTATACCCCTTATAACACGGAAAGTGCCATTGAATAAATGGCGCTATAATAATAATAATTATTATTATTGGTTTCCCTATATGCCCAGTACTCTGTCATCACACAGCCATGAAGTTATATTTTATGCTATGTAATAAGACTTTTTGTGTTTGGACACATTTGCCACAATTGTTCAACATCAGTTAAGAACAGTATTTCCATTTGTAATATCCATGGTTGACCTAGTCTATCTTCTGTTTCTTTGCCAAAATTGAACAGGCTTTCTGACCACCTGTCTATTGTAAACTGGACACAGCCCAAAAATTAATTCCTGGGAAGCCAACAAAGCTCTTTCCTTCCATAATAACTTTCTTTGTGTAATGCCCTGATCCCGTATTAGAATTAGCAGCTTAGAGACGGAAATGTATCCATCTCATTGAGATAATCTTTGAGTTAGGAGGATGGGTGACAATACTGAGTGTATATTCACTGGAATGATGATTATAGAAAGGCCCCAGTATGCCAGCTCTTGGTTTTGATATGGTCTTTTTTTCTTTTGTATTAGTAATCAGATTTTTCTAAAATTCAATTCAGTAGGAGAAACCATTTTTAACTGGAAACGATTGTCCTATGGAGTGTTAAAAACTATTTCTTATAAACTGGCGATTTACAGTATGTTTCTAGTGCACGGTTTTATCAAATTGGGGATCTTACCTGTCATTAAAATTTGTAGGCCTAGGCTCAGGAGATGTACTGTACGTTTGCTAGTGTTGGTTCCCATGTAAAAAGTCTGCCTTGTCGCTTGTAGATGGGCTCCTACAAAAATTGATCAAACGGTGCTGAGTATTTAAATATTGTAAGTATAGTCTATTTTGCAGTAATGAAATTCAAAATACTCTTTATTTCTGGATATCCTTCACTAAGCAAAAACGAAGAGGAGAAATGCATAGCTTATCCGTTTTGTTTGTTGGGTAATTACATGTTGCCAAGTCTATGATTGGATGTTTTTTTTTTTTTAAACATAAATTTTTATTGCATTTTTCAGAATTATTACAATATGTCTAACATTTGAACAAGAATAAATTCACCTTACCAATTTACCCACCCTTGTCTTAACCCACCCTCTTTTAGTCCCACTTTATCCCCCCCAAACATTTTTAATACGCTGAACACCAGGTATAAGTCGCAAAAGAACACACAGCTCCTCTATATTCTGATTCCCGTTTGAAGCCCTATTTCTCTGAAACCCTCGTCTCACCCTACTGTTGTGTCTCTACTGCGTGTGTATTTTCTGCTTTCCCAATGTGCCTTGCAAGTCTCCCAGTAGATACCATTCCGTATTAGTGAAAGGAGATACCACTTTCCGTATTTCTGCAACTCCATACTGTTGTACTATAAATCTCTTCCATTTTTTAAAAAAGTTTCCCGTTAGTTCGTCCTTATTTCTTTCGGCTTCCAACTGTTCAATATTGAGCAGCTTTTTAATCTGATTGACCACCTCCTCCTCTGATGGAACAGATTCCTCGAGCCATCTGCGTAGTAGGGCCTTTTTCCCTATCATAGCAATATTATGAAAGAGTCTTGGAATCGTGGTCCCCCGTGTATCTCCTCCTCCTTCCTTTTCTTTAGTCCTGTGGTGGAAAATCCATAACAATGGGTCTAGTTCCATTTCCACTTCCCATACTTTTTCTATAAGTGTCTTCATTTTTCCCCAAAATTTCTGACTTTGTGGGCACTGCCAAATCCCGTGGTATAAGTCTGTTTTCGGCTGTTTACATTTGGGGCAATGTTCTATTTTATTCATAGTCTGCTTGGTAGGGATGTTAAAACCATAAATTGCTCTGTGCATTAATCTAAACTGTGTGTCCCTCCAGCCCTCATTAATCACCTCCTTCCTCATCCTCATCCATCCCTGCTGTATCTTTTCCCCTGCCTCTGTATCTTTTAGTTGTCGTGCCCATGCTCCCCAGACCTGGTCCGAGTGCAGTGGTACCAGTGCTGTTCTCAGATCTTTGTACAGGGAGGAGATAGTAATCTCCTGTCTATCCTTCATTATAAATTGGTCCATTTCATTCATTACCTGTTCTTTTCTAACATCCCGCAATAGTCCCATTATTCCCTTTTCCACCTGTTTGTATTGTATGATTTGGAATGGGGAAAGCCCGTACCTGTTCACCATCTCCTCAAGGGTCAACCACCTATGTTCCGTTTCATGGAGCAGATCCTTCACCCCACTGATCCCCTGATTTCTCCATTCTAGAAATAGTTTGTTTTCCCTCCCTGCTGGGAATTCCGGAAAATTCCAGATATTTAGGTATTTGGAGATTCGCCAGGACAGGTTAAACTTTTTCCTCACTGCTTTCCACGCCATTATCGTATCCCTACATACCAGGGAGTGCTTAATTTTCCTCGGAATATTGGCCAATGACGTGTGTAATATTGCCCCCAAGTCCCATGGTCTACAGTACTCACTTTCCAATTTTATGTTAGAATAGCTATTTGTCTTCCTCAGCCAGTCTATTACATGCCTCATCAAGCATGCAAGGTTGTAGCCTCTCACATTTGGCATCTTGATTCCTCCCTTTTCCAGTGGTAGCATTAGTTTTTCCGCCCTAATTCTTGGTCTTTTTCTCTTCCATAGGAAGCTTGTAAATGCTTTATTCAGTCTGTTTACATCCGCATGCTTTAATAATATAGGGATAGTCTGCATTGGGTATAGCAGCTTCGAGAAACTCATCATTTTTAAGAGGTGGTTTCTACCTAGCAGGGATAGCGGCAACCCCTCCCACATCTTTAGCGCTCATTCTATTTTCTGTATCAACGGTTTGAAGTTTAATTCATAAATGGAGGCAGGCTGGCGTCCCATCTGGATCCGCAGGTATTTAAGGTGGTTTTTTGCTATCGGTATCCCACATATGTTATCCCCTATTCCATAGGTTTTCAGGGATTACATGGTTCGCTCATTCAGAAACAGTATTTCACATTTTGTCTTGTTCAATTTAAAACCTGCCATAGACCCAAATCTCTCTATCTGTTGTATTGTTTTTAAAAGGTCATTCTGTGGTCTATTCATGAATAATATGATATCGTCCGCGAATAGAGCTGAATGTACTTTTTCCATTCCAATGTTAATGCCCTCAAAGCAGTCTCCTCCATTGATCAGTTTTGATAATGGCTCAATGGCTAGATTGAACAAGAGAGGAGACAGCGGGCACCCCTGTCTCGTCCCTTTGGTCAAAGAGAAGGGTCGTGGCAAAAATCCGGGTGTCGCCACTCTTGCCTGAGGGTTTGCATATAGTATACCTATAAATGTTCTGAATGCTCCCCTGAAGCCCATATTATCTAGGACTGTTTCCAGCCATGGCCACTGCACATTATCAAACGCTTTTTCAGCATCCAACGTGATCATGGCTGGAAATTCCCCTCCTTGTAGATCCCTGTGTCTGATGGCGTCCATTACTATCATGACCTTTCTTACGTTTGTCACGGCTGCTCTCCCCTTTACAAACCCCGATTGGGCGGGAGAAATTAGCCTTGGTAATACCTCTGCCAATCGATTGGCCATCAATTTGGCCACTAGTTTAAGGTCTTGGTTGATTAGTGAGATTGGTCTATAATTCGTTGGATTGTCCAAATTTTTGTCTCCTTTGGGTAAAAGTTTTATATATGCAGTGTTAAGGTGGCTAGACATTCCCGTACCCCCTAACATTTTATTAAACATACGTGTCAGCGTTGGTGATATTTCCTCCTTTAGTACTTTATAGAATTCCCCATTGAACCCGTCAGGCCCCGGTGCTTTATGTATACTCAGTTCTCCTATTGTTGTTTGCACTTCCTCTATTGTGATGTCCGCGTTCAGTCTAGTCAGTTCGTCTTCGGTTATTTGTGTAAGTCCTAATGTCTTTAGCCACTCCCTCCCTCCTTCTCTATTTTCATCCCCTTTACTATATAGTTTGGCATAGTATTCCCCCAAGATCTGGTTGATCTCCTGCGGATTCGTCGATTTGGTCCCATCCTGTCTTGTCATACTAGCTATTAACGTCAACGGTCGTCTTCCCTTTGCCAGGTTAGCCAGCAGTTTACCTGCCTTATTGCCAAATCGGTGCAAGTCAACCTCCTGCTGAGACCTTACTAGTTCTTCTCGTTTTCCTACCCACATGTCAAACTCTTGTTTTGCTTCCTTCCACTCTTCTTTTGCTTTTCGGGATTTGTTTTCTAGGTACCTTGTGTATTTCTCTCTCAAACTAGTGCTTGCCTCCTGGTAATGTTTTTGCGTCTGTTTCCTGATTTTGGCTACATGCCCCATCAGTCTCCCCCTTAATACTACTTTCGCTGTTTCCCAGAATAGCATTGCCTCTTCCTCGTGCCCGCTGTTAGTGTCGCAATATTCCTCCCACCACTCCTTTAATGTTTTAATAAAATCTTTATCTCTGAGTAAGAATGATGGAAATCTCCATATATAATCCGAGCCCCTCTGTATTCTGTCATTTAAGTCTAAGGTCACCGGGCTGTGGTCGGATATAACCATGTTCTCTATGTCTACATCCTTGACCCTGTGCCAGAGTCTTTGGTCTACTAACATAAAGTCAATCCTTGACCATGCTTCGTGTGGGTGTGAGTAGTGTGTAAATTCACGTTCATATGGGTGTTGCGTTCTCCAACTGTCCTGCAGATTTGTGTCTTCCAGTAATTTGGCCATCAAACCCTTTGTATTCCTACTCTGCCTACCGTGTTCCTTGCCATACCTCCTATCCTCCTCTTTCGAAACTACTGCATTAAAATCTCCCCCCACTATCTTATTTGGGTCTACATCCACTCCCAATTTGTTGGTGATAAAGTCAAAGAAGGCTTTTTGTTCGGTATTGGGGGCGTATATATTGTGTATGCTAAACTCTCCCTGCGGGCTAGTTAATTTGATATGTATGTACCTCCCACCATCATCACTGTCTTGGGACACTATTTCGTGAGTAAAGTGTTTGTTTATTAAGATCATTACCCCTGCCTTCCTTCCCTGGGATCCTGACCCGACTACCGCCCCCACCCATAATTTTTGCATACGAAAAAAAAATCCCCTTTTTGCAGGTGGGTCTCCTGCAGTAGTGCGATATCTACCTTCAGTCTTTTAAGGTGTCGTAATATCATCATGCGCTTATGTGGAGACTTCAAACCTTTTACGTTCCAAGTGACTAATTTAACCATTATCCCAACATCTCGGGACATTTATGTCGCTATATGTTCTAACTTGTGTGTGTCTTGGCGCCTTTCCCTGGTCTTTTCCCTGCCTTAACTCCGCTGCGTACTGACAACTATGTATTGCCTGGGCGCAACCTTGTGTCCTCTTCTTGGCATTAACTATAAACCTGTTGGCTACCTCCCCAACTGCCCTCAGTTTTCTTTCGGTGTTCTTATAGCGTTGCTTTCCCTGAACCCAACTATTCAACCTAAATCTATGGTCAACTAACAACCCCTCAACTGTCCCCCCCTTTACAATCAATCGTCTCGTCACTTCCATTTTTTCTGTGATGCTCCTGGCTCCGCAATCCCCTCTCAGCCCCCTAATTAACATTTACATATGGCCTGTCCCCCATTGTTCTGTTATCTAACACACCAGAGCAAGGCCTTCCTGGTCAATAGCCGTGCCAGCATACAATACCCCCTCCCTCATTGCCCATACCTATTATTTGTTACCTCTGGTCTCAATTTCACTTCACCTCCCATCAGCATAAGTGACCTGGCTACCAGAAGAGGGATTTATCAGTAGATACTAAAAAGAGAGAAACCCGGTCCCCCATAGATGTTAGGGTCCCCTACAGCCCCGATGGGGCAGGGCACCTTGGTCCATATAGATTGAAGAGGCGAGGGGAACTGAAGAGAAAAGAAAGGAAAAGACTACAAGAGGGAAAAAAAAGGAAGAGGAAGTAGGAAGTGGAAAAGGAAGTGGAAGAGGAAGTGGAAAAGGAAGTAGGAAGTGGAAAAGGAAGTAGGAAGTGGAAAAGGAAGTGGAAGAGGAAAAGGAAGTGGAAGAGGAAGTAGGAAGTTGAAAAGGAAGTGGAAGTAGGAAGTGGAAAAGGAAGTGAAAGAGGAAGTAGGAAGTGGAAGAGGAAGTAGGAAGTTGAAAAGGAAGTGGAAGAGGAAGTAGGAAGTGGAAGAGGAAGTGGAAAAGGAAATAGGAAGTAGGAAGTGGAAAAGGAAGAGGAAGTAGGAAGTGGAAGAGGAAGAGGAAGTGGAAGTAGGAAGTGGAAGAGGAAGTAGGAAGTGGAAAAGGAAGTGAAAGAGGAAGTAGGAAGTGGAAAAGGAAGTAAAAGAGGAAGTAAAAGTGGAAAAGGAAGTAAGAAGTGAAAGAGGAAGTGGGACAAGAGGTGAAAGTAGGAAGTGGAAGTAAGTAGGAAGTGGAAGAGGAAGTGGAAGTAGGAGGTGGAAGAGGAAGTAGAAGTAGGAATTAGAAGAGGAAGTGGAAAAAGAAGTAGGAAGAGGTAGATGGGATGGTAAAGGAAGTGCAAGAGAAGTGGAAGAGGCAGTATGAGATGGAAGAGGAAGTATGAAGCGAAAGAGGTAGTGAAAGGGGAAGCAGGAAGCGGAAGGGGAGGCGGAAGAGGAAGTAGGAAGCGGAAGCAGAAAGTAAAGATGCAATAATAAACAGTAGATGTTACTCATCCCCTGCATTTCATCAGTCCCCTCTCTCTTGGGCCCCTCAGTTCAGTTCAAAAATATCGATTCTTCTCCCTGCAGCCTCTCTCATGGCGCTCCCCTCTTCTGGCCTCCAGGCCAACGCGACGGCGACCTCCTTGCTTTTGGACTTCCTGCATGTATCTCCTTCCCCTCCATCCAGTCGTTCCGGCCCGATGCCCGGCTCTCCTCCTCTCTTCCTTGCCGAGTATGTTGCCTCTCCAGGAAGTCCTCCGTCTGGTTTCTGTTCTCCATCTTCTCCATCCATCTCTCCGCCTCACTCAAGTCTTTCGTCGCAAAAAGGGATCCATCACGTCTTGTTACTCTCAGTATTGCAGGATACAGCAGTTGGAATTTTATGCCTTTACGATACAGCGCGGTACAAATCTTACTAAAGGCTTTCCTTTTGTGTGTAACCTCCGCCGAGTAGTCACCGAAGATCAGCACCTTATGCCCTTGTAGAGACAGTGGGGTCCTCCTTCCTCTAAACGCTCGCAGTATCTCTTCTCTGTCTTTGTATTCCAAGTATTTTATTATCACTTGGTGCGGCCTGGGTGGTCCCGTCACTCCCGTGCTGTCTTCCTTCCCACTTGTTCCTCTTGTGCCTGGACGCTCTCTTACAGGGCCCACTCTGTGCGCTCTTTCCACCCTGCATTTGTGCGTTAGACCTAGAGCCTTGGGGAGCTCTGCTTCACATATGTTGTCCAATTGCCGCATGCTTATAGATTCCGGCAAACCCACCAGCCTTAAATTGCTTCTTCTGGAGCGGTTTTCCAGATCCTCTAGTTTGTCTCTCATGGCCTGGGATCCCTCCACCATCTCCTGCAGCTGCCCCTTTAATGCTGCCACCTCGTGCTCTGTGTCAGAGATTCTTTGCTCCATCTCTGACATCCTGGCTCCCTGCTGTGCGATCTGTTTCTTTAAGGGTGCTAGCACTGCCCCCACCATAGCCTCTAGAGAGTCTTTGATCTTGTCTGCCAGGTGCACTGCCACTGCTCCAGCCAGAAGGTCATAATCAATTTGCAGGCCTGGGAACTGCTCGTGCTGCTGGGCTGTCTGCTGCTGGGCTGTCTGCTGCTGGGCTGTCTGCTGCTGGGCTGTCTGCTGCTGGTGCTGCTGGGCTGTCTGCTGCTGGTGCTGCTGGGCTGTCTGCTGCTGGTGCTGCTGGGCTGTCTGCTGCTGGGCTGTCTGCTGCTGGGCTGTCTGCTGCTGGAGTTGCTGGGCTGTCTGCTGCTGGAGTTGCTGGGCTGTCTGCTGCTCGTGCTGCTCGGCTGCCTGCTGTTCGTGCTGCTCGGCTGCCTGTTGCACGTGTTGCCGAGCTCTTTGCTGCTCTCTCAGCTGCTCCCCCTCCTCCATCCGTCCCCGCTCACCTCCCTGCACACCGCCGCGGCCCGCGGCCGCCATTTTGCGCTCCATGTGCACTGCTTTCTCTGCAGCACCCTGCTCCAGCTGTCTGCCGCTGCTCCGGAGGAGGTACCGCTCCATGCACGGTCGCCTCCCCTTCTCCGCCTCCTCCCCCGGCTGTGGGGCTCCTGTAGTCGGTGTGTGGGGCTGAGGAACGTGCAGAGCTCTGTCTCCCGCGTCCTGACATCACAGCGCCGGAACCGGAAGTCGATTGGATGTTTTTAAGCAAAATGTATGAAAGTCATACTCATGAAGTGCACCACGGCATTGTATAAATGGTAATAAATAGATTTTATGAACCCATGTGTAAGGTGACCTCTGGGATCCTCTTAGGCATAAAAATGTAATATTCCAGGTCTCAGTGGTCATGTGCCAGTGATAGGCTTCATTAGTCATGTGTACTGCAGGGGTGGCACATTACAACCACTGGCATAAAGACAAGGTCCAGATGGGGGACACCCAAGTGTGGGCCAGATGGGGAACACCAAAGTATGGGCCAGATGGGGAACACCAAAGTATGGGCCAGATGGGGAACACCAAAGTATGGGGACTAAAAACGAATTGATGTTTCCCTATAATATTTGTTTTGCATTTTCTGCTTTTATTTTCTACATGTACCCCCCAAAATTTGGGGGGCACTTACACATGTATTGATTCTTGAATGTTGTGAACTCTTCAGAATTTTCCCAAAAGTAGATAAAGAGAAAGAATGAGTAAAAAGTATGACAGTCATTTTTTCTTACGAAGGAAAATAATCCAATATCATGTCTGTGAGTGGCAAAAGTATGTGACCCTTAGTTGTCAGTACTTGGTAAACATATTGGGCAGCAATAACTGCGTCTAAACGTTTCCAGTAGCTGTTGATTAGTCATGCACATCGGCTTGGAGAAATTTTAGCCTCTTCTTCCCTACAAGCCAACCTGATCTCTGTTATGTTGGTGGGTTTTCTCCCATGATCTGCTGTCTTCAGGTCCTTCAACAGCGTTTCTAAAGGATTAAAGTCAGGGCTTTAACTTGGCTATTCCAAAACTTTTTATTTTTCTTTTACTATGCATTTGTATTACAACTTATGTGGTTTGTGGCTTTGCTGCATGACCCATGCATGTTGTTTTGAGATTTACCGTAACTCATGGATAAATATTCTGATATTTTCCTTTTAGAATTTGCTTATAATGTTCAGAATTCATTGTTCCACGACCATGTTTTAAAAATGGTATGTAATGTTTATGCCGTAATGCATATTTTTTACAAAAATATCATTTTTATTGTAGTTTTAAAGTCAGAACAAAATTAGGAGAACATTTAAGACCGGAGAAATATATTATTGCGCTTACTCTATGAAATAAATAAAAGAGGATATAGAGACATATCGAAAACATGTAGAATATAAAGTATATATATAACATATATACAAAAACAATTGCCAGCCAAATGCAGTGTGTTTCATTCTGCATGAAAATTAACATCAGCTAATGTGAAAGAGGTCTTTTGTTCCTTAGAAGTTACCTTGGGTTCCTTTGTGACCTCACAGATTTATTTTAAGCCTTGCTCTTAGGCGGGCTTTACACGCTGCAACATCGCTAGCAATTGCTAGCGATGTCCAGCGCAATAGCACCCGCCCCCGTCGCACGGCCGATATGTGGTGATCGCTGCTGTAGCGAACATTATCGCTACGGCAGCGTCACACGCACATACCTGCTCTGCGACGTCGCTGTGACCGGCGAACCGCCTCTTTTCTAAGGGGGCAGTTCGTTTAGCGTCACAGCGACGTCACAGCAGCGTCGCTGAACCGCCGCCCAATAGAAAGGGAGGAGAGGAGATGCGCGGCCGGAACATCCCGCCCACCTCCTTCCTTCCTCCTTTTCCGGTGGAGGCAGGTAAGGAGATGTTTGTCGTTCCAGCGGCGTCACACATAGCGATTTGTTCTGCCGCAGGAACGACAAACAACATCGTACCTGCAGCAGCACCGATATTATGGAAATGAACGACGTGTCAACGAGCAACGATTTTGCACGTTTTTGCGCTCGTTGATCGTCGCTCATTTGTTTTACACGCTGCGATGTCGCTACCAGCGCCGGATGTGCGTCACTAATGACGTGACCCTGACGTTATATCGGCAGCGATGTCGCAGCGTGTAAAGTACCTCTTAGAGTTCAGTCAGATGTGCGTATAAAATGTGCGCTTGCAATGCGAAAAAAAAATCTGCTAGTTTTATAGTTTTCTGAAAACTTCTGCTGTGAGTGGCTCCGTATCTCGGCAATACAAGTCAATGGGTGCGAGAAAAACGCGTGGCACATGGACCACACACGGACTTGCGTTTTTAACATGGAGTTTTACATAGATTCAAAAGCTAGAAATATAGATAGCTGGATAGGTAGAAAGATAGATAGATAGGCAACACAAATATAATGTCCCAAACCCCTGTATATGTAAGCTTGCACCCTTTAACGGCTCTAATGTGGCACTAAAGGGTGTTTAATAGAGCTGGTCGAACTCGCAAAAAAACGGGAGGCGGGTCCTTGCTAATTTTTTTTTAAAAAAACGATCCATTCCAGAATCCGGTACCCATATAAATCTATGGGGACCAGAATCCGAGGATTAAAAATGTTGGTGGAAGGGATAGAGGGGTGGGAGCACACGCGGTGTACTCACCAAGGCTGTGTCATGGCGGCAAACTCCTTCCGGTCACGCTTTCCCTTCCGGAGCCGACAATTGACTATTCACTGCTTTCCCTGTCCACCAGCCCATGTAATTGGTTGCAGTTAGACACGCCCCCACAGTGAGTGGTAGCGTGTCAGCTGACTGCAACCAATCACAAGCACCAGGACGGCCGGTGGGGGGAAAGCAGTGCAAGTGTCTGCAGGAAAGTATGGTAGTATAAAAATAAATTAATAAATAAAACAATCGGTGCAGGTTCCCCATATTCTGATGCCAGCACAGAATATGCCCCCAGCTGTTGGGTTTTATCTGTGCTGTATATCAAAATAAGTCCAAAGTCACACGTGTGAGGGACTCGCATCACATCACCCGACAGGTGCACACTCTTTTGACAGGAGTGTACAGGTACATAGAAACACATGCTGCCGACCCACTCCTGTCAGAAGAGTGTGCGGCTGTGCCGGGTGGTGCAATGCGAGACTCATGCGAGTCTGGCATGACATCACCCAGCAGCCACACACTCTCCTTACAGGAGCGTGCAGGTACATAGAAAAACATGCTGCCGACCCGCTCCTGTCAGAAGAGTGTGCGGTTGTGCCGGGTGATGCGATGTGAGACTCATGCGAGTCTGGCATGACATCACCCGACACGGCCTGCCGCTCTCCAAACATGAGCATGCAGGTACATAGAAATACAATGGCTGACCTGCTCCTGTTAGGAGAGTGTATGGCTGTTCCGGTTGATGCGATGTGAGACTCATGCAAGTCCCGCGCAAGAGTGACTCCGGCCTAGGAGAAACCGAATGCGGCGTTTTTTTAAAAAAATGTATTTATTTAAATAGATAATTAAAAAAAAAAAACAACAAAGAACGACTTGCGTTCACCCCCAATTTTGATACCCAGCCAAGATAAAGCCATCTGGGGGCTGGTATTGTCAGCCTGCAGCCGCCCGGTATTGCCGCATCCATTAGATGTGACAACCCGGTGCTTTACTGGATCTTCCTGGATTGCCCTGGTGCGGTGGCAATTGGGGTAATAGCAAAGGTATATATATATATAACAGTTTGGGTCCGCTCAGCCCTAGTGTTTAGCCTTGTTTTATATGTATAGATAGCAGTACTTGTACTTCTTGGTTTTGGAAAGTGTCATATGACGCAATTTTCATAAAGTAGCAGCTTCTAGTTGTATGCTAGGCTTGATAACGTAATATCATGAGGATAATGTAGGACGAAAAACAAGTCCACTTATGCTCCAGCAATGTCATGTGCAGGTATCACAAAGATGTATATTGTCTCCTATTTATCTTGTAAAGAATGTTTGACATAATGGTGACATCTGGTGTAAAAATATAATATCCCCCTTCCATTTTCTTTTTGCAGCAGGCCCCCTTGCTGTTGGCTTTGATTTGCTCTGTTGATTTGACGCCTCATCGTTCTTGAATGTCGTCTAGAGGCGCTAACATAGGTTACAATATGGCAGTAAATACAACGCACAGTTAGGCTATGTGCACACGGTGCGTTTTTCTCGGCGTTTTTGCGCGTTTTTCGGGTGCGTTTTTGGCCTCAAAACTGCATGACTTTGCTTCCCCAGCAAAGTCTATGAGTTTTCATTTTTGCTGTCCCCACACAGCGTTTTTTTTCAGCTGCGTTTTTGTGGTGACCACAAAAACGCAGCATGTCAATTATTCCCGCGTTTTTCACTGCGCTTTTCATCCATTGAGTTCAATGGGATGTTTAAAGACGCAATGAGAAACGCAAATAGCTGCGTTTTGGTGCGTTTCTAAGACCAAAAACGCAGCTATAAGCGCAGGAGGTGGGTAGTAAAGTGACGTGTACAGGAAGAGGATTCCTTCTGTCAGTATAGACAGAAGCATGAATCCTCCCGGTACCGTCACCGCTGCGTCCACCTCCCGTCCTGTGCATGTCTGCTGCCGTGCGGCGCCATGTCTGGGCAGGAGGTGGAAGCGGCTGCAAAAACAAAAGTTAACAGTAGAATAAAAAAAAAAAAGTTATACTCACCTGTCTGCAGCCTCGCGGTGCCATGCCCGCTCCCAGCTCCTGTCACGGTATCGCCGCTCCCGCTCCGGCTGTGTGCAGTCTCCCCGGGGCAGGACCTTGCTTGCAGGACCTGGCGATGGATCACCTGATGCAGTCACCTGACGCATCAGCTGATCGAGTCTCGGGCTGACGCGGGCGCCCGGCCGGTATCAGCGGATGCGTCAGGAGACTTCATCCCTGATTACCGGCAGCTGCTGCAGCGATCGGACAGGATCAGACTCCCGCCCCATCGCTCCGGGAGCTGCCGGTAATTCAGCACATAAGTGAGTATTATTTTTTTTTTTTTTCTACTGATGCATCTGCTGATTGTATAATCGGCTTTTATACAATCAGCTGATGTATGATGGGATTCACATCCTTGAACCTGACAGATCATCTGATCGGTATGCTTTCCAGAAAACCGATCAGATGATATTGGATCCTGATTGGACGGCGCGGGACCCTGACCCAGGATTACTGCGGAGGGGGGTTTATTTCAATAAAGATGGAGTCACTAATTGTGTTGTGTTTTATTTCTAATAAAAATATTTTTCTGAGTTGTGTTTTTTTTTTTATCTTTACTAGAAATTCATGGTGGCCATGTCTAATATTGGCGTGACACCATGAATTTCGGGCTTAGGGCTAGCTGATAATATACAGCTAGCCCTAACTCCATTATTACCTGGCTAGCCACCCGGCATCAGGGCAGCCGGAAGAGTTGGATACAGCGCCAGAAGATGGCGCTTCTATGAAAGCGCCATTTTCTGGGGTGGCTGCGGGACTGCAATTCACAGCGGGGGTGCCCAGAAAGCATGGGCACCCTGCACTGTGGATTCCAATCCCCAGCTGCCTAGTTGTACCCGGCTGGACTCAAAAATGGGGCGAAGCTCACGTCATTTTTTTTTTTAAATTATTTCATGAAATTCATGAAATAATTTAAAAAAAAAGGGCTTCCCTATATTTTTGGTTCCCAGCCGGGTACAAATAGGCAGCTGGGGGTTGGGGGCAGCCCGTACCTGCCTGCTGTACCCGGCTAGCATACAAAAATATGGCGAAGCCCACGTCATTTTTTTTTTTTGGGGGGCAAAGAAATCCTGCATACAGTCCTGGAAGGAGGATGCTGAGCCTTGTAGTTCGACAGCTGCTGTCTGCTCTCCTGCATACACTATTGGATGGAGGATGCTGAGCCTTGTAGTTCGACAGCTGCTGTCTGCTGTCCTGCATACACTATTGGATCGAGGATGCTGAGCCTTGTAGTTCTGCAGCTGTCTGCTCTTCTGCATACACTAGTGGAGAATGAAGAACACATTGAAGAAGGAAATGACATCAGACCTTTTTTTTTTGTTCACTGATAAAAAACGCATAAGGACGCAGTGAGCAAAAACGCAGCAAAACGCAGCAAAAAAACGCACCAAATCGCGGCAAAACGCGTGCGTTTTTTGCCGCGTTTTTTCGACGCAGGTGCGTTTTTGTGCGTTTTTAGCGGCCAAAAACGCACAAAAACGCAGCGTCAAAAAAACGCAGCGTGTGCACATAGCCTTATATGTGTAGACAAACCTTATTGATAATAAATTAAAGCTTTGCTTTGGAACCACATAAATAGGAATTTTGGAAATTGCATTGTCAGCAGAATTGCTTTTTCTAAGAATGGGAATGATTTAATAGTAGCAGAACAGTAGAGGGGGGATCAAGTTCCCTGCCGCCTCCCGGAGGGGTCAGTCAAGCATAGGATGCTCATCTTCACACAAGTGCAAAGAATACGCCCATTCTTTCCAGTGAAATCACTGCAGGGCGGGTCTGTCGGGTTGACTAAGCCATGGAAGGCACTGCATGCCATGTAGCCACCTGAGCGACAAGTCACGACACACAGTGACCTTAGAGGCTTAACGACATGAAAGAGCTGTCCTGGAATGAAGACATTGGAGAGAATGGGCGCGATGGCCGAATGCGAAAGAAGAGGCGCAGTGGACTAGACGGTGGCACGCAGGAACAGCGGACCATGTGAGAATGGAGATGAGGGTTTTTTTCCATTTTTACATCCTACGTTTTATGTTTTCAGGGAATATTCAAACTGTAAAGTGTGCGGCTAATTCTGATAAGTCATCAGTAGAATATTATTTGTGTTTCTTAAATGTGTGATTGTTCACCCAGTTTCTAGACAGATCTACACATATGTTGCCCAATTGGATAGTATTAAATACATAACTACATAATGACAAACCTGTAATGACTGCCACTAGACTGGAAACTATGACAAACTACTATAATGACTACATAGTGCCATATAGTGCCCACATGGAACCGTACCTTGCATACATAGTGCCATATGCTGCCTGAATACAAGGTGACACATTTGCCATGATAAATAGTGGTTCCCATTACAGAACCCGTCCTGTCTCAGAAGCAGATGAAATTGTCCATGCTTGTCCATAGTCTGTAGTGCCTGCAGTTTCCACTGACACAATGGGTCTCATTACAGAGCCATCTAGCGCCTACAGTCATGGCTCCCGCACTGCCTGTGCTGCAAAGCTAATACGGTAACATCGCAGTGACGTGACTATCAACACTTGCCAGCTTTTCAAGTCTTAAAGGGGTATTCCCATTTACAAGATCCTATCCAAATATGTAGTAGGGGTAGTAATAATAATAATAATAATATTAGCAAATATCTTCTATTAGAAATGTAGTAAATTTTTCTTATATAACCATGTCTCTTACCTTAAGTGCAGGACATTGCAGGACCTTAGGTATCCATGGTTATGACCATGAGCCACTAACTGTGACTATATGTGTGGTCGTAACCATGGATACCTAAGGTCCTGCAATGCCCTGAACTTGAGGTAAGCGACATAGTGAATCAGAAGAGCTATACCACATTTCTAATTGCAGGTATTTGCTAATATTATTATTATTACACCTCTTACATATTAGGATACGATCTTGGAGATGGGTATTAGCCTTTAAGGCCTGCGAGACTCTGTTGAACTGGGGGAAAGAATACAGCAGGACAGAGTCTAACATCTGGGACTCTCACTGGATCACTGTATGGTACCATGAAAATGTACCAGTGTACATGGGGTCGCATTGACCCCATGGTACCAGACAAGGGTTAACAGTGCATTGCATCCATTTGATCTTAAGCCCCCGTCACATTTAGCGACTTACCAGTGATCCCGAAAATGACGCGACCTGATAAGTCGCTGGGAGGTCGCAGGTGAGATGTCACACAGTCAGACCTTACCAACGACTCAGTACTGATGCAGGTCGCAGTAGCGACCTGTATAAAGATCTCTGCTGTCACTGGGACCCTGTCACACAGCGTCAAACACAGCGATGCATCCTGCCCAGCAGGACATTGCCTTTGAAGAAAATGGTCCAGGACGTTCAGAAACGACCGGCGACCTCACAGCAGGGGCCTGATCACTGGAAGGTGTTACACATAACGAGATCGCTAGCGAGATCGCTGTTGCTTCACGAAAACCGTGACTTACCAGCGATGTCGCTAGCAATGTCGCTTAGTGAGACGTGGCCTTAAATGTAGGGTCTCACAGGTCAATGGTCAACTCATGCTTGACTTGTAAGCTAGTTCTGGAGCAATAGTGTACCTTGTTAGCATACTGGTACATTCCTCGGAATATTGTCACCCATTTCTATAATGTCCCCTGCTAATGCTGAAATTGCTCAGCAAATAACCACCACGAGAAATACAATAGTGATCGCCCATTAGTCTCGGTAAACATCATGTAGAAGTGTCCTAACATGGTATTAGTTACAGCCTTGGATCAAATCTCTAGAGGGAATTATCTGATTCTGTAACACAAGATGAATGTTAAGTGGAAAGTTTCTGCATTTCTCTGATGTAACAGCGTTTAGTGAAAAAATAGCCTCAAATGGAGGATTATGAAAATTATTGGCAGTGCTGCCATAATGATCTTGAAGTCAGTGCGTCGCCTATATATTTTTTTGTAACTAATAAAGTTGATGATGATTGTAGATTATTTTCTATTTCCTGTGGCTGAATTGCTGTTAAGAGAAAAATCTCACCATGTTTTTGCTACCCCATCTGAGAGCAGCATAATGATGGGACAAAGATCCTGATTCCAGCGATGTATCACTTACTGGGCTGCTTGCTTTAGTTTTGATAAAAGCACTGTTTACTAGGGCTGATCGAATCCGCCAAACTCCGGGACCGGTGGATCCCTGTCGGATTGAAAAAATATCCATATCCGCTCCGGATTCCGGTGCCCATATAAGTCTATGGGGACAAGAATCCCGAGATTAAAAATGTTTGTGAAAGGGATACAGAGGATAGGAGCGCGCACGGTGTACTCACCGAGGCTCTGTCATGGCAGCAAACTCCTTCCGGGTCACGCTTTTCCCTTCTGGAGCCGAAAATTCAATATTCACTGTTTTGCTCGCCCACCGGCACATGTAATTGGTTGTAGTTAGACGCGCCCCCACCCTGAGTGGCAGCATGTCAGCTGACTGCAACCAATTACCGGCGTCAGGACGGCAGGGAAAGCAGTGCAAGTGTATGCGGGTCAGTATGGTGAATGTACATGTCTTTCAGAAACACATGCACGCTCCTGTCAGAAGTGTGCGGCTGTGCCGGTGATGCACTGTCAGACTCATAGAAGTCTGACATGACATCAGCTGACACAGCCTGCGCTCTCTGAGCATAAGCGTGCATGTACACAGAAATACATGCACACTCCTGTCAGAAGTGTGCGGCTGTGCCGGTGATGCGCTGTCAGACTCGTACAAGTTTGACATGACATCAGCCGCCACAACCTGCGCTCTATGAGCATGAGCGTGCATGTACACAGAAACACATGCACGCTCCTGTCAGAAGTGTGCGCGGCTGTGTCGGTGATACGGCTTTTTTTTTTTTTTTTTTATTATTATTATTAATTAAATAGGTAATTAAAAAAAAAACCTGACGTGTGGTCCCCGCTAATTTTCATCCCCTGGTAATCTCAGCCCACAACTGCCCGTTATTGCCGCATCTATTAGATGTGACAATCCCGATGCAATACTGGCTCTGTTCGATTGCCCTGGAGCGGTGGCAATCAGGGTAATAAGCAGTTAATAGCAGCGCACAGCTGCTACTAAACCCTAGGTTAGTGATAGCACAGGCGTCTGAGATACCTGCATCACACTAACCTGTAAATTACAGTAAATAAACACAGTTACAGAAAAATCCTTTATTTGGAATAAAGTACAAAACACCTTCACCTCTTTATTAACTCCCAACACCCTGCAGGTCCAGCGTAATCCACACAAGGTCCCACGCCGCTTCAGCTCTGCTACATAGCCAGCGGCCATAGACCATGACCGCAGGCTGTGCAGACAATGACAGCCGCGATGACTGCACGGCAAATTTTATCACAGGCTGGGGGTACGTCTGCCTGTAACCAATCACAGACAAGAGGACAGCTGGTGGGCGGGGAAAACACAAAAAGCTGTGTGTATACGATGCACAGTACAGGATGTGAATGCGTGACCCGGAAGTAGTGTGCCGCCATGACACAGAGTCTCAGTAAGTATTTTATTTATTTAGTTTTATTTCTCTTTTTCTTTATTTTTCAATTATTTTCCCCAGTGCCGGATCCGGATCGTGCACCCGGAAATCTATGCAACCGCGCGGATCCGGACTTTTACAGTTTGGATCCGCTCAGCTTTACTGTTTACTCTCCTGCAGATCTACCAGTTCTCTGTATGCTAAGCTTTGTATAACCCCGCCCACACCGCTGATTGGCACTAGTGCATCTTTCTGTGTGCTATGCATCGGCAGAAAGCTGCCAATCAATGGTCGGGATGGGGTTATACAGAGCTCATGAATATGGAGATCTAAATAGCAGCAGGTTTACTAGTCATCTAGTGATAAAATCACTATTTGATCAGCAGGAGATAATCTAAACTGCAGAACATTGCAGGATTCAGGGTCTCTACATTTTGCTGCTCTCATATTGGTTGTCAAAAAACCTGGTGACAGATTCCCTTTAACCACTTTCAGAGAGAAACTTTACAGTGGCCACATGCACCATAGGGAAAAGAAAGCCTTAATTTGCTTTTGGATTCTGTGTAAGAGTTTACTACACATGCTCTGTATTCTGTGCAGAGGTCATTGTACAGGGAGGGAGGGAGATGAGCTACTGTGAATAGTGGATCCTGTGTTATCTACTCTACATAGGTTACCTTTCATTGTAATTATGCCTGTGGTGATACTGAGACAGCTACTGAAAAGCTCAGGATGTGTCAATCTATTAAGAAGATCACTGGTTAGAGAGTGAAAAGTGGAAGATTTCAGGATGTATTTTTAATTGAGATTGTAATATAGAAAATAATATATTTAACATAAAAACTGGATTAAAACAATAGGTCATACTATTACCTTTAAACAATATTTCTCTTTTTTAAAGTTATTGCACCGTAAAGATTATTATTTTTCCCCAAATCTGTCCATGTCTAGTCATTTAGCGACCAGGAGGTAGAAGTCTGATGTTTTTGGTGTATTAGGTCAATCACATTATTATATCATACTAGAAGGTGGTCCGATTCTAACGCATCGGGTATTCTAGAATTTATTGTGTAGTTAATGTATGATTTTTGTTATATATATCGATGTTGTTGTGTGTAGTTGTCAAGTGTTTGTGTAGGGTGCTGTAAATGTTCTGGGTGTTGTCTGGGTGTGGGGGGGTGTGAGAGCGGTGTTGTTTGTGTGTTGCGTTGTGTGTGTTGCGTTGTTTGTGGAGCGCTGTGTGTCTGCAGCGTTGTGTGTTGTGCGGTTTGTGTGGGTGTGTTTTGGGGGAGAGATGTTTTGTGCAGTGTGTGTGTGTGTTGGAGGAGTAGACCTGGGGACAGAGGAGTATAATAGGAGGACTAGTCCTGGGGGGAGTGGAGTATAATAGGAGGAGTAGTCCTGGGGGGAGGTGTCTAATAGGTGGATTAGTCTGGGGGGAGGTGTCTAATAAGTGGAGTAGTCCTGGGGGGAAGTGTCTAATAGGTGCAGTAGTCCTGGGGAGGAGGTGTCTAATAGGTGGAGTAGTCCTGGGGGGGGAGGTGTATAGGTGCCCAATGTGTGCTGGGGTGTGGCCAAGCGGGCAAAGCATGTGGGGGCATGGCCGAGCGTGTGGGGGGCGTGGCCGAGCGGGCAAAGTGTGTGTGAGGGCGTGGCCGAGCGGGCAAAGTGTGTGGAGGGTGTGGCCGAAAAAAAACACCGTTTGCGGGGGCGTGGCCGAGCGGACACAGTGTGCGGGGTCGTGGCTGAGCGGGCACAGTCTGCGGGGGTGTGGCCGAGCGGGCACAGTGCGGGGGGCGTGGTAGAGCGGGCACAGTGTGCGGGGGCTTGGCTGAGCGGGCACAGTGTGTGGGGGGCATGGCCGAGCGGCCAATGTGACGGTTGTCACTGTAATGATGTCATTTTGGAGCAAGATTATATATATATATTATATTATATTATTATATATATTATATATATAGATTATATTATCACAGTGCCGCCTAGGGAAGTTTTAATAGTTGAGAAAAATAACTGAGCATGCAAATGAGCCTGCAAGTGCTCTGTGATTAGTCCATAAACCCCGGACAATGGCTCCACTATGCAGGTGGGGAACAGCACTGTGTGCAGCACTCAAATATTCAAATCTGTCATATATTTTACTTGTGAGAGCCCCGCAGTCAAGGGGGTGGTCCTTATCAATGATTGACAGCCTTCCCTATATAGCATACTTACACAGATAGCTGTTAGTCACTGAATAGGACCGCCTACTTGGCTGCTAAGTCCAGAATGAGCAGGGATTTCCTAAATTGAATAGGACCGGCTACTTAATGCTAAATCCAGACTGAGCTGGGATTTACGGAATTGAATAGGACCGCCTATTTGGCTGCTATGTCCAGACTGAGCAGGGATTTACTGAATTGAATAAGATTGCCTACTTGGCTAATAAGTCCAGACTGAGCAGGAATTTACTGAATTGAATAGGATCGCCTACTTGGCTAATAAGTCCAGACTGAGCAGGGATTTACTGAATTGAATAGGACCGCCTACTTGGCTAATAAGTCCAGAATGAGCAGGATTTACTGAATTGAATAGGACCGCCTGTTTGGCTGCCAAGTCCAGAATGAGCAGGGATTTACTGAATTGAATAAGACCGCCTACTTGGCTAATAAGTCCAGACTGAGCAGGGATTTCAAGTTTTGCTGACTCTTTTATATATCATTATCTCCTGCGCTGTATCATTCCGCTGCCATGTTTAGTATATCTTCCCTTTAAGTCCCCACATGTAAAACTTCCAGTAACTGCTTTGCAAGCTCTTTTTAACTTTCTATCTGTATAATATCTTAATTAAAACCAAGGCTGATTAACATAATAATGAATGTCTGCTAATATCAGTGTTATCTGTTTCTTTTGTAGGAGAGTTACTGACTCAGCCAAGACCAGAAGGGATAAAGGAAATAATCTGTCCTAAAAATGGCAGTGAACGAGTGAACGTGGCCCTGGTTTATCCCCCGACTCCTACAGTGATCAGCCCCTGCTCCAAGTGACATCCCAATATCCCGCTTCTCTGCTGCAGTATTTGGGAACTATCAAGGAAAAAGACAATCAAAGCACCCAAAAATTACCTAAGAAACGGGATATTGTGACATTTTGGAATGCAGCAAAGGCTCACCTCTTATTAACCCACAGGCACCAATTTCACTTAAAAGCTTTAAGGTAAGTGATTACATTCATAGTCAGGCCCTAAAATGGTGGTCAGGGTGTGAGACAGAGGTCTTCAGTCACTGTGTGTGACTGGCGACTGCTGTGCGCAATCAGCCATGATTCCCGGTATAGCCGATGCGAGCAGGTGGTCATGTAATCCTTGCTGTTTGCATAATTGTGGTTACATGCGCCTAGAGTGGCTGATTACATCCAAATTCTCAAAATTCACTTCTGTGAAGAGAAGCCGAAACACGTCTAGTTGGCATGTGACCACACATACATATAATAGCGGTCACATGATCACCCACAGCGAGTCATTACAGTGCGCGCACTACATACTGTCACAAATCAGCAGGCAGTAGTCACATAGTGTAACTTCAGATTTTTATTCCAAGCCTGGAGAACCCCTTTAAGATTTTAAGAAGCGAGGTGTAACGTCCTTGTACCAATAAGTTCATACACCCATTGTAATCTACAAGAGTATTTAGTGGCAATTACTCCCATGAAAATTGCAAATAATCAAGTATGTGCCCACAATCTGTGTCCTGGTCGCAGCGTGTCCTCTCCTGCGGGGCCATGAATGTTCTCCGCAGGAGACCGCAGCTGCCTCTGTGCCCACGACCAGGGGTTGGGCTGCTCCGGTGGCTCTGTTCAGCTTAACTTGACATGCTGCGGCTCGGAAAGCTGCACCGCATGTCAGTTTACACTGCGGAGAAAAGAAGAACAACGGGCATGGAATTTCTATAAATCCCATCCACTGTGTACTGTACAACGCAGCATTTTGTACTCAGCGATAAATTGCTGCGTCTTAAACTCTGTGAAGCCTGATCGTGGACACTCACCCTAAAGGGCACTTTGCACACTACGACATTGCAAGCCGATGCTTGCGATGCCGAGCGCGATAGTCCCCGCCCCCGTCGCAGCAGCGATATGTTGTGATAGTTGCCGTAGCGAACATTATCGCTACGACAGCTTTACACGCACTTACCTGCCCTGCGACGTCGCTCTGGCCGGCGAACCGCCTCCTTCCTAAGGGGGCGGGTCGTACGGCGTCACAGCGACGTCACACAGCAGACGGCCAATAGAAGCGGAGGGGCGGAGATGAGCGGGAGGTAAACATCCCACCCACCTCCTTCCTTCCGCATAGCCGGCTGGAGCCGCGGTGACGCAGGTAGGAGATGTTCCTCGCTCCTGCAGCTTCTCACACAGCGATGTGTGCTGCAGCAGGAGCAAGGAACAACATCGGACCGTCGCGTCAGCGAAATTATGAAAATGTCGGACACTACACTGATGATACGATTAAGACGCTTTTGCGCTCGTTAATCGTATCAAAAAGGATTTACACACTACGATATCGACTGCGAGGCCGGATGTGCGTCACTTTCAATTTGACCCCACCGACATCGCAGCTGCAATATCGTAGTGTGCAAAGTACCCCTAATAGTGTTGAGTAGAAGATCCCGATAATTGGACCGCACTCACATGTACTTGTGTGTGTGCTATTCTATTGTGTAATGTATGGCACATGGATATATTATATAGGCTATTGAACTTTTTTTTTTATTGTTTTGGGTCTTTTTTTGCATATAAGGAAACAAACTGATGTGAGTTCAGCCTACGAGGCTGCCATCTAGAGGAGATGATGGGAATCATAAAGTAGAAATTAGGGGCACTTTTGTTCAGTGGACCAGTATCATCAAATACAATAATATCTACATTTTTGTCAGATGTGGGAACATTTATGTGTTTAATAAACTTGATCCACACAAATTCCAAATTCTGCTTGACAACAACTGTTCTCTTCTGCTCTGGGTGGATTTCAATGTAGCTTTAATCTGCAGAATGATCTCTGAATCAGGGTCATTTTTTCCTTCACCTTCTACTGTTTCACCTACCAGGTTAAGGATCTATATTTTTTTTGTAACTTTTTCTAATTTTGTTGGCAGTATCCTGGGTAATGGATTCTTTTTTTTGCAATGGGCGATTCTTCGATGTTAGAGAGTGATTTATTGAAATACTCTATTGTTAAATCAGGATTTATAAAATCCTCTGTGTTGGAAGTAACAGGTTCTTCGAAATGTTCTGCCTGCAGAGTATTTTTCTCTTTTGCAAGTTGCTTTCTACAACTGTCACAAATTTTCATGCCTGCATTGCTTGATGGATTTATATGAAACATCCAATCTTGTACAGGCCTAAGATTTTTTCTTGTTGTGTCCAGTTTTTTCAAATGGATTACAACAGCATCTATATATATAATTGCCTTATTCTGTCTGTCTTGCTCCAAAATTGTGTCCTTATGGTGACAACCAGCGGATTGGCCGCTGGGCTCGGCATGGGCCCCCCCCCCCACGGATTGGCCGCTCGGCTCGCCCTGGCCCCGCCCCCCCATGGATTGGCCGCTCGCCCCGGCCCCCTGCACGCATTGGACGCTTGGCCAGGCCCCGCCCCCTCACGCATTGGATGCTCGCCCTGGCCCCGTCCCCCCGCATGCATTCCCCGAACCCACACGGAGACGCCCGACACCCAGGTGACTGCTGCAGCACCCGAAGCCCATACCGCAAGACAAAGTGGAGAAAAGCCACTAGCTTACCCCGCCTCCTGACACACGTGTGCCGGAGCCGGCGTAGGCTGGTATCCATAGTACACATCGGGTAACTATAGAAACCGCTTTCCTTAGTTACCGATGTGTAAGATGGTTACTAGCTTACCCCGGCTCCCGGCAAACGTCAGCACTGTCGCTTACCTTTTCTCCACTTTGTCGCATCCGGCGCGCTCCCGTGCACTGTGTACACTACAGTTGCCGCGCGACAACCTCCGATCACGTGTTGTCATGTGACCAGGAAGTTGCGGCGCAGCCACTGTCCTGTACAGTGTACGGCTGCCTTCAGACGTCCGTGTCACACATACCACACATGCATGTATATATATATATACACACACACACACACACACACACACACACATAGCAGACACACATGGATACACCGAGGCATACACACATAGCACACATGCATGTATACACACACACTGAGCACATATACACACATAGCAGACACACGTGGATACACTGGGTGCATACACACCGCGCACATGCATGTATATACACACACACACTGAGCACATATACACACATAGCAGACACACATGGATACACTGGGCGCATACACACAGCGCACATGCATGTATATACACACACACACAGCAGACACACATGGATACACTGGGCGCATACACACAGCGCACATGCATGTATATACACACACACAGCAGACACACATGGATACACCGGGCGCATACACACAGCGCACATGCATGTATATACACACACACAGCAGACACACATGGATACACCGAGCGCATACACACAGCGCACATGCATGTATACACACACACACTGAGCACATATACACACATAGCAGACACACATAGATACACCGAGCGCATACACACATAGCGCACATGCATGTATACACACACACACACACACACAGCAGACACATGGCGCACATGTACACACACACACACACACACATACTCTGCTGTACACTCACCCAGTGATGCGGTCCCCGGCACTGAAGTCCCCAGCGCTGTTCCTGCTTCCAGCTCCTCAGGGCACTGAATATTCAGTGAGTATAATGAGCGGCGATAAGGAGCGGGAGGCAGCAGAGCCGGAGACAGCATCGCTGGAGAGAAGTAAATAGAGAATATTTTTATTAAAAAAACCCATATTTTCTCTGGTATGTTTTACACTGATGTCGCACGGATCACATCAGTGTGCCATTTGTGTGACATCAGTGCTGCCGAAGATACCTGCGTGTGTGCGTGCGGGGTCATGAAAAGTCACACGGTCTGTGTGCAAACATGGACATGTGAAGCACATCATAGAATAACATGGGTATGTGTGACATCCGTGTTACAAAACGCATGTCACACGTACCTAAAACACGGACGTCTGAAACCAGCCTACAGGAGCGCGCAGCATCCGACAAAGTCAAGAAAAGCCAGATGTGTGAAACCACTAGCTTACCCCGGCTCCCGGCACACGTGTGCCTGAGCCGGCGTACGCTGGTAACCATGGTACACATCGGGTAACTATAGAAACCGCTTTGCTTAGTTACCCAATGTGTAACATGGTTACTAGCTTACCCCGACTCTCGGCACACGTGTGCCGGAGCCGGCGTACGCTGTTAACCAGTGTACACATTGGGTAACTATGGAAACCACTTTGCATAGTTACCCGATGTGTACCATGGTTACTAGCTTAACCCGGCTCCCTGCCCATTCAGATCATTGGTCTCCCACTGTCAAACACGCCGATGCGTGCTGCACAGCAGGAGACCAACAAGCAAAAAATAAACCAGCACTGTCGCTTTGCATAGTTACTCAATGTGTACCATGGTTATCAGCTTACCGACGTACGCTGGTAACAAATGGTACACAATCCTGTAACTATGGAAAGCGCTTTAGTTAGTTACCCAATGTGTACCATGGTTACCACCTTACCCCCGGCTCCCGGCACATGTGTGTTTGAGCCGGCGTACGCTGGTAACCATGGTACACATCGGGTAACTAAGCAAAGCGCTTTGCATAGTTACCCAATTGTGTAACATGGTTACCAGTGTACGCCGGCTCCCTGCCCATTCAGATCGTTGGTCTCTCACTGTCAAATACGCAGATGCGTGCTGCACAGCGGGAGACCAACGAGCAAGAAATGAACCATCATTATTCAAGACTTGCTGATTATATTATTATTCAATCTGCTACCCTACATACACATTCTAGACTACGTTAGAATCGGGCAACCTTCTAGTATATTATAAAATGCTGTTCCTTGAGAAGTAGCAGCCATTGCTGTGCGAGAAAAATACAGATAATATTAAGTAAGGAAGATGGGTAATAAAAATAAAGATTTACAGTACACTTGAGATATAACTGTCACTATAAAGTGAGTATTAGGCCTAAGACACACGGCATGAAAATCGGTTCAAGTGGAATGCGATAAAATATTACATTCCACTCGGACCAATATTAGCCTGTGTGTCAGCACACACAAGCGATTATTTTCTCAGCCCTAATCAGACTGAGAAAACAATCACAGCATGCTGCGAGTGCAGTGCGATCCTGTTTTCTCTCGCACCCATTCAAGTCTATGGGCGAGAGAAAGATCGCAGTACACCGGTGTCCCGCGAGTGCAGGGCGAGAATGGAAATATCTGGCTACAGAGAAGAGAGGGAGATAAATCCCTCCCTCCCCTCTGCAGTGCCGACTCGCCCCTCCTCAGTGCCGCCCGTCCCCCGCAGCTGGGGTCCGCTCGCATGACTGGCCCTCAGTCGCAGTGACACTCGCATTACATTCGGCTCCCGCTGTGCTGCCAGCATGAGCCAAGTGTCATGCGAGGATCGCAGTAGTCCCCGTGTGGCCCCGGCCTCAGGGATAGCGCACACACAGCTTTTTCTGTCTGTGGATAAACGCTGCAGTTTTGGCAGCATTTTTCTACCCAATTTTCACTATATCTGCATTAGTTTTTTTTAATCGCTAGTGAAAACAATGGCAGCTTTTTTTTTCATATAAATAGTGATAGATCACTGCAATAAATGCAGCATTTAACAGTTGAGCAAGCAGTGATTTACTCACTCTGTGAGTGTTTCAAAAAACACTGCATGTGTTTACTCCATTGAAATGAATGGGGGGGGGTTATGAACAATGATCACTCAGAATAGTGCTGTGTGTGTATTAGCTCTTAATAAGAAATGCATTAAACTATTAATATAAAGTTACTCAAACTTTAAACACACTCACCAATATTGTAGCACACCAACTCCCTTGATGCCTGTGTAGAGAATGGTTTGTTCAAAAGTGACCATGTCCAGGCATGGCGTCATGTGCAATTTTTGAAATTTTTAAATTAAACTTTTTTTTCGGAAATTTGTTTTAAAATTTTGCGTTTGCGTTCGCATGGGTAAAATACTAACAAAAATACTCTTGTGACATATCTGGTGAAAGCCTGTACAGTTCTGAGTAGAATGGTGTTTATTTAGTTTCTCTATCTTTTTTCTAGCCTGAGTTATGAGGAGAAATGTAAAGGCAGGCAACACCGAAATTCGCACTTTTTCCGAACTTTCAAAATCAATTAAAAAAAAAAAAAAAATCTAGAATTTGTTTTTCTTCACATTTTGCATTCTCTGACACACTATTACCAAATAACAAAATCTCAAAAGAATTAAAAATATAGAGGTAAAAATCATTGGTTCACTTGACATGGAATGACCCGCTACCAGATGCAGGGACGGTCAGGCAGGGATTAGCAATATGCACCCAGAACTGCTCGTGGTCCGGGGGCATATTGGATCTGTCAGGTTCCCTTTAAAGGGAACCTGTCTCCACTTTTTCGGCCTATAAGCTGCGGCCACCACCACTGGGCTCTTATATACAGTATTCTAACATGATGTATATAAAAGCCCAGGCCGCGGTGTAGAACATAAAAAACACATTATAATACTGACCTAGAAGGTCGCTCCGGTGCTCACCAGTCGATGGGTGGCGCCATTCTCTGAGACAGGCGCCTCCCCTTTCGGCCATCTTGGTCTTCCTTATTCTGAAGCCTGTGTGCATGACGCGTTTACGTTATACACACTCGCCGGTCCTGCGCAGGCGCACTACAATACTTTTGTCGCGGGCGGGGGCGCAGGCCACGACCAGGGGGACGCTACTCGGGACACTCTGATCCGGGATCGTGTCTGTGGCTCGAGTGGCAGCCGGATCCAGGGCTCATGCAGCAGCCCGTCGCCCACAACGTAATAAAGGGGGTATTTACAGGGGAAGAGTTTGTCAGTGACGCCACTCGTGGGTTGTGGGGATGGTTGGTGACACCGCCACTGCCTTTGTATGGGACGCCCAGGGCTGATGGAGCGGGGCAGCAGGATGGTATCCCCTGCACGGGTAGGGGAGGTGTTGTCTCGGGGCCCAGGTGTAGGTGGTGTGCAGTGCTGGGGCGCCGTCTGCAGGCTGGACCGGATGACACTGGTGTACTCACTGTGTAGAAATAAATCACTCAAAGTCCAAGTAGTAAACCAAGTGCCGGATACCGGTAGCCTCCGGAGGGGTGTGCTCGAGTCCCACACACCGGTTGACAGGACAGGGGCCCTTCCTCCTGCACTTCAGTGTTTTATCTTGTGTGGTGACTAGTCCGCATGAAAGGGGAAAAGTCCACCCTGGTGTCTTTGCTGTGGGAGCTCTTGCCCGCGAGATCTGACCCTTGGGATTTTTGCAGGCACTTGCAGACGCCCTATCCCCCGCGTTGGGCTTCCGTCTCGCTCTATCTGGGCTCACTGGTGGGACAAGACGTGGAATCTTGTACCCTGCTGGCTAATTGACAAGGGGCTTTAAGCTGTCCTCGCCCTAGGGTCCAGGCACCCCGACTGGTCACGGCCTCCAGACCGGATTACTGCTGTCAGCACTGGCGGGCTACAACCCTGCCCCGGTCCACTTAAGGTCTCCCGTGACCAGATCTCCATCGCCTGTGGCCCTGCTCTGCCGTCTGCCACCTAGCCAGCTCAGGTAGTCCGGTAGTCCAGGAGCTACAACCCCTGACTACCACTTCACTCCTCTCACTTCCTCTGTCTGCACTAAACTGTTTGTGTTCCCTCCCATGACACCTCAGGACCCCTAGGTGGGCATCACCATCTGCCTGGCCCCGCCCACTGGTGTTGTACCTGTGTGTGGGTTTGTGTTGGTAGGCAAGGAGGAGAGAGTCCTGCATCTGTAGGATGGATGCAGTCTCCTGTGACAACCTGTTTTTTCCAGGACGTCACACTTTGATCTGCCCTAAGCAGGGCAGATCAAAGTGCGCCTGCGAAGGACCTCAATGCTGGCGCGTGTGTATGACGTAGCCGCGTCATGCACGGCGGCTTCAGATTAAGGAAGATCAAGATCGCCGAAAGGAGAGGCGCTGGTGTGCACCGGAGCGACCTTCTAGGTGAGTATTATAAAGTGTTTTTATGTTCTACACAGCGGCCTGGGCTCTTATATACGGCATATTAGAATGCTATATAGAAGAGCCCAGTGGTGGTGGCCGCAGCTTAAAGGCCGAAAAACTGGTGACCGGTTCCCTTTAGGCAGCAGGAAAATGACCCCAGACATACAGCCAATATCATTAAGAACTATCTGAAGTGCAAAGAATTGTAAGGTGTCCTGAACTGAGAATATGGTCCCTACAGATCCATGATCTCATCATCAAGTCTTTGTGGGAATAGACAGAAGGATTGGCTCAAGCCTACGTCTATGGTCAGTTCTCTATGATGTTATGCTGAATTCCTTCAAAAGCTGTCATACTGTCTTGAATGCAATGGGTGGTCACACCAAATATTTAATGGCTTTAGATTTATAATTTTGCTTATTCACTTTACATTTTGTAAATTGATCGAAATAAACTATTAACACTTCTATATTTTTTTTTTAAAGCATTGTTATTTTGCAGCATTATGTTTGCACAGTACGCTATATCAGCCCAATGTAATTCAAAGTGACTTATCTACATATAGGCTTAAGGATTTGTGTCAAATTTTTCTTTTCTTTTTTCTTTGCAGTGATCTACAACTTGAGGCTCTCCAGCTGCTGCGAAACTATGAGTCCCAGCATGCCATGACAGCAAATGTGCCCCAGCTGTAGAGCCACAGATTGGAGATCACTGCTTTAGGCCAGGTCATTGTGCTGTCCATGTGCTCAACAGACAGCAAACTGATCCCATAATAACCAGTATGCCTGTGGACAGCAGTGATTTTTCCATGGACTAATGGGTGTTAAAATAAATTGGAGTATGCAGTAGCCTGATGCATTCTACCAGATTAGTACATGTCAATAGCAGGCAGCTCTTGCACTCGCCTGCTATATGGATGGGCACAAGGAGCCACAATCTGGAGACCCGATTGTCCCGAGTTATAGCGTAGCTGTGTGACCCTGGCCTTGGTGCAGTATACTGGAATATTTGAAAGCTAAAATCATGAGTAGGGCCTTCAATAAGGAAAAAAAAACAAACTTGTTTTAGCTTACAAATAGTGATTAAAGGGAACCTGTCAGGTGCAATATGCCCCCGGGCCACGAGCAGTTCTGCATTATGCATTGCTAATCCCTGCCTAACCGTCCCTGTATACACTAGCATAGATAAAGAGATCTTTAGAAAGAGTATTTCTAAACATCTTTTACCTTATGCTAATGAGCATGGACTAGTCCTCTGGGCGTCAGTTCCTCTGGCTAGTCGGCCCCATTAGCATGTTAGTAGCCCCTGTGGGTGTGCTATCATGCTAATGAATGTGCAGTGTCAGAGGATGATCTCACCTCTCCGCTGCCATCGCGTCCAACGCTGGATTTTGGCTCCGTGAACATGATCCTGGAGTTCCAGTCATGCGCACTACTTCAGTTTGAAGCCAGGACGCATACACCAGGCTTCATAGTGCGCATGACCCAAACTCCAGGGTCATGCGCACTGAGCCGAAATCCAGCATTGGACGCGATGGCGGCGGAGAGGTGAGAGATCATCCTGTGACGCTGCACATTCATTAGCATGATAGCACACCCACAGGATTGTACTAACATGCTAATGGAGCCGACTAGCCAGAGGAACTGATGCCCAGGGGACTAATCCCCTCACTCATTAGCATACGGGAAAAGATATTTATAAATACTTTTTCTAAAGATCCCTTTATCTATGCTAGTGTATCCAGGGACGGGATTAGCAATATGCACCCAGAACTGCTCATGCTTCTGGTGCATATTGCACCTGACAGGTTCCCTTTAAGACATAAATAGTGTTTTCCGTTTTCTCCCGATAGGAGGAAATTGGCAACTTAAGGCCCCGTCACACACAGAGATAAATCTTCGGCAGATCTGTGGTTGCAGTGAAATCATGGACATATTGTTCCATTTGTACACAGCCACAAACCTGGCACTGATTGTCCACAATTTCACTGCAACCACTGATCTGCCGCAGATTTATCTCTGTGTGTAACAGGGCCTTTAGTCTGATACTAAATATATTTCACAAGATTTTTTGTGACCAACATTAATATTTACAACATTTTAGTGAGTCATAAAGCAGCATAAATATGGTATTGTGAGCTTTTATTGAAGATTGTCAGTATAGGTTGAGAAAACTGTATTAAAAGGGAACTCCCAGAAACATATCCCATAGAAATCACATGAAATTGGGTATGTGTAGATCCTTCTTATATACCCTGGTAATATAAAGAGGAAAGGTTCGAAACATGTTGATAATGCTACATGTCACATTTATTGTATTCATCATTAAAATGATCAATGTTTGCCCTTTACTTGTTGGCAACAATGATCCGGTGAAGAGCTATGATGTTTACTCTGTATTCAAAATATATAGCATTTTGTGCCTCCACCTAATGAGCTGAGAACAGATGGGCAGCCATGGTCAGCCACTCTGCCCACAGTCAGTCCTTTGGATAATGATCCCCTCTTCCCTGCTTGTGATGAAGGAGCAGAGTCTCAGTAGAAGCATGGTAGTGTAGTTGAGAACACTTCTGCAAGGAAATTGAGCGCTGCCAGGAGGGGAAGGAGACTGATTCGGTCCACAGTTCTCCAACAGCACAGATAAAAGCAGCAAAAACACATCGAAGCAAGAAATTATATAAATAAAACTTAATTTTGAAACAGGCACTTGAAGTCTATTGTTATACAGGCCACTATTCATGGTTAAATTGGATTACAATCAGAAATACAGTGTAACTTCCCTATGAAGGAAAAGCAACTTTGTGATTAGCGCACAATTTTGAATTGATAACATTGTTTGGAAGGTCTTGTAGCGCTAGTACTGGAATAATCAGTTAACATGGTGGTAACAATTACCGGCACGTTACTGCCTTCCTTTGCTGTATGTAAGCCTGTAGAACAATGCAGCAGGAAGTCGCTCAGCATTAATCTAGCCAAGGATTGCCTGGGTATAGAGAGCAATGTTAGGAGCTCTAGAGGGTCCACCTAAGAAAATAGGCGCTTTTCTACAGACTAGAAAGCTCTCTAAAGCCCCCGTCACATTTAGCGACTTACCAGCGATCCCGAAAACGATGCGACCTGATAAGGATCGCTGGTAAGTCGCTGGGAGATCGCTGGTGAGATGTCACACAGTCAGACCTTACCAGCAATGCAGGAACAATACAGGTTGCAGTAGCGACCTGTATAACGATCTCAGCAGTCACTGTGACCCTGTCACACAGTGTCAAACATAGCGATGTGTCCTGCCCAGCAGGACAACGCCTCTGAAGAAAATGGTCCAGGACATTCAGCAACGACCGGCGACCTCACAGCAGGGGCCAGGTCGTTGCTGGATGTCACACAGAGCGACATCGCTAGCAAGATCGCTTTTGCGTCACCAAAACCGTGACTCAGCAGCAATGTTGCTAGCGATGTCGCTTAGTGAGACGAAGCCTTAAGTAATAGGACACACAAAGGTTAGATAGGAATTTTTATTAGCACAATTGCCAGGTGATCAGTTGCCTAAAAAGGGACTTAAAGGAGCACTCAAGGTTTTTGTGACCTAAGGCTAAGTGCCCACGGGAGCTTGCTTCTGCAGATTTTGACGCGGAAAACCTGCGGATTTTTCTGGATTTTCCAGATAAATCCGCAGGTTTTAGCATGTACAGTCACTCCCCATGTTATCCTATGGGACATGGGGAGTGCTGTGTCCACGCTGCGGAAAGAGCAGCTGCCGAACATGCTGCGGATGTAGGCATCCGCATGTATAATTGCATGTCAATTATTCATGCGGAATTACCTGCGGATGTCCCGGCCCTCCGCTATGGAGATAAGAGGCCGGGATGTCCGCAGGTAAGCCGCATGAATGTCCGCATGCTTCCCGCAGCTATTCCGCTGTAATCTAGCAGCTAAAAATAGCTGCGGACACCGGCGGGCAGCTGCGGGAAACATGCGCTCGTACCTGCGGATACATCCGCATAGCCTAATAGATCACACATTGTCTTCGGTGCCGAGCAGACCAGAGGGACACTGGAAACAGCAAGATCGTGACTGGGAAGTAGTACAATGCATTCTCTCCATGCTCATTACTATTTGCTAATAGAGGGGACATAAAATCTCAGGAGTGCTCCTTTAAGTAGAATTGTGGTTGCAGCTACATTAGTACGCATCAATCACCAAGTGTAGCAGAAAGGGATTGTCCAGTAATGTACAGCCTGATCTTCTTAATAGCTCCAGTGTTTATCATAAAATATAAAAGCTGCTTTCTTACCTCCCAGACCAGCGCCGCTCCTCTACTGTCAGTTCTGTGTCCCTGGCGGTCACATGACATTTTTATGTTTCGTGACTACTGCAGACAATCAGTGGTACTTAATTGGCTGCAGCCTTCAGTATTTTCTATCAGCGCAGAAGTCCGCACTAGCAGAAAAGTAAAGGCTGCAGCCAATCAATGGACATTGATTGTCTGCAGTGGACATTGATTGTCTGCAGTGGACATTGATTGTCTGCAGTGGACATTGATTGTTTGCAATGGACATTGATTGTCTGCAATGGACATTGATTGTCTGCAGTGGACATTGATTGTTTGCAGTGGACATTGTTTATGTCTTGTGAACGCCAGGGGACACTGAGCTGTGTGATTAAACAACAGCAATAAGTGATTGAAAAATAGAGACCAGACATTCCTGTAATGTCTGTGACTGGTAGGATTCTAGTCAAGAATTACTATCTCAAGGTGCACCATGGCAGCCTCCATATAATCGGTGCAATGAAAGAGGTTTTTTTGAGGTGTTTAAAAACGATGAGTATTTCAAGTTGAAAACCCCTTAAAGGGGATGTCCACTACTAGGAGAGCTCCTTCTTATTCCCATTGTTCGCCCCACAAAAATAAATAAGCCTATACTCACTTAAAATGCGGTCGCGGTGCCAGCAATGTCTGAAGTCGCCTTCCCGGGGCCCACGTGACATTGTTCTGACACTCAAGCCCTGTGACCAATCGGTGCCCGGCGTCTGACTCTCAGCCTTTGGACATTTGAGCAGGATGTGAGTACTGCACTGACTTCCTTCTCAAATATCTGAAGGCTGGGTGAAAGAAACCGGCGCTGATGGATCACAGGGCCCGCTTGTCATTACAATATCACGTGGGCCTTGGGAACACGACTTCAGACATCGCTCTAACCGTTGCTGCATCGGAGGTGAATATAGGCTTATTTATTTTTAAGTGGGCAAACAAGGGGAATGAGTAGGGGTTGTCCAAGTAGTGGAAAACCCCTTTAGGGAAATTCTGCTTTTTCAAGGACTTTTACATTTTATAGAGTTTTTTAAACATTTTGGAAGAGTTTTTTCTGGCCTTTTGATCAGAAAAATGCCTCAAAAAAGCTGTCTGCACATAGTTCAATAAAAGCCTTCAAAGCAATGGTGCCAAGAACATGGGTTGTTAAGGAATAAGGAGTCAAAATCACAGATCTTCTTTTGGGCCATGTGTGATATAGGAGTTTTGCCTTTTCTGGTGCTAATAGAGGAGATTTAGCAATGACATTTATTTTTGTTTTCCTAATTTCATTCCTAATATTTGTTTTCTTTTTCTACAGGAAACATGAAGAATTTATTAATTTATTGCTGCGTATGGTTTATGGCAGAAGTGGATGCGCTGCATCCCCGGATACGACGTGAACTTTTATTTTCTTTCTCTGAGGTTTAATTTAAGGATGGACTTTTCTGGACAATAAAGATTGTTATTGGTGTTGGGTAAATGTGCTTACTCCACTGTATAGATATCATTCAGCTGTTATACATATCAGTGGCGGGAATTCAACAAATGGCTATGTTAATGGCTTCTCAGGGATTTGCTTGCCATGCACTTTTAAGCCATAACATGTAACATTGTAGTATTGTGACAATATTCTTCTTCAATGTAAAACAACATCCACTAACGTTCACTGGTATTTGACTTGAACAAAATATCATCATTTTCTTTTTAAATATTCAGAGCAAAAAGCACATTAAATTTTATACATCTCACAAAACTCCATATGGTTGTGGCAGTAATGTGTACTTTTTCTGTTTAAGGAAATGTTTGTAGCAAAATAAAGGTATAATGACAAGGAAGCCATACAATTCCATAAACCAAAATATATCATGTCCAGATGATTGAGATAATGGCCAGCCAGAACCATAGTGAATGGATCATTTGATGGTCATATACAGTGCCTTGCGAAAGTATTCAGCCCCCTTGAATTTTTCAACTTTTTCCCACATTTGAGGCTTCAAACATAAAGATAAAATTTTAATGTTATGGTGAAGAATCCATAACAAGTGGGACACAATTGTGAAGGTGACCGAAATTTATTGCTTATTTTAAACTTTTATATAAAATAATAAACTGAAAATTGGGGCGTGCAATATTATTCGGCCCCTTTAAGTTAATACTTTGTAGCGCCACCTTTTGCTGCGATTACAGCTGCAGTCGCTTGGGGTATGTCTCTATCAGTTTTGCACATCGAGAGACTGAAATTCTTGCCCATTCTTCCTTTGCAAATAGCTCAAGCTGAGTGAGGTTGGATGGAGAGCGTTTGTGAACAGCAGTTTTCAGCTCTTTCCACAGATTCTCGATTGGATTCAGGTCTGGACTTTGACTTGGCCATTTTAACACCTGGATACGTTTATTTGTGAACCATTCCATTGTAGATTTTGCTTTATATTTTGGATCATTGTCTTGTTGGAAGACAAATCTCCATCTCAGGTCTTTTGCAGACTCCACCAGGTTTTCTTCAAGAATGGTCCTGTATTTGGCACCATCCATCTTCCCATCAATTTTAACCATCTTCCCTGTCCCTGCTGAAGAAAAGCAGGCCCAAACCATGATGCTGCCACCACCATGTTTGACAGGGGGGATGGTGTGTTCAGGGTGATGAGCTGTGTTGCTTTTACGCCAAACATATCGTTTGGCATTGGGCCCAAATAGTTTGATTTTGGTTTCATCTGACCAGAGCACCTTCTTCCACATGTTTGGTGTGTCTCCCAGGTGGCTTGTGGCAAACTTTAAACGACACTTTCATTACTACTCTTCCATAAAGGCCAGATTTGTACAGTGTACGACTGATTGTTGTCATATGGACAGACTCTCCCACTTCAGCTGTAGATCTCTGCAGTTCACCCAGAGTGATCATGGGCCTCTTGGCTGCATCTCTGAACAATCTTCTCCTTGTTTGAGATGAACGTTTGGATGGACGATCGGGTCTTGGTAGATTTGGAGTGGTATGATACTCCTTCCATTTCAATATGATCGCTTGCACAGTGCTCCTTGGGATGTTTAAACTTTTGGAAATCTTTTTGTAACCAAATCCAGCATTAAACTTCTCCACAACAGTATCACGGACCTGCCTGTTGTGTTCCTGGGTCTTCATGATGCTATCTGAGCTTTAAACAGAACACTGAGACTATCACAAAGCAGGTGCATTTATACAGAGACTTGACTATACACAGGCGGATTAAATTTATCATCATCAGTCATTTAGGACAAAATTGGATCATTCAGAGATCCTCAATGAACTTCTGGAGTGAGTTTGCTGCACTGAAAGTAAAGGGGACGAATAATATTGCACGCCCCAATTTTCAGTTATTTATTTTTTACATTTTTTTAAAATAAGCAATAAATTTCGTTCAACTTCACAATTGTGTCCCACTTGTTATTGATTCTTCACCATAATATTAACATTTTTATCTTTATGTTTGAAGCCTGAAATGTGGGAAAAGGTTGAAACATTCAAGGGAGCTGGATACTTTCGCAAGGCACTGTATGTGTGGTGACCTAAGTACCACCTGTCCATGTAAAGAGAGATCGGGTATATGTAATTTTGGCCTGGCTGTTGCTTTTTCCTTCCTCACCATGTTAATATAAATGTATTTTTGTCCCATGGCTATCTTAGTTGTTTATACAATAGAAAATATTCTATAAACAGCTATCTGACATAAATAAGTGCCTAATATTCTACTTAAAGAGGGTTGTCCGAAACTTAGTGAATTTCATACTATATGTCGATTTAATCCAATAATTAATCACTTTTCGAATGTGCCTCAGTCCACAAATCCCTACCGTTCCTTCTCTACTCTAACTTTCTGTCTGCTTTTTTCTGCCAATGACAATTTGTTTTGTTTATGTTTTCCGGCATGCACTGGGTATTCTCCAACAGATTATCAGTATAGCACTTGGACTGCTCTCACTCCCACTACTTCTTATATTGCTGTGTACTAAATCATATTGAGGGAGCGGTCCTGCAGTCACTACAGCTATTTTCACTGCCGTCGCCTTCGTCCTGTTTCAGTGATCCAGAAATGCTTCTCTAATGTTACCCGTATCTTCAGTCCACACTGCTACTGTCCCCACCGCCTAGTTCACTGAAACAAGATGTCATCGGGGGGGTGATAGAAGCATGGTAAGTGACAGCAGCACCACAACACAGCTTCTATCACCGCCCTCAAATGAATCGTCATCAGGCAGTGGCGCTGCTGTCACCCACCCAGCTTCTGTCACTCCCCGATGATGATTTGTCTCAAGTCAGTGACAGAAGCTATAGGGCGGCAGTGCGGTCACTCACCCTGCTTCTATTACTGCCCTCAATGACTTGTTTCAGTGAACGAGGCAATGGGGACAGATACAGTGTGGACTAAAGATGCAGGATGGCGCAAAAGAAGCTGCTGTCACTTCTGTATCACCGCTACTGAAACAGGACATCACTGTGGACGGCAGTGACAGAAGCTCTGGTAAGTGACCACAATGCAGCCCTATGATAATACTTCATTTCAGGGCATGAAATGATGCAGTAATGTGTGCAGCCCCAGCTCTCATGATGATAATGTGTTTGAGAATACTAGTGCATGCGGGGAAACGCAAATTAATTTTCATAAGAAGTTAAAAAAAAACAGAACATGGAAAAAGGTACTCTGGTCAGATGAGATCAAATTAGAACGTTTTGCCTAAATGCAAAATACTATGTGTTGTAGAATGCTAATACTGTACATCACCTTGAAAACAATATCCCCACCATCAAACATGGTGGTAGCAGCATCATGCTGTTGTGATCCTTATCTTCGGCACGGACAGGAAAGCTGGTCAGAGTTGATAAGAAGATGGATGGAGTTATGGGCAATCCTGAAAAAAACCTGTTAGAGGCTGCAAAAGATTTGAGACTGGGGCATAGGTTCACCTTCCAGCAGGACAACTTCCCTAAACATATTGTGAGAGCTACAATGGAATAGTTTAGATCAAAGCACATTCATGTGGGTGAATGGCCCAGTCACAGTGCAGACATAAATCCCATTGACAATTTGTGGCAAAATTTGAAAATTGCTGCTCACGGACACTTTCCATCCAATCTCACTGAACTAGAGCTATCTTCCACAGAAGAATGAGGAACAATTTCAGCCTCTTTGAGTGCTGAGCAATGGAAAGTTTAGAGGCTCGCATGTGCCATCAGGTCCTAGTGAGTGAGGACAGGTTCACATCATACCTTTGTCCACATTTATGACTCCATCTGGAGATTCTGCCTTGAAAACTTTTTTTCCTGTAAATCTTCTGTTTTTTAGAATTCAAGATACAGACATCTCCCTGATGGACCATTGTCTTCAAAGAGGCAAATAAAGTTCAAAATATGAAACTTTGAACTTGCTTTGACCTTTTTCCAGCTACGCCATTGTGTCTGGTCTCTTTTGTCCTCTTTGAAGTCAATGGCTCTTGCAGGTGGATGTCGAATTCCCTTTTTCTGTATTGCATGAACTGGGGCACATACTTGACGTGATCCCGGCCTGAGAAGGCGCTGTTCCACCCCAACTCCTGTCACATGAGAACGTGACATAAATGACAAGTTATTGTAAGGCTATGTTATTGTGAATTTTGAAGCAGATTCCACATAAAATACCCCATGCAAAATGTAGCATTATTTTTAATTTGAAGACCAATTTGCAATTCATATGGCCTTGGGTTTCTTTTTTAAGCCAACAGAACTTTCAATTACATGACATTACTTGAAGTCATTTCTAGGAAAACTAAGTAGGATTAACCACCAAAGGACCTCAAGCTGTGGATCTGCAGAAGTCCAAGGCTCTGTCCTGAATTTCTGCCCCAGCATGCTGAGCATCGGAATATTATTACTTGTGTTTTACTTCGTATGACCATACCCTAAGGCTACTTTCACACTTGCGTTCAGCGCAGTCCGTCACTATGGAGAATAGCGCAGTCCGTTAACGCACTGCGCTATTCTCCATAGACTTGTATGGACGACGCACTGTAACGCAAGTGTCAGCGTTGCATCCGCTGGACGACGCAGCGTCGTTATTTTGACGCTGCGCCGGGCGGATGGAACGCTGCATTTAACGTTTTTTTGAGCAGCGGAAACCTTTATTTTTCACTGCGCATGCTCTCTTTTTCTGAGCGCTCGGCCGCCGGCATGTCAGGGCACTCAGCTGATCGCCCGGCCGCCGGCATGTCAGGGCACTCAGCTGAGCGCTCGGCCGCCGGCATGTCAGGGCACTCAGCTGATCGCCCGGCCGCCGGCATGTCAGGGCACTCAGCTGATCGCCCGGCCGCCGGCATGTCAGGGCACTCAGCTGAGCGCTCGGCCGCCGGCATGTCAGGGCACTCAGCTGATCGCCCAGCCGCCGGCATGTTATAGCGCTCAGCTGAGCGCTCGGCCGCCGACATGTGAGAGCGCTCGGCCGCCGGCTATTAAGAGCGATCAGCTGATCGTTCACAATAGTCGGCTGCTGGTACTGTAAATAAATAAATAAATAACGCTTTCCGTTATTTTGTACGATCCGTAGCATTGCGTTGTGCCACTATATGCAACGCATCCGTTGCATCCGTCACACAACGCAATGCTACGGAAGCCGTCCAACGCAAGTGTGAAACTAGCCTTACAGTTTTGCACCGTCTCAGAATCCCTATGCCTCCGGTCCTATTATAATATTAAAAGAGAATCCCAGTACTCACAAGCTAGACTTTAAGCTTCATTCATGTTTTTATACCAGGGAACGGACTGGCTTTATTTTAGTCATTCGGAGCACATTTCGTCCAGATTCCCGTAAATAAAGAGTAACCAGCTATATGGGTATGTGCACACATTCTGCCTGAAATCGGCATAAAAAAGCACCGTAAAACCGCTTATAGAAATAAATGTCAGAATGACATTGCTGTGCACATATTCCGTCTTATGTTACTTCTTTTAAACACTTCAGTATTCGCAAACCGTGAAGCTGGTAAAAGAATTAACATTCTTATTCTTCAGCTGTGCAGCTCCGCAACTGAGTAGTTCTGGCCTACGGCGTCACCGGGAACAGCTGATCGCCAGGGTTGACGGGTGTCGCATCCCCAACTATCAGACATTGATGACCTATCCTAGGCATAGGTTATCAGCTTTAAAGTCCCAGACAATCCCTTTAAGATACTTTCTTGATGTCAGTGAATAACAATACTCTTAAGCCCCCGTCACATTTAACGACGACTACAGACCACACTTGGAGTATTGTGTGCAATTTTGAGCGCCGGTGCTCAAGAAAGACATTAAAGAACTTGAAAGGGTTCAGAGACGGGCAACTAAAATAATAAGTTGAGGGGGTGCATTACAATACCCAGAAAGGTTATCAAAATAAGGTCTATTTACTCTAGAAAAGAGAAGACTTAGAGGAGACCTAATAAATATGTATAAGTATATCAGAGGGCAATACAGAGATATCTCCCATGATCTGTTTGTACCAAGGACTGTGACAAGAACAAGGGGGCATTCTCTTCGATTGGAGGAAAGAAAATTTCTACATCAGCTTAGAAGAGGGTTCTTCGCGGTAAGAGCAGTGAGGCTCTGGAACTCTGTTCCTGGGGAAGTAGTGATGGCCAACTCACTGAATGAAATTAAGAGAGGAATGGATGATTTTCTTGAAAGCAACAGTATAGAAAGTTATGAATAACATTATATTACAGGTAGATAGTTGACCCAGATTAGGAGTCGGGAAAGAATATTTCTTTATCGTTCCTATGGCAGACCCAGCCATTTGGTGTATAGCTTCTGCCTCCGGAGGACACACAAAGTACTACACTCAAAAGTGTAGCTCCTCCCTCTGAGCTTATACACCCCCTGGAGAATCAGATCTAGCCAGTTTATCGCTTTGTGTTCAGGAGGCATACATCCACACATGCATTCTCATCTGATTTTTCATTTTTGGAAAGAGTTTGAAGAAAAGCGGGTCCAAGCCTGGACCCCCGGCACGTCCCTTCTCACCCCACTGTGTCGGCGGTGCTGTTAAGGTTGATTCCAAGGCTGGAGCCTTACATGCCGTGCTCCTTCACCATCCCTCCTGGGCTCTGGCTTGAAGTGGGAGCCAGCACGGTTCTCCATGCTTGGCAGGAGACCGGTCTCCATCCGCAGCCCTTCAGGATCCTGCTGGACCGGAGCACTCGCCCCCAGGGACTTGGAACCCTGCGTCTCAGCAAGCTAAGTACCTGAGACGTTTATATATGGGGGTCCCTTGTACTTTATTGTTGTGGGAGAGTGTGCTGAGTGATTTTTGTGACATTTCCGGCGGGTTCTCTGGCTGTCGCCTGAGAACCGCGCCGATGGTGCCTGCGCGCCGGCCGCACCGCTCAAATTTAGGCCCCGGCTTCGCCGGAGGCCTACTTTCGGTTTCACTGCCCTCGCATGTCATTCATGCAGAGGGACAGTGCGGCTCCGCCCAGCAGCCGTTCTACACAGGGGGGGAGACACTCCTCACTGAGTTTATGTCTCCTCCCCTGTAGGTGTCTATGGCCCTCCAGATCCCGCTCTCAGAGTGAGTCCCGCCCCCTCTCTTCACTCCGGCGCCATTTTCTCAGCGTTCTTCCCTGCGATCAGCACTGGCTGCAGCATCCCTGCTGAGGTGCTTGGGGGTCCGGGCTTTGGGATCTGGAAGGCACACAAACCGCTCCAGCGGTCTGGTAAGCCACAACCTCCGGTTGTGGACCTTCTGTATATACTCTCTGGGGGTCATTCTGGCAGAGCCCCCACTTCAGCAGCATGTCTCACACGAGGAGCAAGGCTCCAAAGCTGTATTCAGTATGCACTGCATGTAAGCTCATACTGCCTGAACCGAGCACCTATCCACATTGTGATGCCTGCTCTAACCTGACGATGTCTCAGCCTGGAATCGCCCCCCCAGTGGTCTCTCAGGCTGCTCCAGTCCCTGTGGCTGAACCCCGGGCTTGGGTAGAATCCTTTTCTAGGTCTATCTCCCAGTCTTTTGCCGACTCCATGGGACAGCTGTCCAGGACTTTGCTGAACATGCATCAGCCCCCTTCACAGGGTGCCTCTGCTGCTAGGGCTCTCTCAGCGGAGCTCACAGAGGATTCATCATCTGGTCCCAGACCCCGTCCTCCTAAAAGGAGACGCAGGGCTCCCTCTCCTTCCTCGTCCCGCGGCTCTGTTTCAGATGCTGACTCGTGGGACGAGGAGGATGACTTTACAGGGGGCTCGGAGGCTAACTCCATGTGCCCCATTGATCTGTCCGAAAGTGACTCAGATGTTAGTGATTTGATTGCGTCCATTAATTCTGTACTGGATCTCAATCCGCCAGTATCAGAGGAGCAACCCTCTCTGGCAGAAAAGCACCAGTTTACCTCGCCTAAGAGGACAAAGAGTGTGTTCTTTAACCACTCCAGTTTTCAGGCCGCTGTGTCCAAGCCTAGGGCCTGTCCTGACAAACGCTTCCCATAGCGTGGTTCTGATGACCGGTTTCCATTTCCACCTGACGTTGTCAAGGAGTGGGCTCATTCACCAAAGGTAGACCCTCCGGTGTCTAGGCTATCAGCCCGGACCGTTGTATCAGTGGCTGATGGCACCTCTCTTAAGGATTCCACTGACCGCCAGGTCGACCTTTTGGCCAAATCTGTATATGAGGCGGCAGGGGCCTCGTTCTCCCCAACTTTTGCAGCAGTGTGGGCTCTCAAAGCCATCTCTGCTTCTCTAGAGGAGATGCATTCCCTCGCCAGGGAATCTATGCCCGAAATGGTTGTTTTAACTTCCCAAGCTTCAGCTTTTTCATCCTATGCCATGTCTGCCTTGCTGGAGGCTTCTCACGACACTGCGGTGGCTTCGGCTAATTCCCTCGCTATCCGCAGGATCCTGTGGCTTCGAGAGTGGAAGGCAGATGCTTCCTCGAAGAAGTTCCTTGCTGGACTTCCTTTTGCTGGGTCCAGGCTGTTCGGTGAACAGCTGGATGAAATTATTAAGGAGGCTACTGGCGGGAAGAGTACTTCCATGCCACAAATCAAAACCAGGAAACCTGTCCAGGGTAGGAATCAGTCGAGGTTTCGTTCCTTTCTTTCCTCCAACTGGTCGTCCTCTAAGGCAGCCTCCTCTTGACTATCTGTCCGCGCCAGCAACGTCCTTAGTCGGTGGCAGGCTCTCCCACTTTGGCGACGTGTGGTTTCAACACGTCTCCAATCAGTGGGTGCGGGATATCATCTCCCACGGCTACAGGATAGAATTCTCTTCCAGCCCGCCAAACAGATTTTTTCTGTCAACTCCCTCCTGCTCCAAGGCCGCCGCCTTCTCTCAGGCCGTGGCATCCTTGCAGGCCAACGGAGTAATTATACCGGTTCCCGCTCGGGAACGGTTCAGAGGTTTCTACTCAAATCTCTTCCTAGTCCCCAAAAAGGACGTTTCCTTCCGGCCCATCCTGGATCTCAAGCTTCTCAACAAGCATGTTCAGGTGCGGCATTTTCGCATGGAGTCTCTGCGGTCAGTCATTGCCTCAATGACCCAAGGGGATTTCCTGGCATCCATCGACATCAGAGATGCCTATCTGCATGTGCCAATTGCAGTTTCACACCAGCGTTGGCTACGTTTTGCAATCGGAGAGGAACATTTCCAATTCGTGGCTCTCCCCTTCGGGTTAGCCACGGCCCCTCGGGTATTCACCAAGGTCATGGCAGCAGTGGTTGCGGTTCTGCACCTCCAGGGGTTGGCAGTGATTCCTTACCTGGACGACCTTCTAGTCAAGGCTTCATCCAGCGCAGACTGTCAGCGGAGTGTCTCGCTCACTCTCGCCACTCTAGCCCAATTCGGGTGGCTTGTCAATCTGCCCAAATCCACTCTGTCTCCGACCCAGAGGCTCACGTACCTAGGGATGCAGTTCGAGACTCTGCCGGCACTTGTGAAGCTGCCCTTAGTCAAACAGCAGTCCCTCCAACTGGCGGTGCGCTCTCTGCTGAGGCCCTGCCGTTATTCCATCAGGCACCTGATGCAGGTGCTGGGTCAGATGGTGGCGTCAATGGAGGCTGTTCCCTTTGCCCAGTTCTATCTGCGTCCTCTGCAGCTGGACATTCTCCGCTGTTGGGACAAGCGGCCTTCCTCCTTGCACAAGCTAGTGGCTCTGTCGCCACAGACCAGGAGCTCTCTTCAGTGGTGGCTTCGGCCCCTCTCTCTGTCTCAGGGGCGCTCCTTCCTGGCCCCGTCCTGGGTGATCCTCACCACGGATGCCAGTCTATCCGGCTGGGGAGCGGTATGTCTCCACCACCGAGCGCAGGGCACTTGGACTCCGTCCGAGTCAGCCCTCTCGATCAATGTGCTGGAAACCAGAGCTGTGCTTCTAGCTCTCCTAGCCTTTCACCACCTGTTGGCGGGCAAGCACATCCGAGTCCAGTCAGACAATGCGACAGCGGTTGCCTACATCAATCACCAAGGCGGGACACGCAGCCGCCTGGCAATGTTGGAGGTTCAACGCATCCTTCATTGGACGGAGGACTCCAAGTCTACCATATCCGCAGTCCACATCCCAGGCGTGGAAAACTGGGAAGCAGATTATCTCAGCCGTCAAACCGTGGACAGTGGCGAGTGGTCCCTGCATCCGGCAGTGTTTCAGTCAATCTGCCGCAAGTGGGGCACTCCGGAAGTGGACCTAATGGCATCCCGTCACAACAACAAGGTTCCGGTTTACGTGGCTCGCTCCCACGATCCTCAGGCCTTTGCAGCAGACGCTCTGGTTCAAGACTGGCCCCAGTTTCATCTGTCCTACGTGTTTCCCCCTCTGGCTCTCTTTCCCAGAGTTCTGCGCAAGATCAGAATGGAGGGCCGTCGAGTCATCCTCATTGCTCCGGACTGGCCCAGGCGAGCTTGGTACCCAGACCTGCTTCATCTGTCCGTAGAGGTGCCGTGGCATCTTCCGGACCGTCCAGACCTTCTCTCACAAGGTCCGTTTTTCCGCCAGAATTCTGCGGCTCTCAGATTGACGGCGTGGCTCTTGAGTCCTGGATCTTGACGGCTTCTGTTATTCCCCCTGAAGTCATCTCCACTATGACTCGGGCCCGTAAGTCTTCCTCTGCCAAGATCTATCACAGGACTTGGAAGATTTTCCTGTCCTGGTGTCGCTCTTCCGGCCATTCTCCTTGGCCTTTTTCCTTACCGACCCTTCTGTCTTTTCTACAGTCCGGTCTGCAGCTGGGACTGTCCCTCAACTCTCTCAAGGGACAAGTCTCGGCTCTGTCAGTGCTGTTCCAGCGGCGTATCGCCCGGCTGGCTCAGGTCCGCACCTTCATGCAAGGTGCGTCTCACATCATTCCGCCTTACCGACGGCCCTTGGATCCCTGGGACCTCAATTTGGTTCTCACGGTTTTGCAGAAACCCCCCTTTGAGCCTCTTAGGGAGGTTTCTTTGTTTCGTCTTTCACAGAAGGTGGTCTTTCTAGTGGCCATAACTTCCCTCAGGAGAGTCTCTGATTTAGCTGCGCTCTCTTCGGAGTCACCTTTTTTGTTTTTTTATCAAGACAAGGTGGTTCTCCGTCCGACTCCGGACTTTCTCCCTAAGGTGGTTTCTCCTTTCCACCTTAACCAGGACATTACCCTACCTTCCTTTTGTCCGGCTCCTGTTCATCGCTTTGAAAAAGCGTTGCATACTCTGGATCTGGTGCGGGCGCTCCGGATCTATGTGTCTCGCACCGCTGCTTTTAGGCGGTGCACCTCTCTTTTTGTGCTAACCACAGGTCGGCGTAAGGGCCTTTCTGCTTCTAAAGCCTGCTTTACACGGTACGACCGATTGTGCGATTTCACAATCGATCGTACCCGCCCCCGTCCTTTTTGCGTCACGGGCAAATCGCTGCCCGTGTCGCACAAAGTTAGTAACCCCCGTCACACATACTTACCTCTCGTGCGACCTCGCTGTGGGCGGTGAACGTCCACTTCCTGGAGTGGGAGGGACGTTCGGCGTCACAGCGACGTCACACGGCCGCCGGCCAATAGAAGCGGAGGGGCGGAGATGAGCGGGACATAAACATCCCGCCCACCTCCTTCCTTCCACATAGAGCCGGCGGCGGCCGCGGGAGGAAGGTGAGCTGCTCATCGTTCCCGTGGTGTCACACGGAGCGGCGTGTGCTACCACGGAAACGATGGTCAACTAAATTAAACGATATTATGGAACCTAGCGAGCAGTACCCGACTCACGATTTGTGAGCGATACTGCGTCGCTAGGAGGTGTCACACAGGCCGGCATCGCCAGCGATGCCGGATGTGCGTCACAAAATCCGTGACCCCGACGATCTATCGCACGATAGATTGTCTGGTGTAAAGCAGCCTTAAGCCGACCTTAGCCCGTTGGATTAGGTCGACCATTTCGGATGCCTACCAGTGTTCTCAGGTGCCTCTCCCGCCGAGGATCAAGGCACACTCGACCAGAGCGGTCGGTGCCTCTTGGGCTTTCAGGCACCAGGCTACGGCTCAGCAAGTCTGTCAGGCTGCCACTTGGACTAGCCTGCATACCTTTTCAAAGCACTACCAAGTGCATGCTCATGCTTCGGCAGATGCGAGCTTGTGCAGACGCATCCTTCAGGCGGCTGTCGCCCACTTGTGAAGTTAGGCTCCGCCTACTTCTCAGTTTTTCTGTTTATTCCCACCCATGGACTGCTTTGAGACGTCCCAATGTCTGGGTCTCCCATAGAAACGATAAAGAAAAAGAGAATTTTGTTTACTTACCATAAATTCTTTTTCTTATAGTTCCGTATTGGGAGACCCAGCACCCTCCCTGTTGCCTGTTGGCAGTTTCTTGTTCCGCGTGTTATCACCGGCTGTTGTCGTAGACAGAGGCTCCGGTTGTTCCGGTTCTTGCTCTATTTTTACTTGTGGGTGGCTATTCTCCTTCAGCTTTTGCACTAAACTGGCTAGATCTGGTTCTCCAGGGGGTGTATAAGCTCAGAGGGAGGAGCTACACTTTTGAGTGTAGTACTTTGTGTGTCCTCCGGAGGCAGAAGCTATACACCCAATGGCTGGGTCTCCCAATATGGAACTATAAGAAAAATAATTTACGGTAAGTAAACAAAATTCTCTTTTTTTCCCTCTGAAGAAAATTGGCTCCTACTCTGGGTTTTTACCTTCCCCTGGTTCAACACTGGAGAACAGCGGCACTAAAATAGGCTGAACTAGATGGACATAATGTCTTCCTTCCGCCTTACAAACTATGTTACTATGACTTACCAGCGATCCCAAAAACGATGCGACCTGATAAGGATCGCTGGTAAGTCGCTAGGAGGTCGCTGGTGAGATGTCACACAGTCAGATCTTACCAACGACGCAGTAACGATCAGCGACCTGTATAATGATCTCGGCGGGCGTTGAGACTGTTAAGTCGTTGGTAGGGGTCAAACACAGCGATGCGTCCTGCCCAGCAGGACATCGCCTTAGAAGAAAATGGTCCCAACCATTCAGCAACGACTAGCGATCTCACAGCAGGGGCCTGATCGCTGGTAGGTGTTACACATAACGAGATCGCTGCTGCGTCACAGAAACAGTGACGTAGCAACGATCTCGTTAGCGATCTCGTTGTGTGTGACGGGGCTTTTATTTATCGTCACAGGCTCCAAACCTGTAGAAAGTATGTTTTCAGCTGAGAAGTAAATAAAATTGTATCTAGTCTAGGCAATGGAAAAGAAAGAAGGTATAGTCCACCTGGGTATCATCGGGATATATTAAAAAATAACTTTTATTTCAACTATAATAATTCATAGGTACACAGGCAATTTCATACTGACGATAAAGGTGGCAGCCTAAAAAGACAATGCATTTCGGCGCACTGTCACTTTCCTCAAGTCCTGAGGAATGTTGAAATAAAAGTTATTTTCTAATACATCCGGATGATACCCAGGTGGACTATACCATCTTTCCTTTCCTTTTACATTTGTGCAGTTGGCTGCCGTAAGTCCCTGCTTGGATCCTGGACACATATGAGGAGATTTATCCAAGCAACCCTATAACGGTGAGCAGTTCTTTTTTGTACTTTTTCTCTAGTCTAGGCAATAGTCTGACATGTCACGGTATAGTGATGGAGGCAAGCGCGGGAAGTAGACCTACTATTTCCAGAACCAGGCTTATCCTGAGAGGGGCATGACTAAGTTTATACCCAGTCTTCACCAAAGCCTCAGATGGTTAAGATGGTCTTGTCTGACCAGGTACCACTCCAGGGCAGCTCCTGGTTGTCACGCTACCAAGGTTGGCGCAAGGCGATACAGGGAAGGGATGCACTGCCACTAGGATAGGGAGAGGCAACCCCTGACACTTGCCCTCAGCATCCCTGACATCCCTAGACAGGTTCTTTCACCCTGTGCGGCAATCACATTCCTCCCCCTATCTTTCCCTGAGTATAACCTTGTCTGGTGCGCAGGGCAGCTGAAACACTAATCCCGTTCTAAGTAAAGACACAGAGAGGAAAAGAGAGATGGGGTAAAAACCGCAATCATATAGAGCACTCCAAACTACATGAAGGATTAAAGGGAAATGGACAAGTGAGGTAAACTGAAATGGGATTAAAGGAAGGGAAAACACCACACCACTGCCACATGGCAATCTCTGATTTTGGCTCCCAAACAACTTCAAGGTCCTCTGCTCACAAGTTTAGTCTAGAGGCTAGCTAAGCAGAGCTATCACTGGCAACTCCTTGAGCTGAGAGGGGAATATTTATAGCAGACGGAAATGGTGAACTCAGAACATCTGAGGCACGGCTTTTCATCCTGAATTAAGAGATCAGAAGAACTATTTAACCCTTGCAGCACCGGACCTAGGGGAATCTGCACAGCCAGTAGCCCTATGCTGTGATCTCCTGACACCTGAAATAGAGGGGAGCACTCTCTGTCGTGGTACCCCTGTGACATATGAAAACCTGGACACCAGAAAACTGTTATGCACTGTTCACACTACATTTATGCAGTGAGTTTTGAGGTTCTGCCTGAATTCTCGTAAAAATGGGATTCAGAGGAAACCCCGATAAGGCCATGGACTGCAATTACATGAATGGAGTACAAATGATCTCCGTTTGTATTTTTTTTTCTAAAAGTGTCCATATGGTCACAGAAACATAGTCTGCTACTTTTCTGTACCCATCTGAACAAACAAGACACTTTCAGAAAAAAACAGGTTTACACTGTGTGCAGAATTATTAGGCAAATGAGTATTTTGATCACATGATAATGTTATAAATGTTGTCCTGCTCCTAGCTGTATAGGCTTGAGAGCCAACTACCAATTAAGTAAATCAAGTGATGTGCATCTCTGTAATGAGGAGGGGTGTGGTGTAATGACATCAACACCCTATATAAGGTGTGCTTAATTATTAGGCAACTTCCTTTCCTTTGGCAAAATGGGTCAGGAGAGATTTGATGGGCTCTGAAAAGTCCAAAATTGGGAGGTGTTTTGCAGAGGGATGCAGCAGTCTTGAAATTGCCAAACTTTTGAAGCGTGATCACCGAACAATCAGGCGTTTTATGGCAAATAGCCAACAGAGTCGCAAGAAGCGTGTTGGACAAAAAAGGCGCAAAATAACTGTCCATGAATTAAGGAAAATCAAGCGTGATGCTGCCAAGATGCCATTTGCCACCAGTTTGGCCATATTTCTGAGCTGTAACGTTACTGGAGTATCAAAAAGCACAAGGTGTGAGTTACGCAGGGACATGGCCAAGGTAAGGAAGGCTGAAAAACGAGCACCTTTGAACAAGAAACATAAGATAAAACATCAAGACTGGGCCAAGGAATATCTTAAGACTCATTTTTCAAAGGTTTTATGGATTCTTGAAATGAGAGTGACTCTTGATGGGCCAGTGGCTGGATCAGTAAAGGGCAGAGAGCTCCACTCCGACTCAGACGCCAGCAAGGTGGAGGTGGGGTACTGGTATGGGCTGGTATCATCAAAGATGACCTTGTGGGACCTTTCCGGGTTGAGGATGGAGTGAAGCTCAACTCCCAGACCTACTGCCAGTTTCTGGAAGACAACTTGTTCAAGCAGTGGTACAGGAAGAAGTTGGTATCGTTCAAGAAAAACATGATTTTAATGCAGGACAATGCTCCATCACATGCATCCAACTACTTCACAGCGTGGCTGGCCAGTAAAGGTCTAAAACGGGTGGGGAACCTTTTTACTGCCGGGGGCTATTTGGAACTTTCTGCCAACCTTCGGGGGCTGCACAAAGTTATCAATGTGAAAATGAACCGGCTATATTTGGTCAAACAGTTAATTAACTCACCCCTATTGTGGTTGCCAGACCTGCTTCGCTTTTGTGTGGCTGTGATATTCGGTGATACTTATGTTGCTTCTCTCTTTTCCAGGTTTGTCACGGTCTGTAGCGCAGGCAACTCTTTGTGATAATAAGATTGGTAGACCATATACAGCACACAACAGACACAGGGACTGGTGTATATAAATCACAGGAGACACATCACTGAAGGTTCTGTTGGTATATACATCACATAGGAGACGCTGGGACTGCTGTATATACATCACTGGGGGCACATACATCACATGAGGGGCTGGGGACATGTATATGTCCCCAGCCCCCTCCTGTGATGTATATGCTTTCAGCCTCTCCTTTGATGTATATGCGTCCAGTCCCTCATGTGAGGTATATGCGCCCAGCTCCTCCTGTGAAGTATATGCCCCCAGCCCTTCCTGTGAGGCATATGCCCCCAGATGCTCCTGTGATATGTATGGCCCCAGCATCTCCAATGTGATGTATATACCCCAGTGTGTGATGTATATATCACAGGAGGGCTTGTGGCATACACATCACAGCAGACACTAGGGGCATGCACATAACAGGACACGCTGGTGCATATCCATGACAGGAGGGGCTGGGGAACAGACATTACTAGGTCACAGGGAGGCATGAGCATTGCTGTGGGGCACAGACGGCACTCGGGGGGGGGGGGCACAAATCACTAGGGCAGTACAGAGAGCACTAGGTGGGGCACGGACATCCCTAGGTGGGCACTGGCATCATTAAGAGGGAACAGGCATCACTAGGGGGGCACACAGACATCACTAAGGCTAGGTTTACATTTCCGTTGTTTTGCATCAGTCACATGCGTTGCTTGACGCTTGTGACTGATGCGTTGTACAACGGATGACAAGTATTAGAAGAGAAAGCGGATTCCGTTATAAAACAAGAGACAGAGAGAACGATCAGCTGATCGCTCTCATTAGCCGGCCGCTGGGTGATCAGCTAATCGCTGTCATTAGCCGATTGCCGGGTGATCAGCTGATCGCTCTCATTAGCCGGCCGCTAGGTGATCAGCTGATCGCTCTCATTAGCTGGCCGCCGGGTGATCGCTGATCGCTCACAGAAGCCGGCCGCCGGGTGATCAGCTGATCACTCACAGAAGGTGGTTGCCGGGCAATCAGCTGATCGTTCGGTCGCCGAGAGAGAGCATGTGCAGCGAAATCAAAAGGATTCCGCTGCTCAAAAAACGCTACATGCTGCGTTCCTGCTGCCCGACGGTCAGTCGTTCCACGTCTGATCAGCGCAGCGTCATCAGTCACAATCCGCCGCTCATACAAGTTTATGGGAACAACGGAATCTGTCAAACGGATTGCGTTATCAGAGCGGCGGATTGTGACTGATCATAAAAAACAGAAATGTGGACCTAGCCTAAGGTGGAGGCACACAGACATCACTAAGGGGGAGGCGCACAGACATCACTAAGGGGGAGGCATACAGCAATAAGGGGGCGCACACAGACATCACTAAGGGAGTGCATACAGACATCACTAAGGTGGGGCACACAGACATCACTAAGGGGGAGGTACACAGACATCACTAAGCGGGGGCACAGACATCACTAAGGGGGGGCACAGACATCACTAGGAGGAGACTGGGGGGCATCATACACTCAAGAACTATGGGTATGAAAATTATGACATGGTGTTCCAGTAGTACAACGACCCAAAGCATACATCGAGATTGTCAAAGAAATGATTCAATGACAATGAAGTAGAGTTGCTGGATTGGTCTCCACAGTCCCCAGACCTCAACTCAATCAAACACTTGTGAGTACAGTTTAAGAAAAAGCTCTATTTACCAACATTGAGAATGTATAGAAGAGACCTAGTATGAGATTTCAGGCAAGAGATGCTTGATTTTCATCAAGAGCATACCGAGAAGGATTCAGGCAGTGTTGAAACCAAAGGTGGATTTACTTTATGGATTTAAGATACTAACAAAATAATAAAAATGTAAATTTAGATTTTAAGGAGCAGAACAGTAACAATGGAGTGACATGACAAGAATCTATATAACTAATTATATGCTAAATATTTGCAAGCCAAATTTATGTATGAAATAGCTAAGATGATTGTCTATGACATAAAGGTAGTCTCAAATTCAAAGCTATAGTGGATGGTGAGATATGGAGCCTGAAAGTCAAAAGTTCAAAACATTGTTAGCCTTTTCCTGTATCCATACCCTGTTACTGTATCCATATCTCAGCCTAGGGCAGGACAAGGTACATAAGAGTTTACTGATTTGGAATTGTAAACAACACTGTCCTCATTCACTGATATCAAACATATCTTTAAAGTAATAAAACGCATTTAAAGGGGTTGTCTCATGAACAAAGTTAATTTCTCTATCGTTTCATTGGGGGACACAGGACCATGGGTTATGCTGCTGTCACTAGGAGGCTGACACTAAGTAGACAGAAAAAGTTAGCTCCTCTCCAGCAGTATACACCCTGAGCCGGAGGCGGACTCAATCAGTTTTTGCTGGGCCCCCTTCAGCCACTTGATTTTTTTGCGTATTTTTTTCATTTTTTCTCGGCGACGCTCGTCGCTCTCATCCCTGTTGTACTTCTCTGTTTCTACAGGTATCGTTACTTTTCTTCACTCATCCTTTCGCAGCCCTGTGGGTACCACTCCCCAGGGTCGCAGAGGCTTGAGACGTCGGGCCCTCTCCCCCGTCCATTTCCGTGGTACCACTCCCGGGTTGGCATGTGGGGCAGAACCTACCTGGGCACCCCCTATTCACCCTGCGGTATCACCCCAAAGGGTGCAAGGGGCTCGACAATAGGGACTGGACCTCCACAGCGCGTCTGGATTTATGATGGGGCCCGCAGCGCTGCTACATTTACAGAGGGGCTCCCACCCCCCACCGGCGTCCACCTCCCTGCCTTCCTCATTCTTCTCCCTGGTGCCCGCAGCCATTCCTTCGGTGTGCGGAGCACACAGGCACATGTGCAGAGCTTCACGCCTGCACACTGGACAGATGCGAGGCCGCTGATCAGGTAGGACACCCTCTCCTACCTTCTCCTCGGGCGGCTGCAAAATTTAGGCCCCGGTCTGGGCCTAGTCGCCGAGCGCCCCGGCCACGTCCCATCGGGCGGCGGAGTGCACCGGCACGCACTCAGAGCTCACTGCCGGCATCCGGACATCGCTGCTGCGTCGCCGCTGTTCGCAGATAGGACTGCCGGTCTCTACCTTCCCCTGCGCCGGCAGCTTCAAAATTTAGTCCCCGGCTTCGGCCCTGTCCTCGGCGTCCCAGGCCCGCCTCCCGCCGCAGCGCTATTGGCCGCCGGCCGCTCCGTCTCCGCTCTCCGCTCAGCCCCAGGCATTACAGTGGGGGCGGTGGATGTTTTTTCCCACTCTCCTTGGCCCGCCTCCAGCCTCCTCAGCGTCCATTTTAAAAAAAAAAAAAAGAGGTATTATGGCAGACTCCTGGTCTGCGGATTGCTGAGGCTGCAGCAACGCTTATCAGGGAAAATAGACCCAAAATAGCCACAATTATTTAATGATAGTGGTTTTTTTTATCATGGGTTGAGTTTATTACAATATATGTAGATTGAGTTTATTATAGTATATGTAGATACAGTCAGGGCCAGAAATATTTGGACAGTGACACAAGTTTTGTTATTTTAGCTGTTTACAAAAACATGTTCAGAAATACAATTATATATATAATATGGGCTGAAAGTGCACACTCCCAGCTGCAATATGAGAGTTTTCACATCCAAATCGGAGAAAGGGTTTAGGAATCATAGCTCTGTAATGCATAGCCTCCTCTTTTTCAAGGGACCAAAAGTAATTGGACAAGGGACTCTAAGGGCTGCAATTAACTCTGAAGGCGTCTCCCTCGTTAACCTGTAATCAATGAAGTAGTTAAAAGGTCTGGGGTTGATTACAGGTATGTGGTTTTGCATTTGGAAGCTGTTGCTGTGACCAGACAACATGCGGTCTAAGGAACTCTCAATTGAGGTGAAGCAGAACATCCTGAGGCTGAAAAAAAAAGAAAAAATCCATCAGAGAGATAGCAGACATGCTTGGAGTAGCAAAATCAACAGTCGGGTACATTCTGAGAAAAAAGGAATTGACTGGTGAGCTTGGGAACTCAAAAAGGCCTGGGCGTCCACGGATGACAACAGTGGTGGATGATCGCCGCATACTTTCTTTGGTGAAGAAGAACCCGTTCACAACATCAACTGAAGTCCAGAACACTCTCAGTGAAGTAGGTGTATCTGTCTCTAAGTCAACAGTAAAGAGAAGACTCCATGAAAGTAAATACAAAGGGTTCACATCTAGATGCAAACCATTCATCAATTCCAAAAATAGACAGGCCAGAGTTAAATTTGCTGAAAAACACCTCATGAAGCCCGCTCAGTTCTGGAAAAGTATTCTATGGACAGATGAGACAAAGATCAACCTGTACCAGAATGATGGGAAGAAAAAAGTTTGGAGAAGAAAGGGAACGGCACATGATCCAAGGCACACCACATCCTCTGTAAAACATGGTGGAGGCAACGTGATGGCATGGGCATGCATGGCTTTCAATGGCACTGGGTCACTTGTGTTTATTGATGACATAACAGCAGACAAGAGTAGCCGGATGAATTCTGAAGTGTACCGGGATATACTTTCAGCCCAGATTCAGCCAAATGCCGCAAAGTTGATCGGACGGCGCTTTATAGTACAGATGGACAATGACCCCAAGCATACAGCCAAAGCTACCCAGGAGTTCATGAGTGCAAAAAAGTGGAACATTCTGCAATGGCCAAGTCAATCACCAGATCTTAACCCAATTGAGCATGCATTTCACTTGCTCAAATCCAGACTTAAGACGGAAAGACCCACAAACAAGCAAGACCTGAAGGCTGCGGCTGTAAAGGCCTGGCAAAGCATTAAGAAGGAGGAAACCCAGCGTTTGGTGATGTCCATGGGTTCCAGACTTAAGGCAGTGATTGCCTCCAAAGGATTCGCAACAAAATATTGAAAATAAAAATATTTTGTTTGGGTTTGGTTTATTTGTCCAATTACTTTTGACCTCCTAAAATGTGGAGTGTTTGTAAAGAAATGTGTACAATTCCTACAATTTCTATCAGATATTTTTGTTCAAACCTTCAAATTAAACGTTACAATCTGCACTTGAATTCTGTTGTAGAGGTTTTATTTCAAATCCAATGTGGTGGCATGCAGAGCCTAACTCGCGAAAATTGTGTCACTGTCCAAATATTTCTGGACCTAACTGTATATATTAACTCTTACAAGTACTTATTCGAGCACTTGGTTTGCATCAGAGATACATATCTCAATAGGGTTAGTATATAGATTTCTCAGAGCTTGAGATATTAGTTATTTTGGACCGGTAAGCTCAAGTTTACGGTTCCCTCAATTGTGAATTCCCCCAAATGATGTCAGATTGGTGTTTACAACTACCGCAGCCACTGGCACTGCACGCCCCTGTATCCCGCCCCTGCCGGCTGGTTAGCGCCCTGTCTCAGGCCATAAATCCCCTCGCTGACGTCCCTCGGGTTGGTGCGCATGCGCTGCATCCCCGGCCGACGCTCTGTCCTATCATCCACAGGACTGGCGCAATCCCCTCGGGGAGGGGAGTCCCGTACCAGGGACCTTTTCCTCTGCTAGAAGCAGACCCGCCAGGTCTCGTCTTCTGCGGCCGCCCAGGTTTCACCTTAATCCCCAGGTCCAGACTGCCTTTCCTCCGGTAGCCTTTCGACCTCTCGGGTGATGGCCCAGGCGTTCCACCTCTGCTGGACTCCGAGCAGGACCCGGATGTTTGGCGCATGACGAATAGCCTGGTAGAAATGGTGAGTCAAGCCGTAAAGGTACGGACAGCCCTCTTCTCTCCGTGCACGCAGGTCTCCTTTAAGACGTTTGGAACGGACCCTTGATGTATTCAGGGGACATCCAGAGTTCGCCGAGTTACTGCGTAATCACATACAAAAACCAGACACGACGTTTTTCCAGCGGTAAGTTGTGTTATTGTCATTATCCCTTCTCCAAAGGGCTCCGGAGAGAATGGGCATTCTACCCTGGAGTGACGAATGTGGCGGGCCCCTACGGTTTTCAGTGGACATCCAGAGTTCGCCGTGTGACTGCGTGATCACGGACAATACCCGGACACGACGTTTACCAGCGGTAGGTCCCTTTATTTGTCATTACCCCTTCTCGAAAGGGCTCCGAAAGGAAGGGGCATGCTACCCTGTAGTCGACCCGCCAGTGTTCCGCCTGGCTTCTCGTCCCTAACGTGACGCCCCTCAGGGACTCCGCGGAAACCCTATGCAGCGGACTACGTTCCATCTATGCCGACCCATAACTGGTTAACATCTTCGGTGAGTACCTTCTCATCACAGACCTGGCGTCTGCCAGCGACACGGCCTGAGCCTCTAGCATCAGTGTGACTACCCGTCGAGACCTCTGACTCAGGATCTGGAACGCGGAGGCGACATCTAAGGAGTCGCTGACTTCCCTTACGCCCTTAGGTGAACGTCCCTTCGGAGATAGGCTAGTCCAGTTGATCCCCTAGGCTACGTGAGGGAAGAGTACATCTATCCCCTAGGCTACGTGAGGGAAGAGTACATCTCTTTCCCAGCATCTGCCCAGACGCATCAGGATCGTCGCCTTACCGCTCGGTTCCAGTCCGTTCGCGCCGCAACCGTCAGGGCGCCTCTATCCCTCCAACAGTCCCTCTGCCTTGCATTGCAGTGGACCATTCCAGTTTTTTAAGAGCGCTTGCAGGGATCATGGCGGCTGTCCCTGCACATCCTACTCTACAGAGCTGCTAGGTTCACTCCGCCCAGAAACGACCTGGTGGGCCAGAGTTCTTCCTTCAAGGACCCTCGCCTTGAGGTTTAGACTGTCATCGTCACTTTTTCGCTACTAGGGTAGCTGAGCTACCGGAAGGAGTCCTCTCAGACCCTGGCCCGGTGGATCATCCCTTTTAGGCACGGTATTCGAGACCGTCCAAGGGAAGTTACTCCTCTCGCAGGAGTAGTTTTCTTCCCTGCACAGAGTCCCGCGTACCCTTTGCCATCCGCGCCTGTTTCCATCGGGTTTGGTATGCGAGTCCTCGGCAGTTGGTGGCGGTGATGGCGGCGGTGCACTTACCAGGTTTCATCCTTGGCCTTCCAGCGGACCCCACTGAAGAACGGAGACAGGTAGGTTCCGTCTACGCTGGTGACCCGCCAATCCCTTCCTAGTGGACCAGTCTTCGCAACCGTCCCTTGGGAAGGTCCCCTCTCCTTCTCCTCTGGAGGATAGTATCAACAGTCACCAGTCTCCTATGCTAGGGTACGCTATTCCACCATCCCACAGCACGGTCCCGAGGGACACCCCTAGAGTGTTGTCTCCCCTTCAACATTCCGGAAATCAGAGTCATCCGGTTAGCCCGGTTACGATTTCTTCACTGGGACGGGGTTTCCCAGTCAGGTTCCAGTCGGACCATGCCACAGCGGTGGCGTGCATCATCCACCAGGGAGGCGCAGGGAGTGTCATGGCAAGGGAAGAGGTCAAGAAGATCTTGCTCTGGGCCGGGTCTCTTCACTCTCTAATCTCGGCAGTGCACATCCCTAGCGTGGACGTTTGGACGGCCGATTTTCTCGGCAGGAAAGGCCTCGCTTAGGCAAATGGCTCCTCAACAGGGAAGTCACCAGCCAGATCTCCGGCGAAGGAAGACCTCCAGTCGTGGACCTATTGGCCTCCCGATCCAGCTTTCAAGTCAACGGTGCATCGAGGGTGCCCCCTTCTCTGGACTAGGTGACGACGCCCTTGCCCGGTCGTGAAGCCAGTTCAGGCTCTCATGCATCTTCCCACGGCTTCCCATGATCTCAAGGGTTCTCAAGATGGACCAAGGCAGAAGATGGCTCTGGACTGGCCCAGGTGAGCATAGTTCACAAAACTCACTCAACTCCTTGCAGATGCCCCGTGGCACCTTCTAGACCGTCCAGTTCTTCCGTGTCGGGGCCCTCTCTTCCACCAGGACTCAGAAGTCCTACGTTTGACGGCCGGTTGGCAAGAAGGATGCAGACAATGATGAAGACCGGGAAACCGGTTTCCTCGAAGATTTATTACCACACGTGAAGAGCTCCTCCGGTGGTGTGAAGAGCACATCTTCTCTTCTCTCTCTCTCTCTCCCTTCCTTCACTGCTGCCATGCAGTCAGATCTGGATGCGGCTCTCTCGCGTGTCCCTCTAAGGGCCAGGTGTCGACTCGGTCATTTCGGTTTCAGAGACCTCTCTCTTCTCGTCCCACGATCAAGGTTTTCACTCAGAGAAGCGTCCATCTGGCTCGGTGGCATCACCGTCCACTAGAAACGTGGGACCTTAATCTAGCGATGGGTTCGCTTCAAGGCACCCTGTTTGGACCTTTCCGAGTTCTTCCTGCTCCCACCTGTTTTGATAGGTGGGCTCCTCGTGGCCGTCTCTTTTTTACAAAGGGCATCAGGGCGGACAGCCCTCTCTTGTCGTTTTTTCCCCCCTTTTTCCGGGTCCTCCAGCAGGACAAGGGGGGTGCTCCGGCCACAACCCTCCTTTTCTGTCCAAGGCAGCTCGCCATTCCTTCCAGATAAGGAGATAGGGTTTCGGGTTCGGTCCTAGTCTCTTCTCTCAGCCTGAAAGGGGCCTAGTTCGTTCCTGAGCTGGTACGAGCCCTCAGTCGTTATGTCTTCAGGACCACACTTTTCGGTTTACACCGACAGTCAGTTCATCCTTTCACCCGGTTCCAGGAGGCGCATGCCGGCGCCCAGGGCCAAGATTGCCACATGGATCCATTCCGCCATATGTGAAGCTTATCGCATGAAGGACGGACCTCCGCCGCATTCTACCGTCCAAGGGGCGCCTCTTGGATGATTGGACTTCAGACGTCGACTGACCATGTCCGCCGGGCCGCCACCTGGTCTAGTCGGCATACCTTTACTAGTTTCTACCAGGTTCACACCCAAGCTTCGGCAGAGGCCAGTCTTGACGTAAGGTTTGCGGGCGGCAGTAGCACACCTGTAACAAGGTAGGTGTTTGTAGGTCTGGGTCAAGCCCGGCAGGAGGAAGCGGTTTCCTGCCTATCTCCGGTGATGGTTCTCTTCCCACCCACGGACTGCTTTTGGACGTCCCATGGTCCTGTGTCCCCCAATGAAACGATAGAGAAAGAAGGATTTTTGTGTACTCACCGTAAAATCTCTTTCTCTGAGTCTTCATTGGGGGACACAGCACCCACCCTGCTTGTGTTTTTTGTTACATATTACCTCCCTGTTGCCTCAGTGGCCATATTCCCAGGCCACTGGTCGCACGACTAATTGGTCATAGTTTTTACCTTGTCTTATCTAGGGTTGTTTGGTTCTCCTCCTACTGCTTGTGCACTAAACTGATTGAGTCTGCCTCCGGCTCAGGGTGTATACTGCTGGGGAGGAGCTAACTTTTTCTGTCTACTTAGTGTCAGCCTCCTAGTGACAGCAGCATAACCCATGGTCCTGTGTCCCCCAATGAAGACTCAGAGAAAGAGATTTTACGGTGAGTACACAAAAATCCTTCTTTTAAAGTTTTACAGTTCATTTTAATCAATGGAAGTTGGAATAATAATAAGTTCCACTATTAGATGTGTTTAAAAAAATGTTCCTGTGCTGAGATAATCTTATATATGTGCCCCTGCTATGTACTATGTAATGGCTGTTTCTGACCGTACAGGACATGGTCTGCACATACCACAGTTCCAGGGCAAGGGAGGAAGCAGAAAGGTATAAAGACATTACAACACGGTAGCGATGAGCAAGCATGCTCACCACTGTTCGATACTCGATCAAGGCTCGGGGTGCTCGAGACACTCAGCACTCAATCAGGCATCGTGGGGCCATGCTTGAGTTACCGCGCTGCATGTTTTGCTTTTGAATGTCATGCTTTTAAGCCAATCATCATGTGGGAATTGCCTGCCATACATGGTAATAGTGTAGCCATGTTGGTTACTGGCATTGCTGGGAATAACTGGCTGCATCGTGTCATCGGGTCTTATATAAGACCTGGTAATGCTATGCTTGGTCCTCTGCTATCAGTTCAGGGAAAGTTGTTGTAGGTGAGAGTGCTGAATTTAAAGCAGGCAAATGGGCAGTGTTGCATTGGTATGGCAGTAATTATATACCACAGCTGCTCCATTAAAACAAAAGTCCTTTTCAGGGCTACAATACTGTACTTTCTTTAGTAAAATCGATGATGTTTGCAATCAGTCTAGGTTTAGCTGGTATAGGAGGGATAGCTTAGAATTAGAGCATTATAGGACTTTTTTTTGCTATACAGTTAAAGATGAGCGGACCCTTGGAAGTTCAGGTTCTGCTGGTGCAGCTGAACTTTTTTAAAGCTCAGTTTTAGTCCCAGACTTGATCTAAACTTCATTTGAAGTCACTGATTGTCAGCTCGTGTCTCTGCCCACATGCAGCCAGCCATAAACAGATCCATCTATTGGATGCAATAATTTTGGGTGACTGCAGGCTGCTATTTTTAGGCCCAATAACCATGGGCCTCCCCAGCCTGAGAATACCAGCCAACAGCTGTCGGCTTTATCATGGCTGGGTATCAAAATTGGGGGTGACTGCACGCTGTTTTTGAAATTATTTATTTAAATTTTTTTTAAAAAGCTGCATTCGATCTGTCTTATTTTGATACACTGCCAAGATAAGCACTTGACTAGGAGCTGCAGCCTGTAGCCATATTCTTTATCTGTGTTGGGTATGGTAATATGGTTGGATCCTATGCCAATTTATTTATTTATTTTTACACCACTATAGACACGCACACAGGATCTGTGATTCCAAGCAGTCAGACATGCTGTCACACAGGGTGGGGGCATGGTCTGACTGCAACAAATCACAGCCGCTGGAACTGTTGGTGGACGGGGAAAGCAATACATATGCATGAGGATAATGACTGGCTCCTGAAGTAGTGTTAAAGCCGCTCTGAGACTGGTAAGTACACCTAGACCTTTCTACCACCATTTTAAAGCGCATGATTTGGGTCCCCATAGACTTATATGGGGATCGGCATCTGGGCAGATATCCGGGATTAATTCCAGGCCTGAGCTGGGTTTTTTATAAATCCGGTTGGACCCGCCGATCCCGGATATCTGAAGGTTCGCCCATCACTAATAATGAGACGTTGGACGGAAACAGCAATCAGTACTGATACTAGGGATGATCGAATACTTCGATTATTCGGCTTTGCAAATATTTTCCGAATACCTTGCGCTAATCGACTATTCGAGAATATTCGATGCACAATGGAAGTCTATGGGAAACCCTAATAACAACTATTTGGTACTATTCAGGCTTCCCATAGACTTACATTGCGCATTGAATAGTCGAATAGCGGCAAGGTATTCGGAAAATATTCGCAAAGACGAATATTTGAGGTATTCGATCATCCCTACTGATTACCAAGGACATAGCTGCCTCAAGAGAAGGAAGAGTCTCATGCATGACCAATACCTCCTTTTCTCTCGGACATGCCTTGAATAAACTGAATTTTAAGAGCAGTGTTATTCAACAGTGTGTCCATAGACCAGTGCTGGAATTCAGCGCAGTAATCATCTGCTAGCCAATGTACAATCTCAGAGTTGGCCAGAGACACCTTATCTGGATTGTCATAAATAAGGTTGAGCGCCGAGAAAAGCCCATCCACTGACACAAACACAAGTAACTCAGGAGGCAAGGAAAAAGCCCATGCTTGTGGATCTCAACTATGAAGCGATATCACAATACTCACCCGCTGTGTGTCATTCCCGGATGAATGAGGACACAGGCAAAAGACTATATTGCTTACCGGTAATGGGATTTTCCTGAGTCCACGACAGCACCCACGAGAGAGGGATCCGTCCCCTTCAGGACAGGAAACCTACAGATAAAAAGGGGCGGTCCCCCTCCCTCATCAGTTGGTTGCAGAGACCAGGAGAGGAACCGCCAAAGAATTAGTAAACAAGACAGACAAATCCCAGGACACCGAATCGTGAAAAAACAAACAAAGGAAGGGCAGGGGTGTAAAGGCTGCTGTCGTGGACTCAGGAAAATCCCATTACCGGTAAGTAATATAGTCTTTTCCTTTCGTCACGACAGCACCCACGAGAGACTTAGAGAGAATACACACTGAGGGCGGGATAACCATGTGAAGGGCCAAGCTGCCAAATGGAAGGTCAGTGGAAGAACAAAGGGCTAGCCGGCAGAGCCCGGAAAAAGTGGAAGGAGAAGACCAGGCCGCAGCCTTACAAATACCGTCGATGAGACATCCGCCACAGCCACCAAAGAGGAGGCCACCGCCCAGGAGAACGATCCGTCACCGAGGAGGACAGAGGAACAGGCTGCACCACAGATGCGAGGGAAATAGTAGCCCACAGCCATCGGGGCAAGGGACGTCACGTCACCGGAGGACCACAGCCGGAACCCTGAAAGACAAAAAACAAAGACCTATCCAGCCGCCAAGGGGCCGACCGAGCGACCCAGGGGGGAACAGTGCCCCCCCAATCAAGGCCGCGAACCGAAGGAAGGGAGAAAGAGCACTCGACCGCGGGGAACAGGGACGCCACCCGGGGCAAGAAGCCGGGTCCGCCACAAGAATAAACCGATCCGGAACACCTCAAGGAAGGGAGGACCAACGGACAGGGCCGGACGGTCGCGAACACTCCCGGCAGAAGCAAGGGCGACAAGAGGCGGGGGACAGGGACAGCAACGTACCGGACGAGGAGGAGAGGGGCTCGAAGGGTGCAAGGGTCAGGGCGCCCAACTCCAGAGCAAGATCCCAGGGAGGAGCGCCGGTGATACGGACCGGCTGGCAGCGCTCACCAGCTGGAAGGAAGCGCACAACCCCCCCAGAACCCGCAAGACGGGATTTGAACAGGGCGCCCAGGGCAGAAACAGGCACCCGGAGGGGACCGACCGAGAGCCCCATAACCCTTCCCGACTGGAGAACAGCAGAAGCAGAGGACATCGGGAACACAGCAGACGAGGAGACAGGAAGGGAGGCCAGGAAGAGCATCCACAGCCGACCACAAGGTTAGGCGCGGACTGGCGGCCTAATGCGCAGCAAGGACGGGAAGGCAGCAACGCCCTGACAAAAAACACACCGGCAAGGGGAGTCCAGTGATGCGGGGAGGAAGGAAGGGACTTCGTGACAGGAGGGCTGGCCGGGACGGAAGAACCCAGGGGCCCGGGACAGGCACGCCACTCAGGAGGGAGAACCAGGGACGACAGGGCCCGAAGGGAGCAGTAAGGAACACTAGAGCCAGGTCCTCCCGCTGCCCCGAGAGAGGGACCCGCCCAGCGAGGACAGGAAACCAGGCCGAAACTCAGAAGCGAAGCATGAAGCCCGAGGCGCCAGGCCCTGCGCAAGGCCAGGGAGGCGCAAGGCCAGAACACAGGCCCCTGCGGCCAAAAAGCCCACTGAGGCCCGGAGGCCCCGAGGCCAAGAGGCCCCGAGACATAGAGGCCCAGAGGCACACAGGCCCAGAGGCCAAGAGGCACAGAGGCACAGAGGCCAAGAGGCACATAAGCCCAGAGGCACATAAGCCCAGAGCCCAAGAGTTCCAGAGGCACAGAGGCCAAGAGGCACAGAGGCCAAGAGGCACAGAGGGCAGGAGGCACAGAGGGCAAGAGGCACAGAGGGCAGGAGGCCAGGAGACACAGAGGGCAGGAGGCACAGAGGCCCGAGGTCAGGAGGCACAGAAGCACGAGGCCAGGAGGCACAGAGGCACGGGGCCAGGAGGCCCAAGGTCGGGAGGCCCAGAGGCCAGGAAGCCACAGAGGCCAGGAAGCCACAGAGGCCAGGAAGCCACAGAGGCCACAGAGGTCAGGAGGCCCAGAGACCAGGAAGGCCGGAGGCCAGGAGGCAAGGAAGCACAGAGGCCAGGAAGCACAGAGGCCAGGAGGCCAGGAAGCACAGAGGCCAGGAGGCCAGGAGCACAAGATCTGGAAGCACAGAGGAAGGAGGCACGAGGCCAGGAGGCAACAGAGGCACGCGGCCAGGAAGCACAAGGCACAGAGGCAGGAGACACAGAGGCCCGAGGCCAGGAGGCACCGAGGCCAGGAGGCATAGAAGCCCGAGGCCAGGAGGCACAGAGGCCCGAGGCCAGGAGGCACAGAGGCCCGAGGCCAGGAGACACAGAGGCCCGAGGACAGGAGGCACCAAGGCCAGGAGGCACCAAGGCCTGAGGCCAGGGGGCACAGAGGCCCGAAGCCAGGGGGCACAGAGGCTCGAGGCCAGGAGGTACAGAGGCCCAAGACCAGGAGGCACAGAGGCCCAAGGCCAGGAGGCACAGAGGCCCAAGGCCAGGAGGCACAGAGGCCCAAGGCCCGGAGGCACAGAGGGACAGAGGCACGAGGCCAGGAAGCACGAGGCCAGGAAGCACGAGGTCCGGAAGCATGAGGCCAGGAAGCATGAGGCCAGGAAGCACGAGGCCAGGAAGCACGAGGCCAGGAAGCACGAGGCCAGGAAGCACGAGGCCAGGGGGCACAGGGGACCGAGGCCCGGAAGCACAGAAGCCCGGAGGCACAGAGGCCAACAGGCACAGAGGCCAAGAGGCACAGAGGCCAAGAGGCACAAAGGCCACAGAAGCCAGGAGGTCCAGAGGCCACAGAAGCCAGGAGGCCCAGAGGCCACAGAAGCCAGGAGGCCCGGAGGCCACAGAAGCCAGGAGGCCACAGAAGCCAAGAGGCCCAGAGGCCACAGAAGCCCAGAGGCCACAGAAGCCAAGAGGCCCAGAGGCCACAGAAGCCAAGAGGCCCAGAGGCCACAGGAGCCAAGAGGCCCGGAGGCCCCAGAAGCCAAGAGGCCCGGAGGCCCCAGAAGCCAAGAGGCCCGGAGGCCACAGAAGCCAAGAGGCCCGGAGGCCACAGAAGCCAAGAGGCCCGGAGGCCACAGAGGCCAGGAGGACACAGAGGCCAGGAGGACACAGAGCCACAGGGGCCAGGAGGACATAGAGGCCAGGAGTCCACAGAGGTCCAGGAGTCCACAGAGGTCCAGGAGTCCACAGAGGTCCAGGAGTCCACAGGAGTCCAGGAGTCCACAGGAGTCCAGGAGTCCACAGGGGCCAGGAGCTCACAGAGGCCAGGAGTTCACAGAGGCCACCGAGCACAGGCCAGGAGGGCACCCCAGCGCACACCCCAGTGCAGACTCCACCCTGACGCCTTCCACTGGGAGCAGAGGCGGTCAGGAATACTACAGCATGTGGGACGCTGATGGCAGAGGGACCGCTACCCAGAGAGGCACCGACCCCGGACAGGAGGGCAGGGGGAAGGGCTGGCAGAGATCCTCATCTGAGCCCCCCGAGCCGCAGCAGCACTGCCGGGCTACCGCCGTGGAGACAGAGCGCGGACGCGGCAGGCTCCGGACACACCCCCTCCTGCGCGCACACGCCGTGCAGCCGGAAGTCGCAGGCACGCGACACAGGGAGAGGCTCCGGCCCGACCGACAGACAGCAACTCATCGTCACTCGCAGCGTCCGGCTCAGGATGGAGGGGTCCGCGGGCTTCACCAGGAACCTTCCCCGGCCGCTCCCCCGGAAGCGCTCCCGCGCACTTCCGGGTCACTGCTGCAGAGAGCGCGCGCCGACGCGGCAGGGACCCCCCCGCCGCGCACACGAGAACCCGGAAGAACCACGCTCCGCTGCAGGCGTCATTTCCCTGGAGGCAAAAGCCGGACCAAGAGAAAGAGGACGAGGTGCACCGGAGTACGGAGTCCACGAGGGGAGCTCCACCGACTGCGCTTCCGGATCCGAGCTCTGCCGTTACCCAGGAGACCGTACGGACTCAACTGGACCCAGGTACTGTAGGTTCCGATCCCTGCAGGACAGGAAACCAACTGATGAGGGAGGGGGACCGCCCCTTTTTATCTGTAGGTTTCCTGTCCAGAAGGGGGCGGATCCCTCTCTCGTGGGTGCTGTCGTGACGAAAGAAAAAGTATAATTTACATGCCTCCCTGAAGGTGTCAATTAGCTGCGAACCGCAGAAAACCTCTCTGGGAGTTGCAGTTTGGGTTCTGGCAATCTGACAACCAATATGGATTGTGCCAAGGTAGCACACTGAACCTGTTCCTAACTCTCCCCCTTAATTCCACCACCTGGAGGGATTGCGCCCGCAACTGTCTCAAAAGTGAGTCTACGGTGTCCATGCTGAATTTTAAATTGGGCTGATGATAAAGTCACTGGGTGTAATGGGATTACTAGGAATACTTGAGCCTAAACTAGCGTTCAGGCTACGGGAACCCTAGCTGACCCTGATACCAAAGATACGTGTGAAGGTGACGATGATTGGGCGGCCTTCCTAACCCTAGCTCCTGAACAACCCAGGTCTAGTGGCCCCTCTCCACACCCAGGAGAGGGCGGCGACAGGAGTGATTAATCCCACACAAATAAACAGGGAAAAAACAAAACTCAAACTCACAGCAATCACTCACTGAGGTATAGACAATAGGTGCTCAAGAGAAAACTAAAAGGATAGGAGGAAATAATCAGACAACAAGAGTATTTCCACAACACACCAAACTGTACATAGAGGTTCACCAGCAACTAGATATCAAAGCACAAGGATCGCAAAAGCTATCATTGGCGTGGGAGAACAGGCTCCACCATCTTAAAAAGGGCGGAGGCGACTGTGATAGGTTTCCTGCAACATGTGACTCAAGCAGTAATCCACAGGCAAGCAGAAATTAACTCCTGCAAGCCCGATTACTAACAAGAGCTCAGCTGGTCAATGCCCGAGCCTGTCTGTGTAACTCAAAAACAGCATCATGTGGTGTGATTGACTCTGTTGTGTGAACCACATGAGAAGTAGTCCTGACATTCGGTGAGTTTTGAGCCAAACACCATGTACCACAGGCATGGCATTATAGCCAGCAACAGACGTACAGGAGACACTGATTCCATTTTTTGTTCAATTTTGAACACACTCTTAATTCATAACTCTCAAAATATTAAAGGATATTCAGGCAGTATGAGGCCTAGCTAAATGACCAGGAGGCATGACAGTACAGCCAGCAACAGACGTACAGGAAAAACTCTGATTTCATTTTTGGTTCATTTTTTAACACACTCTTACTTCATGACTTTCAAAGTTGGAAAGGAACTGCCGTCAAAAGGAACCTGTCACCAGGATTTTCCCTTATAAACTGCAGCCAGCACCAATAAGCTCTTATATACAACATTATAGAATGCTGTTGTAGCGGGGTGGGGGTCCCCCAAGATTACAAAGACGCCGTGACTCAAATAGTCCGATCCAAACAGCTTTATTGTCCTTGCTGTACATGTAAATTCATCCGGAACACAGCTGGGTTATGCACCGTCCATACGGGTCCCCGTCACACAGGCACCCCTTGCCGTAGGAGACGGTCTTACGATGCCCCGTTCGGCTGTTCCAGGAGGGTCCACAAACTTATAAGCGCTCCACGCCGGCCTGGAGCTTTTCCAGGCTTCCGGCTCTGCAGCTTACAGAGCAGACTCTATTACAAGTTCATAGTGGAAGTTAACCACTTTCCTTACTCTCTGGCCCCTGCCAGCAGACACCTCTAGCTGAGGTTCCCTCGCGGCCCCAGGGCCCTCTGCAGACCACTGGGTCTGGGTCTCCTCCAGGAGAGGCTCGGCCTTACAGCCCTCGTCTGGCTGCACTCACCTCAGTCTTAATAACGGAGTCCTGTGCTCAGCCTCCACACAGGTTGCTCCCTGCAGAGTTCTCGGCTCTGCTCTCACTCTCTCCCAGCACACACGCTGGAAGTCTAGAGCTAGTCTCTATCCAGACTGCCCTAGACACACTCCACCCAGGTTCTGAGACTGGATTGCTTTAACCCCTCGAGCCACACACACAGGTGGAGGTCTGTGAATCTCAGCCCTGCAGAGCACCTTGGGATTATTAAAGGGAACCTGACCCTTATGTGTAGCAAGAAGCCTTTGTGGACTACAAGTCCCATAGCAACCTTTTTCGTCTAGATATCGCAGATACCTTCTCCACTGTGACATATAGCGACCATTTACCACGTTGGTGGTCGCTACGTCACATATCCCCCCCCTCTGTTCAAACTTGTAGGGTTGAACATTCGATACCCTACAGGGGCCCGGAGACAGGGCATCCGGGCCACAGTGCGCTAACAGGCAAGAGGGCCCTTCAGGACCCCCTCGAGCTTCTGGTCTCGCCGGACCGTCTGTCACCAAACCCTGCGCAGGAAACCCACTATTCAGACACGGTCCCCGGCCAGACCCATCCCACCAAGGCTGTCGCCCAAGGCCAGTGCAAGAGGGAGATTCTCCCTTAGTTGGTACCATCGTCCTGTCAGTCCCTGAGCTAACCTGACCACTAGGGGCCTCACTATCGAGGGGCCTCCGCGGGGAGATGATAGAAGAGACGCCATAACTAGGACCTCCGCATGAGCCGTTCACAGATCTCTCGTGGGCTCTTCTTCCCGGGCATCTTCGTCTGGGTCTCGGATAGCGTACTTTCTTGTCAGCGTCTTTGGCTAATGATGCAGCACTCCTTTCATTCAGTCCTTCGGATTGTGTCTCGCAGGACGGAGAACCTTCAGAGTCCGTACTATAGCCTGACAAATATCCGGGTCCTCTGTGACCCCGGCTCATTTTATCAACAGACTTTCTTTCGCCCTCTGAGGTAACCCGTTCATCGGGCGGGCTACCTTTCTCTTCTGGGCCATATATATATAGCCCCTATATGGTCGCCATCCCACACCAACTTGGCGGAGTTGGTTCGCAATTCTCTGTCTTTCTAAATTCAACTGTTGTAAGTCATCCAAGTACCCCAGGCGGTATTCTAGGAGGACTCGCATATCTGCAACACACTCTGTCATTCCCACAATGGCACCGGGAACCATACCGACTTCACAAGGTATCCTGGCTTCATTATGAATATCAATTCTTACTCTCGTCACGCCGGTCTTATCAACCATCTCCTGCATGGCTCTTCCATGTCGTCCAATAAGCCTCATAACCATCTCTTTGGGCACTTGAATGCTCTCTTCAACAAACTCCAATAACCGTCGAGCTGTCTTCACCGCTTCTGCAGTTTTTCCATAGATACGGAAGGTTCCGCTGTCTTTTTCGAAGTGTACAGCTGTAACCCCTGGAACCTCCCTGGCTTGCTTAACGTTATTTCTTAGCGCTCTCAATGCCAGCCCGATCAATGTTGTCTTCACAACCACCACCTCGTGAAACCCTGTGGTCAGCTGCGCCAAGCGTCTGGCGTCTGCTTCCTTCCTGGCAGTGATGAGCCACTTCGTACGAAGACACCGGAGGTGCATGTCACTTAGGATGGCCACTCGCTTCTTAGTGACGTCACTAAAAGAGCACACCACCAACTGATTAGACTCTGCGGCAAAGTACGCTTTACAGGCCCCTACTGCCTTCTGGAATCTCTTATGCACCCTCTCACTGGCACAGGCTTCTCTTAAGTCTTCCGGCACGTCTATCCAGCACTTGAAGACTGGTTTGCTTCCTTCACTGTTAAGGACACTAGACTGGACCTGAGGTCTCTTGTCTTCCTCCATATTCTTGGTCTTACCCACTGAGTCAGTCAGGTTCTCAGCTCCTGATGAGACCTTACGTCCGATTTTCACCTCTTCCTCAGAGGCTCTTTCCATATTTTTCAGCACCAGCCGTGTCTTGGGACTTCACGGCATTCCCTCCAACTTCCTCTTGGGTCTCTGCAGTGTCACCCTCTGCCAGGGTGTCACGCCCTTCAGCACGGTACTCTGTTCTTCCTAGAATCTTGGCACCATTTTCAACATTCAACACCTCACCACTGGGTAGCTTACCGGTCCACTCACCAGGACCTTTATGGATTTGTGCTCCGTCAACACTGTCTAGGTTTACTTCTCCTAGATTACCCTGTAGTATGTCATCTCCTACAGCGCCTTCATCCGACAGACCACCAGATTCATGCTTGGAAATTATAGAAGACACCGCCATTACTCCTTTGGTCGGTTCTTTCCCTGCAATTTCACCCTGCTGAATTCCGTCGTTACAATGTGTCAGTTCCAGCACAGACACATCTTTCTTTTGCATGATTTTGCTGTCCGACTCTACATTAGCGGTTGCTATCGGCAACGTGCCTTTCTTAACCTTCTCTGTACACTCAGATTCTAGAAGGGAATCCGCACTGTGGGCAGACATACACGACACTGTCTCTACCTGGTCCTTATTTTTTGAGGTTGTAGCTTGCTTCGCCCTTCTGCGCCTGTTGCGCCTTCGGCGACTGGAGGAGGATTTCCCCTCTTTGCTCATCAGTCTGTCACTGTACTCATTTGTCACTTTAGTAACGTCAGTGTCTATTCTGGAGTCATCGTCACTCCCCCTGGTGTTCTGGACTACTACGTCCCCACTTAACCAAGTGTCGGACCCCTTGTCTGGAGCTCTCCCGTTTTCAACGGTCACACTACCATTGGTTACTTTAACGGTCATGTCGCTAAGTTGGGCATGTCCCCCATTATCTTTGGTCACTCCTAACTCAGGACTGTCCTTACGTGGAGGTACCTCCTCCTCAGTGTACCTCAATGTCCCACCGGGAACCTGTATAACCTCTTGCGGAAAAGAGGCTTCCATAGACGGGAGCCGACTTATTCCTGTGCAATCAGTCCCGGCCTCTGTCTTCCATAAGTCCCGAAAGAACTCAAAGTCCTGTCCTAAGACAACCGGATATAGCAGATCCGGAGCTACACCCACATCAGGGCGCCCCATACGTTTGGCCGTCTGAATCATCACCCTGGCCAGAGGATATTCCTTAGTGGTCCCATGCACACAACGTCCTTCTATTGTCCTACCCACCATAAAATGGAGATCGGACATGGGTCTCACTAAGGTCAACTGGCTACCCGGGTCTAACAGACCAGACACACTTAGCCCATTCAAGTCCACGGAGCACTTCTGTGGCCTCACATCGGATGGCTATCCTATACCGCAGGTAGGACATAGGTAAGGCGAATCCCATTGCCCCTTGCTATAGTCCCTCTGTTCGGATTTTGAATGCTCCACCCCCTTGTGGATCACCACCTTTTTCTGGGGTCCCGCCCCCTGTTGGGTAACTACCCCGCTCCGGGCCTCCGCCCCCTTTTGGGCAACCACCCCTTTTTGGGACTCCGCCCCCTTTTGGGCAACCACCCCTTTTTGGGACTCCGCCCCCTTTTGGGGTTTCCATGCAATGTCCTTAGCCCCCAGTTCACACTGTTCGCCCTTATCTCCCTGGGCACCCAGTGTCCATACTGGCCCCCGAAGGGAACGCTCAAACTGGTTCATGGCTGCGACATCGCTACACTCTGACAGCTCCTGCTGTTCCACAATGTCCGCAGGGACCATTCCCTCTTTTTGGCTTTCAGCCCCCACTGCTGTCGCTGGACCTCCTGGCCCATGCTGTTGGTGCTGCTGACTCTGTAGCAGCTGGTTCAGGAGCTCCTCCATGCTGCAACGAGAAGAGGAACAGGAGGAGCGCTCCAATGGGTAATACCCGGTGGTCAAAGACAGGGGGGGGGGGGGGTTAGAGAACCACTAACCTTTCCGGGTTGTACCGCCCGTACAACCAGGGTCTCCAGCCTGTGGTGTATCACTTCTCACCAAGCAGGGCCTCGCAATTCCGGCTGGCCTGGAACCTCCAGTCACTGGTCTCTTGCCACTGCAGACCCACTTATTCACCGCCAGCAGCTGGAGCACGCTGTCCCTGTTCGTGGACCCGCCGATCCACCGCCATCTGCTTGAGTGTGCAGACAATTTTCGTGGACCCGCCGATCCACCGCAAACCGCTTCAAAAAATTTTCGTGGACCCGCCGATCCACAGCAAGCAGTCCGTATCCACAGGAATATGTCCTATGCCGTTGCCCCTAGCAACCAGGCTGCATGCCCGCATTCTCCACCATAATGTAGCGGGGTGGGGGTCCCCCAAGACGACAAAGACGCCGTGACTCAAATAGTCCGATCCAAACAGCTTTATTGTCCTTGCTGTACATGTAAATTCATCCGGAACACAGCCGGGTTATTGTCACGCTCCCCGGGTCCTCACCCCCGCTCCCCGGCTCACCTGCCACGCTCCCCGCTCTCCAGCCTCCGGTGCCCGTCCTTCCCAGGCCCCCTGGTGCCCGATTCCGGCGCCCGACGGCTTCCCAGGATCTGGCCGGCTCCCCTGCATCCTCCTCTCAGCCTCCTTCCCTGGCTTCTGGCACCCGGGCGGCGCGCATGCGCATTAGGGCGCGCGCGCGGTCACTGACCCTTTCTTAAAGGGCCAGCGTCCATTAACAGGAAATGAGGTTGAACAGGTACAGGGTATAAAGGGGGTTAGTGTCCAAGGGGGCGGGGCCTGATCTTCGTGGTTTCCAAGCTAGGAGTCAGGTCTCCTTGTGTCGTCTTGCCATACTCACGTATCTCTCTTCTAGAGCTGATCCTGCCTCGCCAGCCGGGCCTGCTGAATCCCGAACCCCGCACGCTGTCCGTCTGCCATCTGACAGTCCGTACCATCTCGGATCCCTGCAGTGACCCGTCATCTCGCTCCAAAAGGTTCCGGACCCCGCCTGACATCATCTCGGCTTCCGAACCTGAGCTACGTCACCCGGACTACCATCCGTGACTCCGTGGTCCCAGGGACTTCTTCGGTACCTTCACTTGCACGGACTGTTCTACTGCCCATACTGCTGCAGCTACCGGACTCCTTACCACCATCTTAGAGTTCGGCCCAGTGGATCCACCTCCTGGGTCTGCCCGACCGCCTGGCCCTGACAGTAAGATCAGGCCATGGATCCCGCTGCAGCACTAGCGGCCTTGCAAGAGGAACTCCAACGCCAGCGTGAAGTCCAGACCCGCATGCTGAACTTTATGACTTCCGTGGACACCCGCCTGTACACGTTACAAGCGGCAGTTACGCCTTCAACGTTCCGGGCCTCCACTAGTCAATCCACGACTCCCGCACCCGTGGCAGCCTCTTCGAATGCTTCCCAACTCCGTTTGGCTTCACCACCTCGTTATGCCGGAGATCCCAAGACCTGCAGGGGCTTCATAAACCAATGTTCCCTTCATTTCACGCAGCTACCACACTTGTTTGCCTCCGACCAAGCCAAGGTCACCTTCATCATGTCTCACCTCGAGGGCGAGGCACTGGCGTGGATGAATCCCTTGTGGGAGAAGGAGGACCCTATGACCAAGGATCTTCAAGAGTTCCTGCAGGCCTTTCGCAGCACCTTTGACGAGCCGGGACGCGCCTCTGCGTCTGCTTCATCCCTTCTCCGCTTACGTCAAGGAACACTGACGGTGGGCCAATACGCCATCCGTTTCCGCACCTTGGCTTCCGAACTCGGGTGGAATAATGAGGCCCTAACAGCCGCCTTCTGGGAAGGACTCTCGAGTCGCATCAAAGATGAGTTGGCGGGTCGTGACGTGCCCTCCACCCTAGATGCTCTGATTGCCCTAGCAACTCGAGTGGACCTTCGTTTTCAGGAGCGCTCCAAAGAGCTGTCTCGTGAGAGGCGTCCGGTACGGCATTCTTCTCCCCCACAGAAGCCCTCCGTCTCTCAGTCATCAACAGCTGGGATTCCCGTCCACGAGCCCATGCAGATCGACCGAGTACGACAGTCTGAACAACGTCGAGCAGAGCGGCTCGCCAAGGGTCTCTGCTTTTACTGCGGAGAAGACACACACCTCCTACGCTCCTGTCCGGAAAGGCCGGGAAACTCCAAAGCCTAGGGTTGGTAGGAGAGGCCACCCTAGGTGCTGGGACTCTCTCAGACCCGGTTATGTGGACTGTGCAAGTGTCAACGGGAGAGACGCGCTTCACGGCTGAGGCATACCTCGATTCTGGAGCAGCAGGCAATTTCATCCAGCAGGCCACTGTGGACAAGTACCAGCTGCCTGTTACTCCACTCGAGAAGCCCCTAGTGATTGCCTCTGTGGATGGGAGACCCCTCTCTGATACCATCTCCTGGGTCACCAGACCGGTCGAACTGCGTATCGGTGCCCTGCACACCGAGAACATCGCTCTCTACGTCCTTCCACACATGTCCCATCAAATCCTGCTGGGACTTCCCTGGTTGCGGACTCACGAACCATCAGTCAGCTGGGGTACTGGCGAAATCACCCGATGGGGTCCTGCTTGTCATGAGAAGTGTCTGAAGTCCATACAACCCATCCGACGACCTCCGGTTCCAGAGAACCTACCGGAACTGCCCTCGGCCTACTGGTCCTTCGCAGACGTTTTTGACAAGAAGGAGTCTGAGGTACTTCCGCCACACCGTCCCTACGATTGTGCCATCGACCTGCTCCCAGGAGCAACACCACCTCGAGGACGGATATATCCGTTGTCTCCCGCCGAAACCAGGGCCATGTCTACCTACATCACAGAGAGCCTGGCAAAGGGATTCATCCGGAGATCCTCCTCTCCTGCGGGAGCAGGCTTCTTCTTCGTTAAGAAGAAAGAGGGTGACCTACGCCCATGCATCGACTACCGGGGTCTGAATCAGATCACCGTCAAAAACAAGTACCCTCTGCCGCTCATCCCCGAATTGTTCGACCGGCTCAGAGGAGCCCGTGTGTTCACCAAGCTGGATCTGCGGGGTGCCTACAACCTAGTTCGTATCCGCTCTGGGGACGAATGGAAGACCGCGTTTAATACTCGCGATGGGCACTATGAATACTGCGTGATGCCCTTCGGCTTGTGTAACGCACCAGCAGTCTTCCAAGAATTGGTGAACGACATATTCCGGGACCTCCTCTACATCTGTGTAGTAGTTTATCTGGATGACATCCTTATCTACTCTCCGGACCTCCAGACCCACAGAGAGAACGTACAGCTGGTTCTACAAAGACTGAGAGAGAACCGTCTCTACGCCAAATATGAGAAGTGTGTCTTTGAGCAGTCCTCTCTTCCTTTCCTGGGATACATCATCTCGGGTACTGGACTGCAAATGGATCCAAAGAAGGTCTCCTCCATACTCAACTGGCCTCCCCCTTCTGGACTGAAGGCAATCCAACGGTTCCTGGGATTCGCCAACTACTACCGCCAGTTTATCCCTCACTTCTCTGCCCTGACTGCTCCTCTCTCCGCTTTGACCAAAAAGGAGGCTAATCCAAAGGACTGGTCACCTGCGGCCGACGCCGCGTTTTGCTCACTGAAGCGAGCATTTGCCTCCGCTCCTGTACTCCACCGTCCGGAGTTAAACCGCCAGTTCACCTTGGAGGTGGATGCCTCCTCCTCGGGAGCCGGAGCAGTGCTCATGCAGAAGTCCTCCTCCGGGAAGATGGTGACTTGCGGTTTCTTCTCCAAGAGCTTCTCAGCGCCTGAACGCAACTACACCATCGGTGACCGAGAATTATTGGCAGTCAAACTGGCTCTGGAGGAGTGGCGCTACCTCCTGGAAGGAGCAGTGTACCCCGTGATTATCTACACGGACCACAAGAACCTGGAATACTTGCGGTCCGCTCAGCGACTGAACCCACGGCAAGCCAGGTGGTCCTTATTCTTTGCCAGGTTTGACTTCCAGCTCCATTTCCGACCCGCGGACAAAAATGTACGCGCTGATGCCTTGTCTAGGTCTTTCATGCCCATGGAGCAGGAGGAAGAGACTACCCAACCTATCATCTCTCCTAGCAAGATCATTCCGGTGGCCCCTGTCACCCTGGCCCAGATACCGCCCGGAAAGACCTATGTCTCTGAGACTGACAGACAAAAAGTGTTACACTGGGGCCATGCCTCAAAAACAGCCGGCCATGCAGGCCAGAAGAGAACATGGGGTGCGATTGTACGCCATTACTGGTGGCCATCCCTTCGCACGGACGTCGCTGCTTTTGTCTCTGCCTGCTCCTCTTGTGCCAGGAACAAGACGCCCAAACACCTGCCCTATGGCCGTCTTCTGCCTCTGCCGATACCCTCAGTTCCGTGGCAACACATAGCAATGGATTTTATTACTGACTTGCCATTGTCCTCCGGACACACGGTCATATGGGTCGTGGTGGACCGGTTCTCCAAAATGGCTCACTTCGTCCCTATGGCTGGACTGCCCTCTGCTCAGGAACTCGCGGAAGCCTATATACATCACATCTTCCGCTTGCATGGCTTTCCATCCCACATCGTGTCCGACAGAGGAACTCAGTTCACCTCCCGCTTCTGGAGGGCGCTCTGCACACATCTGGGAGTGACTCTGGACTTTTCATCTGCATACCATCCTCAGTCTAATGGCCAAGTGGAGAGGGTCAATCAAATCTTGACCTCCTTCTTACGTCACTATGTCAACGCCCATCACGACGACTGGTCCACGCTTCTGCCTTGGGCTGAATTCTCACATAACCACCACATCAGTGAGTCGTCCTCCGAATCTCCCTTCCATGTCGTTTACGGACTTCAGCCCTCCGTCCCATTGCCTGTATCCCCTTCTTCGGATGTCCCTGCGGCTGATACTGTAGCCCGTGACTTCGCTACCATTTGGGACTCTGTCAAGGCGTCCCTTGGACGCGCTTCCCAGCGGATGAAGAAACACGCTGACAAGAGGCGTCTGGACCCTCCGTGTTTCTCTCCTGGAGATCTAGTCTGGCTTGCTTCCCAGTACATCCGGTTGAAGATTCCATCCTACAAGCTGGGTCCTCGCTACATCGGGCCGTTTAAAGTCCTCAGCAAAATCAATGAGGTCTCCTACAAGCTCCAGCTCCCGGCCACGATGAGGATACCCAACTCCTTCCACGTCTCCCTGCTCAAGCCGGTTGTCCTTGGTCCCTTCTCCGCTGCTGCCAGTTCGGCTCCTCCTCCTATAGCCGATGACGACATCTATGCGGTAAGGGATATCGTGGCCATGAAGACCGTACGTGGTCGACAGTTCTTCCTGGTGGACTGGGAAGGGTATGGTCCTGAGGATAGGTCCTGGGAGCCCAGGGAGAACGTGGGCACTCCTCTGATCCGTGCCTTCATGTCCCGGTTGCGGGGAGGGGGGCGTGGGGGGGGGGTACTGTCACGCTCCCCGGGTCCTCACCCCCGCTCCCCGGCTCACCTGCCACGCTCCCCGCTCTCCAGCCTCCGGTGCCCGTCCTTCCCAGGCCCCCTGGTGCCCGATTCCGGCGCCCGACGGCTTCCCAGGATCTGGCCGGCTCCCCTGCGTCCTCCTCTCAGCCTCCTTCCCTGGCTTCTGGCACCCGGGCGGCGCGCATGCGCATTAGGGCGCGCGCGCGGTCACTGACCCTTTCTTAAAGGGCCAGCGTCCATTAACAGGAAATGAGGTTGAACAGGTACAGGGTATAAAGGGGGTTAGTGTCCAAGGGGGCGGGGCCTGATCTTCGTGTTTTCCAAGCTAGGAGTCAGGTCTCCTTGTGTCGTCTTGCCATACTCACGTATCTCTCTTCTAGAGCTGATCCTGCCTCGCCAGCCGGGCCTGCTGAATCCCGAACCCCGCACGCTGTCCGTCTGCCATCTGACAGTCCGTACCATCTCGGATCCCTGCAGTGACCCGTCATCTCGCTCCAAAAGGTTCCGGACCCCGCCTGACATCATCTCGGCTTCCGAACCTGAGCTACGTCACCCGGACTACCATCCGTGACTCCGTGGTCCCAGGGACTTCTTCGGTACCTTCACTTGCACGGACTGTTCTACTGCCCATACTGCTGCAGCTACCGGACTCCTTACCACCATCTTAGAGTTCGGCCCAGTGGATCCACCTCCTGGATCTGCCCGACCGCCTGGCCCTGACAGTTATGCACCGTCCATACGGGTCCCCGTCACACAGGCACCCCTTGCCGTAGGAGACGGTCTTACGATGCCCCGTTTGGCTGTTCCAGGAGGGTCCACAAACTTATAAGCGCTCCACGCCGGCCTGGAGCTTTTCCAGGCTTCCGGCTCTGCAGTTTACAGAGCAGACTCTATTACAAGTTCATAGTGGAAGTTAACCACTTTCCTTACTCTCTGGCCCCTGCCAGCAGACACCTCTAGCTGAGGTTCCCTCGTGGCCCCATGGCCCTCTGCAGACCACTGGGTCTGGGTCTCCTCCAGGAGAGGCTCGGCCTTACAGCCCTCGTCTGGCTGCACTCACCTCAGTCTTAATAACGGAGTCCTGTGCTCAGCCTCCACACAGGTTGCTCCCTGCAGAGTTCTCGGCTCTGCTCTCACTCTCTCCCAGCACACACGCTGGAAGTCTAGAGCTAGTCTCTATCTAGACTGCCCTAGACACACTCCACCCAGGTTGTGAGACTGGATTGCTTTAACCCCTCGAGCCACACCCACAGGTGGAGGTCTGTGAATCTCAGCCCTGCAGAGCACCTTGGGATTATTAAAGGGAACCTGACCCTTATGTGTAGCAAGAAGCCTTTGTGGACTACAAGTCCCATAGCAACTTTTTTCGTCTAGATATCGCAGATACCTTCTCCACTGTGACATATAGCGACCATTTACCACGTTGGTGGTCGCTACGTCACACTGTATATAAGTGTCTAGGCCATTCTGTATAAAAGATCTTTATTATACTCAACTGCGGGGTGGTCCAGTCCGATGGGCGTTGCTGGGCTCGGGTCCAGCGCCTCATCTATTCTGTAAGTCACCGTCCTCCTTCCCTGCTCCGTGTGGATGACGTGTCCTATATCATCCACACAGAGGCCTCCGTTGCGTTCCCGTGCATGCACGCTTCAATCTGCATTGTAGTGCGCATGTACGGGCAGTCTTTGACCTGTGCATTACAGTACTTTGTTCTACCTTAAGCAGGGCAGATCAAAGTGCGCATGCGGACTAGCGCAATGGAGGCCTCTGTGGGGATGATGTAGGATGCATCATCCACACGGAGCTATGAAGGAGGACAGCGATGGAAGGAAGAGAAGAGGTACTGGACCAAGACCATTGCACCTCGCCGTCCCATGAGTGAGTATAATGATGTTTTTTTTTACGTTGTACAGATCGGTCTGGGCACTTATATAAAGCATTCTAGAATGCTGTATATAAGAGATTACTAGTGGTGGCCGCAGCTTATAGGGGAAAAACCTGGTAACAGATTAATTTAATTAATTGCTCTCAAAGTGGAAAAGGATCTGCAGTCAGTGTGATGTCTAGCCAAAATGACTATGAGGCATGTTTGATTTTATGGGACATGAGGTTGTGGAAGGTGGGTTCGGTACATCAGGAGAAATAGTGATGGCTGGGGACCAAGTACTGATGGACGTCCGCCACCAAGAGGTTGCGAAAAGTCTCACTGTCCACAAGCCTAAAAGCCAACATTTAAAGGGGAGCCAGTTTGGAAATGTGGCCATTTAGTGTTTGATCTGTGGGTGGGTGGCTGCGTATTTTCATTGCTTTTCAAGGCCTAGGGTAAAGACAGCTGGACGCTGTGCTTTGACAAGGAAGTGGACGTGGTTCTTAATGGTGCTTGCAGATTTGCAAAGACAGGTTCAGGGCATGAGACATCCATGCCTATGTCCTAAATAGGGGATTAACCAGGTAGCACAGGGGAAGAGGCACTGGGGTCACCCGTAGACAATTATTGTGGACACAGGCATTCAGTCCACCAAATCGCCAAGGAGAAGGAGGCATGACGATACAGCCAGCAACAGATGTACAGGAGACACTCTGATTAAATTTTTGGTTCAATTTTAAACACACTCTTAATTCATGAGTATCAAAGTGGGAAAGACCAGGAGGCATGAGAATACAGCCAGCAACAGAAGTAGAAGAGAAACTCTTAATTCCTGACTCTCAAAGTGGGAAAGGACCTGCAGGCAGTGTGAAGTCTAGCCAAAATGACCAGGAGGCATGGCAATACAGCCAGCAACAGATGTACAGGAGGAAACTCTGATATCAGTTTTGGTTCAATTTTGAACACAAAGACTTACATATATCAACCCCCAAAAAGAAAAGAATAAAATCAATTTTATAAATGACTATATTAAAAAGATTAGATTAACAATGCATATAAATACATAAAATACAATATACACCTAAACAAAAATGCACCCTACCTGCCAGAGGAAGATTTTCACCCTAAGATAATGGTGCCCTGCTCTCAGTGACCTGGCTGTGTGCTCTACACTGGAGAAAATTCAAATGCAAAATGGGGCCTGTGGCACTGACGCGCGTCTGAGTTGTGTGTGTTCCATGGTGGAGCGCTCTTACTGTAACTTCTAGACACGTGCAGAAATCTAACTGTGCACTCTATATATGCGCTCCATACTGGTATGAGGAATGTTTGCCGGATGTATGCTTTGTGCACGGGAAGTAAAATACTTCTCACCCAGGGTGGGCTATTTTAATGGTGGCACGGCATCATAGTGCCTTCAATCACACTAATTGGACATCACCGATTGGTCATCTTTATGCATCAGTCTCCTGCTGAACCTTTAGGCTATGTGCGCACGTCGCGTAAAAACATGCAGTTACGCTGCGCTTTGTAGCGCAGCGTAACTGCATGCGTCCTGCGTCCCCTGCACAGTCTATGGAGACTGTGCAGGGGCCGTGCGCACGTGGCGTTTAAGAGCGCAGCGCTTCGGCTACTGCCGAAGCGCTGCGCAAAAAGAAGTGACATGTCACTTCTTTCCTGCGCTTTGCCGGCAGCTCCTGCACGGTCTATGGCAGGAGCTGCAGGCAGAGCGCATGGAATCGGCGCTCACTACGGACATTTCTGCAGCGATCTAAAGCGCACATGTGCTCTTCAGATCGCTGCAGAAATTTCTGCAGGGCTTGTACGCAACGTGCGCACATAGCCTTAGAGGAAGTGAGTCGAGGCACCCCACATCTATTCCATTATAAGACCCATTCTATACTGTTTGCTAATAATTCATTGAAGCAATAGGGCAATACAGGGCCAGTAAGGGGCAGCCGCCGTGGAGCAGGTCACCATTATCTTAGGGTAAAAATCCTCCACTGGCAGGGTATATTTTTGCTTAGGTGCACAATCAGGGATAGGATAGTATCTGTGTATTGATCACATTGTGTTTTATGTATTTATATGTATTGTTAATCCAATCTGTTTAATATAGTAATTAATAAAAGTGGTTTTATCCATTTCTTATTTGAGGTTGATATATATAACTCTTCATACTCTGAACCTCCTGGTTACCAATAACTTCATGTCTAGTACTTGATTAGTATGGTTAGTTTTTTTTATCAGGCACAATTAACTCTGTCCCTTGGCTGGAGGCCTTCTGTACTAGTACCCCACCAGAGGGCAGTAGCAATCTCTCCGTTAAAACACTGTTTAACAATTTATACATTACCTATCCCTGTAGGAGGTAAAGGCTCTAGAAAATTATATTAAAAACAGGATTATCCCCAAGGTATTGACGATTAACGTTTAGCCATCACCTAGAACCCGTAATCCTGATCATCTATCGGAATTATGTAGATCTTATTGGAAGACGAGAAAAAAACTGTAGAAAAGTCAGCCACTAAATTGAATACTCAGATAGACAACAACCTCGAATTCAAAGCAGATTTTGATTTGAAAAGACGTGAGAATACCCAACGACGTCTGCAGAAAAATACAAAGGATTCCTAAAGGAAAGGGACCAAAACAATGTAAGGATAATCAGGCATACAATTTTAGTGTGGGAAAAGAACAATACACCCCTTCATCAAAGGCTGACTCATCAGATACTGATAAGCCTGATATAAGGCATAAAAATAAATCTAAAATCAGAGGGAGACCCACCCAACAGGCAGAGATGGTAAGATGAAAGGGGCGTTTGGCACAGAGAGGGGATTTGCTGAGTACAAGTTGATCTACCTCATTGTCAGCCTTTGGATTATCCTTTTTTTTTGAGGAGGGCTCGGAAGGTATCTTCAAGATACGGGAAGATACTTCCTAACGAACAAAATCAACTGAATGGAGGACAAATCTTTACTCTCTTGGAGCACACCCTTACTAGGGAAGAATATAATGTGTTACAAAAGAGCCATGGAGAAAGGTTTTTTTACCCATAACAATAGGGAACAATGCCTCAAGTAGGGCCTAAGTGAGTATGATATGGAGGCATATCAGGCCCTTGTAGGACTCCTCAAAGAAAATGAAAAGGGGAAAGGCATGGGCCCTTTTACGGATCCCTGAAACAAGAGTACTAAGATGCCCCCACAGAGCAATATGTCCATTACACTGGGGAACAATTTGAAAAAAAATTTCTGTTGAGTTAGGTTTTTGAGCTGATTTATACTAAAATTGGCATGCTGATTCCAAAAATGTAGTCAGTTTTTTTCTATCACGTCAAGTTTTTCCTCCTCAACTTACCTGCCATATAAGCACAATTGCACTGATTTCTGTAATAAGACTTGTTATCTGAGTACAATTCGACTCATATAGAGCTACGTGGCAACTTGTAAGAGTAGTCACAACTGGGACAGTGTGGTGAGAGGTGTGTGCAGCTCCCAATACGTCATAATTATCAATATCTTTACACAAAAAATGTATCATAGTAGGAATAAATAGGATTTGTGATAGCTTTTCTCTTTACATTGGGCACTTAGTTGTAATTTATATATCTTTTATGATTTTTTTCTTTGTTAGTTTTCAAAGCTTGTAACTTTCCATCTCAGTGTTTTATTTACTTATGTACATATTTCCTTTGTTTCAGATCATGTCTGCTCCTTCTTCCTCTCGTCGTAAATGCCTAAACAACCCTGACTCCTTCTGCTATATTTGTGGTGTTTTCACCATTCCAGTTCAAAGGGCAAACATCAGTGCATTTGTCAAACAAGCATATTTTGCATATTTTAAAGTAAAACTCGGTGATCAAGATAAGCCATGGGCCCCTCACATAGTGTGCAAGCAGTGTGTCGAGAGTTTACGGATGTGGACCAAAGGAACACGTGAAAAGTTGGCATTTGGTATCCCCATGGTGTGGAGAGAGCAAAAAAGTCATTCCACAGACTGTTTCTTCTGTTTAGTGAAAACATCAGGATAACAGAGAAATAAAAGTAAAATAGAATATCCGAATCTACCGTCAGCTATCAGACCAATGCCTCATTCAGCTGAAATTCCAGTGCCAGTTTTCGAGCAGCTACCATCTCTAGAAGTTCTGAGTGATGTTGACGAACACAGTGACAGCAATGATGCAGAATTTGAAATTCACAAGGATTCAGTTCGTAAGGGATTTGATCAGCACGAGTTAAATGATTTAGCACGTGAATTGGGCTTATCAAAAAAAGCTTCAGAATTACTAGCATAAAGGCTGAATGAGAAACAGTTACTTGAACAAGGAGCGAAGGTATCATACTTTCGTACTAGAGAAAGTACATTTTTGCAGTACTTTCGGTGTGACAGCGGTTTTGTGTTTTGCCATAATATTCCTGGTTTACTACAAGAATTAGGGCTTTTAATGTACAATCCAAATGAATGGCGACTGTTTATTGATAGCTCAAAGCGCAGTCTTAAGTGTGTCCTTCCACACAATGGCAATTTATTAGGTGCAGTCCCTATTGGGCATTCTGTCTCTCTTCGTGAAGAACATGGAGATGTAAAGAGAGTTATTGAGTTATTGAAACATGACACACACAATTGGATCATCTGTGTTGACCTTAAAATGGTTTGCTTCTTTCTTGGTCAGCAACGTGGGTACACAAAGTATCCCTGCTTTCTCTGTATGTGGGATAGCAGAGCTCGAGGAAAGCATTGGGTTGAGTCGAATTGGCCTCCAAGATCTGGTCTTAAACCTGGAAATCCTAACATTCTACATCAGCCACTTGTTGACAGGAAGAATATACTATTCCCACCTCTGCACATAAAACTAGGTCTCATGAAGCAATTTGTAAAAGCATTGCCAACTGACGGCGACTGTTTTAAGTACATCATGTTGGCACTTCCTGGACTGTCCATTGAAAAAATCAAGGCTGGTGTGTTTGATGGTCCACAAATTCGACAGCTCATCAAAGATGAACATTTCACCGGGACTATGTCAGATCTTGAGAAGAATGCTTGGTTATCATTCAAAGACGTCGTCAAGAACTGTCTTGGAAATACACGTGCAAGTAATTACAAAGAAATTGTTCAGAAACTATTGGAGAGCTACAAAGCGCTTGGTTGCAACATGAGTATTAAACTACATTTTCTGCATTGCCATCTTGCCAACTTTCCAGAAAATCTTGGTGCTGTTAGCGATGAGCAAGGTGAACGATTTCACCAAGATTTGAAGGTTATGGAAGACCGTTACCAGGGTAGATGGGATGTACATATGATGGCTGACTATTGCTGGAGCATCAAACGTGATTGTCCTCAAGTTAAACACTCCAGAAAAAGCTATAAATGTACATTTTTACCTTAAATACTTGCATATATATATATATATATATATATATATATATATATATATATATATATATCCATTGTAAAAAACATGGTAGTGTTAAAAAACATATTTGTCATGCCTATTTCTTATATATTTCATTTTTTGTTCATATTTGTACTATTTAAAAAAACAACACTTTTTAGGTACAGTAGTTTACATATTTTTGAGAAGACAAAAATCCTATAGTTCAAAAACTTGACGTGATAGAGAAAAACTGAGATCATTTCTGGATTCAGCATCCAAAAATTAATTAAGAAGAGTTGTCTGACCTAACTCCTAAAAAATTGCGTTCCCCAGTGTTATTGATAACTTTATATCACGAGTCGGCGGGGACCTATGCAAAATTAGTAGCATCAATCCAGAACTGGTTTCAAATTTGACTTTGTGAGGAGACAAAAGCACTTGAGGGATTACAGAAAAATGAAAATCTAATATAAAAGCCAACTGATAAGGGTGGCAATCTTGTACTAAAGAATTATCAACAAGACTGTACAATGTGTTATTCTAACCTAATAGATAATGAGACATATGAGGGTCTTGCCTCGGACTCCTCTGAGATGTACCATGCAGGGATGGGGGAAACATGGCAGCATGGGGGAAACATGGCAGCATGGGGGAAGCATGGCAGCATGGGGTAAACATGGCAGGATGGGGTAAACATGGCAGCCTGGGGGAAACATGGCAGCATGGGGGAAACATGGCAGCATGGGGGAAACATGGCGCAGCATGGGGGAGACATGGCAGCATGGGGAAACATGGCAGCATGGGGTAAACATAGCAGCATAGGGGAAACAAACATGACAGCATGGGGAAACATGGCAGCATGGGGGAAACATGCAAGGATGGGGGAAACATGGCAGCATGGGGTAAACATTGCAGCTTGGGGGAAATATGGCAGGATGGGGAAGCATGGCCGCATGGGGGCACATGGCAGCATGGGGAGACATGGCAATATGGGGAGACATGGCAGGATGGGGAAACATGCCAGGATGTTGATACATAGACATGCCAGAATGGGGGAAACATGCCTGGATGGGGGAAACATGCCAAGATGCGGGAGACATGCCAGGATGGGGGAGACATGCCAGGATGGGGAAGACATGCCAGGATGGGGGTACATAAACATGCCAGGATGGGGGAAACATGCCAGGATGGGGGAACATAAACTTAGCAGGATGGGGAGACATGCCAGGATGGGGAAACATGCCAGGATGGGGGTACATGAACATGCCAGGATGGGTGAACATGCCAGAATGGGGGTACAGAAACATACCAGGATGTGGAAACATGCCAGGATATGGGAACATGAAAATGCCAGGATGGGGAAACATGAACATGCCAGGATGGGGAAACATCAACATGCCAGGATGAGGAAACATGCCAGGATGGGGTACATTTACCAAAAAGGGAAACATTTACCAGGATGGGGGAACATGTCGGGATGGGGTACATTTATCAGGAAGGGGGACATTTACCAGGAAGGGGGACATTTACCAGGATGGGTGAACATGTCGTGATGAGGTACATTTCCAGGAAGGGGGACATTTACCGGAATGGGGCACATTTACAAGGATTGGGTACATTTACCAGGATGGGGGAACATGCCAGGTTGGGCTACATTTACCAGGATGGGGGAACATTTACCAAGATGGGGGAACATGTCGGGATGAGGTACATTTACCAGCAAGGGGAACATTTACCAGGATTAGGTACATTTACCAGGATGGGGTACATTAGCCAGGATGGGGGAAAATGCCAGGAGGAGCTACATTTACCAGGATGGGGAACATTTATCAGGATTGGGGAACATTTACCAGAATGGGGTACATTTACCAGGATGGGGTACATTTACCAGGATGGAGGACATTTACCAGGAAGTTTGAAAATGCCAGGATGGGATACATTTACCAGGAAAGGGGACATCTACCAGGATGGGGTACATTTACCAGGATAGGGGACATTGACCAGGATGGGGGATATTTACTAGGAAGTGAGAACATGCCAGGATGGGTACATTTACCAGAAATGGGGATATTTACCAGAATGCAGGAACATGCCAGGATGGGGTACATTTACCAGGATGGGGGACATTTACCGGGATCGGGAAACATGTTAGGATGGGGTACATTTACCAGGATGGAGGAACATTTACCATGATAGAGTACATTTACCAGAAATGGGGTACATGCCGTGATGGGGGAACATTTACCAGGATGAGGAATATTTACCAGGATGGGGAATATGCTGGGATGGGGTACATTTACCAGGGTGGGGCCATGATGGGGACTAAGATACCAGAATGTAGAAAATATATATCAGGATGGGGGGCATGTTTACCAGGAAGTAGCCCAGGAAGGGGGACATAACTACACAATGAAAGGGGAGGGTAGTGTGACACCCTGGACTAGTCAGGTCGTCACAGGGTTCTGCACAATCTTTCTCTCCCCATGCAGGACTCAAACCCCCATGGTTCTGGGAACCCAACCTGCAGTACTTCCTCCACCAGCATTCACAAATCCTAGATACACCTTGCACCACAACCCGTCAGGCACACCAGTGGGCTGCTTAACACTAGAAGTCCCAGAATTTTCGAGCTCTATGGGTTCCAAAGGTAGAAATGTTAAATGACCCCTCTCTGGGACTTCTAGTGTTAAGCTGGAACAGGGCCACTCACCTAGGGGTCAGGCAGGGAGGTGGGAGGTGTCAAGTTAGTTGAGTGGTAGCCCTCGAGCTGAGAGGAGCTCTGAGGAAGCTGGGAGTTGTAGCTCCCAGGGGAAAGGAGACTAGGTCACAGACGGTGGTTTGGACCTAGAGGAGTTGGACCCCCAGTCGCAGGGGATTGAGGCTAGGTGCCTGGGACCTGTCTTAGAAAATGGTCATCAGCCTGAGCCTAATCACCGGTCCGGGACCGAAGGCACGACGGGGTACATGTACCCTAGGTCGGGGAGAAGCTTCAAGCAACCCGGCAATTAACTTGCGGAGGACAGGGCCTCTATGGACTGTTCCCACGAAGCTCAGATATAGGGGGCACTAACGCAACGAGGGGGACAGGGCTTTCAAAGCAAGCGGCCCACTGAAATCCCAAGCGTGAGCTCCTGAGAGCAGGCTCTTCTACTTAGCCACAGTGGGGAGTGGGGCATGGAAAGCTCCAAGCTGATGGGCCATAAAAGACACTCTAAAAATACTGTGCCAGTAGGCAGGTCATGGACCACCAGGCAGTGCTGCAGGGGACGGGACCCAGACAAGCTCCCCAAGAGGGCAGCGGCACCCAGAGACTTGGTTTACCCTGCTGTCAGCGTATGCTTTATTGCTGAGTACCCGATTAACACCTGCAACCAGCGAGCCTGCGCTCCCCCTGCACCCCACTCCACCATCCAGAGTCCCGGGGCCTTTCCCTACCCGTGGAGGGTAACGGCATCTTGCTGCCCCACTCCATCACCCTGGGTACTCCCAACGGCAGCGGCGGTACTCCCTATTACCGCACACCACGGGTGGCGTCACGAACAATATATACCCCCTTTAGCCCCGGGTGACCCTCGAGCCACGAACAGTGGCGTCCGGATACGAGCAGTTCTGCCGCTGCTGAGGCGGTACAGTAGCAACTTGTACGTCTTTATGAGATTTCAAGATGTTCAGACTTTGAAATGTAGATGTGGATTACAGGGTGACATCTGATTGCATTTCATGCTAAAATCTCAGTCTGTCTAATATGCTGCAATTTTTTCCCAGAAAGATTAATCCAACTGCTGTGTCTGGAAAGGGCAGTGGGAGAAGCTGAGCTTCAATGTGTGGTAAGCACGCATGAGCTTGATGCCCCTTGCTGAGGAGAAGAGAAGACTACAAAGGTAATATTAAAATCAATTATTTACATAATAGGATTGGTTGGCACTTCGGGAAAAAATGTGGGTTTAGTGCTACAGTTTGGGCACTCGTCCTATGAAAGGTTCGCCATGACTGTCATAGACAGTTACTGCAGTAGACCATCTAGTTGTCGGTCCTGTCATCTATGACAGTTTACAGTGAATAATTACTAATATGCACTCTACCATGAAACTTTCATGATCTATTGCAGACCCATGATCTTTGCAGATTTCTCAAGTAACGAAAACCATTACATAAGAGGTTTCTTGTACTATCCTGGAACAGATTTAGTACCGTGTCATGGTTTCTTTTTATTACAGAAACCATAATGCAGATGTGAACAGAGTCTTAAACATTGCACAAAAGAGCGGAAATGCGATTTTCTGAGAATCTACGCAATTCTTTAAAATAATGTTAGTGCTCCACCTAGTGGAAATACACTGAAATACATACAAAATGTTCAAAGTCGCATGCGTAAGAAAAGTAAGCATGAAAAATAAACATTGTCTGCTCATTTTACCCTAGACTAAATATAAATGTATTTTGTTTTAGTAATATGTTTGATAGAATCCTAGAATAGCTGGACTTTCAAGATATAACACTTAATGACACAAAGAGGAGCTCTGCTGTGACCGAGGCCTAAAACGTGAGGTGTGCTATCAATGAACAGTCTAAGGCGGGCTTTGCACGTTGCGACATCGCAAGCCAATGCTGCGATGTCGCACGCGATAGTCCCCGCCCCCGTTGCAGGTACGATATCGTGTGATAGCTGGCGTAGTGAACATTATCGCTACGGCAGCTTCACATGCACTCACCTGCCCTGCGACCGTCGCTCTGGCCGGCGACTCGCCTCCTTCCTAAGGGGGCGGGTCATGCGGCGTCATAGCGACGTCACACGGCAGGCGGCCAATAGCGGCGGAGGGGCGGAGATGAGCAGGATGTAAACATCCCGCCCACCTCCTTCCTTCCGCATATCCTACGGAAGCCGCAGTGACGCCGGTAGGAGATGTTCCTCACTCCTGCGACTTCACACACAGCGATGTGTGCTGCCGCAGGAGCGAGGAACAACATCGGACCGTCGCGTCAGCATAATTATGGATTACGCCGACGCTGCACCGATGATACGATTACGACGCTTTTGCGCTCGTTAATCGTATCATCTAGGCTTTACACACTGCGATGTCGCATGCGATGCCGGATGTGCGTCACTTTAAATTTGACCCCACCGACATCGCACCTGCGATGTCGTAGTGTGCAAAGCCCACCTAAAGGTACCGTCACACTAAGCGACGCTCCAGCGATCCCACCAGCAACCTGACCTGGCAGGGATCGCTGGAGCGTCGCTACACGGGTTGCTGGTGAGCTGTCACACAGGCAGATCTCACCAGCGACCAGTGACCAGCCCCCAGCCAGAAGCGACGCGTGGAAGCATGCTGCGCTTGGTAACTATGGTAAATATCGGGTAACCAACCCGGTATTTACCTTGGTTACCAGCGCACACAGCTTAGCGCTGGCTCCCTGCACACCTAGCCACAGTACACATCGGGTTAATTACCTGATGTGTAGTCTGCTACGTGTGCAGAGAGCAGGGAGCAGGGAGCCGGCACTGACAGCGTGAGAGCGGCAGACGCTGGTAACGAAGGTAAATATCGGGTAACCAAGGAAAGGGCTTCTTGGTTACCTGATGTTTACCGTGGTTACCAGCGTCCGCAGAAGCCGGCTCCTTGCTCACTGCACATTTAGTTGTTGCTCTGTCGCTGTCACACACAGTGATGTGTGCTTCACAGCGGGACAGCAACAACTAAAAAATGGTCCAGGACATTCAGCAACAACCAACGACCTCACAGCAGGGGCCAGGTTGTTGCTGGATGTCACACACAGCAACATCGCTAGCAACGTCACAAAAGTCGTGCCTCAGCAGCGATGTCGCTAGCGATGTTGCTTATTGAGACGTGGCCTTTATTGATACTTAGTAAGTAAATGCTACAGGAATGGACCACACAATAGATTGACTGTCCATGATAATGGTCATTGTTATGTTGTGTATCTTATCTGATACCAAACAGATGTTTATCAATAAAAACCAATGGAAGTTTCACATTGTAGTCTATGTTTAGTTGACTTGATCGAATACTATGCTGCCTTGTGTTCATTATCTTTTTATCTGTGCGATACCTGTACATTCATATTTGTATGTGTGCCCAGAACAAAAAACAAACCAATATACTTCTTAATATAGTTGAAAGGTATATCTATGCACAGGGCAGCCATATCTAGTATGTGTATGTATATATATTTGTATATGCATGTATGTATGTGTGTGTCTGTGTGTGTCTGTGTGTGTATATATGTGTGTATGTATGTATATATATATATATATATATATATATATATATATATATATACACACACACACACACACACACACACACACACAGTATATCATAAAAGTGAGTACTCCGCTTACATTTTTTGTAATTATTTTAATGTATCTTTTCATGGGACAACACTGAAGATATGACACTTTGATACAATGTAAATCTGTTAGGCGGGCTTTGCACACTATGACATCGCAGGTGCGATGTCGGTGGGGTCATGTCAAAAGTGACGCACTTCCTGCGTCGCTCTCGACATCGTAGTGTGTAAATCCTAGATGATACGATTAGCGAGCGCAAAAGTGTCATAATCGTATCATCGGTGTAGCGTCGGCAAATTCCATAATTACGCTGACGCGACGGTCCGATGTTGTTCCTCGTTCCTGCGGCAGCACACATCCCTGTGTGTGAAGTCGCAGGAGCGAGGAACATCTCCTACCTGCGTCACCGCGGCTCCCGTCGGCTATGCGGAAGGAAGGAGGTGGGCACGATGTTTACATCCTGCTCATCTCCGCCCCTCCGCTCCTTTTGGCCGCCTGCCATGTGATGTCGCAGTGACGCCGCACGACCCGCCCCCTTAATAAGGAGGCGGTTCGCCGGCTAGAGCGACATCGCACGACAGGTGAGTGCATGTGAAGCAGCCGAAGCGATAATATTCGCTACGGCAGCTATCACAATGATATCGCAGCTGCGACAGGGGCGGGGACTATCGCGCTCGGCATCGCAGCATCAGCTTGCAATGTCGTAGTGTGCAAAGTGCCCCTTAGTGTACAGCTTCTATAACAGTGTAAATTTGGTGTACTCTCTAAAATAACTCAACACACAGCCATTAATATCTAGACTGCTGGAAACATAAGTGAGTATACTCCAAGTGAAAATGGCCAAATTGTTCCCATTTTGTGTGGCCACCATTATTTTGTGTGGTCACCATTATTTTCAAGCACTGCCTTAACTTTCTTGGGCATAGAGTTCACTAGAGCTTCACAGGAGCCATTGGAATCCTCTTCCACTCTTCCATGATCATATCATATCACGGAGTTTGTGTATGTTAGAGACCTTGAGCCCCTCCACCTTCCATTTGAGGATGCCTCACAAATGCTCAAATGTTTTGCAACACTGTTAGGATAGCAAAGGTAGTAAGAAAAAAATGTTTAGGAAAATATACAAATGTTGGTGTAGATATCATGTTTTGATCGCTTCTTATTACATTTTTGTGGTGTTGTAGCAACCAAAAAACTGCCATTCTGGCACTGTGAAATTTGGTGGAGGATCGGTGAGGATCTGGGGATGCTTCAGCAAGGCTGGAATTGGGCAAATGAAACTTTGTGAAGGACGTATGAATCAAGCCGCATACAAGGCTATCATGGAAAAGCAGTTGCATCCTTCTGTTCAGGCAATGTTCCCCCAACTCTGAGGACTGTTCTTTTCAGCAGGACAATGCGCCATGCCACACAGCTAGATCAATCAATGTGTGGATGAAGGACCACCACATCAAAACCCTCTCATGGCCAGTCCAATCTCCAGACCTGAACCCCATTGGAAACCTCTGGTATGTAATCAAGAGGAAGATGGATAGTCACAAGCCATCAAACAAAGAAAAACTGCTTACATTTTTCCACAGGAGTGGCATAAGGTCACCCAAAAGCAGTGTGAAAGACTGGTGGAAAGCATGCCAAGACGCATGAAAGCTGTGATTACAAATCATGGTTATTCCACAAAATATTGATTTCTGAACTTTTCCCGAGTTAAAATATTATTAGTATTGTTGTTTCTTTTTTTCAATCAGATCATTTTTATTTTATATACAACGATTGGTATAGAGCAAAATGGATAGGTCTCACATAGTATCAGTGTCAACACTACAATCACAGTGCTAATCAAAGTATCAAATCCATCCTCTGTAAAATGTTTAAAACAGTAGTTTGATTTTCCCCAAAAGAATAGTTAAACAATAAAACCTTTATGTATTAAATTATTATTATGACTAAAATTATAAATAATGTTCACTACACTACATCCATCCAATTTTAGATCATTTAGCAGCCGTATCACTCCATAGCATGTTTTCACCTATGGCTACCTCTCCCTCCCCTCGATCAGTCCACTCCATCCTTCCCCTGCAACGTTCTCCCTGGGACTATGATAACCCATGGAGTTACCAGATCCCAATCACTGGAATGACTCCCTATTGCAAGCACATTAACAGGCGATCCATCATAGCATCCTGGACCAACGCACCAGAGGGAAGGCCCAGTACCTCCATCCATGGCTGCCCAGTACCTCCATTGTATTCTATTGTATTAGTGGATAATAAGATATGTGCTGACTTAAGGTTTAAAGTTATTGCTCACATGCTCGTGTGACATATCCATGTATTTTTTCCTTGTTTGCCTTGATAATTTTAAGTTATAAATTTAGTTATAAAAGAAAAAAATATACCTATAAAGAGAAAAATCAGAAAAATTTAAAATTTTGCAGTGGTTTCTTCATTTTTGCCAGAGCTGTATATAGGCGGTCCTCATGTTACGAACATCCGAATTACACACAACCCATAGGCCCAATTGTCAGTTAACCCTAGTACTCCCCTAATTGCTCCCCTGTCTGACCGCCCCTCTGCTCACCATCCGGTCCACTTGTATTGCTTGTTGTGTGCCGTATGTCCAGCTCAGAAAGGTCAGGTATTCATTAATTTTTTTGCCAGCCTTGTTCCAACTTATATATAATTTTGGGCTATAAAGTATATATGTTTATATATACACTTATGTACGACTATTATGCTTATTTAGGCTGGTTTCACACTACGTCTTTTTAACATCCGTTGAAAACGTTATTTTAGCGGAAGTACGGATCCTGCTTTTACAGCAAATAACGTATGCAAACGCATCTGTTATTTTGCAGGATCCTGCACTGGATGTTTAGGGGCGGGCATTGGAGTCATGTGATCGGGAGTGAGGGGAACTAGACTGGGAGCCGGCTTCTGACAGCTGCAGACGCTGGTAACCAAGGTAAACATCGGCCTTGGATACCCGATATTTATCTTGGTTACGAGTGTCTGCAGCTGCTAGGAGCAGGGCTGCCTGCACGCGTAACCAACGTAAACATCGGGTAACTAAGAGAAGTGGTTACCCGATATTTACCTTGGTTACGAGTGTCCGCAGCTGTCAGGTGGGAGAGAGAGGAAGGGGAGGAAGGGGGAAAGACAGAGATAGAGAGAGAGAGGGTGAGGGAGGGAGTAGAGAGATAGACAGATCACGCGAGACTGGTTCTGGGCATGCTCAGTACTTTCTGGGCATGCTCAGTACAAAAGCAGGATCCTGTCTATCAGCACGCCAGCGTTCACATGCGTTTGCGTGCTGTTTAGTCAGGATCCGGTGACTTGCAGTATTTTGACGCAGCTCAAAAACGCTACAAGTAGCGTTTTTGAAACATGTTAAAAAACTGCAAGTCACCGGATCCGCACTATAACGCAGGCAAACGCAGGTGAACGGATGTTAACGCGAGTCCATTGCAAATGCATTGAAATGAAAACGCATTTGCACTGGATCCGTACTTCCGCTAAAATAACGTTTTCAACGGATGTTAAAAAGACGTAGTGTGAAACCAGCCTATCTCATACTGCATGCTGCTTGTCTCATGTCACCACCTTCCTATCACTCTCTCATAAACACACAATGCATGGAGCTTATTTTATTGATGAACTACTGATGTGGCCACTGGATTAGAGTCCTGCCGACCTTTTTACTGAAATAGATAGAGGGAGTGTTATGTGAGGAGAAATTATGATAGAAAATAAGAAGGTGTTATTTATTCAATTTATCCACTTCAACCCCTTACTATGTTCGTCATGGATCATGTCCCTTGCTTTGATGCGGGCTCGCACATCAAGCCCGCATGTTTCCTGCCTCTATCAGCCGTGGATGTATCAGAGTATCGCCTGCTGCAATGTCGCAGCGTGTAAAGCACCCCTAAGTGTCTCTTTGTCTTTCTTCCACTCTCCCATTCTCCCTCTCTCCCATTCTCCCACTCTCCCACTCTCCCATTCTCCCTCATCCCCCCCCGTTCTATCTGTCTCCCTCTGTCTATCTCTCGCTGTCTCTCTCTGTCTCTCCATCTGTCTGTATCTCTGTCTATCTCTTTGTCTTTCTCTGTTTCTCTATCTCTGTCTCTCTCTGTATGTCTGTCTCTCTGTCTCTCCTTCTCTGTCTCTCTTTCTCTGTCTCTGTATATCTCTCTCTCTCTCTGTCCCCCTCTCCACTGAAATCACATCAACTCAAGCATAAGGTGTCTTATACTAAGAATGGCCTTTCTTGCCTATAGCAACCAATCTGAGCTCCTATTAATGACTTGTAGCAAAATAGAAGCAGAGTTGTGATTAGTTGCTATAGGCCACCTGATAAATATCCAGCATAATTGGGAAAACAGCCAATATATTACCTCAAACATCTTCTGTGTGTCTCTTTGTGTGTCTGTCTCTTGCTGTATGTGTCTCTTTCTGTATGTCTCGGTATGAATGTCTCTTTCAGTGTGTGTGTCTCTTTCGGTGTGTGTGTGTGTGTGTGTCTCTTTCAGTTTGTGTGCCTCTGTGTGTCTCTTTCTGTGTGTGTCTTTTTCTGTATGTGTTTCTTTCTGTCTGTGTGTCTCTTTGTTTGTGTGTCTCTTTCTGTGTGTATCTTTCTATTTCTGTCTCTTTCTATGTGCGTGTCTCTTTCTGTGTATGTGTCGCTATCTGTGTGTGTCTCTTTCTGTGTGTGTCTCTTTCTGTCTGTGTGACTCTTTCTGTGTGTATCTCTTTCTTTGTGTGTCTCTTCTTTCTGTGTGTGTCTCTTTCTGTCTGTGTGTCTTTCTGTGTTTCTTTCTGTATATGCCTCTGTGTCTCTTTGTGTGTGTCTTTTTCTGTATGTCTCTTTCTATGTGTGTGTAGCGCCCTGAGGTCATCAGGGAGCTACAAGGTACTGCATCCCCACCAGGATGCAGGGTATACCACCCAGAAACCCAGAAGACCAGTGCCAATAACAACACAAACATTCCAGATAATCCCTGTTTTTCCCCAAAATTCCCCCATAGAGTGGTTCAAGGCTAGGGTTGGACCAATGGATGGCCGCCTAGAGGTGGAGCCAACCCAGTCCACTAGATGACCAGGTGGGAGGGGCAGACAGTGAACAGCCAGACAGTATTTGGCAGGAGTCGGTGACAGAGAGAGGAAGCGAGCAGACGCACTGACAGGAGTGAAACAGTGACCTGAGGGCCCAGGCGGTTGGTTGCCGGTGGAGTATGGTGGAGTACTTACAGAACTACAGCACCGACGGGGTACAGAATCCTAGGTCAGGCAAACACTCCAAGCAGACTTGATAAAATCTGCACAGTGAGGGGACCATCAAGGACCTCAGTGACCTTGAAGTTCAGGACTCAGTAGCAACGGGAGAACCGGGGAACAGGACCAGAGACTCCGACCCCACAGGGTTCATGCTACCGTCATACGGACTGCCGTTAAGAGAATACCAGGAGGGGACGCCCAGCCGCTCCAAGCCACGGGAACCCACCAAACAAAGACAGGTGCAGGGAAAAGAAGCCACCAGGTCACTAAACCAAAACTGGGACTAAGGGGACCTGCGGTGAATATCAGTCTTCCTCGGGAGACCAGTTTACATTTTGACGCGAGTAAAGGAACCAGTTACACTGCAACCCCTTGTGAGGCCTGTCTTCTTTCAACACCCATCTACATCACCTATCCTCTGGGGCCTTGCCCTGTTTGCGGAAGGCCTAACATCCATGTTGCTACTAACACTAGCCCCAGTAGTGAAAACTATGCAGCGGCGGCTCCATCCACATTGCCGCAAACCGCAAGTGGCGTCACGTGATAAACTCTTATTTAATTCCCTTGTAAATATACCACTTTTTCAAACAGCACCCAGGGCACGGAAATGGGCAACGGCCACCAAGTGACATTCCCCAGTTATATACACCGCACGGGACCGAGTACCACATAACCCTGGGCGACATATGTGTTTCTGTGTATGTCTCTTTCAGTGTGTGCTTCTCTTTCAGTGTGTGTGTGTCTCTTTCTGTCTGTGTGTCTCTTTCTGTGTGTCTCTTTCTGTGTGTGTGTTTCTCCTTCAGTGTGTGTCTCTTTCTATGTGTCTCTTTTTTGTGTGTTTCTCTTTCTGTTTGCGTCTCTTTCTGTCTGTGTGTGTCTTTCTGTATGTGTCTCTTTCGGTGTGTGAGTCTCTTTCTGTGTGTTTCTCTTTCTGTATGTGTATCTTTCTGTGTCTGTCTTTCTGTGCGTGTCTCTTTCTGTTTGTGTCTTTCTGTCTGTGTGTCACCTTGTGTGTTTGTATGTGTCTCTTTCTATGTGTGTCTCTATTTGTATGTGTGTGTCTGTGTGTTTCTTTTGGTGTGTGTGTTTCTTTTGGTGTGTATATCTTTCTGTGTTTGTCTCTTTCTGTGTGTGTCTCTGTTTCTATGTCTCTATGTGTGTGCTTTTTTTATGGGTGTGTCTCTTTCGATGTGTGTCTGTCTTTTAGTGTGTGTCTCTTTCTGTGTGTGTCTCTTTCTTTGTGTGTCTCTTTCTCTCTATGTCATTCTGTGCTTGTTTCTTTCTGTCTGTGTGTTTTTCTGTATGTATGTCTTTTTCTGTATGTTTGTCTCTTTCTGTGTGTCTCTTTCTGTGTGTCTCTTTCTGTGTGTGTCTCTTTCTGTTTGTCTTTTTCAGTGTGTGTGTCTTTCCGTGTGTGTTTTTCTGTGTATCTGTCTCTCTGTGTGTGTGTTTCTCTGTGTGTGTCTTTTTCTGTGTGTCTCTTTCTGTGTGTGACTCTGTCTGTGTGTGTTTCTTTCTGTGTGACTCTTTTTGAGTCTCTTTCTCTCTGTGTATGTCTCTTTCTGTGTGTCTCTCTCTTTCTGTCTCTTTCTGTGTATGTGTATTTCTGTCTGTGTCTTTCTTTCTGTGTCTGTGTCTCTTTCTGTTTGTCTTTTTCAGTGTGTGTCTCTTTCCATGTTTATGTATGTGTGTCTCTTTCTGTGTATGTGGGTCTCTCTGTGTGTCTTTTTCTCTGTCCATAATGGGAGGCTATAATATATATATATAGGCTTGGCTTTAATGTATGCAGGTTGTTTGGCTAATAACTGTAAAGCGGGGGTTAAAATTTCTCCTCAAAACATAGTGTATGACGTTCCCTGAGACAAATAAGCTGTCTATGCAAAATTTTGTGATTGTAAACGCAACCGTGCAGATTCCTTTAGTCGACATACACACACACACACACATACACACACACACACACACACACACACACATACATACACTCAGCTTTATACGAGAGGCTGCTGATAAGTCTTTGGCTTTGTGATCTTTTTTTATTTCTATGGTAACAAATGTTACATCACATGAAAGCCTTATGTGTCTAATATATGTTTTTAAAATTTTGTGCTTGTTGATTATGGCAACTGTGTTCTATGCATGCAGGAAAACAAAATGGTTATATCTAATGCGATATTCACAGCAACTGAGAGCAGAGGAGTGATAACATTCTTGTTTCTACAAGGAAAGTCCGTAAGGATATACATGGGGATATGTCGCAGACATTGAGGGATTAATGCCCTTCATATTCCACAGTTAAGAACTGGGTTTCCAAATTTAAAACAGGCCACTTCAGCACCAATGATGAGGAACATCCAGGACGGTTGTTGGTTGTTGTTACGGAGATTGTCAATGCTGTACACAACCGCATTCTACAGAATCGACGAATTTCAGCTAAAGCAATAGCAGACATCATGGGGATTTCCTGTGAACGTGTTTGTGTCATTATCCGTGAACATTTGGAAGCTATCTGCAAAGTGGGTCCCAAAATGTATGACAACAGATCAGAGAAGCATGCGAGTGAAAACTTCCCGGTCCATTTGTCAGCGTTTCTGGACTGATAAGAACTTCCTGGATCGACTGGTCACTATGGATGAGACCTGGATTTATTTGTATGACCCTGAAAACAAGGAGCAGTCAAAAGAGTGGAGGCACAGTGGTTCTCATCGTCCAAAGAAGTTCAGGGTATAAAAATCAGCCACTAAGGTGATGGCGTCTGTGTTCTGGGATAAGGAGTGCGTGCTGTTAGTGGACTACTTTAAAAGGATTCCACCATCAGTGCAAGGTATTACATTGAACTTTGGACCACTGAAGGCAGCTTTGAAGGCCAAAAGGAGCAGCATGCTATCCATAGGAGTCTTGCTCCTGCAAGACAACGCCTCCACTCACACTGCACAAGCGACCACAACAAAACTGGCAGAGCTGGGCTTCCAGCTGGTTGATCACCCACTTTATTCACCAGATCTAGCTCCCTCTGATTATCATCTGTTTACAAACCTGAAGAAACACCTCAAGCGTACCAAATTTCACACCATTTCTGATGCCATGGCTGCTGCAGATGCCTGGTTTGAGGCACAACCGAATTCCTTCTTTTTGCTAGGCATACAGAACTTGGAATACCGATGTAAGAAGTGTGTTGACATCAGTGGAGAGGATGTGGAATCAATGTAAAGTTTCATCATCCTGTCTCTTTCTGGGTAAAGTCAAACACTTATGTTCTGTGCGCACTAGAAAAAGGATTTTTCTTAGGAAATTTCTTAAGAAATTTCTTGAGAGTGAAGGATTAGCGCACCTGCGTTAAAAAAATGCACCAATAACGCACCGAAAAACGCATGCGTTTTACCGCGTTTTGGTGCGTTTTTGGTGTGATTTTTTGCAGGTTAGTCCCTGCGTTTTTTAATGCTTTAACAGCAATAAATAATATAGATAATAGATAGATAATTGATAGATAGATAGATAGATAGACGGATAGACAGACAGACAGACAGATAATGGATAGATAGAAAGATGGATAGATGAATTAAAAAAATAAAAAAAAAAACCTGACGTGGGGTTCCCCATATCTTTTGTAGCCAGCTAGTGTAAAGCAGACGGCTGCAGCCTTCAGACCACAGCTGGCAGCTTTACCTTGGCTGGTAATCCAAAACAGAGGGCACCCCACGCTGTTATTTTACATTAAATAAATAATTTAAAACAAAAAACGTGGGGTCCCCCCCAAAATTGGATCACCAGCCAAGGTAAAGCGGACAGCTGTGGTCTGGTATTCTGAGACCAGGGAGGTCCACCATTATTGGACTCTCCCCAGCCTAAAAATAGCAGCCCACAGCCGCCCCAGAAGTGGCGCATCCTTTAGACGTGCCAATCTTGGCTCTTTGCCCCAACTTATCCCGTTGCCCTGGTGCGGTGGCAAATGGGGTAATAAATGGGGTTGATACTAGATGTGCAATGTCACCTGGCATCAAGCCCTGGGGTTAATGATGTCAACCGTCTATCAGATACCTGACATCACCAGCCCAGTCAGTAAGAAATAAAAAATAAACAACAAAAAAGTTTTATTTGAAAAAACACTCCCCAAAACATTCCCTCTTTCACCATTTTATTGAAAAGAACAATCAAATCCTGGTCCGGCGTAATCCAATAAGGGGGTCCCATGACGATCCATACTCACTGTCCCAGTCAATGAAGAACAGAATGTTCCCCATTGGCTGGTAGAGTAGTGCAGTGACCTGAGCTAACATCAATAGGTCACCCCAGTTCACTGCAGGGGATGACGAGCGCTGCTGTCAGGAGGTTAGATGAGATCATTACCTGCTGTGACGATCTCCTGCACTCCTGACGTCAACGCTGTCACTGACTTCCATTGCCCGCCGCGTTCTCAACAAAGAATCGCGGGAACCCGTGACATCACCGCTAGTGACAGTCCCGGGCCGCCCGCGAGACGTGACGTGAGAACGCGGCGGGTAATGGAAGGCAGTGACAGTGCTGACATCAGGAGAGCAGGAGATCGTCATAGCAGGTAATGATCTCATCTAACCTCCTGACAGCAGCTCTCGTTATCCCCGCGGCTGCCCGCACTGCAGTGTGAGAAGCTGCTGATACTGCAGTGCGGGCAGCCGCGGGGCTGGCTGGGAGCGGGACACAGACTGCACGGGCACCCGACGGAGGTCACAAGGAAGTGTTTCCGTGCGGCTTCCAGGGATTGAGTGTGATCTGTGTGTGTTTACTTTTTGCTTAGCTTCCTCTTCCTGTCATAATGACATCACTACCCTGCAAAACGCAGGGCAGTGATGAATAATATGTCCCGAAAAACGTGAAATAGCGTGGGAATACCGCAGGAAAACGCAATGAAATGCACAATTTTCTACCCTGTGTGATTTCATGATTACATTACAGTCAATGGAGTGAATAACGCAGTTAGCTGCAGAAAAGAAGTGACATGCTCATTCTTTTTCTCAAGAAAATCTACTGAAAGAATTTTCTTAAGAAAAAAACGCAGTGTGCGCACAGCTAATTTTTTGCCATAGGTTTTGCTGGGAAAAGTCTGCAGAAAGGTACAACCATTTTCTCAAGAAATTTCTGCAGCAAAAACGCAGGTAAAAACGCAGGTAAAAACGCAGTGTGTGAACATAGCCTTAAGGCCGCTTTACACGCTACGATTTATCTGACGATCTCATTAGCGATGTGACACGCCCAGATCGTAGGTACGATTTGCCGTGATCGCTCATTGGTCGTTTATTAGCGGTCACACGTAACGATCTCACAAGCGACGCAAAATCGTTCAGCAATATATTGTTTCACCAAGGCAGTCGTGTGGATGTTGTTAGTCGTTGGCAGGGTGTCAAACGTACCAACATGTCTGCTGCGTTCCAAATGACCAACAATATTTTGAAACTGAACGACGTGTCAACGATCAACGATTTTCAACTTATTTGCGATCGTTCGGAGTCGCATGTAGGTGTCACATGAAAAGACGTCGCTAACGATGACGGAAGTGCGTCATGGATACCGTGACCCCGACGACATATCGTCAGATAAATCGTGCCGTGTAACGCCGCCTTTAGGCCTAAGTCACACGGCATGAAAATCGGTGCGAGTGGAGTGCGATAAAAAATCGCATTCCACTCGTACCAATTTTAGCCTGTGTGTCAGCACACATGAGCGATTATTTTCTCAGCCCTAATCGGACAGAGAAACAATCGCAGCATGCTGCAATTGTAATGCAAGACTCTTTCTCTCGCACACATTCAAGTCTAGGGGCCAAAGAAAGATCGCACTGCACTCGCGGTACACCGATGTACCGCGAGTGCAGTGCGAGAATGGCAATAGCCGATATCGGAGGAGAGAGGGAGAGAAATCCCTCCCTCCCCTCTGCAACACCGGCCCGCCCCCCGCAGCTGAGGTCCACTCGCATAGTCGGACCTCAGTCGCAGGGACACTCGCATGACACTCAGCTCTGCTGTACTGCTAGCGTGAGCCGATTGTCATGCGAGGGGATCGCAGTAATCCCCGTGTGGCCCCAGCCTTATCAGCAGTCCCTCGTATATTAGATTAATCTGATCGGAAAACAATGTAACAAGAATTAAAAAACAAGCCCTCACACAGCTCCAGATGGCAAAAATTGAATTACCGCTCATGAAATGTCGCAACACAAGCAAGAATTGTTTTTTCAAAATCTCATAATTTTTTTCATCATTTAAATAAAACAAAAACTATACATGTTTGGTAACTACGTAATCGTACTGACCTGGAAAATGATACTGCCAGGTCAGTTTTATGGTAAAATGGACATTGTAAATAAAAGAAACTAAAAAACAATCGTAGAATTTCCCTTTTTTTTTCTATTTTGCCACACTTGGAATTTATTTTCCGTCTTACCATTACATCCTATGATAAAATGAATGGTGTCATTCAAAAGTACAACGTGTCCCGCAAAAAACAAGTTCTCACAAGGCTATATCAATGGAGAAATAAAAAAAGTTATAGCTCTTGTAAAAAGGGAGGAAAAAATAAAAGTGCAAAAACAGAAAATCATCCAGGCCTTAAGGGGTTAAACATTTTCTGTGAACATTTACTTGTTTAGAGCTTTTAACAGCAAAGTTTGTCATGACACATATCCTTTAAGTTTTAAAACTATGTATGTCATCGCAAACTGTTTTGCATCTATTACTGTGCATTGTTACAACCAATACTGCAGTTTGTTATCTTGTGCTTTATCCTAGCAGAATTAATCACCAGTATTAATTACAGTTCAGTCTGTTAACGTTTTGTAAGGCACGGTACTCAATAACTAGTGCAGGCTCAATGGTGCCTCATCTAAAAATGTCTGGCGCAAGAAAAAGTGGCAATGGACAGGGCAATGTAAAAGGAAACACCCGTGTCACGTCATCTGTCATTAAGAATGTGGGAGGCTGCAGTACAAACAGCAGCAGTGTCGGCACCAGCTGTCTGGCCAGTAGAAGCAGTCAGTCTCCTTGCCTCAGCAAAGTCATTTAAAGGGATTTTGCCAAGAACACCATTAATTTTAAAGTTTATTTTAATCAATAGATCTTGAAATAATAATAATTTCCACAATTGGATGTGTTTTAAAAAAGTGTTCCTGTGCTGAGATAATCTTATATATATGTGCCCCTGCTGTGTACTGTGTAATGGCCGTGTCTAACTGTACAGTGACACGGTCAGATCATACCACATCTCCTGGGCAGGGGAGGATGCAAAAGAGACTATACAGACATTACAGCATGGGATTACAGCTGAGTCTTTTTGTGAAGTAAAGCATTTCCCTGACTATTTTTTAAAAAATGTTTTACATGAAAGAAAGAATAACTTGTGATCCCATACTGTAATGTCTTTATACTCTTTTGCTTCCTCCCCTGCCCAAGAGATGTGTTATGATCAGACCATATTCCTGTACAGTCAGACACTGCCATTACACAGTACATAGCAGGAGCACATATATAAGATTATCTCAGCACAGGAACATTTTTTTCATAAATCCAATTGTGGAAATTATTATTCTAAGATCGATTGAACAAAGTCAAGTTTGTTCATGGGAAAACCCCTTTAAGGCAATAAATGGATACAAAACAAATTTACCTGGTTGAAGATTCACTAGGTACTGGCTTCTTGAGTTTACTCTCCATAATAAAAAATAAAAGAAACCAGCAGATGGCCCACGACAGTGAAGTATTGCATAAAACCTAGATCTCACAAAACAAATATTTATTAGACTCACATAATATCTATTAAATTCAGCATTCAAAAAGCACAAATTCACACATGGCTTACAGTTGTTCACTGCCCTAGTTGAGTTTCGCTAGATTACTTAGGTGCTTCTTCTCAGCGGCGGGCACCTTCATGTTCCTCCCCAAAAGCTTTGATGAATTATCTCCCTTGCCTCACGCCATACAAATCCATTCATTTCATGCAGTAGGTGTGTATGTTAGGGTCTAAGGAAGGGAAGTTTTTCTAGAGATGATAATTTTGAGGGAAGGCATCAAGGTGTCATACCTCAAATTTGACATGCCTGTGCTGTGGTCCGTTTTCCTCTCCACTGAGCCACAGTCATGTTTGGTTGCCGTCCTGGTTCTGAAAACTTTGTGTTCATTGCCTTTCTCCTAACAAGTGTTTCCAATGCTGTTATTCAGTCTGCCCTATCATCCGGCGGTTTAAATCTTTCCTGAGCTTGGATTTCTAGCTGGTGATATTTCTGATGTGGTCCCTGCTTAGAATTACAGCCAAGAGCTTTTCCTGGCAGACTGTTACTTTTGGTTTACCTTATATTTTAATTTGCACCTTCCCGTGTATACTTTTGGTTTACCTTATATTTTAATTTGCACCTTCCCGTGTATTCTTAAAGAGCTACATGATACCCTTGATGGGCGTTTAGGAAACAAACGGTCCGTATGGTCATCTTAGACATCCAGTTAGAGTTGTTTGGGTCTGCTCAGGGGCCTTTAGGGACTGCACATCTGGGACCTCTAGTCTGTACAAGAACTGGGAGGGTCAGGTGAGGTAGTTTTGAGTTAGAGCTTAGTTTACGTTATTTTCCACCTATGGACTATAGTGCATGTAACATAAGGTCTGTATTCCACTTCTATGTGACTTTGTTTTTCTCTTTTATAGGATTTATCATTTGTTCTGATCTTGGATAATCTTGGATAAATGTGATTACAATTTTAATTGCTGACCCCCCTCTACACTAATGAGAGTCTGCACTATGCAACGTGATCTGGTGCCTCTTTACAACAAAGTCTAGATCCCTGTATAAGGCTTAAAGGGTTTAGATTGCTCATTGGGGGTTAGGTTGCGCCAAATGGATTGTGGCTTAGTCAGTTCACTACATACAGTATATCACCTGTACAATAATATTAACAACTAAGTATAAACCTACAGATAAAATGGCTAACTATGGGGCCAGTGGAAGGTGAAAAAATAATATATAATATAATATAAATATTATTTATATTAATTTAAAATAGAGAGTATATATAGACCTGCGTGGTCAAAGAATAGGCTCAAAATGTATAACCTATAAATATGACCACATCTGATAATAATGTAAGTCTTTATTACACAAACAGTTAAAAAATACATATGAACATGGATAAAATGGAAGGGAGCATGATGCAAAAATAGTACACAGTGCTGCCTGGTAAATAGCAACATATTGCTCAATGATTAATAACAACATAGAAATAGTGCCCCCCTTTAAAGTGAATTAAATAGTGCCCCCTACTTAGTAGCACTATAAAACCAATAGTACCAAATATAAAGTTTTCTATTCTACAGTTTTACAGTTCTAGTTTTCTATATCTACCTGCAAGATATATTCAGCAAAGATAAAGGCAAATGTATTCCAACAGCCCAAAATAGCCAGGCTCTGTGACATTTGCCTAAACTATATGAAGGAGTTTAGGGGGCATTTGTGTTGCGAGTGTTGAACGAATGTTGTTAAAACATTAGTTAATTAATCTTGCTGTGTAAACAATAGAAATTCTTATTCATTGAATGAAATGGTCTTTTATGCAGAATAAATGATCATCATTACTGGTGGTGCACCAATCATATGTAAACAGAACGTGCGCTGCCAATAATAATGTAGCCACTGTGCTCTGAGCAATCTATTGTATAGATCACTCAGTGCACATCGTTAGCTTCGGTCTGTCTGTGTAAACTGCATTGAATAAACCTCTGATTGGTAAGTTTATTGATTGGTGCGCGTATGTTGCCACTGGTCTTTTGTGTAAACAGACCTTTACAGTATATCTATGAGCCATTCAGTGTCAGTGCAAGACTAAAGGACCATTTACAGGCAACAACATCGCTAACGAGATGTCGTTGGGGGCGACGTCGTTGCGTGTGAAACGTATGAACGACCGCTAACGATCAAAATTACTCACCTAATCGTTGATCGTTGACACCCGTTCATTTTCATAATATCATTGCTCGTGCTGGATGCAGGTTGTTCGTCGTTCCTGAGGCAGCACACATCGCTACGTGTGACACCCCAGGAACGACGAACAACACTGTACCTGCGTCCTCCGGCAACGAGGTAGGTGTGTCTTTCCTTCAGCTGCTCTCCGCCCCTCCAGTTCTATTGGCCGCCTGCTGTGTGACGTCGCTGTGACGCCGCACGAACCGCCCTCTTAGAAAAGAGGCAGTTCGCCGGCCACAGCGACGTTGCTAGGCAGGTAAGTCCGTGTGACGGGGACTAACGATATTGTGCGCCACAGGCAGCGATTTTCTCGTGACGCACAAACGACGGGGGCGGGTGCGATTGGCAGCGACATCGCTAGCGATGTCGCTGTGTGTAAATGGGCCTTTAGAATCAGTATGGCCATCAATATTCACATTCTCAGTGTCCTAAGACATGATTTCTGTTACGTGAGAGGATGCTGAGAGAGTGGATCTGTTTTATAGTTGACTACAAACTTGCTAATATTCTGAACCTGATTTCAGTGGACAGATCCCACCATAATACATCTCCACCTATAGGCACACAACGTTATACCATAGACACAAGCGGTTCCTTTAATTCTGTGAATGGGGTCAGCTGCAGCATTATTTAAATTGGAAACCATGCAGCCATAAACCATGTTGGATTTATACATTTCAATGGCCTAGACCAAAGCACATAATTCTGACGCCTTCCACTTTGAGCTGGTGTCACTCACTGCTGCTAACTTTGCCCCCTTATGACATCTTCTATCACAGGTAGAAGCTACGGAGGTGGAGATAAAAGCAGTGAGCTGGCGCTGCACTCATATCTTACTCCCACGACGTCTCTCAGCCAGGATTCAGTACGTCTTCAGAGGGGGTAGCAATGCAAGAAACTGTAGTAATTGCAACATTGCCCCTGTGATTGAGCAAGACAACACAAGCTGAAGAAATGGGCAACATAAATGTACCACTCAATTTATTTAATGTATAATGATGTCAATTTAGAACCTCCTTTTTTTATGGCCTGAAAAAAATTGTAAATATTTGGTTATTTCTTCTGTATATTCGCTGCCGACTGCTGTGCCCTACACCATGGCCTAGGTTAGCCTCATGGGAAATTTGGCCCAGGCCATAAATATCTGTCACTCACATATAATGCCTATAAACAGAGACTGTGACATGTACTGACCCTCGGTGCCAGCACTGGAAAAATCTGACGTCCAGGTGGGACCAGATGATTAAAAAAAAATGTATACAAATTAAAGAAAAAAGGATAGCAGGAAACAGTATGTTTTCATCAGTGGTCCTAGGAGAAAGGGAGCATCTGTGGCGCCCCTGAGGCTTCCGTCGCCACAGAGATATTGCACCTCAGCCAGAAGTATGGTATCCCATCCCGGGTAAGAATGGGGTCAACTTCCGGTGCAATATCTCTGTGGCGACGGAAGCCTCAGCGACGCCACACATCCACAAGTGGGAAGGTGAATATATGCCCAGGTGAAAGAAGACACATGACCCACTTGGACAATGCGACGTGTACCTTCTCCATGGCAGCTCATACAGATTGGTTTAGGCTTATAGATAATAAGTCTGTGAAGCGATTAGCATCAGTGTGAAGCTCTAATCCAGTTTTGCTATTTGCCAGGCATCAGACTTGCTCTCCTAATCTCTTGTGGCAGGACTTCTGTCACAGGCGAGAAGATTGAGAGGGCAAGTGTAGAGAGTGGGGTGCTGATGTGCTGAATGTTGATTATGTGGGTGGACCAGTTCACTTTCTATCGTCCAGTCCGCTTCTGTAGCCAGCTGTTTGTCACATTTTTCTTCACTCAGTTTTGTAAATGTCATTAAGAAAAGAAATGGATTCCATTGTGGTTTAGGGGATTAAAGATTAAAGTTTAGCCAGTGCAGCGTCTTAACTTCAGTCATTTGTGAATAACAGGTCTCCCTGACTGGTAATGCACATGGTGTTGTAACTAAAACCTTGCGGAACCTCTGTAGTCAAAGCAACACTAACAAACAGACTGTGTGCAATGGAATTCCTGCAAGACGTCTCGTAGACTGTAGACACACCCCACTTCGCTGTCAATACACATCATTCACACCGTGTGTGTAGCATGTAGCAGGTCACAAAGAAGAAAAATCTTCATCTTTACCTGTAGCCTAAGGATATCTTATATCTGTTTACTCTACAGCAAGACAATTAATATTTTTTATACTATTTGATACCGTTACACTTATTTTCTCCTGGATTTTTCAGCCTTTTTCTCTTGATGGCTTTTTCAGTAGAAGTTAATTTTTGAGCAGTTTTATTTTAATCCAATGAGATTAACAGATTTGTCCTATTTAGCAAATTATTCTGTGAAGAATGCCCATATCTTCAGGTGCAGAAGGACATCTTGGAGTTGGTGTAGATAGATCCATAAAATGGGTTCCAGAAGGAGGAGAAGATTATCAAGCGGTACGGATAAGCAACTCGTATCTTCAAAGGTAAGGAGGCTTTAATAATAATTAAAGACCATATATATGACAAAAAGAGGGAGTATTGCTAAAAGACCGAAGAAAAACTTCTAAAACAGATAGTTAGAATAAATTAAAATTACTAAATGGCGACAACCATGTAGAACATACAGCGGTCAGACAACAGACAAATGCCGTGTAAGGGTGAACATACAAAGTGAAATTATCTAAATAGTGCGGGTTAGTCGAGTGTATATAAGTATAAACTGACCTATAGTGGTGGTATTTTAGGCACACAAAGGAGGTAATGTGGGGACAAAACTAAAATTTTAGTTTTCCCCTTTATATTCCCCTTACACAACATTTGTCTATTGTCAGACCACTGTAGCTATATGTTCTACATGGTTGTTGCCATTTAGTAAATTGAATTTATTCTAATAAAGTATCTGTTTTAGAGGCTTAAATAATCAATAGAAGTACATTCAGCAGGAATCAAAAATGATTGATTGAAATCTTTAAATAATTAAATTAACCATGCTTTAGGTTTATGTACAGTATATATTCTAAATCCAGGAGTATATATACAATAGTTCCTATAGTCTGAAAGGTATTCTTTACAAAACTTACCCAGTCAATCAGGTGGACTACAAGGTTGGCATTCCAAAATCCAAAAGGGACCCAATACACTGGAAAATAGGACCTAATTAAGTGCCAAAAACAGAATGTTGCCTAGTGAATAGTCAAATGGAATTAGCAAATACATTTACAAAGTCGTCACAATATTTGCACAAACAGTTACTCACATGGTTCCAATGAACGTTTTTATGAGGTCATTAATCTTGTATGAAAATATCATTTTATAATAGACCCCATTCCCAACTGCTCAGTTTTATGCTCTTTTGGGGTTTGGAAGTTGTACATGGAAAGATTACTGTAGTTTTTTCCCAATTAAAAAGAATGGAACTTTAAGAAAAAACCTGATGGGTTCCATAATAGGTCAAAGGGAATCATAAAGATTGAAAAGTACTGGTGTTTCCCAATCTACTCATCAGACAGGTCATACCTTGAGGATTTTCCATAAGGGCTTATTCACATGCTACATTTTTGCATCATGTTTTTTCTCCCACAAAAAAACACAGCATTTTATAGTAGCATCAAAGTGAATGAGATTTTTAAAATCTCATGCACATACTACTTGCTGTTTCCTTATAAACCTATAGAAAAGTGGAGCCATATAGTCACCAAGATAGTTAGATAAAAAAATATTTTTTATTTAACATCAATTTAGACAAACAGAATCAATACATAGAAAGTGAAGGTGCATAGTGCAGAACAAGAGCTAGCTAGGGTGTCAGAAAAAATGCCAGTACATCTAGAGGGAGGGTTCCATATTCAATGTAGTGTACAAACAGCAGTATATACTGAACATTCACAGCGAGGAGGCTCACGCGAAACATGCATCGAGGTTACTGCGGTGCTACATGCCAACTGGGAATACTATGGGTGAGTGTATAAACAAACATTGTGCATTACTTGTCTAATTGTTAGTTAGGCTGATCTTTGCTATGAATATTCAGTATATACTGCAGTTTGTACACTCCATTGAATGTGGAACCCACCCCCTAGATGTCCTGGCATTTTTTCTGGCACCCCAGCGATCTCTTTTTTTTCTGCACTATGCAATTTCACTTTGTATGTATTGATTTTGTTTGTCTAACTTGATGTTAACTAAAAAATATTTTTTAACTAACTATCTTGGTGACTATATAGCTCCACTTTGTATAGGTTTATAATTTGTTTGGGAATTTTCACCTTTTTTTAAACAATGTTGACCATCCAATTCCCCTATCTACATTTGTAAATATTGGAGAATTTTTCTGATCAAATGGATGCGACAATCCTATGTGGCTGCAGGCTGCTATTCTTAGCCTGGGGGGAAAGGTGGGGTGCCGAGAGCCATGGGACTCCCCAGGCTAAGAATACCAGCCCCGAACTCTTGGGCTTTATCATGGCTGGGTATCAAAACTGGGGGGGCTGCATGTAGTTTTTAAATATTATTTATTTAAATAATTTAAAATAAAAAAATGCCACATGTGGTTCCTCTTATTTTGATACACAGCCAAGATACGTACGGCTGGGGTCTGCAGCCTATAGCCATTGGCTTTATTTGTGCTGGATATCATAATATGGGGGGGGAGTAGACCAACTGTTTTATTTATTTATTAATTTTTACTGTATATATACTGACCCGCAGACAGGGTCTGTGATTGGAAGCATCAGACAGGCTGTCACTCAGCGTGTGGGCGCATCTGACTGCAACCAGTCACAGGTGCCGGTGGGCGGGAAAAGCAGTGCATATGCAATGAAGGTAAATTATTGGCCCCAGAAGTGAATGCTCCGCAGCGGGAGCAGTGTACAGCCGACCCAGGTCCTTGCTAATTACAGCGCGCTTGCTCCCATCCCGCTATCCCTTCTACCAACCTTTTAATCACCGGATTCTGATCCCCATAGACTATATGGGGACCGGAATCTTGCCCGGAACCGGATTTCAAAAACCAGATAACACGGACGTGCCGATCCCAGTTATCTGAGATTCCGCTAATCACTACTCCTGGATATGTATGAATAAATGTACAAGTTGCCATTTCTCTTGTCAATAAGGTATACAGTTAGGTCCAGAAATATTTGGACAGTGACACAATTTTCGCGAGTTGGGCTCTGCATGCCACCACATTGGATTTGAAATGAAAGCTCTACAACAGAATTCAAGTGCAGATTGTAACGTTTAATTTGAAGGTTTGAACAAAAATATCTGATAGAAATTGTAGGAATTGTACACATTTCTTTACAAACACTCCACATTTTAGGAGGTCAAAAGTAATTGGACAAATAAACCAAACCCACACAAACCCAAACAAAATATTTTTATTTTCAATATTTTGTTGCGAATCCTTTGGAGGCAATCACTGCCTTAAGTCTGGAACCCATGGACATCACCAAATGCTGGGTTTCCTCCTTCTTAATGCTTTGCCAGGCCTTTACAGCCGCAGCCTTAAGGTCTTGCTTGTTTGTGGGTCTTTCCGTCTTAAGTCTGGATTTGAGCAAGTGAAATGCATGCTCAATTGGGTTAAGATCTGGTGATTGACTTGGCCATTGCAGAATGTTCCACTTTTTAGCACTCATGAACTCCTGGGTAGCTTTGGCTGTATGCTTGGGGTCATTGTCCATCTGTACTATGAAGCGCCGTCCGATCAACTTTGCGGCATTTGGCTGAATCTGGGCTGAAAGTATATCCCGGTACACTTCAGAATTCATCCGGCTACTCTTGTCTGCTGTTATGTCATCAATAAACACAAGTGACCCAGTGCCATTGAAAGCCATGCATGCCCATGCCATCACGTTGCCTCCACCATGTTTTACAGAGGATGTGGTGTGCCTTGGATCATGTGCCGTTCCCTTTCTTCTCCAAACTTTTTTCTTCCCATCATTCTGGTACAGGTTGATCTTTGTCTCATCTGTCCATAGAATACTTTTCCAGAACTGAGCTGGCTTCATGAGGTGTTTTTCAGCAAATTTAACTCTGGCCTGTCTATTTTTGGAATTGATGAATGGTTTGCATCTAGATGTGAACCCTTTGTATTTACTTTCATGGAGTCTTCTCTTTACTGTTGACTTAGAGACAGATACACCTACTTCACTGAGAGTGTTCTGGACTTCAGTTGATGTTGTGAACGGGTTCTTCTTCACCAAAGAAAGTATGCGGCGATCATCCACCACTGTTGTCATCCGTGGACGCCCAGGCCTTTTTGAGTTCCCAAGCTCACCAGTCAATTCCTTTTTTCTCAGAATGTACCCGACTGTTGATTTTGCTACTCCAAGCATGTCTGCTATCTCTCTGATGGATTTTTTCTTTTTTTCAGCCTCAGGATGTTCTGCTTCACCTCAATTGAGAGTTCCTTAGACCGCATGTTGTCTGGTCACAGCAACAGCTTCCAAATGCAAAACCACACACCTGTAATCAACCCCAGACCTTTTAACTACTTCATTGATTACAGGTTAATGAGGGAGGCGCCTTCAGAGTTAATTGCAGCCCTTAGAGTCCCTTGTCCAATTACTTTTGGTCCCTTGAAAAAGAGGAGGCTATGCATTACAGAGCTATGATTCCTAAACCCTTTCTCCGATTTGGATGTGAAAACTCTCATATTGCAGCTGGGAGTGTGCACTTTCAGCCCATATTATATATATATAATTGTATTTCTGAACATGTTTTTGTAAACAGCTAAAATAACAAAACTTGTGTCAATGTCCAAATATTTCTGGCCCTGACTGTATCTTTACACAAATCTAAAGAAAAAGTAATGGGAATTAAAATTTTATGAATTTATTCATATACGGTTATTTATGAATAACAAAAAAAGAAGTATTAAAGTCAAGTTCCAACAATTGTGAATAAAAGATATTTTATAATCATGTCAGGAGAGCTGACAGTTCTTTTTTTAAGTCACTTGTGAAATATTAATAAAATGCTTTATGTTCTTTGAGGACTAGATTATGGAACACTACATTAAAATATATGTAGCACCCCTGCGGTACTAGATGCCACAAAATGTAAGTGGAAACCCAAACCCCGGAATATCCGTGCCAGTCAACACACCAGCACCTTCAGGCCACACACACAAACCCCAACACCAAACTGGGAGACTGCCTAGTAACAGGTAAAAGGGATGGGCACTGACAGGATGGTAGCCACCCAAACTGTAGGGAGAGACCCAGCAAGGGGAGGGGCCAGTGGTCGGTTGGAAAGCGGCGGGAGGAAGTGGAAGTTCAGTCAAGTGAGGAGAAGTAGATAGAAGGAAGTTGAGAGTAGTAGTCAAAGGAGTGAAAGAGTGAAAGAGTGAAAGTGCAGAAAGAAAGGAAAAGACCTACAGTAACAATGGAGTGCTGTGACAGGAGTGAGGGACTTTTCAGTAAGGAACCAGGACTCCAGGGACTGTGAGTTTCCTGTGGAAGGGAAATACTCCAGGGGCGACTGTGGAAGTCCAGAACCTAGGCTCACAGGATTCAGCACAAGGCGGGGTGCAGACCCTAGGACAGCAGGACACTTTATGGTAAATCTGCCAGGCGAGAAGATCTCCAGGGCCTATTGCCAACCAAAGAGTCTGAAGCATCAGCAGCAAAGAAGGGACTGGGGATTGAACCCCTTAAATAGTCCAGGCTGCCTGCAATTGGACCAAGACAGAAACAGAGGGGTTCTCAAGCAGCTCTAGGCCACGGGAGCCCATCAACAACAAGTGTGCACGAAGGACAGCCAACCCATGTACGGAGAACAAGGGGAGCGGGAACACCTGGAACCGGCACCAGCGGGTCCAAACACTCAAGTAAAAATAAGGCAAGTTAAAACTGCAATACTGTTGTGGACTGTTTCCTCATCACCTCTGTACACACACACTGACTGTTCCCTACTATAACCTCCATCATCCACTGCTAGGGTCTAGCCCTGCTTGCGGAGGGTCCAAAACACCTAAGCTACACTACTCCATTCGCCCCAGCAAGGCCCTGCAGCAGCGGCTTCATATAACCTGGCCGCACCCTGCAAGTGGCGTAGTTGACAAACTCTTTATTTTTCTTTCTCCCTTTTCTTTTATTTTAACCCCTTTTTATCTTTTTATTCGGACTGACCCCCAGGGTCACAGAACCGGGCATCGGCCGCGACCACAACTCCCCTAAGTGTTACATGCGCCCGGGAACGAGTACCCCACAACCCTGGGGCGTCACATATAATTCTTAGGGTATATTAAAAAACGGTTATGACTAACGATCAATTGTTAAAGAGATTGACCACTACTCAGACAACCTTTTTCAATCCCTGTTTGGTATTAGCACCATTCCAGTGGTATCGGCACTGTCTCTCCCAGGGATCGCGTGACATTGCAATGTCATGTGATCCCTGCGGCCTATTAACACTCACTTCACTCTCCCATCATTAAGATGTAATTGACATCCGGAGGAAGTGAGATCTGCAGCTGCTCTCTCCCTTCTCCCAAATGTTTGAAGGAGGAAACAATAAAGCCAGCACTCATTGGCCACATGGATTGTTTACATAACAATGTCATACGATCCCTGGGAGAATTACAATGTCAAGTGATCACTGCGGCCAATCATCACTCACTTTACACTCCTCTCCTTCTGACGTATTGGACATCTGGAGGAAGCAAGATTTCCAATTTCTTGCCCGTGGCGCACAAAGTCGTTTACCCCCGTCACACGTACTTACCTCCCGAATGACCTCACTGTGGGTGGCGAACAACCTCTTCCTGAAGGGGGAGGGACGTTCGGCGTCACAGTAACATCACACAGTGGCCGCCCAATCGAAGCAGAGGGGCAGAGATGAGCGGGATGTAACAGTCCGCCCACCTCCTTCCTTCCGCATTGCCGGCGGGATGCAGGTAAGCTGTGTTCGTCGTTCCTGGGGTGTCACATGGAGCGATGTGTGCTGCCTCAGGAATAATGAACAACCTGCATCCAGGAATGTGACCGACATTATGAAAATGAACGACGTGTCAACGAGCAAAGATAAGGTGAGTAGTTTTGCTCGTTAACAGTCGCTCGTAGCTGTCACACGCTACGATATCTCGAACAATGCCGGATGTGCGTCACGGAATACGCGACTCCGACGACATATCGCCCGATATATCATAGCATGTAACACCCCCTTTAGGCTTCATTCCCACAATGCTGTTTTTGATGTTGCAGATTTTTTACAGCATTTTTGCACCAAGTTTGTAAATTTGGTTACTTGCAAATTTTTCATTCTGTTTATTCAGTGCAGTTTTTTTACATGTGTTTTTATGGCATTTTTGATGTTGTGGCTTTTGTCTCTTTTTTTGGTGTGTCATGTTTTAAAGCACCATTCCAGCTTTTTTTCAGCACTGGAGTGGCACTTTAAGTTTAAAGGGGGCTTTACACGCTACGATATCGTTAATGTTTTCTCGTCGGGGTCACGTAGTTAGTGACGCACATCCGCCGGCATTAACGGTATCGCAGCGTGTAACACTTACCAGCGACCTTAAACGTCCTCAAAAGTGGTGAAAATCGTTCACCATGGAGAGGTCGTCCTAAAACCAAAAATTGTTAATGGTTGTTTATAGATGTTGTTCCTTGTTCCTGCGGCAGCACACATCGCTGTGTGTGACACCGCAGGAGTGAGGAACGTCTCCTTTCCTGCCTCCACCGGCTATACGAAAGGAAGGAGGTGGGTGGGATGTTTACGTCCCGCTCATCTCCGCCCCTCCGCTTTGATTGGCCGGCCGCTTAGTGACGTCGATGTGACGCCGACCGCACCTCCCCCTTCAGGGAGGGATTGTTCGGCAGTCACAGCGACGACGCCGACAAGGTAAGTGCGTGTGACACTGCCGTAGCGATAATGTTCACTGCGGCAGCGATCACATGATATCGCATGCACGACGGGGGAGGGTACTTTTGCGTACGATATCGCTAGCAATTGCTAGAAATATCGTAGCGTGTAAAGGCCGCTTAGACCCCTGGTCACTGTCATATACTCACAATCCTGCAGCTTCATCATCATTCAACACCACTGTGGTCTCGCGGCACCATCTTGTGCCCATAACTTCTGACTGGCCAGAAGTTAGACGTTACGTCACATAGACTCAATACAACTCTATGAGACCAAAAACAAGGTTTTCATAGAGATACATTAATTTGTGACCTATGGCGCTCCATGAAATACTGGAGCTACCGGCAGGTCACAAATTACAGGAGACTGATCGGAGCAACTCTGGAAACAGATGAAAATGATGGCAAGTGAGTATAAGGCCGTAGGCAGGTGATTTATTTAAAGCACCACTTCATTGCTGGAGTGGTGCTTTAAATAAACCTGCTTTGTTTTTGATACTTCATGCTATTTGGCTTTGATACTACTCTAATGATACTGTATGTAACAACGCATTAAAGGCGACTCAGTGATGACTCACAACAGTACCTATCTGTAAGGGAAATGTTAGTGCCACTCCAACTAGTCACCACTTCAATTTAACTCTGTGATGGCTAACTGTACCGCCCCAGCGTCAGCAGCCAAGGCTGCTCGGATCCGGATCCGCGGTGGCTCGAGTGGTCTCCGGACCCAGGAGGGGTCGCACGGCCACTCGAAATAAATGGGGGGTATTTACAGGGGATTTTGTGTTTAGAGTTTGTGACGCCACCCACGGTGCGTGGTAAGGTGGAGTACTACTGCTGCTGTTGGGTGCGCCCGGTGGCGATGGGATAGCAGCCAGGTGTTAACCCCTCCGTGGGTAGGGGTAATGCCCCGGGGCTCGGTGATGGTGAAGTGGGGATGCCGTTGGGGAGGATAGGGTCACTGCGCACTCACTCAGTCCAATAACGCTGACACCAACAACTTGTAAACCGAAATTCTGAGCACCGCTGCAGCAGGGAGGGAGCACGCCTGGATCCCGTGCCCGATGGTGTTGCTTGTTAGCCTGTGACCTTTCCCTTGGCCCCTTCTTTACTGGTTGGCCCCTGTAGTATAGAACTAGTCAGGTCCTGCTCACTCGTATGGCTAACGGAGTGAGCTTGCTCTCAGGGTTCACGCTTGGGACTTTCTGGACTATGTATTGAGAAAGTCCTATCCCCCTCGTTGCGCTAGTACCCCGATTTTGGAGTGGGTGGAGAACAAATCGTGAAGACCTCGTCGGGTAAATTACCAGGACGCTTGAAGCTACTTCCCGGCCTAGGGTCCACGTACCCCGTCGTGCCCTGGCCCGTGCCCGGAGATGGCACAAGGCCGCAGGCTGCCCTCCTTGGCAGTTCCGCGCCCCTTGACATGATCCCCTGCGACCGGGGTTCCAGCTCCTACCAGGCCCAGACCAACCTCTGCCACCTAGTGTTAACAAGGAGCCCAGCTCTTGACCTCCTCCGACTGACTTGTGACCTCTCCTCACGAGAGTCACCGCTCAACTGACTTCTCCTGACACTCCTGACCCTACCTAACCAAGCCCCAAGTGGGCGGCCCTATTCCCTTCAGGCTACCCATTGGTGTGTCTGGTGGGTGTGGTGCAGAGTGTTTCTAGGATTTTGATTAGCTTGTTCTGAGCAACACCAAAGGCCAGGGACCCGTAACCAAGGAGGATCGGATACCGTGCAGAAGGGCAGATTGCACAATATCCTATGACGACCTGATAGGCCAGGGCGTCACATAACCTTTTGAGCTTGGTGTGTCAAAATTCGTTAAAAAATCGAGCATAACTCTGGTGGTATGTCACTTCTTGAAAAATCCATAATTTTGTGATATTTGTAGTAGCTCTAATTACAAAAAGTTAACTGATAATGACTGCTGGGGGGAGAGAAAGTAATGACTTCTGCGGGGAGCTGGAGAGGAGATAATCAGTACCTCCTCTCCCCCCAGCAGTCATGATAATAACTGCTGGGGTAGGGGGATAATTGTTATCTCCTTTTCCCCTCCCCCCAGCAGTCATGGTAATGTGCCCCTCTGTAGTAATGTGCCCATCTTGTACCGATCCCGCAGCCCCCCTGACGATTGTGGCCCTATGCTGGGGGCCACAGCCATCTGTGGTTTACTTCAGAGGATTTCCGCCGCTGTGCAGAGGAACTTTCTCATACGACATCACCTGCTTGCCCCTGATTAGCTGGCAGCTGCCTTTGGTGAAGCTCTGCAGAGAGTTCCTATGCGCTGTGGTGCAAATCATCTTAAGTAAAGCACAGATGGCTGCAGCCCCCAGCATAGGGGCCACTTTCATCAGGGGACTTGTGAGCCGCAAGGAGGTGTCTCAGGGGCTGCATGTTTGAGACCCATGGATTAGAGAGAGGCGTGTTATGTACTGTGTAGTACATAAGCACACCTCACTCAGGACCTTGATTAATGATACGAACACAAATTACCGGCGGCTGCATCCCGATCTATAAGACAAGCTGCAGCCACCAGTGATTTAACTAGAACTGCATATGCGGCCCCCGGGCTGGTCATATCAGAACAGTTTAGTAGCACACGCAGTTCTAGTTAAATCACCGATGGCCACGGCTTGTCTTATAGATCGGGATGCGGCCGCCTGCCCCTGCCATGCGTGTCAGCAAAGCGTGTCAGCAAAAATGGCCCGGTGTGTCACCTCTGACACGTGTGTCATAGATTAGCCATCACTGATTTAACTGGATGATTTAGTATAACAAGAAGTAATACAATAAATCAACGCACAGGGTCTAGCAGAGCTACAGTATAAGGCTGCTTTCACACTGGATGTTTAGGGGCGGGCATTGGAGTCATGTGATCGGGAGTGAGGGGAACTAAACGTGCCAGACTGGGAGCCGGCATCTGACAGCTGCGAGGCTCGTAACCAAGGTAAACATTGGGTATACTTGCTTGGATACCCGATATTTACTTTGGTTACGAGCGTCTGCAGCTGCTATGAGCCGGGCTCCCTGCACACGTAACCAACGTAAACATCGGGTAACTAAGATAAGTGGTTACCCGATATTTACCTTGGTTACGAGTGTCCGCAGCACTCAGGTGGGGGAGAGGGAGGGGGAGAGACAGGGAGAGACAGAGAGAGAGGGAGGAGAGAGAGGGGGAGAGAGACAGAGGGAGGAGAGAGATAGACTGATCACGGGGCTGGTTTCTGGGCATGCTCAGTAGAGCAAGCAGGATCCTGCCTATCAGCATGCCAGCGTTCACATGCGTTTGCATGCTGTTTAGTCAGGATCCAGCAATTTGCAGAAGTTGGACGCAGCTCAAAAACGCTACAAGTAGCGTTTTTGAAAGATGTTAAAAAACTGCAAGTCGCTGGATCCTCACTATAACGCACGCAAACGCAGGTGAACGCATGTTAACGCGAGTCCATTGCAAATGCATTGAAATGAAAACGCATTTGCACTGGATCCGTTTTTGGGTTAAAAAAACGTTCAGGACGCATGTTAAAAAGACGTAGTGTGAAAGCAGCCTAATTTGTTATGAAGCAATTACAATTCTGGTTGATGACTTTCCTCAATTAGTATGGTGTGCCTGAACAGGAAGTAACGACCAGGCTCACTCTGAACTGCTATCTTCTGACTTTGGTAATCAGAATTCAGTCTTTGGTGTTGACCTGTGAAGTCTGGTTCTCGATGCTTGGCCTTCGGTGCTTGGTCTTCTGTGTTTGACTGGCTGAGTCAGGTTCTTGGCAGGACTGTCTTAACAGCATTTCGGTCCCCCTGGAAAATCAGTGTGCTTGAGCCTCTACGGTGAGATGCTCATCTCGCATCATGGCAGGGCTGACCATGCACCTTCCTACACATGATGAAAGGGAGCAGAGTTTCTTCTGCACATGTCCATACGCACCTTCTTTGATTAACATTCTAGGAAAGGTTTCTGTCAGTGTACCACGGCTGCCATTCTATCCGTGATTACCTCCCTAGACAAAATGATTGTGATTTGCTTATTAAAAGTATTAAGGAAATATCATTATAAATAAATTCATAAAGTTGTTTTTTTTTTTCTATTTCAGAAGAACTTTAACTTTTGAGAGAATAGAAAACCCATAATCAATGATCCCTACATATTGTCTTTTACTAATACAAAAGCATTTTACCATTTTGTTCTGTAGTTGTACATAAACAAAATAATTACATGAATGAATCAATTATGTGCAAATAGACAGTGTTGTACAATGCATTTCTATATTCAAAAATTCTGATAGAAGTGCATATTTTTGCATGCTAAAATCAGTTTATACCGTAGTTTCTACAGTGAACTACACATTCATATAAACGTTTCTATTTTTTCTTTATTTTTTTCCCTCAAACAGACATCTTAATCAATTTGGAGGCCAAGAAAAAATAAAAAAGGAAGAAATGGTTATAGTAAGTAAGAAACTGTACTATATAATGTACTGCTTTGTATTTATTCACTACTAGGGATGAGTGAACCCGAACGATAAAGTTTAGAGTTCGTACTGGATGCCCAGTGGCCGATGCCGAACTCCGAAAATGGATGTCTAAGGCTGCTTTCACACTACGTCTTTTTAACATGCGTCCTGAACGTTTTTTTAACACAAAACGGATCCAGTGCAAATGCGTTTTCATTTCAATGCATTTGCAATGGACTCGCGTCAACATGCGTTCACCTGCGTTTGCGTGCGTTATAGTGAGGATCCAGCGACTTGCAGTTTTTTAACATTTTTCAAAAACGCTACTTGTAGCGTTTTTGAGCTGCGTCCAAATACTGCAAATTGCTGGATCTTGACTATACTGCACGCAAACGCATGTGAACGCTGGCGTGCTGATAGACAGGATCCTGCTTGCTCTACTGAGCATGCACAGAAACCAGCCTCGCATGATCAGTCTCTCTCTCCCCCTCCCTCTCTCCCCCTCCCTCTCTGTCTCTTTCCCCTTCCCTCTCTCCCCCTCCCTCTCCCAATCCTCTCTCTCCCCCGCCTGAGAGCTGCGGACACTCGTAACCAAGGTAAATATCGGGTAACCAAGCAAAGCGCTTCTCTTAGTTACCTGATGTTTACGTTAGTTACGTGTGCAGGGAGCCGGCAGCCCGGCTCCTAGCAGCTGCGGATGCTCGTAACCAAGGTAAATATCGGGTATCCAAGCAAGTTACCCGATGTTTACCTTGGTTATGAGCCTCCACAGCTGTCAGATGCCGGCTCCCAGTCTATCACGTTCAGTTCCACTGACTCCCGATCACATGACTCCAATGCCCGCCCATAAGCTTAAAGTGACAGGATCCTGCAAAATAACATATGCGTTTGCATGCGTTTCTTTGCTGTAAAAGCAGGATCCCCTTTTACAGCAAAAAACCGTTCATGACGCATGTTACAAAAACGTAGCGTGAAAGCAGCCTAAGTGGAAGTCTGTGTTACTTTTTGTGTTTGGCAGCCGAATAAGACTTGTTGAAAGGCTTCAGCACAGCTAATCAACAAGCTCTTCAGCTGTAATCCAGCCTGGTGCAGCCAGCCCTAATACAACAATACAACCTGGTCTTGGACATGTGGGAAAGATGATGAATTCTGTTTTGTCAATGTTCAGTTTTAGAAATCGAGCAGAAAAGAAGGATGACATAGTAGACAGACATTGTGGATTTTGGTTAGTAAGGAGGTGATATCAGGTTCAGAGAGGTAAATCTATGTATCATCAGCATAGAAATGATACTGAGTGCCGTGGGACTCTATTGTGCCGCCCCCGTGCCAGCAGTCGCCGCTGCTCGGGTCCGGACCCGCTGCGTGTGTCTGTGGCTCGAGGGATCCTCCGGACCCAGGGGTCACGCGGACATGCCGAATAAAAAGGGGGGGACGTAGATGTACGGGCTAGGCCGTATTAAGTTTGTGACGCCACCCACGGTGTGTGGTGAGGTGGGACACCACCGCTGCAGTTGTGGGGCACCCGGGGGAGATGTAGTGGCAGCTTGATGTTAACCCCTCCATGGGTAGGGATGGTTGCCCCGGGGCCCAGTGTCTTTGTGCAGGGTATAGCAACGGCAAGGGCCAGCGCGCCCGAGCAAGCAGGGGGATGTTTGGTTACTCACAGTAAATGAATCACACGAGTCTTTTGGTAAACCAAGGTGCTGGTGGCCAGCCGCCGCGGCTGGTTACATTCAGGTCCCCCACCCCAGCTGGTGGTCACTGTTCTTTTCCTCTGCACTTGTTTTGTGTATGGTGGACTGCCTGATCTGGAACTCAGGAGTCCGCTCCCAGCTGGCTGTGGCCTAAGGAGCTGTGCCCTTATCCCTATCTGTGGGCTGTTGTCTTCTTTTAGGGACTTTGGGTGGGACAGGACCTATAATCCTGCCCTCAATTGGTTAATTAGCTAGGCCGCTGGTTTCGGTCCTGGCTTCAGAGAGTACCCCCTCTGTGCTACGGTTTTTGAGTCAGTTCTACGTGTCGGAACCGGCGGGCTACAACCCTGTCCCAGTCCACCTCGGATCTGTCGAGCCGTCTTCCCATCTTCTGCTGACGGAGACAACCGTCTGCCACATAGCCAAAGGCACCAGGGCTCCGACCCTGGCACCGTTCAACTTGAACTTCTTCTGCTGGAGCTACACCTAGCTCCAGCCCACACTCCTCTCAACTTGAACTACAAAACTCAACTGCTTGTTTTCCCGCCCCGGGCTGCCTAGACCCCGGGGTGGGCGTATCCAACCACCTGGTCCCGCCCACTGGTGTGCCTATCTTTCCCTAAGGGTTAGGTGACTAGGGTTTCAGGTCGGCTATGTGTTACCTAGGTGAGGGAAGGTGTTATGCGGGGGCCTATCTGTGACTACCTGGTTTTGCCAGGGCGTCACATTCCCCCTTGGTTTAATACAGACCGTCCGCGAGCTGTCCAACCACCAACATTTATTGAACAGGAACTGTAGAAAATGAAAAAGGGGTAAAACAGATTACAAGTATACTAACATATTTACATACTATTCTTCCCTTGCAGGAGGCACTTTTCTTAAACGTTGCACATTTAAAACCAGGACGGGACGGACCGGGTCCTTCTCACCTCACCACCACCCAAAACAACCTGCCCCCTGGTGCCACCGCTAAGCAATGGTTCGCCAAGTTTCGGGGTGTGCCGCCCCCGTGCCAGCAGCCGCCACTGCTCGGGTCCGGACCCACTGCGTGTGTCTGTGGCTCGAGGGATCCTCCGGACCCAGGGGTCACGCGGACATGCCAAATAAAAAGGGGGGGACGTAGATATACGGGGTAGGCCAGATTAAGTTCGTGGCGCCACCCACGGTGTGTGGTGAGGTGGGACACCACTGCTGTTGTTGTGGGGAACTCGGGGGAGATGTAGTGGCAGCTTGATGTTAACCCCTCTGTGGGTAGGGATGGTTGCCCCGGGGCCCAGTGCAGGGTATAGCGACGGCAAGGGCCGGCGCGCCCGAGCAAGCAGGGGGATGTTTGGTTACTCACAGTAAATGAATCACACAAGTCTTTTGGTAAACCAAGGTGCTGGTGGCCGGCCGGTTGCATTCAGGTCCCCCACCCGGGCTGGTGGTCGCTGTCCTTTTCCTCTGCATTTGTTTTGTGTATGGGGGGGACTGCCTGGTCTGGAACTCAGGAGTCCACTCCTGGCTGGCTGTGGCTTAAGGAGCTGTGCCCGCAGACGCTGGCCCGTTGGATCTATGGGCCCGGCGGTGGCCTTATCCCTATCGGTGGGTTGTTGTCTTCTTTTAGGGACTTGGGTGGGACAGGACCTATAATCCTGCCCTCAATTGGTTAATTAGCTAGGCCACTGGTTTCGGTCCTGGCTTCAGAGAGTACCCCCTCTGTGCTACGGTGTCGAGTCAGTTCTCCGTGTCGGTACCGGCGGGCTACAGCTCTGTCCCGGTCCACCTCAGATCTGCCGAGCCGTATTCCCGTCTCCTGCTGACAGAGACCACCATCTGCCACCTAGCCAAAGGCACCAGGGTTCCGACCCTGGCACCGTTCAACTTGAACTTCTTCTGCTGGAGCTACACCTAGCTCCAGCCCACACTCCTCTCAACTTGAACTACAAAACTCAACTGCTTGTCTTCCCGCTCTGGGCTGTCTAGACCCCGGGGTGGGCTTGTCCAACCGCTTGGTCCCGCCCACTGGTGTGCCTATCTTTCCCTCAGGGGGGGTGACTAGGGTTTCAGGTCGGCTGTGTGTTACCTAGGTGAGGGAAGGTGTTATGCGGGGGCCTATCTGTGACTACCTGGTTTTGCCAGGGCGTCACACTATGAGCTGTCCTGGGCCGAAGGTGTAATTGGAGAACAGCAGGGGTACTAGAACTGAACCTTGGGGGACACCTACAGATAGGGGTCGAGATGAGGAGGTAGTGTGAGAGAGGGGGACGCTGAAAGTCCAGTTCATTAGATATGAAGTGATCCAGGATAGTGCCAAGTCTATGATACCAAATGATGAGAGAATCTATAGCAAGAGGGAATGGTCCACAGTGACAAATGCAGAGGAGAGGTCTAGGAGGACAGAGTAGTGTTGCTTGTTTTTGGCGGTTAGTAGGTCATTTATGACTTTAGCTAAGGCAATTTTAGTTGAATGGTGAAGCCAGATTGTAACCAGTCCAAGAGGGAGCAGGAGATGAGGTGGGAGGACAGTTCAAGATGGACATACTGTTCCAGTAGTCCATTATGAGGCATAAGGAAGAAGCGATATGGGGTGATAGCTAGACACAGAGGATGGGTCAAGGGAGAGCTTTTTTGTGGATGGATGTGATCAAGGCATGTTTAAAGCATGAGAAGAAGACACCAATTGTTAGTGATAGTTTGAATAGATTGGTTAGGGTTGGGATGAAGACTGTAGTGAGGTTGGGGATGAGGTGAGAGGGGAGCGGGTCAAGTGCACAAGTGGTGAGGTGACCTGGAGAGAAGAAAGGAGAGCTGATCTTCTGTCATAGTATAGAACCTGATTATGGAGGAACAGGGTTCAGTAGTTATGGGCAGGGGCTGCGGTGACTGTGGGCCAAAGCTTTATCTGATGTTTTTGATCTGCTTGAAGAATGAGGCAAAGTCTTCAGCTGAGATGAGAGGGAGTGGTTCTGGGGGATGGAGGAGACAATTGAAAGTGTTGAAGAGCAGTTTAAGGTTGTGGAACAGGGAGGATATGAGAAATGAGAAGTAGGTTTGTTTTGTGGCAATGAGTGTGTACTTGAAATTAGCATGGGAATACTTGTATGCAATGAAGTGCTAGGTGGAATGGGATATTTTCCATCTCTGCTCAGCAACCCTGGAGGTTCGCCTCAGTTCTTTATTCAGGCTTGTGTGCTGGGGTTGCCTGTTGATTGTGTAAGTTTTGGTATGCATTAGGGAGGCGGCCAAATTGAAAGCGTTAGTTATTTTGGTGTTATAGAAAGTGGCAGCAGCATCTGCATTGTATAAGGAAGCATGACTGTAGGAGGGAAAAGGAACTCAGAGTAAATATAAATCAAGGTGTTTGAAATTCCTGCGAGGGAGTGTAAGTTTGTGGAGTGGGGGTTGAGTGCTAGGTGAGGAGAGGGAAGAGAATGTAAGTAGATTGTGGTCATACAGGGGGAGAGGGGAGTTTGAGAGGTTAGATAGGGAACATGAGGTCCAGTGTGTGGCGATCTTTCTGAGTAGCTGCGGAGGACCATTAAGTGAGTCTGAGGGAGCAAGTGAGTGTTAAAAGTTGAGTGCAATAGAGTAGGAAGTGTCAATGGGTATATTAAAGTCGCCCAAGATGATAGTGGGGATGTCAGTAGAAAAGACATCAAGTAGCCAGGTGGTGAAGTGGTCAAGAAAGGTGGAGGTAGGCTCTGCGGGAGAAAAATGACAGCCAGTTGGAGGTCGAAGGGGAAGTAGATGCAGATGGAGTGCACCTTAAAAGAGGGTTGAGTAATGGCGGGTGGCTGTGGAATTGGGGTACAGGAGCACCTATCAAACAGGAGAAAGCCAGTTCCTCCACCATGCTTAATGCTGGGGTGGGCAGAGTGAGAGAGATGGAAACCATCATAAGAAAAAGCAGCTGGAGATGCTGTGTCAGAGGGGTGAGGCAGGTTTCAGTGATGCCAAGGAAGGATAGTTTGTTAGTGATGAAAAGGTCATGGATGTACGAACGTTTGTTGCAGACAGAGTAAGTGTTCCATAGAGCTCCTGTTAGAGTGACTGGGAGAGTGGGGATGGGTGAATGGGTATAAGGTTAGTAGAGCTGTGAGAATTTGGGATAGATCTGTTATGGGGTTTATACCTTACAGACGATGGACTCATCATGTATCTATGGACTTTATTACTGACCTTCCTTCGTCTGCTGGTATGATGGTGATCTTAGTAATGGTGGATAGGTTCAGTAAAATGGCACACTTCATCGCCAAAAACGTTTCCAAAAAGCTTTCCCTATTGCAAAAATGTTTGCTCATGTGTTTGTTTCCGAGATTGTGAAGGTTCATGAGATTCCCTCCAATGTGGTGTCAGATTGGTGGACCCAGTTTGTCTCTAAACTTTGTTCTCGTCTGGGGGTACATTATATCTTTTTCCTCAGCGTTCCATCCCCAATCCGACTGCCAGATTTAATGCTTGAATCAAAGTGTAATCAGGAAAATTGGTCATCTTACCTACCCTTGTCTGGGTTTGTGTTAAATATTCAGTTGCAATGAGTCCATTGGCAAGCAACCTTTTTATGGTGCCTATGGGTTTCACCCTCAGTTTTGTGCATTCAGTAGGCAAGGGTCTTCGAAGGTTCTTGGGGAGGAACGATTTTCCTCATCGCTCTTTTCTATTTGGCATGGAGTACTGAATAACCTTAGGACTATGAGGGATTTTGATTCACCTGATGCTCCATTCTGTCATTTGTTATTGATCTGGTGTTTATAGATATTTGTGTATATTTGTGATGCCCTTGTTGTTTCCAGGCAACTTTTTTGTCATGAATTAATATTAACAAAGTATGTAGTATATATTTAGACCTTGTTTCGTTTTTTCTTGTTGGTTTTATGTATTTCATCGATTGGTCATAATTGTCCTTTAACCCTTGTACTTATTTCCGTCTTTCTATTTTAGGTAAACACCAGTACAATCTTACTTTGTAAGTGTAGGAATGGTTTCAATTTTTGACTATTTTCATTTGCTATGGGGATAAGTACAATTGCATGGCTGACAAAAGATGTTCATCAGGTCTTGACCTGTGTGTGTGAATGATTCCGTATGGTTGTCCACTAGGAAAATCAAGTTGAAAGTTCCATCTTGGGAAACGGGACCTTGGTTCATCATTCCATATAAGGTGATTACCGTCATTAACTTTGTGGCCTTTCGGCTTCAGCCAACCCCAGCACTTAAAATACACAACATTAAGAGTCAAGTCATTACTCAAGAATTATGTCACTTCTGAAGAGCCGTCACCTTTAGTGCCACCTCCAGTTATTGTTGACGGGAACTTAGAGTTTCTGGTGGCAAGAATTGTGGATTCTTGCCTTGTTCACAATTCTCTCCAATATTGGGTGCACTGTAGGGGTTATGGCCTGGAGAAAAGGACATGGGTACCGGCATCTGAACTGAACATCAGTAGATTAGTGAGCTCAATCCATGTGTCTCATTCAGACAAGCCCAGTCCAGAGGTCCCTTATAGAAGGGGGGGTGGGTACTGTCATGGGTGTGCCAACTCTGGGGGAACCTCTGGCAAGTCTGGGACCATAAGGTCACAGCACTTTATGGTATGCAGGTCTGCAGTTTACGTTTATATGAATTTGCTTTCTTTTGGTCCTGTAGGGGTTAATGACTCTTTCCTTTCTGGCTAGCCTTTGGAGCATTAATCTCAGATGGAGCTCTTTGTGACCACCCCCTTTCCTATAAATAGTCAAATTGTCACTTGTCTTAACAGCTGATGCCGGTTATAGATTCTCATATGTAAGCTGTCCACTTTGGAAGGAGACAGTCTTTGCAAGAAACGGAAGTTTTGTGACAATTGCAGCTGTGGTCTTAGCTGCTTTGGAGTTGGTTGGAGAGTTTTCCTTATTGTGTCTATGTCTGCTTTCCTACCCTTGTGTTGGATTATTGCTTTGATGAGACTAGTGCTCTCGCCAGTTTTCTCATTAGCCAGGGTGAGTTCAGAGTAAGCAGGGGCCTAAGCACGTGAACGGCAACGGGCTAAAAGAACCCATGTAGGGACATTAGGAAGTGCAGGAATCAGCCTCAGATTGAGTGTAGAAGGTGACCCCGCACCCCTCTCCTTTCACCAGGGCCCACCATTGTATTGTGTTTACAATGAACACTGTTTGTTCTGGAACTCGCTAGGGGTGACAGCTTGATACTAAATACTATAAAAGTGTTTTAATTCTGCATATTCTGGGATAGCATAAAGATTATAAAATTGCTACAATATTATGTAAGTATTTTTTTTTACTTTATATATTTTTTAGAAGTCTCAAAGCCCTCAGAGAACACATGATATGCAGAACGGAGTGAGCACAAAAGAAGGCTCACATATGTGTAAGTATTTGAACAAGTAACAAAAATATATTTTTTTTATTTTATATATATATATATATATATATATATATATATATATATATATATATATATATGTATATAGTAACCAGATTTCACAATACAGACTGCATACAATATGAAATACTTCTCTTAGACCTGATGGGACTGATATACGGTAATTACTTGGAAAACTCATGTAAGAATGGCTGTACAATCCTTATATTAAAAATAGCTTTTAATTCAGTCTTTACACATACAGCCAGACTGCCAACTACAGCTTGTACTGAGCAGTTTGAGATCTCAGCAGCAGGGAGGCGATATACTGAGAAGTTGTCAATCAATTAGGATATTATAAAAGTATTCTACACCATTCTGACATTTTATCAAGGGACAAAAAATAATGACTGTCAGGACAGAAGAAACTCTTAAAGTTGAATTATAACTGTTATTAAATACAGATATTGTAGAACAAAGAAGAAATAAACCAAGAAAAGTTCAAGAAAGTCCCAAAAAAGAAACTAACTCCACAATGTATTCTTCGGATAACTCAAGAAAGATGGGGAAAGAGGATTTACATTCAGATGCCAACAAGCACATGACGTCCTCACAAGAATCGGAAAAGAGTGACAAAACCTTCACAAATGGTCCTGTAAAAAAGTCAAAAGCATGTGTTATCTTATAATGTGCAGATTCTCACATTGAGGCCTCATTCGGACATTAGTGAATCACAAGAGTTTTACTTCTGTTTTTCTCAGATCAAATACATAACTATTAAAGTTCACATGTCCTTGTTTCTTTGCAGACTTATTTGTATTTTTATCTACACGCCAAATTACCCTCACAAGTCTATGGGTCCTCCAAAATCATGGACCGCACACGGATGACATCTGTGTATTGGTGCGCTGTCTGCTGTCCGTGTGCTATCTGTGATTTTTACACTGTAGCATTTATTATTTTTTTTAGCAAATAAAAGTCTGGTGATAAAAACTGACATTTACCAAATACTGATGAAAATCTGATCCAGCTAATTGGTAAATTGGTCAGTTTTTTCACATTTGTGGAAAAAAAATGGACTTCTGAATGAGGCCTGGCCCTTAAAGGGAACCTGTCATGTCCCTTGTGCGTTCTAACCTAGTAGCAGTGTGATGTGTGGCCTAGTAACGCCTTCCTACACATCCCTGTGTTGTAATAGTGCATAATATGAATGTATAAAAACATGTTTTATTACTTATGTGTTCGTATGTAAATGAGCAGAGGATCTAGTCCCCATGGGCGTCGCATGACCCTGTGGGCGTTTGCATGTTTTCTGTGGTACCACGTCCCTGTGGGTGTGATACCATGGATTTACATGAGCGACATCCCCATCGCTCCTTGAGATCCCACGCGTGCGCGCGCTTGCCATTCCTGTAGCCTTGTTATCCGGGTGCTTACCTCTTGGCTTCAGATGTGCACTGCGCATGCCCAGAAGACTCCTGAGGATTCCGGTCATGCGCAGAGCGCATCTGAAGCTGGCAAGTAAACAGCCGAGACAGCACATGACCGGCACTACAGGAGTCTTCTGAGCATATGCAGTGCGCGTCTGAAGCCGAGAAGCAAGCACCCGGATAAGAAGGCTGCAGGAATGGTAAGTGCGCACGTGCGGGATCTCAATGAGCGATGGGTTCGTCACTCATGTAAATCCATGGTATCACGCCCACAGGGGCATGATACCATGGAAAACATGCAAACGCCCATGGGGCGAAGCGACGCCCAGGGGACTAGAGCCCCTGCTCATTTACATACCGAACACATAAGTAATAAAAACATATTTTTATACATTCATATTACACACTTTTAGAACACAGGGATGGGTAGGAAGGGGTTACTAGGCCACACATCACCCTGCTTCCAGGTTAGAACGCATAAGGGACCTGACGGGTTCCCTTTAAGAAACTACAAATGCGCAGTTTATGAAATATGTGTTAGGTTTTGTATTATTTAACCACTTAAATATGATTTATATCAAGTGAAGTAGAAATTGAATGTATATTACTAGCATGTAACCTACAGATTATGCATCACCATATTTGTATTACTGTAACACTGATCTCTAAATGTAAATTTTGTATAAATGAGCATTTTTCAAGCATATCATTGTGTGGGACTTTCATTTTAATACCCTCAATATTTATTCAGCTGCACTGGCGAGCAATCAGCAATCTATTGCCTATCCTTCGGATACATGATAACTTTGATACTAGCTTCAAACATTCTTTGAAGGGAATCTGCCACCAGGTTTTTGCTACATCCTCTGAGAACAGCATAATGTAGTAAAATAGACCCTGATTTCAATGATGTATTATTCACTGGGCTGCTTGCTGACGTTTTGCTAAAATCACTTATTTATCTTCTGCTTATTTATCTACCAGTTGTTTTAGTACTGAGCGCTATATAACGCCACCCACACCATTGATTGACAGCTTTCTGTATGCACTGTGCATAGGCAAAAAGCTGTGTCACAAGTGAAGGGATGGCTAGACAGGGAAACCTAGGCTGGCCATCTGACTGGGGATCCTGTGATGTCCCTCAGCTCAGATTTACACTTGATGGTAACGAGTTTGAGTCTCCAGCATGACCCTAACACCTATTCAAGGCCTGGTATAATTGCCCTCCCCCTCCTGCACCCAAGGGGTGAGTCGAGACCGTAGTCACAAACCCCACAACTAAACATGAACAGGGGAATAACCAAAACAGGTACATACGGCAATCAAACACAAAGGAGCGACTATATGTGCACAGGGGAAAATAACTTATAAAGAGAGTAAGTAAACAGAAACTTCCACACTATACAATAAGCACAGCACAGATCACTAATATTGGATCACCACAATAAAACCAGAATCGCTGCACAAGCTGGAGCTATAATAGGCACTGATCACCAGAATCCAGAATCTAATATAGGAAGAAGACTGCTGTAATTCATAATTAGCAACCTGAGCTCCTAGCAGAGTTTCCCAGGTCAGCAGGAATTAACTCCTGCAGGACTAAGGAACAGTGCGCATGAAACAGCCGACAGCCAGCTCTGGCTGAACAACTAGGAAACATTAGGTTATTTGTTAGACTATGCAGTGTGAACAGAGCCTGAGGCTGCCATAACACCTAATGAGTTTGGAACTGAACATTACATGACAAGCTGCCAATCAGTGGTGGGGTGAGTTTATAGAGAGTTCTTAAATATGGAGGACTACACGGCCGCAGGTTTACTAGTCTTTTAGTGATAATCTCCTGCTGATAAAACTGATTTTATCAAAACTACAGCAAGCAACCCAGTAACCGATATATTGCTGGAATCAGTGTATCTTCCTTAATATTATTCTACGCTGAGATTAGGTTGCAAACCCTTGTGACAGCTTATGTTTAAAGATGTCTAGTTTCAGTAAACATTGAAGACAAGACTGAATGCATGGACCCAGTGATGGCAAGACTGGTTGGGTTGGGTGTCATTAGCTACATCCCTTCAGGTAAAACTGAATTTTTAAGTCTGCTCAATATGTGCCTTTAATATGCACAAAAATGGTATTAAAACAGAACATACAATTAAAATCTCTTATGGTTCACCAATTCTAGGGACACATAAGAAATGGCGTCATTGCACAGTATAGTTTGTATAGAAACACAAATATTACATCTCCTCCCAACCAAACAGTTGTGTGGGCAACGCCATGTACAAATTGCAGGTTGAGTAAGCCTAAAGGGATTGTAGGTTGTCATGTGTGCTTCTTGCTTTGGATTACACTGATAGAAGGCTTTGTAGGTAAAGTTTCAACATTATCAAACAGTTCATAGGTGTATCTATAACCACCATGCACAATACCATCTTGGAGAACCACGCAATACTGCATTCCCAATCATGAACTGGATGAGGAATTTGAATACATGTGAACCCTAAACTGTTTGTAAGGCCTCAGTCAGCCAATTTGTTGAGTACAAGAAAAAACTAGACCATCTTACATCAGTGTACTAGATCCTATTTTCATCCATGTTTGGTCCACATGTCAATTTTTACTATCAGTGCTGGTATAGAAGAACCATAAACTCTGGTTGAACACTGCATGAAATATGTTTGAATGGGACCTAAGGAGTGATCATGTATGCTACAGAATAAAAAGATGAGTCCAAGAATATATCATGTGATCCTTCAGAGTTCTTCAGAATGTCTTGATTAAAGGCTTATTCTCTTGAGCAGCTCACAACTCTGCAGTCTCCTTACTCCCTGGTTTCCTTGAGTGACAGTTCTCGTGATATGTAGAGCTATAGTATTAGTAGAATTAAAAAGTGTTTGGCACAAGTTCTGCTGTAATCCATTCACCTATGAGTGATTTGACTTGGAGTGTGTGCAATGTTATTACTGTATTTTCATATAGAGATATAAATACATTTGATCAAGCACACAGTTGTGATGCTGGGGGCTGGGGGATTGTGATTAAACAAAACTGATAAAAGCAGCTTGTCAGGAGCTGAAAGGGAGAAGAACAAAGATGAGCACCTAACTGTTGTATATAAATTATTGGACTGGAGAGAGGTGGCTTGAATGTTAAGAGTCAACTTCTAGTCAATTGGAATATAACTACTGTGCACATTTGGCCATTGTCTGTACAGGCTCTGGTGATCAAGCTCCATGGAAACAAGCTGTAAACAATGTAATATAAAAAAGTTCTAATTTCAGGAAAATGAAGAAGATTGAAACATAAAGTAAATTGCAAACTTGCTTATTTTCATGTTGTCTAATAAATTAAAGTAATTTAAAACTTGACAATACCCCTTTAATGGTTTCAATCAAATGTTGAAGATAAGGTGTGGTTCCTTCTGGCCAGCAAAAAAAAAAAAGTAATTTTACCACTTTCTTGGTGATTTATTTAATTTTACTTGTGCTATCTTTAATTTTTGGGGGAAGCGATACTGCCTCTTAGGCGGGCTTTGCACGTTGCGACATCGCAAGCCGATGCTGCGATGTCGCACGCGATAGTCCCCGCCCCCGTCGCAGGTACGATATCATGTGATAGCTGGCGTAGCGAAAATTATCGCTATGCCAGCTTCACATGCACTCACCTGCCCTGCGACCGTCGCTCTGGCCAGCGACCCGCCTCCTTCCTAAGGGGGCGGGTCGTGCGGCATCATAGCGACGTCACACGGCAGGCGGCCAATAGCGGTGGAGGGGCGGAGATGAGCAGGATGTAAACATCCCGCCCACCTCCTTCCTTCCGCATATCCTACGGAAGCCGCCGTGACGCCGGTAGGAGATGTTCCTCGCTCCTGCGACTGCACATACAGCGATGTGTGCTACCGCAGTAGCGAGGAACAACATCGGACTGTCGCATCAGCGTAATTATGGATTACGCCGACGCTGCACCGATGATACAATTACGACGATTTTGCGCTCGTTAATCGTATCATCTAGGCTTTACACACTACGATGTCGCATGCGATGCCGGATGTGCGTCACTTTCAATTTGACCCCACCGACATCGCACCTGCGATGTTGTAGTGTGCAAAGCCCGCCTTAAAGGGGTGGGTCACCCATATTTTTTATTTTCTAGATCGATATTACATTGAGAAACAATGTTTCTCTCAAATACCATATGTTGGCAATAATGCCTGTGAGAGGCGCTATTGCAGACCGCTGTTCCCCGCTCCATGATCCCCGGGCTCCGTGACCTCGGGGATCCGGTGACATCACGTCAAGTTCCAGACATGTCACATTACCGGCGGCTACAGTCTTGCTAACTCACTGGGCTGTAGGCGATGTTTCACCGCTCATCACAGCCCAGAGTGTCTCCTGCTTGCAGCGCTCTGCTGTGAGGGAGGAGGGAGCTGATGGGCTGTGACGAGCGGTGAAACACCGGCCACAGCCTATCACTCACGGACACTGTGGCTGACCACGGGTCAGGAACTTGACGTGACGTCACCAGATCCCCGAGGTCACGGAACCCAGGGGTCAGGCATGGGGAGCAGCGGTCTGCAATAGCGCCTCTCAATGGCACTATTGTCAGCATAAGGTATTTGAGAGAAACATTGTTTCTCGATATAATATCGATCTAGAAAATAAAAAATAAGGGTGAACTACCCTTTTAAGAATATTTCCCATTTTTCACTTTGAATAGGGCTATGCAGCAGTTTCTAGTGAGGCTACCAGCATATAAGCAGATGTCACAAGTGCCTTAATCTGAGGATGATTACTTGATTACTGTGTTGGCTTAAGGTACCGTCACACTAAGGGTACCTTCACACTTTAGCGATGCAGCAACGATCCGACCAGCGATCTGACCTGGTCAGGATCGCTGCTGCATCGCTACATGGTCGCTGATGAGCTGTCAAACAGGCAGATCTCACCAGCGACCAGTGACCAGCCCCCAGCCAGCAGCGACTTGCAAGCGACGCTGCGCTTGCACGGAGTCGGCGTCTGGAAGCTGCGGACACTGGTAACTAAGGTAAACATCGGGTATGGTTACCCGATGTTTACCTTAGTTACCAGCTCACACCGCTTAACTTAGCGTGTGCAGGGAGCAGGAGCCGGCACTGGCAGCGTGAGAGCTGCGGAGGCTGGTAACGAAGGTAAATATCGGGTAACCACCTTGGTTACCCGATGTTTACCTTGGTTACAGCTTACCGCAGGCTGTCAGACGCCGGCTCCTGCTCCCTTCACATTCAGGATTGTTGCTCTCTCGCTGTCACACACAGCGATGTGTGCTTATCAGCGGGAGAGCAACAATAAAAAAACGAACCAGCACTGTGTGTAACGAGCAGCGATCTCACAGCAGGGGCCAGATTGCTGCTCAGTGTCACACACAGCGAGATCGCTAATGAGGTCACAAAAAACGTGACTCAGCAGCGATCTCAGTAGCGATCTCGCTGTGTGTGAAGTACCCCTAAGCAACATCGCTAGCAACATCGCTGCTGAGGCACAACTTGCTAGCGATGTCGCTGTGTGTGACATCCAGCAACAACCTGGCCCCTGCTGTAAGGTCGTTGGTTGTTGCTGAATGTCCTGGACAATTTTTTAGTTGTTGCTCTCCCGCTGTGAAGCACACATCGCTGTGTGTGACAGCGACAGAGCAACAACTGAATGTGCAGGCAACAGGAGCCGGCGTCTGCGGACGCTGGTAACCAATGTAAATATCGGGTAACCAAGAAGCCCTTTCCTTGGTTACCCGATATTTACCTTCGTTACCAGCGTCCGCCGCTCTCAGCTGGCAGTGCCGGCTCCCTGCTCCCTGCACACGTAGCTGGAGTACACATCGGGTAATTAACCCGATGTGTACTGTGGCTAGGAGTGCAGGGAACAGGGAGCCGGCACTGGCAGTGTGAGAGCGGCGGACGCTGGAAATGAAGGTAAATATCGGGTAACCAAGGTAAGGGCTTCTTGGTTACCCGATGTTTACCGTGGTTACAAGCATCCGCAGAAGCCTGCTCCCTGCTGCCTGCACACGTAGCAGAGTACACATCGGGTAATTAACCTGATGTGTACTGTGGCTAGGTGTACAGGGAGCCAGAGCTAAGCGGTGTGCGCTGGTAACCAAGGTAAATATCGGGTTGGGTCCACGATATTTATCTTAGTTACCAAGCGCAGCATGCTTCCACGTGTAGCAACGCTCCAGCGATCCCTGCCAGGTCAGGTTGCTGGTGGGATCACTGGAGCGTCACGACCAGCGATCCCTATCAGGTTGTATCGTTGTTGGGATCGCTGGTAAGTTGTTTAGTGTGACTGGGCCTTTAGGCTGAATTCAGACATCAATTTCGTCAATGGACTGGAGCATTTTGCAACCAAGGATGTGTCTTTAGCCAGGTTCTTTGATGACAGCTTTGTGTTCTGGCAGAGAAATAGGAATTCCTATCTGGACTTGGGGAATAACAAAATCATAACATGATGGGATTGAAATTTCTGTGTGAGGTTGAGCAACAATCAATTTATTTTCTGAATGTTGAGTTCACAAATAATAAGGTGGGTATGTTGGATACTTAAAATCTTCAGAAAACCCACAGCAACAGCAGTCTCCTAAGATGGGAAAGCTGTCATCCAAAGCAACGCATGAGGGGAACACCAAAGGAACAGTATCTGTCTGAGGAGTTAACTGCTCACAACTTAGTTGTTTATTTATTTTTTAAATTTTAAAACAGACCTAGGGACTTAGGCTACTTTCACACATCCGGTTTTTTCTCTGCGGCACAATACGGCGCTCGGCAGACAAACCGCAACCGTTTTTTTCGCCGCTGGTTGCAGGTTTTTTTGCATAGACTTACATTAGTGCCGTATTGTGCCGCATGGGCTTGCGTTCGGTCCGGTTTTTGCCGCATGCGGCAGATTTAGCCGATGCCGCGGCCGGATGGAACGTTGCCTGCAAGGTTTTTTGGTCCGGCAAAAAAAAACGCATTGCGCCGCATCCGGCCGCTGCGGCGCATTTTTTCAATGCATGCCTATGGACGCCGGATGCGGCGCAATGCGGAAATAACCGCATCCAGCCGCCGCATGCGGTTTCTTCCACTGCGCATGCTCAGTAGCATGCCGCAATCAGAAAAAAACGGACTGGCCGCATGTAAAAACGTATGCAAAGGATGCGATGCACTGCTCAAACCGGATGTGTGAAAGTAGCCTTACACAGTAAGGTTATGTAGATGACAGTACACATACAGAACCCTCAGGACATTCTATAAGATGGCGTTCAATAGAGATAGATGATTATTATTGCCCCTATCTCTCATGGAGTTGATTCCAAGGGTATGTTCACACGCGGCACTTTTTTTTTTTTTTTTTTTTTTACCACAAACGCACTGCATCAAAAACGCATAAAAAAAGCAACGTTTTTACCACGTTTTTACCACGTTTTGCCCAAGGTTTTTTTTAAGTCAAATCTATTGACTGGAAAGGCTCAAAAATGCTGGAAAAATGCAAAAAGAATTAACATGCTGTATCTTGGGTGCATCTTCAAAAACGCAGCCAAGATGCAGCCAACAAAAGATGCCCAGTGTGGACAGGTAAAACAAAATCTCATACACTTTTTTGGGAGAAGGAAATGAATGCATTTAGGTTGATCGTTATGACCTCAAAAACACACCAAAAATGCAGCAAAAGATGCCCTGTGTGAACTTAGACTAATGCGGCAAATACGTGTTCGAATCTACAGGTCAGTGGTACTTTTGAAATGAGTGCATCCATAGAAGATGTATTGTGGAAAAATATTGAGCTATTGACTGTGAAACCCCCAGTCACTTTATGTGAATGTAGAAGTCTTAAAGGGAATCTGTCACCAGATTTGGTGACTATAAGCCACAGCAACCAGTGGGCTCATATATACAGTATTCTGGAATGCAATACGTTACGGTTCAATGTTCACCCGAACTTCGAACTGCTCCTGCTCCATCTTCATTCCCTGCTGTGATGCCTGCTTACTCTCCTGCACCACTTGCTCGCCGTTCCAGGCGCCTGGCTGCTAAGTGTCAGGTGTCCAGGACCTTTGCATGTTCTGAGGCTAAAGGCTACTTTACACACTGCGATTTCGGTCCCGATATCGCTAGTGTGGGTACCCGCCCCCATCTGTTGTGCGACACGGGCAAATCGCTGCCCGTGCCGCACAACATCGCACAGAGCCGTCACACATACTTACCTGTCCGGCGACGTCGCTGTGACCGGCGAACCGCCTCCTTTCTAAGGGGGCGGTCCGTGCGGCGTCACAGCGACGTCACTGAAGCGTCACTGAACCGCCGCCCAATAGCAGCGGAGGGGCGGAGCTGAGCGGGACGTAACATCCCGCCCACCTCCTTCCTTCTGCATAGCAGCCGGGAGGCAGGTAAGGGGAGCTTCCTCGTTCCTGCGGCGTCACACGCAGCGATGTGTGCTGCCGCAGGAACGAGGAACAACTTCGTTACTGCTGCAGTAACGATTTTTAAGAATGGACCCCCATGTCGCCGATTAGCGATTTTGCACGTTTTTGCAACGATGCAAAATCGCTTATCGGTGTCACACGCAGCGGCATCGCTAATGCGGCCGAATGTGCGTCACAAATTCCGTGACCCCAACGACTCCGCATTAGCGATGTCGCAGCGTGTAAAGCCCCCTTAAGTCCCTGTTTTTACCCCACCTGCACGAGTGGGTTCCCGCTGCGTCTCCTGGCTCTATGTGCGGGATTCGCGCTATTGCATATGCTCGTGACGTCACCAGTGACGTGGCGACCTCTGATTGGCCGTTGCTGATGTTACCGGTGATGCGGTGGCCTCTGATTGGCCGTCGATGACGTCATCTTGTGACGTGGCAGTCCCGCATTGACCATTGATGACATCACTGGTGATGTAGCGGTCTCTGATTGGCCGCTGCCGGTGCCATTGCTATCTGGTGCTGGACTTGGGGCAGGGCTTAGTCTTTAAAAGGTCCTGGATGACGCACATGGCTGCGCGTGTGTCATTTCAGCTCTGTAGTTGTGTCAGAGCAGTGCAGCCACATTGCGGCCAACGCCATTACGCCATTACAGTCTGGAAGTGGTAGGCAGGGTTAGGCGGCGATACCCGTCACACCAAGACAATGTGGTGAGGTACTGTTAGGGCTAAAGGAGAGAAAAGAGTATACCAACACACGGGATCACCACAATATTAACCAATGTATATTAAATTTTTATTAGGTTATTAAAGAACCAGAACACGAGACACATGTCTCCACACTGAAAAATTACTATAAGACACACAATGACACAAGTTAAAAACATTTAAAAAGCCATAGGCATAACAAACATGTCCGCCAGGAACCAGAAATACAATCATGTACAATTTCTTTATATATAATTATAGTAGGGGCACTCCAATCATTAGTATACAAGGCCCGTATCCGGTATAGAGAAATAGTAGATGTGAACAAGTGCACTAAAGTCCACAACAATGTATAATTAGCAGCATATGGTAAATTTTAACATGGAAACACTTGTGCAGATAAACACATCTCCAGTTATAGATGAGCAGTATAGGCTTTTATAGAAAATTACTAGAGTCTATATGGGCACAAGAACATCCCAGTGCTGTATGAGTGGTAACATATAGCGAATCATAAGATAGAGACACTTAGATTGTACTGATATACAAAACCTATGCTATATACATAAAATGATATAGATCCATAGCACAAAGTACATCCAGGTCCCCATCGATACACAATAGTGCTACAACCACAATATCTTCTCACAGGTGTATCCTGAAAAGAACGCCTATTAAGTGCAAGATGACATAAATTCAGAAAGCAATTCTATCTGCTCAGTAAAAATGCTCATATTATGCTGCCACATATAGCCAGAGTCCTGGATGCTTCAAGCTACCACTGATATATACGGTGCAATTGAGAACAGCAACCAGGCTACAGGCAATACAGACCCGGACCTATATCCATCATCCCATATAGTACATAGCAAGCATGCTGGTGGGGTGGATGAGAGGAGCGACCCAAGGGGTTCCTGGCATGGACACCCCACGCGTATCGCCACGTATCCAGTGGCTTCCTCAGGGGAAAAGAAGGCGATGTGACATGGCCATGTGTGTCCTTTTTAAGGAAGTGTAATCAGTGCTTACCCGCAGCTGCACGATTTTTCGTATTGGAGGTGAACCTCCGATGGCGGCCGCCATCTTGTTTGATCACATGATGTGGAGAGCGTCCTCCCCCATCTTCTACTGCGCATGCGCGAGTCAAATATCGCTTAGATAGACACAAAATGTGTTCAAGGAGCAGCGCTTCTCCTTGCTATCTATTAGCGAAATTTATAGCTGACAGATGGTTATTATATTTCCAAGCGCATCGCAATATGCTAATACCTTTAGTAGCACAGTCCATACTATGCGCATGCGCTGTTTAGATAGAGGGGAAAACAAAGATGGAGTATTAACCCCTTTGCTGCTGGAACACTTTAAATGTCAGCAGATTCGCTGTTTACTTTGAAGAAAATTTCTCAGAAGAGCACGGGCTAAAATAAGCAGAATGGCATATCCATTAGGAGAATTCTATCATGTATCACATCGATACTACATGCAACATGTCCATAAGCACCAGTGAGTCCTCCACTGGTTAATACAAGATGCCGACATCCATGACCCATAGAGTAAAGCTAGATAATTCCAGCTAACAGAGTTATATGATTCTTGACAAAAAACAGATCACCAGAAGATGGATAATATCAACCATAGGTCAAGGGAAAAAAGCGGTAAAACCGGTAAAAGTCACACAATATAAAGCTAGATAATACCAGCCAGTAGAGTTATGTGGTTCCTACATAGAACAGAAAATTAGATATCGAAAAATGGATCTAACGGACCCAACTTGGGGAAAATCATTAGGTGTTAAATGATAACGTATACACCAAGCATAATTATTTATGTAGTTCTTCCATAGAGAAGAACACCGGGTGTCAAGTAAATGTAATAGACCCAGCATAGAGAGAATTATTAGATGTTAGAGCATGACATATACACCACCCGTGCCCTGGTTCACACATGTCACACACAATACATCGTGGATACGTATAGATTCCCAACGACTACAACGTATTACCAAGGCATATAAGTTCCCATTGACTAGAGTGTGTTATCAAGGCATAGAGTTATGTTAGTTAGTATACGGTCAAAATGTTGTAGTACCAGATGTCTAAAAAAGACCAATAAGTATCCATCAGTGATGGCTCATACTTATAGCCATAATGGCATCCCCAAGGATACCATCAGATGTATATGTTTGAGATGTAAAGAACAAACAGAGATTGGAGTGGCACGCGGATTAGAACAGCATGCAAGAGTGACATGTATATAAGATATAAGATATCATCCAGAGGCACACGGGAGGTTAGTGAGATCTCATATAATTAACCCGAGTAATACCATCAGATGGAATTGCCATAAACTAGATTAATATATACGGTCAGTACAACCAGGTGGAATCCAATGAAACCAGAACAAAAAGCACAGGGGGAGCCCACTCTTTGCCACATACATGTGTGACACGAGAAATCTTATAAGATACCACATTAGTATTGTGAATAGCAAAAAACAATACTAGGGGTGCTCCCCACAGCTGAAGTAGCTTAATAACATCCCGGATGTCCTTGTAGTATAGCGTCTACTCCCACATTTCCCATATGCTCATCCGTCCATAATATGTATATTCAGGGTAAAGTCTCTAATATCCAACGACGATAAGTCTTGTCAGATAGAGAAGGGTCCTTTATGGTTCTTCATAATTCCCTGTTCCATGTTCTCTTCTTATCCTCTTCCTAGTTTCCCCATACATGATCTTCTAGATGGGGAAAAGGCAAATGGGCTTTAGTAAAAAATGGTGGAATTCATCAAATAGCATTATAGAACCCTGTATAGAGCAACTCCTCATTAAGACCATGTGGGGCTAGACTCTTAAGGGTATAAATCCACCTTGATTCTTTTTTAAGCAATTCTTTAGTAGCATTCCCACCTCTAATGTTCTGTTTGATTGAGTCCACAATGAGCACTTTGACTGTAGTATACCGCCCTTTATGGTGCATAAGAAAATGGGAGGCTACTGAGGTCAGCACCTTACCCTTTTTCAGGTCGGTTTCCGCTGTATTTATGTTGGAGAAGTGTTGTTGTATCCTCTTCCTCACTTCCTGTGTAGTTTCACCGACGTAGATTTTCGGGCAATCGCAGACAAGGATATAGATGGCATTCCTCGTACGACAGTTGTAATAGGATCCGCAGGTGATTCGTCTAGGAAAGATCAGTAAAGAGATGGAATCACTTGCCAACATGTATGGACACACTGTACATGCCCCACAGGGAAATGTGCCCTTTAGTCTTATGCCCGTTCCCAAACTTTGTGTTGGTCTTGAGAAATGGCTCTTGGAGAGGATACCTCTCAGATTCTGGGCACGTCTTGCTACTAAATTAGGCTTATCTCCAATAAAAGGGGTCAGTTTTTTATCACTCAAAAGTATGTCCCAATTATCTTGTAAAAGTCCATATAGATCTTGCCATTGATTATGGAAGGGGGTGATAATACTCACTGTGGTTCGCTTATTTCGTAGTCTTGGTTGTAATAGAGTATGTCTTGTCATAGTTCTACAGGCCTGTAGAGCTCCGGAGACCACTTGTTTTGGATATCCCCTTGCGCGAAATCTGTTGGTTAGATCAGAAGCGTGTATTTCGAAATCAGATTTGTCACTGCAATTTCTTTTTACCCTCATAAATTGGCCTTTGGGTATCCCGTTCTTGACATGAGTGGGGTGGAAACTATCATAGTGTAAAAGGCTGTTAGTAGCCGTTGGTTTACGATATAATGTGGTAGTGATGTTCTCTCCTACTCCCTTAGAGACTCGCAGGTCCAAAAATTCCACCGTCTCCCTGGCTATGCTGGAGGTTAGCCGAATATTAAGAGTGTTATCATTCAGGGTGGCAATGAAATTTTCACAGTCCCCCCGAGATCCAGACCAAAAGAACAGGATATCGTCTATATATCTGAACCACCGTATCACATGGGATTTATAGTGCTCCAGGATGTACACCTGTGTCTCCTCCCACCACCCTAAAAAGATATTAGCATAGGGTGGCGCACAGCACGCCCCCATAGCGGTCCCAGATGTCTGCCGGTAATATTTTCTATCGAAGACAAAATAATTTTTATCCAATACCAGATGGAGAAGGTCTAGGACAAAGGAATCGTGTCTTCTATTGCCGGTGGTTCTACGGTCCAAATAATATGACACTGCTCGTAATCCTGCCTCATGGTCAATTGAAGTATACAAGGCTTCCACGTCAAGTGTTACCAACAAAGTACTAGATGGGACTTTAAGTTTGGTGAGCTGTTCAATTAGATGGGTAGAGTCTCTAACGTAAGATGGTGAGGATTGCGCCAAAGGCTGGAGATAAAAATCCAAATATATGCAGGGCCTCTCGAACATGCCACCAATTCCTGACACTATTGGTCTGCCCGGAGGTTCCGGGCGACCCTTGTGAATTTTAGGTAACATATAGAAGGTGGGTATAACTGGGAACTTGGTTGTTAAAAAGTTCCTTTCCTTCAAGGAGATTATGTCATGTTCGTGAGCCGTAGAAAGCAATCCATCCAGTTTCTTTTTGAAAACACAGGTAGGGTCGGAAGGTAATACCGTATAACACTCAGTATTAGAGAGTTGTCTCATAGCCTCTCTTAGATACATCTCAACTGGCATCTCTTTACTGATCTTTCCTAGACGAATCACCTGCGGATCCTATTACAACTGTCGTACGAGGAATGCCATCTATATCCTTGTCTGCGATTGCCCGAAAATCTACGTCGGTGAAACTACACAGGAAGTGAGGAAGAGGATACAACAACACTTCTCCAACATAAATACAGCGGAAACCGACCTGAAAAAGGGTAAGGTGCTGACCTCAGTAGCCTCCCATTTTCTTATGCACCATAAAGGGCGGTATACTACAGTCAAAGTGCTCATTGTGGACTCAATCAAACAGAACATTAGAGGTGGGAATGCTACTAAAGAATTGCTTAAAAAAGAATCAAGGTGGATTTATACCCTTAAGAGTCTAGCCCCACATGGTCTTAATGAGGAGTTGCTCTATACAGGGTTCTATAATGCTATTTGATGAATTCCACCATTTTTTACTAAAGCCCATTTGCCTTTTCCCCATCTAGAAGATCATGTATGGGGAAACTAGGAAGAGGATAAGAAGAGAACATGGAACAGGGAATTATGAAGAACCATAAAGGACCCTTCTCTATCTGACAAGACTTATCGTCGTTGGATATTAGAGACTTTACCCTGAATATACATATTATGGACGGATGAGCATATGGGAAATGTGGGAGTAGACGCTATACTACAAGGACATCCGGGATGTTATTAAGCTACTTCAGCTGTGGGGAGCACCCCTAGTATTGTTTTTTGCTATTCACAATACTAATGTGGTATCTTATAAGATTTCTCGTGTCACACATGTATGTGGCAAAGAGTGGGCTCCCCCTGTGCTTTTTGTTCTGGTTTAATTGGATTCCACCTGGTTGTACTGACCGTATATATTAATCTAGTTTATGGCAATTCCATCTGCTGGTATTACTCGGGTTAATTATATGAGATCTCACTAACCTCCCGTGTGCCTCTGGATGATATCTTATATCTTATATACATGTCACTCTTGCATGCTGTTCTAATCCGCGTGCCACTCCAATCTCTGTTTGTTCTTTACATCTCAAACATATACATCTGATGGTATCCTTGGGGATGCCATTATGGCTATAAGTATGAGCCATCACTGATGGATACTTATTGGTCTTTTTTAGACATCTGGTACTACAACATTTTGACCGTATACTAACTAACATAACTCTATGCCTTGATAACACACTCTAGTCAATGGGAACTTATATGCCTTGGTAATACGTTGTAGTCGTTGGGAATCTATACGTATCCACGATGTATTGTGTGTGACATGTGTGAACCAGGGCACGGGTGGTGTATATGTCATGCTCTAACATCTAATAATTCTCTCTATGCTGGGTCTATTACATTTACTTGACACCCGGTGTTCTTCTCTATGGAAGAACTACATAAATAATTATGCTTGGTGTATACGTTATCATTTAACACCTAATGATTTTCCCCAAGTTGGGTCCGTTAGATCCATTTTTCGATATCTAATTTTCTGTTCTATGTAGGAACCACATAACTCTACTGGCTGGTATTATCTAGCTTTATATTGTGTGACTTTTACCGGTTTTACCGCTTTTTTCCCTTGACCTATGGTTGATATTATCCATCTTCTGGTGATCTGTTTTTTGTCAAGAATCATATAACTCTGTTAGCTGGAATTATCTAGCTTTACTCTATGGGTCATGGATGTCGGCATCTTGTATTAACCAGTGGAGGACTCACTGGTGCTTATGGACATGTTGCATGTAGTATCGATGTGATACATGATAGAATTCTCCTAATGGATATGCCATTCTGCTTATTTTAGCCCGTGCTCTTCTGAGAAATTTTCTTCAAAGTAAACAGCGAATCTGCTGACATTTAAAGTGTTCCAGCAGCAAAGGGGTTAATACTCCATCTTTGTTTTCCCCTCTATCTAAACAGCGCATGCGCATAGTATGGACTGTGCTACTAAAGGTATTAGCATATTGCGATGCGCTTGGAAATATAATAACCATCTGTCAGCTATAAATTTCGCTAATAGATAGCAAGGAGAAGCGCTGCTCCTTGAACACATTTTGTGTCTATCTAAGCGATATTTGACTCGCGCATGCGCAGTAGAAGATGGGGGAGGACGCTCTCCACATCATGTGATCAAACAAGATGGCGGCCGCCATCGGAGGTTCACCTCCAATACGAAAAATCGTGCAGCTGCGGGTAAGCACTGATTACACTTCCTTAAAAAGGACACACATGGCCATGTCACATCGCCTTCTTTTCCCCTGAGGAAGCCACTGGATACGTGGCGATACGCGTGGGGTGTCCATGCCAGGAACCCCTTGGGTCGCTCCTCTCATCCACCCCACCAGCATGCTTGCTATGTACTATATGGGATGATGGATATAGGTCCGGGTCTGTATTGCCTGTAGCCTGGTTGCTGTTCTCAATTGCACCGTATATATCAGTGGTAGCTTGAAGCATCCAGGACTCTGGCTATATGTGGCAGCATAATATGAGCATTTTTACTGAGCAGATAGAATTGCTTTCTGAATTTATGTCATCTTGCACTTAATAGGCGTTCTTTTCAGGATACACCTGTGAGAAGATATTGTGGTTGTAGCACTATTGTGTATCGATGGGGACCTGGATGTACTTTGTGCTATGGATCTATATCATTTTATGTATATAGCATAGGTTTTGTATATCAGTACAATCTAAGTGTCTCTATCTTATGATTCGCTATATGTTACCACTCATACAGCACTGGGATGTTCTTGTGCCCATATAGACTCTAGTAATTTTCTATAAAAGCCTATACTGCTCATCTATAACTGGAGATGTGTTTATCTGCACAAGTGTTTCCATGTTAAAATTTACCATATGCTGCTAATTATACATTGTTGTGGACTTTAGTGCACTTGTTCACATCTACTATTTCTCTATACCGGATACGGGCCTTGTATACTAATGATTGGAGTGCCCCTACTATAATTATATATAAAGAAATTGTACATGATTGTATTTCTGGTTCCTGGCGGACATGTTTGTTATGCCTATGGCTTTTTAAATGTTTTTAACTTGTGTCATTGTGTGTCTTATAGTAATTTTTCAGTGTGGAGACATGTGTCTCGTGTTCTGGTTCTTTAATAACCTAATAAAAATTTAATATACATTGGTTAATATTGTGGTGATCCCGTGTGTTGGTATACTCTTTTCTCTCCTTTTGTCTTACATAAATTTTGTATACCAGGTGATCCCACTGGGTAGTGCCCTTCCTCTCTCCTTTTGTCGTACTGTTAGGGCTAGTCACCCCGCTTCTCCTCCACCAATCCAGTCTTTAAGTGGCAGCTCAGTGGAGTTAACTGAGCTGTATCTCCTGTCCAGGTGTGCCCTGTTCGTGCACAGACAGTCACCTGCAGGATCCTCTCTGTGCTGTTAACAAGAGAGGTCCTGTTTGCCGGCATGTGTCACGTTAACACCGCCTTGTAGGTTTTGTGTTCTCTGAAGCTGTGTCGTCCACTCGTCCTTCTGTAGTGTTACCACCTGCTCAGGGGACCTTGGGAGATGTTAGAGCTTATATTAGTTTTGGCTCTAACCGTCCTCCCGCGCAACACAGTATATAAGAGCTCAGTGGTGGTAGTGTCGCGGGTGGAGGGGACGCGCTCGCCACGCTCGGGTCCGGGGCTTCTGCTGCTGCTGCTCGGTGGCTCGAGCAGTGAGCCGGACCCGGGGACTCGAGCAGCGCTCCTCACCCATGAGTGAAAAGGGATGGTTTGTTTGGGGAGAGAGTTCGTGACACCACCCACTGGACGTGGTGATGATGGCACCACCGCTGCTGGTGACGGGGATCCCGGGAGAGATGGTATGGAGCAGCTAGGATGTTGTCCCCTCCGTGGGTAGGGGGGTTGGTGATCCCGGGGCCCGGTGGTGTAATGGGGAGGCTGGATGGCTGGGGTGCAGGGTTGCAGGGACAGCGTGGCGCGGTGCCAGACGGCACTGGTGTACTCACTCAGACAATCAATGACAGAGTCTCTGGCAAACCAAAACGGCCGGATGGACGGGTCCCGCAGCCGGCTGCAGTGTTGTTGTGCTCTCCCCGGACAGGTGATGGTGGCTGTCTTTCCCTGCACCTTTTAGAATGTTCTGACTCCTGTGGTTGCCCACCGGAAGTCCGCTGCCAGGCGTATAGGTGCCGTAGGAGCCCATTTTGCCCGCAGGCGCTGGCCCTTGGATCTCTAGCCTGTGGTGGTGGCTGTATATCCTCTCGGTGTGGACTGTTGCCTTCTGTCGGGTCTTGGTTGTTGGGAAACCCCTGGGGTTCCTGTCACACTCGGATTTGACTATTGTCGGCGGCTCCAAGCCTGGTCGGGGTCCGATGGCCCTGCCTGTGTGCTTAGCTTCACTCCACTCCCCGGTTCGGTACCAGTGGGCCACCGCCCAGCCCCGGTCCTACGGCTCTGCAGAGTTCCGCTAACTCCTGCAGACGGCCACCACCGTCTGCCAACCTTGCTGTCAGTGCCTGGGCTCCGACCCAGACACTTGCAGTTCGTGTCCTCCTACTTTCACCTCCAAACTCTATCTACTGCTTTTCCCGCCTCCAGGCCTGTGAACTGCCTGGCTCTGCCCCACCTGGTGTGGACATCAGACCCTGGAGGGAGGCAACAAGGGTTTTTGGTTGACTGTTGTAACTGTCTAGGGTGGGGGGTGTGTATGTTGGTATGTATGTGACTACCTGGCTAGTCCAGGGCATCACAGTAGCCGCAGCTTATAGTCTCCAAATGAGACAGGTTCCCTTTAAACATCGATTCATGAAGAGTCATTTTGCTCCCCTTTGTCCGCCAAGAATAAGAATGGATAGGAAAACCCCGAGGTGTTTAAGATGTAGAAATTGTCTTTCTTGTCAATATTTGTGAGCAAAAATTTTACTTGCACCACTATGGGACATTCGTATAAGATATGCAATTTCATTTATTCTAAATCTACTAGTGTTATGTATTCGGCAATCTACCCTTGCCCTAAAAATGATTTATGAAAGACTAGCAGGGAATATAGATGCACAATTTGTGAATATATTGGAGAAACCAGCTATCAGTGGGATACTCAGATTTGAGGCCTATGTAGGCGGTCCATCAGGAATGGAGTTGGTGAGATCCCTAGTGAGAGGTGAGATGAGATGAGAATAAACTACTCTATAAGGAATCCAAGTGGATGTTTAGGATGGAATTTGTGCAACCTAAGTGCATTACATCTGAAATAAAAAAAGATAAAAATAAATTAGCCCTATATGTGCTTTATTTAATTTAAACAACTTGCTTTGTCCCAATTATAAATTTCTTTATTTGTTATTATTTTATTCTGTCTAAAAACAGGCAGTATATAGCCAGATTACGAGCAAGATGCATTCTGTAGATTTGTTTGTAACCCTGATATGTATGTAAGTCGGAACAGAGCCGGGAAAGCCCCCCAAAAAACTAATACCTCATCATTGACTGCTTTTGCCACCCTGCTGCTCGCTAATTGTTCCTCTTAAGTTTTCAGGCATGCCACATTTCCAAGCCTCTTTACTATAGCCAAGGACTTGAGTCCAGGTCTCAGAGGTCACTGCACATAATGTCGCAAATTATGATATGCAGTACCCTCTGGTGCTTGGATGGAAGTCTTGGAGATGTGAAGCGTCACAGTGGAAGAAATAGGCCAGAGATGTAAGCATTAGATTTTTTTTTAACCAATACTCACCTTGTATTCCTATCCTCTTCTTTTAGTCATCGTGGCCGCAATCCTGGCCTCTTCAATATAGGCCAGGTCTTCTGGCCACATCCATGCCAGAGCATATTGCACATCATACGTTTGTGATGATGTTTCAACCTTAGGAAGTTCAGTGAGCTCTGATCTTGACATGCAAAGAAGAGGACCTGACAGTGACCGGAAAGTTACATAGTTACATAGTTACTTAGGTTGAAAAAAGACCTAGGTCCATCTAGTTTAACCTTCCTCCACCAGTTCTACATTTAGTCACTAAGTCATTTATAACCAACAATGTTTTGTGTACTGAGGAAATCATCCAGCCCTTTTTTAAAAGCTGTTATAGTATCTGCCATTACTACCTCTTGTGGTAGGGCATTCCACAGTCTGACTGCTCTAACTGTAAAGAACCCTTTCCTATTTAGCTGTTGGAATCGCTTTTCTTCCACTCGCAGTGAGTGCCCCCTGGTCCTTAGTACTGTCTTTGGAAGAAATAAGTCATGTGCCAGTCCTTTATATTGACCACACATGTATTTATGCATATAAATGAGATCTCCTCTGAGACGTCTTTTTTCTAAGCTAAACATATCTAACTTTTTCAACCTGTCATCATATGGGAGGCCTTCCATTCCTTGTAATAGTCTAGTTGCCCGCCTTTGAACTGACTCTAACTTCTGAATGTCCTTTTTAAAATGTGGAGCCCAAAACTGGATCCCGTATTCCAGATGTGGCCTTACAAGTGATTTATAGAGGGGTAACAATACGTTGGGATCTAATCTCTCTTTTTATACACCCTAAAATCTTGTTTGCTTTTGCAGCTGCTGCTTGACATTGAGTGCTGCTGCTCAGCTTATTTGTAATGAGAATACCCGAGTCCTTCTCCTGTTCTGTAGTCCCGAGTTTACTTCCATTTAATGTATACGCAGCTATAGGATTACTCCTTCCTAGGTGCATTACTTTACATTTATCAACATTAAATCTCATTTGCCAAGTATCTGCCCATTCTGACATCTTATCCAGATCTTTTTGTAATATTGTACTATCCAGGTCAGTTTTTAATATCCTACATAGTTTGGTGCCATCGGCAAAGACTGACACTGTACTATCAATCCCATCCACAAGGTCATTAATAAAGAGATTAAAAAGAATCGCTCCAAGCACAGATCCCTGCGGCACCCCACTGCTGACTATAGCCCATTTAGAGAATGTACCATTTATGACTACTCTTTGTTTCCTATCTTTTAGCCAATTCCTTACCCAGTTGCATATTGTGTCCCCTAGTCCTTGCTTCTGGAGCTTTAGTATAAGGCTATTATGTGGTACAGTATCAAATGCCTTTGCAAAGTCCAAATAAATCACATCAGCTGCATTACCAATATCCAGGTTTGCACTTACCCCCTCATAGAACCCCAACAGGTTGGTTAGACACGACTTATCTTTCATGAATCCATGCTGTTTGTCAGTTATCATTATTTTCTGCGATTTTTGTTTCAGTAGCTAATTTTGCTTCTTTGATTTCTTTTTTACATTTCCTATTGATATCTTTATACTTCTGAAATGCTATTTCTGTATTCTCAGCCTTTAAGATTTTAAATGCCCTTTGTTTTTGTTTTAGTATACTTTGTACAGTCTTATTTATCCATAGTGGTTTCTTTTTATTCCTGGACATTTTATTACCAGAGGGTATACGTTTTTTACAGGACTCTTGTAGTATATCCTTAAACTTACCCCATTTATGTTCGGTATCCCCAGTTACCATGGCTTTGTCCCAATCTACACATTTAAGCTCTTCCCTTAATTTGTTGAAATCAGCTTTCCTAAAATTCCAGGTTTTAGCATTCCCCCTTTGAAATGTTCTATTGAATATTATGTTGAAGCTTACCATTAGTGATGAGCGAGTACTAAAAAGCTTGAGTGCTCGAAGCTCGGGCCGAGCCTCCCAAGATACTCGTGTACTCGGCCCGAGCACCGAGCCCAATGTTATCCTATGGGAGACCCGAGTATTTTTGTGAAATGACCCCCCGGCAGCATGTAGAAACCCTAAAAATGTCACAAAAGTCTCAGAAGAGTGCTCAAATGACATGGCATCAGCATGGGGAAGACCCCTTGAAGCATTTATCACTCAAAAGTCACAGCTGTGAACAATTTTGTCCAAGTTTTACGCCATTTTTACGGACTCACCAGAAAACCTTCCAAAATGACACCAAAATGAATTTTCATGGTGGAAATGTTAAGGGCACATACCCAATAGTGAGATAGAGCTGGTGTATGTTACTTTTTGAGATTAATACATGAAAGATTTTACATGAAAACCTTGTGTGGCACTCCGATGTCCAAAACGCACGTTTTGTGCTTTTTACTAGCGATGTCGGTCATTTTTTTTTTTTTATTCTATCTCCCTCAGTCCGTCGGTCTGTCTCTCTCTGTCTTGTCTGTCCCCCTCTCACAGTCTGTCGGTCAGTTCCCCCCCCTCTCTCTTACTTACCGTTCCCCGATCACTGCCGCGGCGCTGCACAGCTGTTCAAACTCCGGTGGCTTTTCCTCTTTTGAAAAAGCCGGCCGCTCATTAATCAATCTCCTATTCCCTGCTGTCCTGCTTTTCGGCGCCTATGATTGGTTGCAGTGAGACACGCTCCCACACTGAGTGACAGCTGTCTCACTGCACCCAATCACAGCAGCCGGTGGGCGTGTGTATACTGTGCAGTGAAATAAATAATTAAATAATTAAAAAAAACGGCGTGCGGTCCCCCCAATTTTAATACCAGCCAGATAAAGCCATACGGCTGAAGGCTGGTATTCTCAGGATGGGGAGCTCCACGTTATGGGGAGCCCCCCACCCTAACAATATCAGTCAGCAGCCGCCCAGAATTGCCGCATACATTAGATGCGACAGTTCTGGGGCTGTACCCGGCTCTTCCCGATTTACCCTAGTGCGTTGGCAAATCGGGGTAATAAGGAGTTAATGGCAGCCCATAGCTGCCACTAAATCCTAGATTAATCATGTCAGGTGTCTCCCCGAGATTCCTTCCATGATTAATCTGTAAATTACAGTTAAAAAACACACACACCCGAAAAATCCTTTATTAGAAATAAAAAACACCAACAAAGTCCCTCATTACCAATTTATTAACCCCGACAAACCCTCCATGTCCGGCGTACTCCACAGTCCTCCAGCGTCGCGTCCAGCTCTGCTGCATGGAAGTGACAGGAGCTGCAGAATACACCGCCGCTCCGGTCACCTCCACGCAGCTAATGAGATGAGTATAGCGATCAGCTGAGCTGTCACTGAGGTTACCTGGATCCAGCGGTGGATGCAGCGGTGGCCGCGGGTAACCTCAGTGACAGCTCAGCTGATCGCGCTACTCACCGCCGCTCCAGTCAGCTCCATGCACCAACTGAGGTGAGTATAGCGATCAGCTGCTGTCACTGAGGTTAATCGCGGCCACCGCTGGATCCAGCGGTGGCCGGGAGTTACCTGACTGACAGCAGCTGATCGCGCTATTCCCTTCATTAGCTGCGTGGAGGTGACCGGAGCGGCGGTGTCTTCTGCAGCTCCTGTCACTTCCATGCAGCAGAGCTGGACGCGACGCCGGAGTCCGTGGAGTACGCCGGACATGGAGGGTTTGTCGGGGTTAATAAATTGGTAATGAGGGACTTTGTTAGTGTTTTTTATTTCTAATAAAGGATTTTTCGGGTGTGTGTGTTTTTTAACTGTAATTTACAGATTAATCATGGAAGGAATCTCGGGGAGACGCCTGACATGATTAATCTAGGATTTAGTGGCAGCTATGGGCTGCCATTAACTCCTTATTACCCCGATTTGCCAACACACTAGGGTAAATCGGGAAGAGCCGGGTACAGCCCCAGAACTGTCGCATATAATGTATGCGGCAATTCTGGGCAGCTGCTGACTGATATTGTTAGGGTGGGGGGCTCCCCATAACGTGGAGCTCCCCATCCTGAGAATACCAGCCTTCAGCTGTATGGCTTTATCTGGCTGGTATTAAAATTGGGGGGACCGCACGCCGTTTTTTAAAATTATTTATTTATTTATTTTACTGCACAGTATAGACCCGCCCACCGGCTGCTGTGATTGGGTGCAGTGTGACACCTGTCACTCAGCGTGGGGGCGTGTCTCACTGCAACCAATCATAGGCGCCTGTGGGCGTGGAAAGCAGGGAATATGAGATGGCTGTGTACAGAGCACAGCGCGCCGGCCGGTATAAAGGCTCGGTCACGCTGTGCAGGCCAGCCAATCACTGCAATTCCACAACTAACAGGGCTGTGGCATTGCAGTGGTCTGCCAGCCAATCCCTGCATGAGAGCTGGCTCTCAAAAGAGCGCCAACATGCAGAAATGAAGACCACGAGTAAAGCACGAGTATTGCAAAATTACTCGGTACCCGCCGAGTAGCCCGAGTACAGTGATACTCGTGCGAGTACCGAGTAGTAACAAGCATGCTCGCTCATCACTACTTACCATATTATGATCGCTGGTGCCCAAGTGCTCCCGGACCTGTAGATCTGAAATTGTATCCAGTCTATTTGACAGGACCAGATCTAGCAAATTATCTCCCCTGGTCGGTTCACCTACCATCTGAGAGAGGAAATGGTCTTGAATAGTAGATAAGAACTTACAGCTTTTAGCAGAACCAGAAGATTCTATGTCCCACTGTATGTCTGGATAGTTGAAATCCCCCATAATAAGAACCCGATTATTATTATTAGCTGCCTTTTCAATTTGTTCCAGCATTTCACCCTCTATTTGTTGAGGTATGTTAGGAGGCTTATAGCAAAACTCCAATTAGCATTTTTCCATTATTCCCCTCCCCATGTACATTTACCCATACTGACTCTACATTGTTGCTGTTCCCCTCAATGTCATCATACAACACAGGTTTTAGGTTAGATTTAATAAATATACACACCCCACCACCTTTTTGGCCTTTCCTGTCCTTCCTAAATGTACTATAACCCTGTATGTTTGTCACCCAGTCATGGCTTTCATCCAGCCAGGTTTCCGTAATGCCCACCACATCATAATCCATGGTTGACATAAGAGTCTCCAATTCATTCATTTTGTTTGCAAGACTTCCTGCATTTGCCAGTAGACATTTAATCCCATTAACACCTTTATTACTCCTAGCCTCCCTACGTTCCTTGTATGTCCCATCCCCCCCTAATCCTTCATTGACCCCTACCGTATCACTGTCTCTATCTGCTCTCTCTCCCCTTATTTGCTCCACTACCCTCCCTCCCCCCCCGATCCTAGTTTAAAAGCTCCTCCATCCGTCTGACCATTTTCTCCCCCAGCACAGCTGCACCTTTCCCATTGAGGTGCAGCCCGTCCCTACCGTAGAGCCTGTAGCCGACTGAGAAGTCGGCCCAGTTCTCCATGAACCCGAACCCTTCCTTCCTGCACCAATTTCTAAGCCACATATTTATCTCCCTAAGCTCCCGCTGTCTTTCTAGTGACGCTCGTGGCATCGGTAGTATTTCTGAAAACACCACCTTGGAGGTCCTGGACTTCAGCTTCTCTCCTAGTTCCCTGTAATCATTTTTAAGGACCTTCCACCTGCCTCTAACTTTGTCATTAGTACCAATGTGCACCATGACCGCTGGGTTTTCCCCAGCCCCACCCAGCAATCTCTCTATCCGATCCGCAATATGCCGAACCCGAGCACCCGGCAGACAACACACTGTTCGGCATTCACGGTCTCGGCGACAGATGACCCTGTCTGTCCGCCTAATTATAGAGTCCCCTACCGCCAACATCTGTCTGGGCTTTGCTGCACTCCTATTTCCCTCCTTCCTACAGCAGTTGTTTTCCTGGTTGCTAGGAGCAACATCCTGCTGTAGTGACCCTAGTCCAGGCCCTTCATTCCTAATATCAGCCAAACAGGCATATTTACTAGGTTGTGCCAGGTCTGGACTAGGCTCCCTGACACTTTTCCCCCTACCTCTTCTTCTAACTGTTACCCAGCTACCTACCTCTGGGTCCTGATCTTCCCCACCTCCACCCTCCTCCATATCACTGGCCCCAGCCAGAGAAAGCTCAGTGAGCTCTAAACTCCTCTCCAGGATGCCCCTTAGTGTTGCAAGCTGCTTATTTAGATCAGTTACCTTGGCTTCCAAATACACAACATGCTTGCATCGAGTGCAGACATAGTCACCCTCGAACGGCTGCTCAAGGCATGCATACATCTGACAAGATACACACCTGGTAGCATTGTCCATGGAGCACCTATTAAATGGGGATAAACGTTAAAGTAGTAAAACAAAGAGAAAAAAAACAATGGAAAACGTATAAGGATAAATTCAAACTATGTAATTATGTTGAAACTATGCACTTATCTTAAATTCAGCACTTTACTTCAGTTCAGCACCTCGCACACTCAGCACCTCGCTTGCACTGGCTGGTTTATATAGATGTACAATGACTACCAGAAGCTGCTAGAAGCTTCTAGAAACAGGTGTGACTAATCCTACTAATTAAATCACAAGACTAACTTTTTTTTTTTTTCCCTTTTCACAGAATCACAAACAGACACATAATTCCCTAATGAAATTCAACAATTAGCTCACAAGTGAGCGGTGAGGGATGTTATTTTTTTTGTAACATCAGATATTTGTAATTAGGGGTTTTACATAAGTGAGAGACTCCCTGTGCTCCTCTTTTGGTCCTTCAAAACTTGGATTGTTATAATTTACTGTACTACTATAACGTGGAGTGGAATAAAAAAAATATAAAATTATTTTTTCCTAAATTTTCAGTTTTAGAAGAGGTAATAAGAGATAATGAACTACACAATTTATTGCACTATTTCTCACATATGTAGCATTATCCTATATGCAATAAAAAAACTACTGTTTTCACTTGAGGCATGGCTCGGAAGAGGGATAACATTGTTTGGGGAAATTTTGGCTGGAATAAATTGTGGAAGCCATTTTTCATTTGAAAAGTCACTGATATACCCAAACAGCATAAACCCCTCACAATTACCCCATTTTGAAATCTATACACCACAAGGATTTCATTTTGGGTTATATTGACCAGTTTTTACCAATAGGTGCCTCACAAACATTTCTAACAATGGGATGCAAAAGTAAAAAATTTAATTTTTGGCACTAACTGTTGCTTTACCTTAACATTTTTTATTTTCACAAAATTAATATTGTAATATAGACCACATAATTTGTCATGCAATTTCTCCTAAATGTAGTAATATCCAATATGGGGTTAAAAAGTGCTGTTTAGGCAGATGGCAGGGTGTGAAAGGGAAGTTGTACAAATTTGGCAGGAACAGACTGTGGATTCCATGTCACATTTGCTGAGTGCCTGTGGTGTCAAAACAGCAGAGAACCACCAAAAGTGACTGCATTTTGGAAACTAAACCCCTCAAAAAATTAATCTAGGGGTAGGGTGATCATTTTTAACCAACAGGTGCTTCACAGAAATTTAGACGATTGGGCCACAAAAATGAAAACTTATGTTTTTTTCAACTGAAATGTTGATTTAGCCTCAATTTTTTAATTCTCACAAAAGGTATTAGGAAAAAGATGACCCTACTTCTTTTTGGTCTTATGGCAGGGCTGAGATAGTAGCACTATTTGACTCTTGGAGTGAAATCTTTGCTGGACTGATTGCTGACACCATGTCAGATTAGCAGAGCTCCTGAAGAGACAGAACAGCAAAGCAAATCCCGTATGTGACTACATTTTGGATACTATACCAATTGTGCAGTTTATCTAGGGGTGTAGTGAATATTTTGAATCCACAAGTGCCTCATATAGATTTACAACATTGGGCCGAGGAAAAAGAAGAAATTATTTTTACAGGTAAAATGTATATTAGCATCAAATTTTTCATTTTTACAAGGGGTAGTGGGTACAAATAAACTCCACAACTTGTGCAATTTCTCCTGAATGCAGTGATACCACATATGTGATTAGAAACTACTGTTTGGCCTCATAGCAGGGCTTGAAAGAGGAGGAGCAATATCTGACTTTTGGAGCATACATTTAGCTGAAATAGATTGTTGGTGTCATTTGTAGGGGTCGATACATGCCAAAACAGCAGAAGAACCCCAAACGTGGCCCCATTTTGGAAAATACACCTTCAAAGAATTAATACAGTATATAGTTGCAACGTATTTTGGTCTCACGGATTTTTTCAAAACAGAATATGGATGATGTAGAGTGAAAATTGCAAATATGCCAGCTTAGTGTCCGTACGTTGTGACCAGCTTGTGATTCTGGAGACATGTGTACCACCCCAGCGCCAGCAGCCGGGCTGCTGCTCGGATCCGGATCTGCGGTGGCTCGAGGGGTCTCCGGACCCGGGAGGGGTCGCGCGGACACTCGAAATAAAAGGGTGGTATTTACAGGGGATTTTGTATTTAGAGTTCGTGACACCACGCACGGTGTGTGGTAAGGTGGAGTACCACCGCTGCTGTTGGGAGCGCCCGGAAGCGATGGGATGGCAGCCAGGTGTTTAACCCCTCCGTGGGTAGGGGGAATACCCCGGGGCTCGGTGATGGCGAGAGAGGAGCGCCGTTGGGGAGGAAAGGGGTCACTGTGTACTCACTCAGTCCAATAACGCTGACACCGACAACTTGTAAACCGAAATTCTGAGCACCGCTGTAGCAGAGAGGGAGCACAATGGGATCCCGTGCCCGATGGGGTTGCTTGTTAGTCTGTGACCTTTCCCTTGGCACTTTCTTTACTGGTTGGCCCCTGTAGTATAGAACTAGTCGAGTCCCGCTCACCCGTATGGCTAACGGAGTGAGCTTGCTCTCAGAGTTCACTCTTGGGATTTTCTGGACTGTGTATTGGGAAAGTCCTATCCCCCTCGTTGCGCTAGTACCCCGATTTTGGAGCGGGTGGAGGAATCTTGATAGAGGATTGATAGATAATATGCCAGGCATATTTTTCATCTTTTTATCATGCCTTCCTACTGACGCCTGGCATATTATCTATCAAGCCTCCTGATGATCCGCTGTTGGAGAAACGCGTTGAGGCAATTTTGAGGCATCGCTGGGACGCACATGTGACCTTTCTGCACGATAAGTGTTTGACTACCTCATTTCATTTATTGGTTGCCAGGAACTCTGCTGCACTTTATGCATTAGCACTTTATTTAGTTTACTGAAGCATATGCACTTTAATGAACAAATGCACTTTATATGCTTGAAACGTTGAACTGTGAATGAGGATTTTTTGCACATCATACTGCATCAGCACTTTATCTTGCTGGATATATGCACTATGCACTTTATTGAGTGTGTATAATCCCTTGCTAATATTGTGGCTTTGCATTTCTGATCGTTTTACTGTGCATTCTGTTACATCTATTTTCAGGGTTCAACAGGGCAACCCAAGGTTAGTCTAGTCTGGGGGCATCAGATTCCTCATTTTTAGGATATTCCCCTTTGATTAGAGGATAAGTAGGGATCTTTATATTTATCTATATCAGGATCCCCCCCTCCACATCCATAATTTAATAATTTAAAAATCTTTTATGGAAATTGGGTCATGTGTGTGTTTTTAATACCCTGTCCACTACTTTAAGTATACCCTGCCCATATATATATCTCTGACCTTGTATCTTCATGACTTTCTGTGAGGGCAGGATAGGGAATTTTCAGGGGCAGCCGTCGTTGAGTGGGGGCGCCACTTTCGTATTGTATTAGGGTGCCAACCTCCACGGTTAAGTAGTGGACAGGAGGGAGGTGCATCTATTAGGGTGAGAACTTTACCCTCCTCCCTTTATTCTTTTTGTATTATTTGCACTGGTTTTTGGATATTTTAAGCTAAATTATTAAAATTTGACTTTTAAATATTATTTTGTGATGCTCGGTAAAGATCAGTGAACCGAACTTTGAAAGGTTCACTCATCTCTAAAGGCCCTGTCACACACCGAGATAAATCTGAGGCAGATCTGTGGTTGCAGTGAAATTGTGGACAATCAGTGCCAGGTTTGCGGCTGTGTACAAATGGAACAATATGTCCATGATTTCACTGCAACCACAGATCTGCCAAAGATTTATCTCTGTGTGTGACGGGGCCTTTATGCTAACCAAAGAGTTCTATTTTATCCTCATTGGTCTACAGTGCTTGTTTCCAAAATGCTTCAGGCTTGTTTACATGTTCTTTTGCATACTTCTGATGCTGAATTTGATGGTGAGGATGCAGGAGAAGTTTTCTTTTGATGACTCTTCCATGAAGGCCATATTTGTGTCTCTGAACAGTAGAACAATGTACCACAACTCCAGAGTCTGCTAAATCTTCCTGAACGTCTTTTCCAGTCAAGCGGAGGTTCTGATTAGCATCTCTAGCAATCCTAGAAGCAGTTCTCATAGAAATTTTGCTGTAAAATAGCTGATGTCCAAAGTCAAATGAAAAAGAATTCAAACTATTCAACCAATCTACAGGAATACATTTTAGATATACAGTAGCGACCAAACGTTTTGCATTTTTTAGTGTGTTACTTCTGTCTGGTTGTTGTGATTCCAGTTTCCTAGTAATTTTAGTAAACCGAAAGCAGATGGTTGTCAGATCTAAGCATAAAAATTGTGTTTGACATTGTTTTATCCCTTTATGTGTTAGATTTCCACATTTGCTGGAGCAAATTTTTTGTATATTTTGTCCTAGGTAATCTAATTTTGCCTAATTTTTTGTGTAAGTGTCTTTTTTGGATAAAACATGGCAAAGACAAAGCTAAATTTATCACCATTAATGATGGGCGGACTTGCAGATAACCGGGACTGGCGGATCCCGGTAATCTGGTTCTTAAATCCGGTGTAATACTATTGTATGTACTGAGGATTTCGATTGCGTTAGGGCAATGACAACCAGAGACGAGTTCTTGGTGCAAAAGACGTTTTATAATATGTAACCGCAATATGTGCACAGAACAGAATATACACAATAATAAGTAACCGCAATATGTAAACAGAACAAAATATACACAGTAATATGTAACCGCAATATGCACACAGAACAGAATATACACAGTGGGACATAAACACAGTAAATACCTGCCGGGTTCAGAGCAAAGGGGAATTCCCGGGGCCGCACACCGGACTCCCCCAGGGAGACCACCAGGAGCGAACCCCTATACAGGGGCTGTCCGGCAATCACCCCAGAAGGCCTAAATGCGCAGCAGCCGGGACACAAAAAGGGCAACAGATATAGTCCAAAAAATGTCCGTACGTGATGTGAGTCCTAGGGTGGATATGAACGGAAGGGACCGGGCAGAAGTGCCGACCAGAGACGGCAGACAGAGTCCGAGCACAGTTGGATGAGAGGTGAAGTCCAGAGCTGGTGTCAGGTGTTTCCACTGGATCCAAACAGCAATCAGGAGATGAGAGCAGCAGGGCAGGAGTACACAGGAAGCAGTATACTCAGGCAACTAGACTAAGCTTAGGGGCGGCTTTTAAACAGATGGACAGGAAGTAGGGCAACAGAACAGAAAACTCCATGTTAACAAAGGGCAAGATCCTTCAAAAGAAAACTGGAAATCCCGGAACTCTGACATCCGGTTCCAGGCCGGATGCCAGTCCCCATACAAGTCTATCAATTGAAAATGATGGTAGAAGGGACAGAGGGATAGGAGCAAGCGCTTCATACTTTCGGAGGCACCATCGCGGCTCTACTCTGCTTCCAGGCTGTGCATTCACTGTTGGGGACGCGCATTAGCCTTCACTGCATATGCACTGCTTTTCCTACCCAGTCAGACGTGCCCCCACCTCAAGTGACAGCATGTCAGCTAACTGCTTCCAATCACAGATGCTACATGTGTGTATTGTGGTATGACAATAAATAAATTAAAAAATTGGCGTAGGGTCCCCCCATATTATGATACTTAGCACAGATAAAGCATATGGCTACAAGCTGCAGCCTCCTGCCGTGCGCTTATTTTGGCTGTGTATCAAAATAAGGAGAACCGCCTGCAGCTTTTTTTAAAAAAAAAAATAATTTAAAGAATTAAATAATTTTATAAAACAATTTGTGGTCCCCCCAATTTTGATACCCAGCCATGATAAAGCCTGACAACTGAGGGCTGGTAATCTCAGGCTGTGGAGACCCATGCTTATTGGGCCACCTCCTCAGCCTAAATATAGCCGCCTGCAGCAGCCCTGAATTGTCGTATTCATTAGATGCGACAATCCCAGCACTTTACCCGACTCTTCCCGATTGCCCTTATGTGGTGTCAATCGGGGTAATAAGGGGCTAATCGCAGCTCCCAGCTGCCACTAAGCCTTAGATTAATAATGGGGAGGATCTATGAGGGACACTTTGAAAATTTGGTGATGCTGTTCGGTCTGACATCTTTCAGCACTTTGCTAATGATGTGTTTGCTCACCTGTTAGGGAAATTTATAATTGTTTACGTTTATGACATTCTAATATATTCACGAGATTTTGGATCTCATTTGCAACATTTTAGACAAGTATTACAAATTCTCAGAGAGAATAAATTGTACGCTAAGCTGGAAAAACGTTTGTTCACCGTTCAAGAACTTCTGTTTTTAGGTTACATTATCTCAGCTGCAGGTTTTCGGATGGATCCAACTAAATTACAGGCGATTTTGAAATGGGACCATACCAAGAACCTCAAAGCCCTGCAACATTTTTTAGATATTGCTAATTATTACCTGAAGCTCATTAAGAATTTCTCTACTATAGCAAGGCTGCTTACTGACATGACTAAGGGGTACTTTGCATGCTGCGACATCGCTAGCCGATGATAGCGATGCCGAGCGTGATAGTACCTGCCCCGTCGCACATGTGATATCTTGTGATAGCTGCCGTAGCGAACATTATCGCTATGGCAGCTTCACACGCACTTACCTGGTCGGCGACGTCGCTGTGACTGCCGAAGAATCCGTCCTTCAAGGAGGCGGTGCGTTTGGCGTCACCGCGACGTCACCGTGATGTCACTAATCGGCCGGCCAATAGAAGCGGAGGGGCAAAGGTGAGCGGGATGTAAACATCCCGCCCACCTTCTCCCTTCCGCATTGCCGGTGGACGGCGGGCGCAGATAAGGAGATGTTTGTCGCTCCTGCAGCTTCACACACAGCGATGTGTGGAGCTGCAGGAACGACAAACAACATCGTACCTGCGGATGCACCGACATTATGAAAATGACCGACGTGACACAGATCACCGATTTCTGACTGTTTCACGCTCGTTCATCTTCTCTCCTAGGCTTTACACGTTGCGACGTCGTTTCCGGCGCCAGATGTACGTCACTTTCGATTTGACCCCGACGATATCGTAGTAGCGATGTCGCAACGTGCAAAGTACCCCTTAGAATGGTATGGACCTCTCGAGATGGGCTCAGAGTGCTTTATATGTTTTCGACTGTATTAAGAGGTGCTTCTGTGCCGGACCCGCGACAGCCGACGGGCTGCTCGGACCAGGATCCACAATGGCTCGAGGGGTCTCCGGATTCGAGGCGGGGTCGCGCGGCTAACTCGGAAATAAAAAGGGGAATGTTGTTGTTTTGGGTGGTGAATGGGATAATGTTCATGACGCCACCCACGGTGTGTGGTAACGTGAGGGACCATCGCTGCCGTTTGTGGGGGAGCCCGGGGACGATGTGTGTGGCAGCTCGAGATGTTAACCCCTCCGTGGGCAGGGGGAGTGATATCCCGGGACCCGGTGGTGGATGGAGTGGGAGACCCGTCGGGTGAACAGGGATATCGGGTACTCACACAGTCCAAAGTCACTGATGCTGACACCAGGTAAACCAAACTCTTGAGTATCCTGCTCTCTTTGGGCGAGTATGCTGGGTCCGTGCCCTTTCGGTGTTGCAGGTTGGTCTGAAGCCTTGTCCTTTGGCACTGTGTGTCCTACTTGTGGATCCCTCTCACATAAAGCGATTCGGGTCCCGCTCACCTGCGTGGCTTGCAGGGTGAGCCTGCTCTCAGGGTTCACACTTGGGATTTTCTGGACGGTTGTGGGAAGTCCTATCCCTCTCATTGTGCTAGTACCCCAATTTTGGAGCGGGTGGGGAAAGGTACCTGAAAATTCCATTCCCGTCGGGTAAATTACGGGACTGCATGAAGCTATTTCCCAGCCTAGGGTCCGCGTACCCCGTCGTGCCCTGGCCCCTGCCCAGTTGTAGCACAAGGCAGCCAGCCTGCTCTCTGTAGCAGCACCGTACCCCCTGTCACTACCCCCTGCGACCGGGGTTCCAGCTCCTTCTGGCCAGGCCAACGTCTGGCACCTGGGACAGGTACAGGAGCCCAGCTCCACAGCGTGACTTGTCCTGTCACCGCTGCTCACTGCTCCCCCTCCACTCTACAACTCACATCTCTGCCCTCCCTCTTCCATCCCTCCATCTGGGTGGCCCTATTCCCCTCAGGTGGTTGGTGGGTGTGGTGCAGAGTGTTTCTCAGGATTTTGATACATCTGTTGGTAGCAACACCAAATTGACAGGACCCGTAACCAAGGAGGAGTGGGTACCATGCAGAAGGGCAGATTGCACGTCACCCTTGTGACGACCTGATAGGCCAGGGTGTCACATTTCTCATCGGCACCCATATTGATACAGCCTGATGTATCTCAACCTTTAACAGTGGAGGTTGATGCGTCAGAAATGGGGGTAGGAGCTGTATTGTCTCAAGGTCTGTCTCTTGGTAAACTGCATCCATGCACCTTCTTTTCTGAGAAATTATCTTTGGCCGAATTTAATTACAATATTGTTAATGGAATCACTGGTGATTAAGTTAGCGTTTAATGAATGGCAGCACTTTCTGGAGGGCGCTTCATAGCCTGTTACAGTAATTACCGACCATAAAAACCTTCTTCACCTTGAGTCAGCTAAGCGTCTTACACCGAGACAAGCTTGGTGGTCTTTATTTTTTGCTAGGTTTAATTTTTTAGTTACTTATCGCCCTGGTTCTAAAAACATTAAAGCCACGCTTTGTCCAGGAGTTTTCCAGGATGGAGGGAACCCTGTGAGGAACCAGTCCCCATTCTTCAGAAGGGAGTAGTGGTGTTGGCGCTCAGCACTGATGATTGCTATGGTCAAGGTGTCTGCAGTTCTGGTGAACAAGTTGTTTGTTCCCCTGAATCTTTGTCTTAAGGCTCTGGGGGAGCATCATAATTCTGTCATGGCTAGTAACCCTGGGGTCATAGGTACTCTGGATCTCATATTGCGTTGCTTTTGGTGGCCCAGAATCCGGAGGGATATGGTATCCTTTGTGTCTGCTACCTGTGCCCACTTGAAGTTATCTCACTCTCATCTTTCGAGATATTTGCAGCCTATAGCGGGCTTTACATGCTGCGATCTCGCTAGCGAGATCGCAAGCGATCGTACCCGCCCCCGTTGTGCGACACGGGCAAATCGCTGCCCATGTCGCACAACCTTGCTTAACCCCGTCACACGGACTTACCTTCCCTGCGACGTCACTCTGGCCGGCGAACCGCCTCCTTTCTAAGGGGGCGGTTCATGCGGCGTCACAGCGACGTCACACGGCAGGCGTCCAATAGAAGCGGAGGTGCGGAGATGAGCGGGACGTAACATCCCACCCACTTCCTTCCTTCCGTATTGCTGGTGGAGGCAGGTAAGGAGATGTTCATCGCTCCTGCGGTGTCACACACAGCGATGTGTGGTGCCGCAGGAACGAGGAACAACATCGCTAATAAGCAGAAACCGATTATTTGTTTCATGATGACCTCTCCGCGGCAAACGATTTTGACCGCTTTTGCGATCGTTTAAGGTCGCTCATAAGTGTCACACACTGCGATATCGTTAATGACACCGGATGTGCGTCAAAAACACCGTGAACCTGACGATAATTCATTAACGATATCGTAGCGTGTAAAGCCCGCTTATGAGTGTCAACTTTGTACAGACATTTCCTTGGACATTTACATGGACTATATTATGGATTTAACTTCCTCTGCTGGTAATAGGGTTATTTTGGTGGTGGTGGATAGGTTTTCTAAGATGACACATTTTATCACTTTACCATCATTACCTAATGCCAAGACTTTAGCCCAGGTATTTATTCGTAAGATTGGCCACGGATCCCTCTCTAATATTGTTTCTGATAGAGGAACTCAGTTTATTGCCAACTTTTGGAGAGTTTTCTGTTCCCGGTTAGGGAATAAACTACTCATTCATCAACATTCCTGTCCAAAGGGCAAACTAAGGGGCACTTTGCACACTGCGACATCGCAGGTGCGATGTCGGTGGGGTCAAATTGAAAATGACGCACTTCCGGCATCGCATGCGACATCGCAGTGTGTAAAGACTGGATGATACGATTAACGAGCGCAAAAGCGTTGTAATCGTATCATCGGTACAGCGTCGGCGTAATCCATAATTACGCTGACGCAATGGTCCGATGTTGTTCCTCGCTCCTGCGGCAGCACACATCGCTGTGTGTGAAGTCGCAGGAGCGAGGAACGTCTCCTACCGGCCTCACTGCGGCTTCCGTAGGATATGCGGAAGGAAGGAGGTGGGCAGGATGTTTACATCCTGCTCATCTCCGCCCCTCCGCTCTGATTGGCCGCCTGCCGTGTGACGTCGCAGTGACGCCGCACGACCCGCCCCCTTAACAAGGAGGCGGGTCGCCGGCCACAGGGACGTCGCACGGCAGGTGAGTGTGTGTGTGAAGCTGGCGTAGCGATAACTTTCGCTACGCCAGCTATCACCACATATCGCTGCTGCGACGGGGGCGGGCACTATCGCACTCGGCATCGCAGCATCGGCCTGCGATGTCTTAGTGTGCAAAGCCCGCCTTAATGTGTGAATCAGATTTTGGAGCAATATTTGCATTGGCTTTCTTTTTTTAGATAATCAGGAAGAGTGGTCCTTGTTCCTCCCCTTGCCAAATTTGCTATCATTAAACGCAGTCATGAATCCTTTGGGGTATCTCCTTTTTTTGTGTGTCTATGGTCGTCATCCCCAGTTCTGTACGTTTCAGGAGGGGTACTCGTCAGGGGTACCTGGGGAGGACAAACTGCTCTCAGCATTATCATCTAAATGGGAGAGGGTTCAGTAGCATTTCAGTTATATAGGTTCTAAGTATAAACGTGTGGCTGACTAGATGTCTGCCTGGTCCAAATCTGTGTGTGGGTGACCTGGTGGGGTTATCTGCAAGAAACATTAAGCTTAGGATACCTTCATTGAAGTTAGGACCTCGGTTTATTGGTCCATACAAAATCAAAGCAGTCATTAATACTTTTGCTCTCCACCTGGCGTTACCGGCATCTTACAAGATTCAAAATGTGTTTTATAGTTCTCTGTTAAATAAATATGTAGGTTCGGAAACCCTTCATCCCTTACGTCCACCTCCAGTCTTAAGGCCCTGTCGCACACAGAGATAAATCTGCGGCCGATCTGTGGTTGCAGTGAAATTGTGGACAATCAGTGCTAGGTTTGTGGCTGTGTACAAATGGAACAATATGTCCATGATTTCACTGCAACAACAGATCTGCCAAAGATTTATCTATGTGTGTGATGAGGCCTTTAGTCGATTGGTCAGTAGAATTTCAGGTTTACGATAGACCAGGCACTCCAAAATGGATGCAAAAAGGAAAACTTTATTCAAAAAATAGAACAGTTCAAATATTGAAAGACGTTTTGGTCAACACAGTGACCGTCGGTGGAACTGAAAGGAATAAGTATATATAGACAAGCATACAAAAGTTAAATCAAAATAATATAAATGCAGTCTGTCATTACAGTAATATCACATTCAGAACTGCTGAATATAAATGAAATCAAATATGACCTATTATGAATGAAAAAAACAATGTTCAATACAGTGAACATTGTTCCATCTCTCTTTTTCTCTTTTGCACGGATCATCTATTTCTCCACATATAGCCAGGTAAGCATTTCATTTCACCCTTTGATTTCACTCTTTCCTGTCTTCTTTTTCTTCATTATTTTCCATCATTCCCTTGGTGGCGTACTTGTTCCATTATTCCCATTTATCCCTCCTTCCCTTCCCATCCTCCTACCCCTTTAGTGACTCGCCCACCCCAGGGCTATGGGACACCCGGTGCCGGGCCGGACTAGTCCGGGGGTTGTCAGTGGTGGCGGTGCCCGACTCCGTGACCCTGGTGGGTGTCAATTAAAGTGTATATTTGTCGTGATGCCACCTGTGGTTTGCGGCTATTAAGCCGCCGCTGCTGTATGGGGCCTCCGGGGTGATGGAATGGCAGCAATGGTGGTACTGCTCCCCACAGGTAGAGCTAGACCCCGGGGCACAGTTGATGCTTGTATGTGTCTATGCAGTTGAGGTGTAGTGCAGGGTCGACAGGCGGTGAAAGGACCGGACACAAACAACAGTCTCTTTACCTTCTCCTCTTTTACTTTGCAAACGGTTAGTCCTGGGAGACCGTTACAGATGGTTGAGGGCTCCGGCCGGCCTGGAAGTAACTGAGGTATCTTTTTGGCCAGATGAGTATGAGGCCTACTCCTGTTCTTTCTTTACTGTTATAGGACCCTGCTCCCTGGATTAGCAATGGCCCTCTTGCTGTTGGGACCGGTGGTACATCCCTCTCCCTGTGTGGTAGGCTGCGCAGGCCCTCTCTGGTGCTTCTCTGCTGGAGTCCACACCGGGCCCTGGTGATGCAGCTGTACCTTCGGGCTGTTTATGGGCCAGGTGCTTGCAGCTCTCCTGCCCTTTGGATTCGGCTACCAGGGAATATTTTAGGCCCTGGTGGCCACAGACTCCGATGTCCGAGTCTCTTCTGTGCCTCTCTGCTCTTCCTGCTTCACTGGGCCAACCTATTCCAGCTCCAGGCCCCAGTCCGCAGGACAGCACTACTCTGCGTCTGCTCTCTCTGCTTTTTTTCCACAGACTGAACACTAACTCCTCCCTCAGGTCAGACTTAAGGAATGCTCCCTGGAACTCCAGGTTCAGAGCTCCCCCTGCCTACCTGAGGGAGAAACTGCGTTGGATGTTGAACTTACTGGCCAATAGACCTCCCAATTACCTCCAGGCTCAGCATTAACCCTTTGGAGGGGCAATGCTGTTGTGGCGACCAGGTCCTGGGGCGCCACATTAGTCTCTCAGAACTAATTTTTGTGATAATTTCACTGTATTGAACATTGTTTTTTTTTTATTCATAATATGTCATATTTGATTTCATTTATATTCAGCAGTTCTGAAAATTTGATATTATTGTAATGATGGACTGCATTTGTATTATTTTGATGTAACTTTTGTATTCTTGTCTGTATATACTTATTCCTTTCAGTTCCACTGACGAAGTTAACTGCGTTGACCGAAACGTCTTGCAATATTTGAACTGTTCTATATTTTGAATAAAGTTCTCCTTTTTGCATCCATTTTGGAGTGTCTGGTCTATCTTAATTTTGAATACGGATTTGGACCCTACCAGAGCACCCATTCCTTAAAATAGAAGTGCCCTGTCATTCTATATAGTAGAATTTCAGGTGTCCAAACTCATTGATTCTCATTTCGTTTGCCAATCTTTACAGTATTTGGTTAATTGGCTAGGTTATGGTCCTGAGGAGAAGACTTGGGTACAAGCCTCAGACATCCATGCTGATCGCTTGGTTAGGACATTCCATTGCCTCCATTCTGAGAGACTGGGTCCTGAGGGTCCAGTGGCCCCTCTTATAGGGAGGGGTACTGTCACACGGAGTTTTGCACAAACTTCACCGACTGTCATGCAGCATGTTTTGTGGTATTTCTTCTAATTTTCTGAGATAATGACTTTTGGGTTTTCATTGGCTGTAAGCCATAATCATCAACATTAACAGAAATAAACACTTGAAATAAATCTCTGTGTTTGTAATGGCTCTATATAATATATGTGTTTACTTTTTTGTATAAATTACTGACATAAATTAACTATTTGATGATATTTTAATTTATTCAGATGCACCTGTATATTGGGGTTTCCATTACATGATTCAGGTGAAACCCCCAGCGGATCCATTCACTATAATGAGGCAGCAGAGTTACTCTACACCCGGGATCTCAAACTCGGCTGGGTGTATGGGCCACACATAGAAAAAAAACATTTGGGGGACCGCATTTGTGACGCCCCTGGACTAGTCAGGGCGTCACAGGGTACTGCACGCTCTTTACTTCTTAGTGCAGGACTCAACCCCCCATGGTTCTGGGTTCCCAACCTATGGTACTGCCTCCATCCGCATCCAAATCGCAACCACACCTCACACCACACCCTGTCAGACTCACCAATGGGCTGCTGAGCTGTAATAAGGCCGCCCACCTAGTAGTCAGGCAGACTTGTAGGAGGTGAGAGTGCAGTCGGCTCCAGGGGAGCAAAGGGAAGAGAAGTGAGGGCGTTGAGTGTTAGCCCTCGTGAAGTGAGGAGCTGGGAGTGTGTGGCTCCCAGGGGTTACAGGTTGGGTCGCAGACAGTGGTCTGGAACCGGAGGAGTCGGAGACCCGGTCGCAGGGTATTGAGGCTGGGTGCCTAGACCTGGTCTTGGAGGACGGTCAGCAGCTCGAGTTTAATAACCGGTACGGGACCGAAAGCATGATGGGGTACTGGACCCTAGGTCGGGGAGTAGCTTCAGGCAAACCGGCAATTAACCTAAGGAGGATAATGACTTTATGGACTGTCCCGAAGAAGCTCAGAGATCAGGGGCACTAGCGCAACGAGGGGGATAGGGCTTCCCAACCCATGCAGCCCACAGAAATCCCAAGCGTGAGCCCTTAAGAGCACAGCTCCACTACCAACAGTAGGGAGTGGGGCCCGGACAGCTTTACGCCAACGGGCCACCAGAACACTTCTAATTTGTGCACGGAGGCAGGCTCCGGACCACCCGGCAGTACTATAGGGGACAGACGGGCTCCCCCAAGAGGGTACCCAGAGACTTGGTTTACCTTGTTGTCAGAGTCTGCTTTTCATCACCGATGCTGCCTGAGTACATGGTCCTCCCTTGCTTTCCACTAGCCCAGTGCTCCCCTGCACTAGCGTTTCAGCATATAGAGTCCCAGGGCCTCCCCTACTCGTGGAGGGAAACGTCATCTGGCTGCCCTCACTCCATCTCCCCCGGGTACTCCCATCGGCAGCAGAGGTACTCCCCTTACCGTGAACCACGGGTGGCGTCACTAACTCTCTCTCCCCTTTAAATAGCCCCCCTTTTGGTTATTATTATGTTTACTTATTGTTAATGGAGTGCCTCTATGATCTGCTTCTTTGTTCTTTCTTGGTCATTTTTCACACACACACACACACACACTAAGGCCCCCTTCACACGTCCGTTAAAATCACGCACGTGTTTCACGGTCCGTTTTTCATGTCCGTTGTCCGTTTTTTCATCCGTATTCTTGTTCCGTGTAACATCCGTGTTGTCTCCGTATGTCCGTATGATTCATCCGTTTGTCCGTTTTTAGAGTCCGTGTGTGATCCGTGTCACTAGCGTTTGCCATCCGTTTTTCAAGAACGTTTTTCTGTGGATTGTCATCACATTAATGATTCAATGTGTTGATGCTGGTGTTAATTAACATTTTCCAACTTAATGAGCCACTAATCCGGATTTGGTTTTTTTGGTGTGCTTCCATACTGGGTCTTGTTGAGTTTTTCAAGCACTAAACCAAAAACAAGCTGAACAAACGCTCAAATGAAGCCTCACACTCCTTCCTTAATGCCTGCAGGCTGCAAAATGACATTAAATACAGCTCAAAGTAAATTGAAGACACCTGGCAATAAAGAGATACATTAATTACAAGCAAAGTTGAAAAAACGGACACGGACCACACGTAGATGCATCCGTGTCACGTACGTGTTTTCACGCACCCATAGACTATCATTGGATGCGCGTGTGCGTGTTCCGTGCCAAAAACGGACAAGCATCCGTGAGGCACGGATACACATACGTGTCACGCACACGGACATACGGAGCGTATGGAAAAACGTACGTGTATACACAGACATTGAATAACAATGGTCCACGTTTGTCCGTGTCTCTGGTACATACGGACACGGACCAAACACGCACGTGTTTCACGGACGTGTGAAGGGGGCCTAACACACACACACCAAAACATTCTTCTCACCTCTCCTCCATTCCCTCAGCATCCTCTTCCCTGCTTCTTGCGGCCAGCAGGCACAAGCCCCCCTTGACGATCGCGGCCGCTGTCAGCACTTCATCTGAAATTCAGTTGAACGTTTTGCCACCGCTGCACAGTCAATTGCAATGACAGCCGCTGGCCAATCAGAGGCAAGCAGGTGACGTCATAAGCATCAGCTGCTTGCCTTTGATTGGCCAGCAGCTGCCTTTGGAATAGTTATGAACAGAGAGCTTGACTTTGCGCAGTGGCGGCGAAATGTTCATCTGAAATAATGCAGTGAGCAGTGACGGCTGCGGCCCCTGCACTGGCCGTGATCATCAAGGGGAGCACGTGCGTGTGGGCTGCAAGAAGCAGCCTGACGGGCTGCATGTTTGAAACCCCTACTCTAGACTCTATTTATCCTGTGTTTAGTGGCATCTGTCCAAAATTATTGTTGAACACATTTTTGTACCCGTCAAAAAGACATGTAAAAAGATGGACACTGCCGAAACACAGGCCAGGTGAGAGTTCAAAATGACTTCATCTGCTTCATTACAGTGAATTTTCCCTTGGGAATTTTGGCTGAATCACGTTTTTCAGAGATTTAAACATATTCCCAGGTGATATCGCTCAGCACAGAGTGCAGGATAAATGTGAGACGTGCCTTTGGAAGGCAGAATAAACAAGAGTTGCTTTATTTATTGACCATGTTGGACCTAAACTGGTTAATTAGAAGCTTTTCAACATTGCGATTCTTCATTTTGGAAAATTTGGTGAAGCTGACGAATTCAAATTTCAAATGATCCGCCCAGGGTCTTACAGTTCCACCAAAGTAGATGGGATTTATAGAATTCTCCTGTTCACTGTTCTTCATTATTATGCTGCGTAACCTCATCTGCGATGCCATTTTCAAATGTCCATTTCTCTTGCGTTAGTTTTCTTTGTGGAATTTCCCCATAGACTTGCATTAAATGCGGAAAATTCGCAGGTGAAAAAAACCACACATGCCTTTTTAGTGCGTTTACACAGTGGAAACGCATCAAATGCATGTAATCCGTACCTAAAATGATGTCAATAGCAGGAAGTTTAAAAAACAAAGCAGCTTAAGGCTATGTGCTCACGTTGCATCTTTGTGGTGACCACAAATATGCATGTTTCTGGCTCCGAAAAAATGCACCCGCGGGAAAAACACTACATCTTAAGCTCATAGCGAGCAACAAAAAAAATGACTGCCCAGTGTGAGCTCCACACAGCGACTGAAGTGAGCCTCGCGATCAGCGGTGATGTGACTCAGGTGATTAGCGGTCATAGGTGAAGGACTCCAGCTGTGGCCACGCGTAACCTGAGTGACGTCAATGCTGATCGCTCCGGCTCACTTCAGTTGCTGCGTGGAGCTCACAGTGGGCAGTCATGTTCTATGGGCTTGCTGTGAGTTTCAGATGTAGCAGTGGTGGAAGCATCGTGGGACCTCATGTGGATTACATTGGACCTGCAGTGGTGTTTTTGGGGTTAATAAAGTGGTGAAAGAGGGTGCTTTTTTGTCTTTTACTTCAAATAAAGGATTTTTTTGGTGTTTGTGTTTATTTACTGTCACTTACAGGTTAGTGATGCAGGTATCTCATAGACGCCTGTGCCATCAATAATCTAGGACTTAGTGGCCGCTGTGGGCTACCATTAACTCCCTCATTACCCTGATTGCCACTGCACCAGGGCAATAAGGAAGAGCCGGGTACAGTGCCGGGACTGTGGCAAATCTGGACGGCTGCTTGCTTATATTTTTAGGATGGGGGGCGCTCAATAACCATGGGTCTCCCCAGCCTGAGAATACCAGCCTCCAGCTGTCAGGCTTTATCTGTGCTGGCATCATAATATGGGGGGATTCTATGCCAATTTTTTTTAATTAATTTATTTATTTTACTGTTCAATATAGACCCACCCACCATGTCTGTGATTGGAAGCCTGAGACATGCTCTCTCTCAGCATGGGGGCTCGTCTGACTGCAACCAATCATAGACGCTGGTGGGAGGGGGAAGCAGTGAATAAGTGTGAATGAGCGGCCCGGGAAGAAGAATGAGAGGTAGCGGGAGCAGTGCGACAGCCGCCCCAGTGAGTACGTATCGCTTGCTCCTACCCCTTTGTGCTGGATTCTGGTGCCCATAGATTTTATATGGGGACCGGCAACTGGCCAGATACCAGGGATCAATCCCCTGCCGACCCTGAGTCAGCGAGGAATTGATCTGCCAGTCCAGCGGGGAGTTGATCTGCCAGTCCAGCGGGGAATTGATCTGCCAGTCCAGCGGGGAATTGATCTGCTAGTCCAGCGGGGAGTTGATCTGCCAGTCCAGCGGGGAATTGATCTGCCAGTCCAGCGGGGAATTGATCTGCCAGTCCAGCGGGGAATTGATCTACCAGTCCAGCGGGGAATTGATCTGCCAGTCCAGCGGGGAATTGATCTGCTAGTCCAGCGGGGAGTTGATCTGCCAGTCCAGCAGGGAATTGATCTGCTAGTCCAGCGGGGAGTTGATCTGCCAGTCCAGCGGGGAATTGATCTGCCAGTCCAGCGGGGAGTTGATCTGCCAGTCCAGCGAGGAATTGATCTGCCAGTCCAGCGGGGAATTGATCTGCCAGTCAGCGGGGAATTGATCTGCCAGTCCAGCGGGGAGTTGATCTGCCAGTCCAGCGGGGAATTGATCTGCCAGTCCAGCGGGGAATTGATCTGCCAGTCCAGCGGGGAATTGATCTGCCAGTCCAGCGGGGAGTTGATCTGCCAGTCCAGCGGGGAATTGATCTGCCAGTCCAGCGGGGAATTGATCTGCCAGTCCAGCGGGGAATTGATCTGCCAGTCCAGCGGGGAGTTGATCTGCCAGTCCAGCGGGGAATTGATCTGCCAGTCCAGCGGGGAATTGATCTGCCAGTCCAGCGGGGAATTGATCTGTCAGTCCAGCGGGGAATTGATCTGCCAGTCCAGCAGGGAGTTGATCTGCCAGTCCAGCGGGGAATTGATCTGCCAGTCCAGCGGGGAGTTGATCTGCCAGTCCAGCGGGGAATTGATCTGCCAGTCCAGCGGGGAGTTGATCTGCCAGTCCAGCGGGGAGTTGATCTGCCAGTCCAGCGGGGAATTGATCTGCTAGTCCAGCGGGGAGTTGATCTGCCAGTCCAGCGGGGAATTGATCTGCCAGTCCAGCGGGGAGTTGATCTGCCAGTCCAGCGGGGAATTGATCTGCCAGTCCAGCGGGGAGTTGATCTGCCAGTCCAGCGGGGAATTGATCTGCCAGCCCAGCGGGGAATTGATCTGCCAGTCCAGCGGGGAGTTGATCTGCCAGTCCAGCGGGGAATTGATCTGCTAGTCCAGCGGGGAGTTGATCTGCCAGTCCAGCGGGGAATTGATCTGCTAGTCCAGCGGGGAGTTGATCTGCCAGTCCAGCAAGGAATTGATCTGCCAGTCCAGCGGGGAGTTGATCTGCCAGTCCAGCGGGGAGTTGATCTGCCAGTCCAGCGGGGAATTGATCTGCTAGTCCAGCGGGGAGTTGATCTGCCAGTCCAGCGGGGAATTGATCTGCTAGTCCAGCGGGGAGTTGATCTGCCAGTCCAGCGGGGAGTTGATCTGCTAGTCCAGCGGGGAGTTGATCTGCCAGTCCAGCGGGGAATTGATCTGCCAGTCCAGCGGGGAATTGATCTGCCAGTCCAGCGGGAATTGACATGCTGCATCTCTGTGGTCACCACAAAAATGCAGCCAAAAAAATTGTAATATGTGCACAGCAAAATAGAAAGCTTATGGACTTTGCTGCGGAAGGAAATGAAAGCAGTTTTGAGATCAAAACCGCGCCTGAAAAAACACAGAAAAAAACCCGCAGCGTGCGCACGAGGCCAACATGTTTTTATTGCGTTTTTGACTCAACGTTATTTGGTGTGCATAAAACCACACATAATAAAGGCAATTAAACAAAAAAAAGAACGTAAGCTAAGGTGCAGAGATTTTGCATCAAAAACACCGCTTGTGGGAACGTAGCCCAATACAGAAGCCTCTGGTCAGGAAGGTGTTAATAAGCAGTCGGCCACAGCTGCAGACGGGCGGTGTGCCTGGAGTGTCCGCAGCGCGCTGCAGGGTCCACAGGTCTGCTGGCGCCCTCATGCGGCCGGTTACATCCTCACAGCACTCCTTTTCCCGACACAAAGATGGCGACTCCAGCTTCTGAAGACAGCGGACATTCGGCGCCCTGTATCCCGGAATTACGTCAGAGCTGTGCTGAACGCGGGATAGACAAGTCAGCTGTAGTCTGTGGTGTGTGAGGCGAGTGGGGCCGCGGGTCTGCTGCGATCCAGGGGACCGGTCAGAACACAGCCGGCCGCCATACGTGTCTGCGGACACTTCTACAGCGCTAGACTGGCGGACAGCATGGAGGACCAGAAGGAGAACAGGCCTCTCCAGAACGGGGCATGTGAGGAGGACGAGCTGTGCGGGACGATGAAGACTGTGGCGCTCTCAGGAAGGGTAACTTAGGGGGTGACGGCAGGGAATGCTGGGGGGGACACATGGAGGGGGTGATGGCAGGGAATGCTGGGGGGGACACATGGAGGGGGTGACGGCAGGGAATGCTGGGGGGGACACATGGAGGGTGTGACGGGAGGGAACGCTGGGGGGGGGGGATACATGGAGGGGGTGATGGCAGGGAATGCTGGGGGGGACACATGGAGGGGGTGATGGCAGGGAATGCTGGGGGGGACACATGGAGGGGGTGATGGCAGGGAATGCTGGGGGGGACACATGGAGGGGGTGATGGCAGGGAATGCTGGGGGGGACACATGGAGGGGGTGATGGCAGGGAATGCTGGGGGGAGACACATGGAGGGGGTGATGGCAGGGAATGCTGGGGGGAGACACATGGAGGGGGTGATGGCAGGGAATGCTGGGGGGAGACACATGGAGGGGGTGATGGCAGGGAATGCTGGGGGGAGACACATGGAGGGGGTGATGGCAGGGAATGCTGGGGGGGGACACATGGAGGGGGTGATGGCAGGGAATGCTGGGGGGAGACACATGGAGGGGGTGATGGCAGGGAATGCTGGGGGGGGACACATGGAGGGGGTGATGGCAGGGAATGCTGGGGGGAGACACATGGAGGGGGTGATGGCAGGGAATGCTGGGGGGGGACACATGGAGGGGGTGATGGCAGGGAATGCTGGGGGGGACACATGGAGGGGGTGATGGCAGGGAATGCTGGGGGGGACACATGGAGGGGGTGATGGCAGGGAATGCTGGGGGGGACACATGGAGGGGGTGATGGCAGGGAATGCTGGGGGGGACACATGGAGGGGGTGATGGCAGGGAATGCTGGGGGGGACACATGGAGGGGGTGATGGCAGGGAATGCTGGGGGGGACACATGGAGGGGGTGATGGCAGGGAATGCTGGGGGGGACACATGGAGGGGGTGATGGCAGGGAATGCTGGGGGGGACACATGGAGGGGGTGATGGCAGGGAATGCTGGGGGGGACACATGGAGGGGGTGATGGCAGGGAACGCTGGGGGGGGACACATGGAGGGGGTGATGGCAGGGAACGCTGGGGGGGACACATGGAGGGGGTGATGGCAGGGAACGCTGGGGGGGAGACATGGAGGGGGTGATGGCAGGGAACGCTGGGGGGGACACATTGGGGGGGGTAATGGCAGGGAACGCTGGGGGGGACACATTGGGGGGGGTGACGGCAGGGAACGCTGGAGGGGGACACGCGGAGGGGGTGACGGCAGGGAACGCTGGAGGGGGACACGCGGAGGGGGTGACGGCAGGGAACGCTGGAGGGGGACACGCGGAGGGGGGTGACGGCAGGGAACGCTGGAGGGGGACACGCGGAGGGGGTGACGGCAGGGAACGCTGGAGGGGGACACGCGGAGGGGGGTGACGGCAGGGAACGCTGGAGGGGGACACGCGGAGGGGGTGACGGCAGGGAACGCTGGAGGGGGACACGCGGAGGGGGTGACGGCAGGGAACGCTGGAGGGGGACACGCGGAGGGGGGTGACGGCAGGGAACGCTGGAGGGGGACACGCGGAGGGGGTGACGGCAGGGAACGCTGGGGGTGGGGGGACACATAGAAGCACAGAAGCTTGTGATACCGTATGTGCGGCCCCCAACCTTGTGGGCACTGCCATGTCTGCGCTCTATATAGCACATCAGCAGGATCAGGCGATACTAATAATGTGGCCATCTCTGAAATCCTGATCAGTGCAAATCGATTTGTAAGACCTGGTCCATTGTGACCTCAGTAATATGTGGCCGCTGGATGGCAGCTCTGAGGACAGGCTCTTACCTGATGGCAGGGAACATTATGGCATACATCTCTCTGACGCTAATGTCATCTTAAAGGGCTCTACATGGGGAGGTCATGGGCACTGATGACTTTGGATTGGCAGATGTTTCCGGGATGCGGGTGCAGCTGCCGAGTGTCATGCACCAGTACAAGTCATTAGAATAGGCCGTGTGCACAATAGCCTCATTTCCTAGGTCTGTTTCAGGAACAGTCAGGGATCCAGTGGATCACCTATGCAAACGGAACCACAAGGGACAATATTGATTATTTTTTTTATTTTATGTTTAAAAGCAGAAAAAAAATTGCATACAGGACTTTTGTTTCCTATGATAATCTGTTGGAGCAACGTATAATCAGTGTCTGAACAGTTGAAAACAGAGCCACAATGGCCAATGGCGGGGTTTATTCTTAGCATGCTTGTTGGGTCAGCTACTTGCCGCTTGATGCAAAAGTGAGTGGCTCTAAAGTCTCCCTTTAATTTTTAGTGTGGCTGTGGGGATTACTGACATTGTGTCCCTTAGGCTGCGCACTCCTGTGTAGGTTACCTTCCCTACGATGTGTTTTTCATGTAGCTGATTTAAGGATTCAGATTATGACCACGCCCCATTCTGCGTCCTCAGTGTAATTATTGGAGCTGTGCGTTAGGATTACTGGGGCTGGCAGATTTACCTTTTCGAGTCATACCAAGAAGGGACAGTGAAGGTCTTTGTATTTTATCAGTTGCACTGCTAACCCTTATGAAATATTAATTTCTAGGTTATGGACAGTCAGGAAGGAGGGACTTGTTCTACGAAGACAAGTGTCGGTGACTTTAGTGATCCAGTCTACAAAGAGATTGCCTTTTCCAATGGGTGTGTAAATAGGATGAGTAAAGATGAGCTGAAGGCTACACTTACAGAATTAAAACTGGACACCAGGTAAAGCAAACTATATATAGTTTTATTTTATAGGCTTCATCAAATGTGTTGTATGATGTTTTCTGGAGCAGCACGCGTGCCATGTCATATTCTCACTCCATTTTGTAAAGGGGGTCCCTCAGCTACTTGCTATGCTTGTAATACAGTCACCCTTGCCCATAGTTATGTTACGTGTGGTTACATGCTTAAAGGGGTTTTCCATTTTCAGGAAAGTTGACCCCAAACACTGTATAGTTAGCATAGCAGATATTCGCGTTCCGGGGTCTATCGTCGGCCCCCACTGCGGCTTTGGCTACAATGGTGATCTCAAGTTCACAGCCTGTATCACCGCTATAGCCAATCATTGAGCTCAGTGGCTTGTGATGTCTGCCTTGGCTGAGCTTAGTGATTGGCTATAGCAATGATGCATGCTGTTGGTTTAACTTCACCTCGGCAGATAAAACACTAAGGCGGGCTTTACACGTTGCGACATCGCTACTGATATATCGTCAGGGTCACGTCGTTAGTGACTCACATCCGGCGCCGGTAGCGACATCGCAATGTGTAAATCCTAGGTGCGACGATGAACGTGCGCAAAAGCATAAAAAATCGCTGATCTGTGTCACGTCCATTTCCATAATGTCGTTACTGCTGCAGATACGATGTTGTTTGTCGTTCCTGCGGCAGCACATATCGCTGTGTGTGATGCCGCAGGAGCGACAAACCTCTCCTTACCTGTGTCCCGACGGCAATGCGGAAGGGAGAAAGTGGGCGGGATGTTATGTCCCGCTAATCTCCGCCCCTCCGCTTCTATCGACCGGCCGCTTAGTGACGTCGCTGTGACGCCGAACGCACCTCCCCCTTGAAGGAGGGATTGTTCGGCGGTCACAGCGACGTCGCAGAGCAGGTATTTACGTGTGAAGCTGCCGTAGTGATAATGTTCGCTACGGCAGCAAGCACCAGATATCGAATGTATGACGGGGGCGGGTGCTATCGCTCTCGACATCGTTAGCAATTGCTAGTGATGTCGCAGCGTGTAAAGCCCGCCTAAGAGTTATTTCTGGTATTTTAGAGCATTTCAATTCATTTTCCTGAAAGTGGACATTCCCTTTAATGCATTCTACATGACCAGGCCCATTTTAACCAAATGTAAATTTCCAAAAATTTTCTGGGAAACTTATGTTTGTGGTTTTTGTTCCTTTCTTCCCTTAACAAAGAGGAGTAAAGGATATTCTGAAGAAGCGTCTCAAGAACTACTACAAGAAACAGAAGCTAAAGGAGTCCAGTGACACTGGCACCTACTATGACTACATCTGTGTTATTGACTTTGAGGCCACCTGTGAAGATGGCAATCCACCGGATTACATCCATGAGATCATCGAATTCCCAATTGCATTGATCAACACAAAGACTTTGGAAATTGTAAGTTTGTAATTTATTCCATATGATATCACATTTGTACAGCTTGAACGGTACATTGGAAATGTGAAATAATGTATTATAAATCCTATAAATATCCTGTTATACATATACACAATTCATAGGTTTGGGATATGTGGCTTTCAGGTGAAATTTACACTACAGTGATATTTTATGAAAGTAGAACATTTAGGTAGAAGCAGGCAATGGGGATTTCCTTATCTCAAACAAGTTATTGATACAGAAGCAAAGGACAGTGTTGGGTATAACAACCCAAAATGTCACTGTCTCAATAACATGTCATGTGGCCCTGAGCATTACTTACAGCTTGATAATGATGTCTCATGCTGTTCACAAGTTATTATCTGCTGAATCATGGCATACCACTCTTGAAGAGCGACCCTCTGGTTATTAAGGTTCTGGGGTATAGAGTTACAAGCCTCTACATGACAACTCAGCTGATCCCATAGGTTTTCTATGGCATTCAGGTCTGGAGAAAGTGCAGGCCACTCCATTTGAGGTACTCCAGTCTCCAGCAGCAGTTCCCTAATGATGCAGCTTGATGAGCAGGAGCATTGTCATCCATGAAGATGAAATTAGGCCTGTGCTGTTCATGCAAAGGTACACTGACTGGATTAATGTTATTCAAGTAGTAGGGGCTTTCACAAGATGTAGGCCAGTTCTGTACTGACATCACACTGTATCACCACCACAGCCAAAGGCTCGTCTGATGACAAGTGACTGATACATAGTGCTCTCCTTGATGTCTTCGGCATAGTTGGCAGCCATCGTTTCTGCTCTGCGTGAATTGACTTTTGTCAGGTAACAGGACTGAGGCACACTGGACCCTCGTCCACCCTAGATGCTCCATGGCCCATGCAAGATGATGATGCCTGTGCCTGTAGATGTGGTAAGGTACCCTTGCTGATGCAAACAGTTTTGAGCGGTATCACTTGACACATGGGTGCCTCTCACCTCCCTTAAATGTGCCTGGAGTTCTGTGGCATTCATCATCCGCTTCCGAAGGGCATTGTTCACAATGAAGCAGTCATCAATGTGGCCAAAGAACACCCATTTCTGTTATATTTTTTATTTTTTTTTTTTCCCAGTCTCTCTGCATCTCTGTTGCAATCTGCTGATGACACTGTGACACTCTAAGTTCAGCGGCCACTTTTGTATGAGAACATCCTACTTGAAGCCTCACAATGACGAGGTTATGTTTATCAATTGTTAGGTGGTGTTTTGGTCTCGTGATGTCAAAATGCGAACAGCATGATGAGGACGGTTTAAATACCTATTCTAACTGAACCCTGAGATTTTTTGGGTGATTCGTGGATTAAACACCTGTTGGGAATTTCGCCATTAATCTGCTTGACATAGAACAGCAAGTTGGGCAAAAAGTAGTGTGACATTGAACAGTTGGACATGTGCATTCAAAAGGTTAGAGAAGGTCACATTAAGGTCACCTGAAAAGGTTAGAGGGCATCTTAGGATCATCCTAAAATTTCACCCGAAAGCCAAATATCCCTGACTTTTTATGAGTAGTGTATGTATTTATATATACTAGCTGTACTACCCGACATCGCCTGGGTTAATAACTGCTGTTAACAAAATATAATGTATTAACAAAAATTTATTCCGCACACAAAAACCACAAAACAAATGGATAGAAATGTAATTATTAAAAGGCAAAAGCTAAGCTAATAGAAGCATTTCACAACATATATTTCAATACCACAGATATTCCACACAGATTTAACTAAATTGACCAAGTAATGTGCTCCGTCTGCCTCGTTCCCCGTCTCTGCCTCGTTCCCCGTCTCTGCCTCGTTCCCCGTCTCTGCCTCGTTCCCCGTCTCTGCCTCGTTCCCCGTCTCTGCCTCGTTCCCCGTCTCTGCCTCGTTCCCCGTCTCTGCCTCGTTCCCCGTCTCTGCCTCGTTCCCCGTCTCTGCCTCGTTCCCCACCAACATCTTATTACCGCACATATAAGGTTCTTATACTATGAATGTCCTTTGTTTCCTATAGCAACCAATCACAGCTCCTACTAATAACCTGTAGTTCCAGGCTCCATTTACTTTAATGGAGGCATGTTTTTTGGAGAGTAACTGTAAAGGGCGGGGTTACATTTTCCTGTCAAAACATAGTCTATGACGTTCCCTGGGTCACGTGAGGTTTCTGTGCAAAATTTCGTGATTGTAAATGTGACGGTGCGGATACATTTTTTGTTTCACTTTTTCCCCATTATGTAGATAGGGGCAAAATTGATTGGTAAATTGGAACGCGCAGGGTTAAAATTTCGCCTCACAACATAGCCTATGACGCTCTCGGGGTCCAGACGTGTGAGTGTGCAAAATTTTGTGGCTGTAGCTACAACGGTTCAGATGCCAATCACACACACACACACACACACACACACACACACCCACACCCACACACCACACACCACACACCACACACCACACACACACACCACACATACACGTCGCAGCCATATTTACACTCTCATGAAGTTCAGGTGTAGCTGGCTTTCATTGATGATCCTTATTCTAAAAGTTTGAATCAACAAACCTGTTCAAAAATAAGAAAAAAAGGTAAACTTTTTTCTTTTTCGCTCCTAATTGGGAGACCCAGACAGTGGGTGTATAGCTACTGCCTCTGGAGGCCGCACAAAGAACTACACTTAAAAGTGTAAGGCCCCTCCCCTTCTGGCTATACACCCTCCCGTAGGAGTACGGATTCCTCAGTTTTAGCTTTGTGCGCAGGAGGTCAGACACGCACGCATAGCTCCATTGTTTTTAGTCAGCAGCAGCTGCTGACTATGTCGGATGGAAGAAAAGAGGGCCCATACAGGGCTCCCAGCATGCTCCCTTCTCACCCCACTGTATGTCGGAGGTGTTTGTAAGGTTGAGGTACCCATTGCGGGTACGGCGGCAGGAGCCCACATGCTGATTCCTTCCCCATCCCTTTTTACAGGGCTCTGGGTGAAGTGGGATTTACTGGTCTCCAGGCACTGAGACCGTGCTCCATCTACAGCCCCTGGAGAAGATGCTGGATGGAGCGGAGTACATCAGGGACATGGCCCTGCTTCCTCAAGGTACTCTGTGTCCCCGTGCATTTGGCGCTCACACCGCAGCATGCTGGGTGTTGTAGTGCGCCGGGGGACATCAGCGCTACGGCGCTTGTGCCATGGCCTCATTCAGCTTCGCTGAAGCAGGCACACTTCTGGGAATCGGTCGCGCCGGCCGCTGGGACTGCGGCGCGGCTGGCACTTGTGGTGCGCCGGGGACTTCAGCGCGGCCCGCGCTTTTACGGCGGCCGCGCTGATAACTCGAGTCCCCGGCTTTTGCGGCCTGCTTCCGTTCGTTCCCGCCCCCAGACCTGCCAGTCAGGAGAGGGGCGGGACGCTGGCCACTTCTGGGAATCGGTCACGCCGGCCGCTGGGACTGCGGCGCGGCTGGCACTTGTGGTGCGCCGGGGACTTCAGCGCGGCCCGCGCTTTTACGGCGGCCGCGCTGATAACTCGAGTCCCCGGCTTTTGCGGCCTGCTTCCGTTCGTTCCCGCCCCCAGACCTGCCAGTCAGGAGAGGGGCGGGACGCTGGCCAGTGCATCAGCGCCGAGGGCTGGAGTCGTTTTTACATACTCCAGCCCTCACAATCGGCACAGAGGGGACACTGTTTCCCGCACTTTTGTTTGGGAACTCCCACGGACCGCCCCTCTCCACAGACGCCGGCAGCCATTCCTGCTGACACGCTGAGCTGCAGAGGGGAGCCGGGGAGACCCAGACAAGGAATTCTGCGCCTCTTACCCGCTATTCAGCGGGCGGTAAGCAGCCCTCAGGGCTCACCCCCTCTTGTGCCAGTAGTATTCTTAGTATTTTGTTTCTACAAATACTTGGTATTACATAGCGCTGGTCGCCCTTTGGCTATAGACTCTCTCACATTGCAGAGAGCCAGCAGCATGTCGTCCGTAAAACGCAAGGGTGCCAAGGCACAGACATTATATGCTTCCTGCACCGCATGTGGGACTTTTCTACCGGCAGGCTCCACGGACCCCCATTGTGTGCAGTGCTCGGCCCCTGCGGCGCTTGCACAGTCGGGACCTCTGCTGGACGTGACCCAGGGTGTACCACCTGTGAATGCTGTCCAGGTGACAGGAACTGAGTTTGCAGCTTTTGCTGACAGAATGTCTCTCACTATGTCACAAATTCTTGACACATTGCGAGCTAGGCCTGTACTTCAGGCCACGGACACTGTGCAATCATTGCCCCCTGGTCCCCCTCAGCTCCAAGCTCCGGGACGGGCATATACACCTCAGGGTGAAGACTCTGACTCGGACGATGGCCCCGGGCAGCCTAAGCGGGCTCGCTATGACGGGCCTTCACATTCATCTCAATGGTCAGGATCCCAGCGAGATGAATCTATGGGTGATGAGGCGGACGTAACTGATCAGGATTCTGATCCTGGGACCGCTCTCAATCTAGATACACCAGATGGTGACGCCATAGTTAATGATCTTATATTTAACATCAATAAGATGTTAAATATTTCCCCACCAGCTCCTCTTGTAGAGGAGTCAGCTTCGCAGCACGAGAGAATCCATTTCAGATACCCTAAGCGTACATTAAGCACTTTTCTGGACCACGCTGACTTTAGAGACGCAATCCAGAAACCCCACGCTTATCCTGAAAGGCGTTTTCCTAAACGGCTTAAAGATACACGCTACCCTTTTCCCCCTGAGGTGGTCAAGGGTTGGACCCAGTGTCCAAAAGTGGATCCTCCAATTTCCAGGCTTGCAGCTAGATCCTTGGTTGCAGTTGAAGATGGAGCGGCACTTAAAGATGCCACTGACAGGCAGATGGAGCTCTGGCTGAAATCCATCTATGAAGCGATTGGAGCGTCATTAGCGCCTTCTTTTGCGGCCGTATGGGCACTCCAAGCTATCTCAGCCGGGCTTGCGCGAGTCGACTCAGTCACACGTGCATTTGCCCCGCAGGTAGCACCATTGACCTCGCAAATGGCGGCATTCGCGTCGTACGCGATTAATGCTGTTCTTGACGCTACAAGCCGCACGGCAGTGGCGTCAGCCAACTCCGTTGTTTTGCGTAGGGCCCTGTGGTTGAGACATTGGAAAGCAGATTCTCATTCCAAGAAGTGCTTAACCAATTTGCCTTTTTCTCGTGACCGATTGTTTGGAGAGCGTTTGGATGAAATCATCAAACACTCCAAGGGTAAGGACTCATCCTTACCGCAACACAGACAAAACAAACCCCAACAGAGGAAGGGTCAGTCTGGTTATCGGTCCTTTCGAGGACCGGGCAGGTCCCAATTCGCCTCGTCAAAAAAGACTCAAAAAGACCAGAGACGCTCAGATTCTTGGAGGTCTCAGTCACGCCCAAAAAGGACAGCCGGAGGAACCGTTGCCAAGACGGCGTCCTCCTGACTTGCGGTCTCCGATTCCCACACCCGCGGTCGGTGGGAGGCTTTCCCACTTTGGCGACATTTGGCTGTCACGCGTCAAAGACCGTTGGGTGAGGGATATTCTGTCTCACGGGTACAGGATAGAGTTCAGTTCTCGTCCGCCAACTCGTTTCTTCAGAACTTCTCCACCACCAGACCGAGCCGATGCTCTGTTGCAGGCGGTGGCCGCTCTAAAGGCGGAAGGAGTGGTGACCTCCGTCCCTCTTCAGGAACAAGGTCACGGTTTTTACTCCAATCTGTTTGTGGTCCCAAAAAAGGACGGATCGTATCGACCCGTCCTGGATCTAAAGTTGCTCAACAGACACGTAAAAGTCAGGAGGTTCCGGATGGAATCCCTACGCTCCGTCATAGCCTCAATGTCTCAAGGAGATTTTCTAGCATCAATAGATATCAAAGATGCGTATCTCCACGTGCCGATTGCACCAGAGCATCAGCGTTTCCTACGCTTCGTCATACACGACGAACACCTACAGTTCGTAGCGTTACCTTTCGGTCTGGCAACAGCCCCCCGGGTCTTCACCAAAGTCATGGCAGCAGTAGTAGCTGTTCTGCACTCGCAGGGTCACTCGGTCATCCCGTATCTAGACGACCTGCTTATAAAGGCACCCTCTCAAGAGGCATGCCAACACAGTCTGAAGGTGGCACTAGACACTCTCCAGAGTTTCGGGTGGATTATCAACTTTCCAAAGTCTCATCTAACCCCGACCCAATCTCTGACTTATCTTGGCATGGAGTTTCATACTCTCTCAGCGATAGTGAGGCTTCCACTGGACAAGCAGTGCTCGCTACGGACTGGAGTGCAATCTCTCCTTCAGAGCCAGTCGCACTCACTGAGGCGCCTCATGCATTTCCTAGGAAAGATGGTAGCAGCAATGGAGGCAGTCCCGTTCGCGCAGTTTCATCTGCGCCCTCTACAATGGGACATTCTACGCCAATGGGATGGGAAATCGACGTCCCTCGACAGGACTGTCTCCCTCTCTCAGACTGCCAAGGACTCTCTGCGTTGGTGGCTTCTCCCCACCTCATTGTCACAGGGAAAGTCGTTCCTTCCCCCGTCCTGGGCAGTGGTCACGACGGATGCGAGCCTATCAGGGTGGGGAGCGGTGTTTCTCCACCACAGGGCTCAGGGGACGTGGACTCAGGAAGAGTCCACCCTGCAGATCAATGTTCTGGAAATCAGAGCAATCTATCTTGCCCTGCGAGCCTTCCAACAATGGCTGGAAGGCAAGCAGATTCGGATTCAGTCGGACAATTCAACGGCGGTGGCGTACATCAACCACCAAGGGGGAACACGCAGTCGCCAAGCTTTTCAAGAAGTCCAGCGGATTTTGACGTGGGTGGAAAGCAGAGCGTCCACCATATCCGCAGTTCACATCCCAGGCGTGGAAAACTGGGAAGCAGACTTTCTCAGTCGCCAGGGCATGGACGCAGGAGAATGGTCCCTTCACCCGGACGTGTTTCAGCAGATCTGTTGCCGCTGGGGGACGCCGGACGTCGATCTGATGGCGTCACGGCACAACAACAAGGTCCCAGTTTTCATGGCACGGTCTCACGATCACCGAGCGCTGGCGGCAGACGCCTTGGTTCAGGATTGGTCGCAATTCCGACTCCCCTATGTGTTCCCACCTCTAGCATTGTTACCCAGAGTTCTCCGGAAAATCAAGTCCGACTGCCATCGAGCCATACTCGTCGCTCCAGATTGGCCAAGAAGGTCGTGGTACCCGGATCTGTGGCATCTCACGGTAGGCCAACCGTGGACACTACCAAACCGTCCAGATTTGCTGTCTCAAGGGCCGTTTTTCCATCTGAATTCTGCGGCCCTGAACCTGACTGTGTGGCCATTGAGTCCTGGATCCTAGCGGCCTCAGGTTTATCTCATGAAGTTGTTGCCACAATGAGACAGGCTAGAAAACCATCCTCAGCTAAGATCTATCACAGGACGTGGAAGATATTCTTAGCGTGGTGCTTGGCTCAAGGGTTTTCTCCCTGGCCATTTGCATTGCCAATTTTTCTTTCCTTCCTGCAGTCTGGGTTGGAAAAAGGTTTGTCGCTTAGCTCGCTTAAGGGTCAAGTCTCCGCGCTATCCGTATTCTTTCAGAAGCGCTTGGCACGGCTTTCTAAAGTACGCACGTTTCTCCAAGGAGTTTGTCATATCGTTCCTCCTTACAGACGGCCATTGGAACCCTGGGATCTGAACAAGGTTCTCATTGCTCTCCAGAAGCCGCCTTTCGAGCCTTTGAAAGAGGTTCCCCTTTCTCGGCTTTCACAAAAGGTAGTTTTTCTTGTGGCGGTCACGTCTCTTCGAAGAGTGTCCGAGCTAGCGGCGTTATCTTGCAAATCTCCCTTCCTGGTGTTTCACCAAGACAAGGTAGTACTGCGTCCAATTCCAGAGTTTTCTCCCAAGGTGGTTTCTTCCTTTCATCTCAATCAGGATATCACTTTGCCATCTTTGTGTCCGCATCCAGTTCACCAATTTGAAAAGGGTTTACATCTGTTGGACCTGGTGAGAGCACTCAGGATTTACATTTCTCGCACGGCGTCTCTACGCCGTTCTGATGCGCTCTTTGTCCTAGTCGCTGGTCAGCATAAGGGATCGCAAGCTTCCAAATCCACCCTGGCGCGGTGGATCAAGGAACCAATTCTTCACATACCGTTCTGCTGGGCTTCCGATTCCATCTGGACTGAAGGCCCATTCTACCAGAGCCGTGGGTGCGTCCTGGGCATTGCGGCATCAGGCTACGGCTCAGCAAGTGTGCCAGGCGGCTACCTGGTCGAGTCTGCACACGTTTACCAAACACTATCAAGTGCATACCTACGCTTCGGCAGATGCCAGCCTAGGTAGACAGGTCCTTCAGGCGGCGGTGGCCCACCTGTAGGAAGAGGCTGTCTGACAGCCCGTTCATGTGGTATCTTTTTACCCACCCAGGGACTGCTTTTGGACGTCCCACTGTCTGGGTCTCCCAATTAGGAGCGAAAAAGAAGAAGGGAATTTTGTTTACTTACCGTAAATTCCTTTTCTTCTAGCTCCAATTGGGAGACCCAGCACCCGCCCTATTTGTTCTTAGGGTTTCGTTTTTCGGGTGCACATGTTGTTCATGTTGTTTCTTAAGTTCTCCGATCTTGTTATCGGATTGAATTTGTTTTTGAAACTGTTATTGGCTTTCCTCCTTCTTGCTTTGGTACTAAAACTGAGGAATCCGTACTCCTACGGGAGGGTGTATAGCCAGAAGGGGAGGGGCCTTACACTTTTAAGTGTAGTTCTTTGTGCGGCCTCCAGAGGCAGTAGCTATACACCCACTGTCTGGGTCTCCCAATTGGAGCTAGAAGAAAAGGAATTTACGGTAAGTAAACAAAATTCCCTTCGTTATCGCCATGTTAGTAATCATCCGATCTTTAAACATCTAGAATAAGTTAACAAATATGATAAATGCTACGATAAAAAAACAAACTCCCAAAATTTTGGTTTGTCATTTTGCATCCTCCAAAAAATTGATATAGATATAGATATATATATATATATATATATATATATATATATATATATATATATATATATATATATATATATATATATATATATATATATATATATATATATATATATATATATATATTTTATTTATTTATTTTTCTTTCAACGTTACATTAAATACCATAAAAACGAGACCCATAAAAGTATTTTACCACGCTTGTACTTATTTTTTTACCATTTGTCAGTATATGGTAAAACCTCCTCTCGCAAGTTTTTTTTCAATTACCCATCATAAAGGGGTTAAAAATAGGCACTGAATATAGTTAAATTTACAGTCTTTTCATCTCTGTTTAAAGGAAAAAAAGATCTAAAAAAATATATGTAGTATCACTGCGTCTGTAAAGTCCAATAAAATTCTCACAAAACTTGTGTGTGAGTGCCGGTATTAAAAGATGAGACTTGACCCCAATATGGAAAGATAATCAAATAAATGTCTCGGGATGACTTGTCTTATTCTTCAAGTATGTTATAAAAGTAAATTTTATTTTTATTATATAGTTTTTAGTATGTTTCATCCTAGGCTATAAATACAATAATTAATACAAAATATGTATATGCCAAAAAGCAAACCCTCATCCAGCTATATCGATGGAATAAAAAGATTAATGATTCCTTATGGAATCGGATGAGGAAAAGATGGCTTGAACAGGAAGGGTTAAATGACTGTCTCGATAGCTGTGGACTGACACACTGCTAATTAATAATTATCTAAGACATGGACATGCAACCTTGCTCAATTTCACTCTGTCATCATAACCTTTAAGCGCAGTTTTCCTACCAGATTTTCAGATAATGTAGATGTAATTTTAGCCATAGTCAATAATGTGTGTGCATAAATCATAAATATGGAGACCTCTAAAAACTAAGTGATGACATTGGCCTCATTATAGAGAGTAGTTTAGACAGACTGATGGAAGTACTCAGTATAGAGCACAGGATAAATGTGAACGGAGTCTAAAAAGTGATCCAGACTGTAGTGTTCCCTAATACGTTACCATTGTAAGCTTCAACTCAAGTCCGTCATCTATCAACGGTAATAGGTTTCAACTCTGATAGCACAAAGGCAGGAAAACTGCTCCCCCAAAATAAAATCCTGTGAGATGTTTACTCATAAATGCACCCCTCTCTTCGGAACCCCACAGTGTAAATTAACCGCAGTAAGCAACCACGTTTGGTATCACTGTAGCGCCTGTCCATTTATCAATTCATGGGGTATAAGGCTACTTTCACATATCAGTTTTTTGGCATCAGGCACAATCCGGCGTGTGCCTGATGCAACGAATCAGGCGCAGAATATGCAAAAACGGATGCGCCGGATCCTTTTTTTTTTTTTTTTTTTTTGACGGATCCGGTATACCTGATCCATTCAAAAAAACTGATCTGGTGCATCCGGTTTTTGCATCAGTTTCGTCCGTTTTTTTTTTTTTTTTTTGCTGGATCTGTTTTACAATAAGTTGGAGCATGCGCAGTTTAAAAAAAGGATCTGGCGGCCGCATCCGTTTTTTGCCACATTACGCTGGATCTGGCATCCATGGGCTTCCATTGTAAATTGCGCCGGATGCAGCACAATGCTTTTTTTTTTTTTTGTCAGAGACAAAAAAAGTTACAAGATATGTTCTGTCCGGCCGCCGCATTAGCCAGTTACGACGGATTCGGCAAAAGCCGGATGCAATGCAAGGCCATCAGGCACAATCCGGCGCTAATACAAATCAATGGGGATAAAACTGATTCGGCGCCGGATCCATTTTATCTGTTTTTTTTTTTTCCGGATTGTGCCTGATGGGAAAAAAACTGATGTGTGAAAGTAGCCTAAGTCTCCATAAGCACAAGCTGGATGCTATCTGTAGACACAAGGCTGGCATATTTGTAGTTTTACAGAAAAAAAGCTTGGAGTAATGTTCCATAGTAAGGCACAAATAGTCACTATAGCCATAGATGAATTAATTGAATGGTACAATTTCTAAAATGAGACCACTTTTGGTGAGTCTTCTGCTCCTCTGGCACTTTTAGGAGCTCCACATCTGTTGTCTTCCAATTGCACCAGATGTACTGTACCAGAAGTACAAATGTACCTCCCTTGAAGGGATGTCCACGTTCATGGCCCTTGGATATCCTTCATGGGAAGTACCTTTTGTATTTGAATTGGTCTAAAATGACTGCATCTTGATCCTGTTTTACTTATTGGTGGTATTTGATTTAAATAGCCTGTTACATGCATTAAGCAGTGCATTGGTCTATTGGGAAATATTTGGGGATACTGTGTTGAGATACAGCTCTGGCAAAAATTGAGACCACTGCAAAATTTGCAGTTTTTTTTTCGGATTTTTCTCTTTATAGGTATATTTTTGAGTAAAATGTAAATTCTTTTATTCTGTAAACTACTAACGGCTCCGAAATTCCAAGCAATAAATTTTGTATTTATTTTCTGAAAATGAGAAATGGTCAAAATAACAAGACCATGCATTGCTTTCTCACCTCAAATTAATGCAAAGAAAACCAAGTTCATAATAATTTAGAAACAACAATACTAATAATATTTTAACTCTGGAAGAGTTCAGAAATCAATTTTTTGTGCAACAGCCATGATTTTTAATCACAGCTTTCATGCGTCTTGGCATGCTTTCCACCAGTCTTTCACACTGCTTTTGGGTGTTCTTATGCCACTCCTGGTGCAAACATTTAAGCAGTTCTTTGTTTCATGGCTTGTGACTATCCGTCTTCCTCTTGATTACATTCCAGAGGTTTTCAATGGGGTTCAGGTCTGGAGATTGGGCTGGCCATTACAGGGTTTTGATGTGGTGGTCCTGCATCCACACATTGACCTAGATGTGTGGCATGGCACATTGTTTTGCTGGAAAAAACGGTCCTCGGAGTTGGGGAACATTGCCTGAGCAGAAGGATGCAACTGTTTTTCCAGGATAACCTTCTATGCGGCTTGATTCATACATCCTTCGCAAAGTTTAATCCGCCCAATTCCATCCTTGCTGAAGCATCCCCAGAGCTGTCACTGAGGTTACCCGCGGCCACCGCTAGATCCAGGTAACCTCAGTGATAGCTCAGCCGATCACGCGGCTCTTATTTGCTGCGTGGAGGTGACAGGAGCGGCGGTTTCTTCTGCTTCTCCGGTCACCTCCATGCAGCACAGCTGGAAGCGACGCTGGACCATCCTGGATTCCGCCGGACATGGAGGGCTTTTTGGGGCTGATTAAATTGGTGAACCAGGGAATGTGTTTGTTTTTTATTTCTAATAAAGGATTTTTCAGTTGTGTGTGTTTATTTACTGTAATTTACAGATTAATCATGGAAGGTATCTCAGGGAGACGCCTGACATGATTAATCTAGGACTTATTGGCAGCTATGGGCTGCCAATAACTCCTTATTATCCCGATTTGCCAACGCACCAGGGCAAATCGGGAAGAGCCGGGTACTGTCCCAGAACAGTCGCATCTAATGTATGCGGCCATTCTGGGCGGCTGCTGACTGATATTGTTAGGCTGGGGGGCTCCCCATAACGTGGAGCTCCCCATCCTGAGAATACCAGCCTTCAGCAGTATGGCTTTATCTGGCTGGTATTAAATTTGAGGGAAACCGCACGCCGTTTTTTTTAATTTATTTATTTCTATACTACATAGTGACACGCCCACTGGCTGCTGTGATTGGGTGCAGTGAGGCACCTGTCACTCGGCGTGTCTCACTGCAACCAATCATAGGCGCCGGTGGGGGGGGAAAGCAGGGAATACGAGATTGCTTAATGAGCGTCCGGTCTTTCAAATTAGAAAAAGCCGCCGGAGCAGTGTGAATGCCGTACAGCGCCGGTGATCGGGGATCGGTGAGTATGAGAGAGGGGGGGACACTTCAGTCACTTGGGGGATTAGCGGTCATCGGTGAATCCTTCACAGGTGACCGCTAATCAGTACACGGCACACAGAGCCGCAGCATGACAATGAAGTCGGGTGAAGTTCACCCGAGTTCATTCTCATCGCGCTACTCTGTCTGCTGTCTGCCGACAGTTTTCACGGATGTGTGTTTTAGGTCTGACAACGTCCCCAATGACTAGCTAGGTCGTTCTGCAGGTCCGGATCGCTGTTGCGTCGTTGGCCAGGTCTGCCTGTTTGACAGCTCACCAGAGACTTTGTAGCGATCCCGGCCAGGTTGGGATCGCTGGTGGGATCGCTAGAAAGTCTGTGTGTAAAGGGGCCTTTAAGAAGGTGAGAAACCTCCATTTGTTTAAGCAACGGTGGCAAAGTTTTTAAGGTATAATGCAACCTGTCAAAGCTGACCATTTTCTTCGGTGCTCCATTGGGAGACCCAGACGATTGGGTGTATAGCTACTGCCTCCGGAGGCCACACAAAGTATTACACTCAAAAGTGTAAGGCCCCTCCCCTTCTGCATATACACCCCCCGTGGGATCACGGGCTGCTTCAGTTTTATGCTTTGTGCGAAGGAGGTCAGACATCCACGCATAGCTCCACTGTTTAGTCAGCAGTAGCTGCTGACTATGTCGGATGGAAGAAAAAAGGGCCCATACTAGGGCCCCCAGCATGCTCCCTTCTCACCCCACTTTCTGTCGGCGGTGTTTGTTAAGGTTGAGGTACCCATTGCGGGTACGGAGGCTGGAGCCCACATGCTGTTTTCCTTCCCCATCCCCTCTCGGGGCTCTGGGTGAAGTGGGATCTTACCGGTCTCCAGGCACTGAGACCGGGCTCCATCCACAGACCCGGAGAACCTGCTGGATATGGAGCTGGGTATCGTCAGGGTCAGGGCCCTGCTACATTAAGGTACTCTGTGTCCCCGTACACATCGCGCACACACACACCAGCATTGCTGGGAGTGTTAGTGCGCCGGGGACAACAGCGCGGAGCGCTTGTGCTATTATTCACTGCAGCTTAGCTGAGTGAATTTATGTGTTAGAAACTGCCGCGCCGGCCGCTGCGGGGTGTTTTTACACTGTGGCGCGGCTGGGACTTGTGGTGCGCCGGGGACTTCCGCGCTGGCCGTGCACATAGGACGGCCGCGCTTATTACTCGAGTCCCCGGCTTTGCGGCCTAGTTTTCGCTTCGTTCCCGCCCCCAGCCCTGCCAGTCAGGGGAGGGGCGGGACGCTGTACAGAAAGTCAGCGCCGAGAGCTGGAGTCTGCTTTGCATTCTCCAGCCCCCTTCACTGGACACAGTGGGACGCCAGTTTCCCGCTCTTGTCTGGGGCACGCCCACGGCCCGCCCCTCTTCACAAGACGCCGGCAGCCATTCCTGCACGCAGTCTGGGCTGGAGAAGGGAGACAAGCTCTGGGCAACCAGTCACAGGATTCGGGCGACCACACACCCGCCTTTGTGCGGGCGGTAAGCAGCACCTGAAGTGCTGACCCCACTAATGCCATTTGTACTTTATGCCTAGATGGCTAGACTACAGCAGCAAAAAGCAAGGGTGCTAAGGCACAGGCTTTCTAGGCTGCTTGTATTGCATGTGCTGAAGTGTTCATTTGTACTTTATGCTGGTATGCTATACACTGCACTGTACGGTCGCTATTCTTGGCTATATACTCCTAGATGGCTGGACAACAGCAGCAAAAAAGCAAGGGTGCTAAGGCACAGGCTTTCTATGCTGCTTGTACTGCATGTGCTGAAGTGTTCATTTGTACTTTCTGCTTGTATGCTATACATTGCACTGTACGGTCGCTATTCTTGGCTATATGCTTCTAGATGGCTAGACAACAGCAGCAAAAAAGAAAGGGTGCCAAGGCACAGGCTTTTTATGCTGCTTGTACTGCACGTGATACTGTTCCACACGGCAGGTTCCACTGTCCCCATTGTGTGCAATGCTCCCCTGTACCACTTGGTCAGCCGGGGTCTCTGCTAGAGGTGGCCAAAGGAACCACCTGTGAACCCTGTCCAGGGACAGGGACGGAGTTGCAGTTTTCGGCTGATAGATTGTCTGTGCCCGTGACTAACATCTTAGAGACTTTGCAGTCCAGACGGACCATGGGCAATGTTGATACAATGCTCCTTGGCCGCCCTCATTTGGAACAAATCAGTGCTCCGGGGGGGTCCCATGCATCCCAGGGCGCAGGCTCTGACACGGACGTCAGTCCCAGACAGTCTAAGCGAGCTCGCTGGGAGCGGCACTCGGCTTCACCACTGGTTAGGGTCCCAGCAGGACTCTCTGTATTATGAGGCAGACGTAGCTGATCAGGACTCTGATCCTGAGACCGCTCTCAATCCGGATACTCCGGATGGTGACGCCATAGTGAATGATCTTCTAGCGTCCATCAAGGGAATGTTGGATATTTCTCCCTCAGCTCCTCCGGTGGAGGAGTCAGCTTCACAGCAGGAGAAGTCCCTTTTCAGTATCTCAAGCGTATATTGAGTACTTTTCTGACCACTCTGACTTCAGAGAAGCAATCCGGAAACACCACACTTATCCAGATAAGCGTTCTCCAATCGTATTAAGGATACACGTTATCCTTTTTTCTCCCTGACGTGGTCAAGCGCTGGACCCAGTGTCCAAGGGTGGATCCCCCAATCTCCAGGCTTGCGGCTAGATCCATAGTTGCAGTGGAAGATGGGACTTCACTTAAAGATGCCATTGACAGACAGATGGTCCGCTGGTTGAATTCTGTCTATGAAGCTATCGGCGTGTCGGTTGCTCCGGCATTCGCAGCCGTATGGGCATTCCACGCTATTTCAGCTGGTCTTGCGCACGTGGACACTGTCACATGTACATCTGTGCCGCAGATGGCGTCCTTAACCTCGCAATGTCTGCATTGCGACTTACGCTATTAATGCTGTCCTGCACTCTACGAGCCGTACGTCAGTGGCGTCCGCCGACTCCGTGGTTTTACGCAGAGCCTTGTGGTTGAGGGTATGGAAAGCAGATTCTGCTTCCAAAAAAGTGCTTAACCAGTTTGCCATTATCTGGTGACAGACTGTTTGGTGAGCGATTGGATGAAATCATTAAACAATCCAAGGGTAAGGACTCTTCCTTACACCAGCCCAGATCAAACAACACCACAACAGAAGAAAGGACAGTCGAGGTTTCGGTCCTTCCCAGGCTCGGGCAGGTCCCAATTGTCCTCGTCCAAAAGGACTCAAAAGGCTCAGAGAGGCGCAGATTCCTGGCAGGCTCAATCACGCCCAAGGAAGGCAGCCGGAGGAACCGCTACCAAGGCGGTGTCCTCATGACGTGCGGCCCTCTCTCTCCGCATCCGCGGTCGGTGGCAGACTCTCCCGCTTTGGCGACATTTAGCTGCCACAGGTCAAAGACCGGTGGGTGAGAGACATTTTGCCTCACGTGTACAGGATAGAGTTCTGTTCTCGTCCTCCGACTAGATCTTCAGAACTTCCTCACCTCCCGACCGAGCCGATGCTCTTCTGCAGGCAGAAGGAGTGGTAATCCCTGTTCCTCCTCAGGAACAAGATACGGTTTTTACTCCAATCTGGTTGTGGTACCAAAAACGACGGCTCTTTCCGTTCCGTTTTGGACCTAAACCTGCTCAACAAGCACGTGAAAACCAGGCGGTTCCGGATGGAATCCCTCCGCTCCGTCATTGCCTCAATGTCTCAAGGAGATTTCCTAGCGTCATTAAACATCAGGATGCTTATCTCCACGTACCGATTGCTCCAGAGCACCGGTGTTGGCTACGATTCGTTATTGAAGACGAGCATCTTCAGTTCGTAGCCCTGCCCTTCGGTCTGGCGACAGCCCCACGGCTTTTCACCAAGTTCATGGCAGCAGTGGGAGTAGTCCTGCACTCTCAGGGTCACTCTGTGATTCCTTACTTGGACGATCTACTTGTCAAGGCACCCTCTCAAGAGGCATGCCAACACAGCCTGAACGTGGCGCTGGAGACTCTCCAGAGTTTCGGGTGGATCATAAACTTTTCAGAGTTAAATCTGACACCGACCCAATCGCTGACATATCTTGGCATGGAGCTTCACACTCTCTCAGCGATAGTGCAGCTCCCGCTGGACATACAGCGTTCACTACAGACGGGGGTGCAGTCTCTCCTTCAAGACCAGTCGCACCCCTTAAGACGCCTCATGCAGAGGCAGTCCCTTTCGCGCAGTTTCATCTGCGTCCACTTCTATAGGACATTCTTCGCCAATGGGATGGGAAGTCGACGTCCCTAGACAGGAACGTACCCCTTTCTCAGACGGGCAAGGACTCTCTTCAGAGGAGTCCACCCTTTAGATCAATGTTCTGGAAATCTGGGCAGGGTATCTTGCCCTGCAAACCTTCCAGCAGAGGCTGGAAGGCAAACAGATCCGAATTCAGTCGGACAACTTCGCAGCGGTGGCATACATCAACCACCAAGGCGGCACACGCAGTCGGCAAGCCTCCCAGGAAGTCCGGCGGATTCTGATGTGGGTGGAAGACAGAGCATACACCATATCCGCAGTTCACATCCCGGGCGTAGAAAACTAGGAAGCAGACTTCCTCAGTCGCCAGGGCATGGACGCAGGGGAATGGTCTCTGCACCCGGACGGGTTTCAAGAAATCTGTAGCCGCTGGGGGAGGCCGGACGTCGACCTAATGGCGTCTCGGCACAACAACAAGGGCCCGATTTTCATGGCGCGGTCTCACGATCAAAGAGCTCTGGCGGCAGGCGCCTTAGTTCAGGATTGGTCGCAGTTCCAGCTACCCTATGTGTTTCCCCCTCGGGCACTGTTGCCCAGAGGGCTACGCAAGATCAGCTCCGATTGCCGCCGCGCTATCCTCGTCGCCCCAGACTGGCCGAGGAGGTCGTGGTACCTGCATCTGTGGCATCTCACGGTCGGCCAACCGTGGGCACTACCAGACCGGCCAGACTTACTGTCCCAAGGGCCGTTTTTTCCATCTGAATTCTACAGCCCTGAACCTGACTGTGTGGCCATTGAGTCCTGGATCCTAGCGTCTTCAGGATTATCTCAAGACGTCATTGTCACCATGAGACGGGCTAGGAAGCCGACGTCTGCCAAGATCTACCACAAGACGTGGAAGATATTCTTATCTTAGTGCTCTGCTCAGGGAGTGTCTCCCTGGACATTTGCATTGCTTACTTTTCCTTCCTTCCTGCAATCTGGTTTGGGAAAAGGTTTGTCGCTCGGCTCCCTTAACGGACGAGTCCCAGCGCTGTCTGTATTCTTTCAGAAGCGCATAGTACGACTTCCTCAGGTACGCACGTTCCTGCAGGGGGTTTGTCACATTGTCCCTCCGTACAAGAGGCCGTTAGACCCATGGGATCTGAACAGGGTACTAATTGCTCTCCAGGAGCCGCCCTTTGAGCCTCTGAGGGATGTTTCACTTTCTCGACTTTCACAGAAAGTGGCCTTTTTTGGTAGCGGTCACGTCTCTTCAGAGAGTGTCCGAGTTAGCAGCGCGGTCATCCAAAGCTCCCTTCCTGGTGTTTCACCAAGACAAGGTAGTGCTGCGCCGGATTCCGGGGTTTCTCCCTAAGGTGGTATCCCCCTTTTCATCTCAGTCAGGATATCTCCTTACCTTCCTTTTGTCCTCATCCAGTTCATCGATATGAATTGGATTTGCATTTGTTGGATCTGATGAGAGCGCTCAGAATCTACATTTCCCGCACGGCGCCCCTGCGCCGCTCGGATGCACTCTTTGTACTTGTCGCTGGTCAGCGCAAAGGGTCGCAGGCTTCCAAATCCACCCTGGCTCGATGGATCAAGGAACCAATTCTTGAAGCCTACCGTTCTGCTGGGCTTCCGGTTCCATCAGGGCTGAAGGCCCATTCTACCAGAGCCGTGGGTGCGTCCTGGGCATTACGGCACCAGGCTACGGCTCAGCAGGTGTGCCAGGCGGCTACCTGGGCGAGTCTGCACACCTTCACCAAGCGTTATCAGGTGCATGCCTACGCTTAGGCGGATGCCAGCCTAAGTAGAAGAGTCCTGCAGGCGGCGGTTGCCTCCATGTAGGGAAGGGCTGTTTTTACAGTCCAAACTTGAGGTATTAATTTACCCACCCAGGGACTGCTTTTGGACGTCCCAATCGTCTGGGTCTCCCAATGGAGCGCCGAAGAAGAAGGGAATTTTGTTACTTACCGTAAATTCCTTTTCTTCTAGCTCCAATTGGGAGACCCAGCACCCGCCCCTGTTCCTTCGGGATTTTTGGTTGTTCGGGTACACATGTTGTTCATGTTGAATGGTTCCAGTTCTCCGATGTTCCTTCGGATTGAATTGTTTAACCAGTTATTGGCTTTCCTCCTTCTTGCTTTTGCACTAAAACTGAAGCAGCCCGTGATCCCACGGGGGGTGTATAGGCAGAAGGGGAGGGGCTTTACACTTTTTAGTGTAATACTTTGTGTGGCCTCCGGAGGCAGTAGCTATACACCCAATCGTCTGGGTCTCCCAATTGGAGCTAGAAGAAAAGGAATTTACGGTAAGTAACAAAATTCCCTTCTTCTCTAAAAGAAAAAAAAAGACTTGTAACTGGGGACGTCCTGCAGTTCTGACATGATTTTCCCTATTAAAGAACATAATTTGTCAGATGATCTACCCACTTAGTATTCCCAGGTAAGTGATGTATGAGGTTGTCCAGTTTAAATTTAGCTCCATTTCCAGTGTTGGCCACGATCCAGAATTTCCTGTGTATGTTCACCATATATTCTAAAAATTAACCAACCCCCTCCAACAGTTTGAAGATATTTGGTAGATGTTAGAACTATAAAAAGTACATATTATCGGTGATGAGCCTCAATTCAGCCTTTTGAGAACAGATTAACCCTTGTACATATTGTAGTTTGTCAGATAACTGGACAAAGACTCTAAAGCTAGATCAAGTAAAAGTGGCGACAGGATAACCTCTTTTAATAACAAATATGAACAGTACATGAAGGAGTAACTATTGACCACCGAATCGTGTCCCTGTATGTAAAATGTTCTAATAAATCTAATCTAAATAGCTGATCAAATCTAATAACAATTGGTGTCTCTAAATTCACTTTAATGCCACTTTTAATTACAACTGCCGTCTCCGAATTATTCATCTCCTTCAAGACAAGCTTAAGTATTAAGTTGAACACCTCTGACTGTTATGACTTGCAGACTTGACATATATTCAGGCACCAGCTTCTTCCTGTATTCAGTGAGGAACCTTGAACGTTCCTCATGGGCAATGACCTTCAGGTCACTAATATTCTTGGATTTGCGTGCTGAAACCACCTTCTTAAAATCCCATCACAGATAATTTTTGGGGGATTCAGTCAGGTAACTGTGCTGGCCACTCCAGAATCGTCTAAGACTTCTGAAACCAAGCCAACAGCAGAAATTTTGTACATCTTCCTAATAACCCTAATTAGGGGTTGAATAGCTTTGATTCCAATTGTAAATCTCTTCCAGGGATTATATTGATTAACTCTTCAACTATTCTTCCCTCTCCTTTAAAGGAGGATACTTTCCAGCAGTATGTGAAGCCGGAAATAAATCTTCAACTCTCTGAATTCTGTGTTAATCTTACTGGAATAACTCAGGTAAGTGTTTTGATTAAATTACTTTATAGTTCTAAATTTTGCTGACAGATTCTCTTTAACCCCTTAACAACCACGGGCAGTAATATTACGTCCTAGCGGTCATAGTATTACTGCCCGCGGTCTGCTGCCGGCAGCTTGCCGCGATCAGCGCACATCTCAGCTGATTTTCACAGCTGAGATGTGTGCCTTCTAAGCACGAGTAGAATCGTTATCTGCTAATGCCGTTTAACCCCTTAAATGGCGCTGTCACATATTGACAGCGCAATATAACGGCATCGGCGGTAAACAGTGACTTACCGGCCAATACCGGAAGCCACGTGACGTGATTACGTGACTTCCGGTGGTTGTCATGGTAGCACAGGGTCATATGATGACTCCTGTAGCTGACATCAATTACTTTCGGTTTCACTCGGCCCCACTCGGCCCGGAGCCGAGTGAAGCAGAAAGTGAGCATATCTGCTGTTTACAACTGTATAGCTGTGATAAGCAGATAGGGCAGAACAATCGGATTGTTAATCCATATAGCCCCCCTAGGGGGACTAGTAAAATAAAAAAAAAAAGTAAAAAAAATTAAAAAAACCCCTAAAAGTTCAAATCACCCCCTTTCGCCCCATTGAAAATGAAAGGGTTAAAAACATAAAAAATATACACATTTGGTATCGCTGCATTCAGAAATGCCCAATCTATGAAAATATAAAATCAATTAATCTGATCAGTAAACGGCGTAGCGGCAAAAAAATTCCAAACGCCAAAATTACATTTTTTGGTCACCACAAATTTTGCACAAAATGCAATAACAGGCGATCAAAAGTAGCATCTGCGCACAAATGGTTCCGTTAAAAACGTCAGCTCGAGACGCAAAAAATAAGCCATCACTGAGCCATAGATCCCGAAAAATGAGAACACTACAGGTCACGGAATATGGCGTAAAACGTGCGCTATTTTTTTCGGACAAACTTCCTATACATGTTTGGTTTCTATGAACTCGCACTGACCTGAGGCATCAAACTGACATCAGTTTTACCATACAGTGAACACAGTGAATAAAATATCTCAAACAATAGTGCAATCACACTTTTTTTTGCAATTTTTCTGCATTTGGTTTTTGTTTGCCGTTTTCCAGTACAATATATGGTGTACTTATAAATGAAACCATAAGTACAACTCGTTCCGCAAAAAATGAGACCTCACATGACCATATTGACTGAAAAGAAAAAAAAAAGTTGTGTCTCGGAAAAATGGCGAAAAAAAAATGTAAAGCGAAAAATCGGCAGCTCGTGAAGGGGTTAAAGTAAACCCATTGCCATAGTTCCGCTGTGATGCTGTAGTGAAGAGATCCGATCTTTGGTTGCTGAATAATCTTCTAAAATTTCATGATGTCAACTGTGCATCGGGGCAGGGCTTGCGGATAGGTTCATCTTCTTCTTTTCTGCCCCTCCACCTGTCTCTTCTCCTTTTTTCCTACAGGTCCCTGATTATTCAGTGACCTGCCTGCATTTTGAAATTCTGTGCCACCATCATGATTGCAGTGGGAAGTACGTGCACACTGTAATTTTGCAGGTGATCTGCAGTTCTTCAATAAAATGGCGTCCGATTGTGGCGCATGCGCAGATCAAGATTTTTGGCTTAATGAAGGGGTCATTGAGCTGAAATCTTGGTCTGTGCATGGGCCGCATCTGGTGCCATATTATTGAAGACCTGCAGACCGCCTGCAGTGTCACCCTGCGCATGCGCAGCCCACCGCAATCATGGCAGTGCGGAATTTGAAATAGAAGGCAGGTCACTGAATCATCAGTGATCTGTAGAAGAAATGGAGAAAGCAGGCGGTGCTCAGGGAAGAAGCGCAAGACCCTACTCCCACAAGTTGTGCCCCAATGTCATAATGAAAACTTTAAAGGAAGATTATTCGGCAATAGTGATGGGAAAGAACTAAAATAATCAAATGCTCTTTACTCGATTTTGAGCTGGTCAGACGCTCGGATGAGCTCAAAGCAAGTAATGACATTATGGAAAATTAATGATTGGTCTGGTCAGGTCTCCTCCCACATACATTTAGCCATAAACAGAACATTTGCAGTGGAAGGGAAAGCAGGGTTTTGTTTTTTTTTGTTTTTTTAGGGGGTGTGGGGGTTTTAGGCTCTCTGTTCGAGAACGTTGTTTTATCCCTTAGGAGAGCAATTGAGAGAATGCAAATATATCTCCCTGGGGTGCCTGCACACATCATGCAATGAAGCAAGCCTGTCCATTTTGATCATTGTTTCACGGATGACACATCTGAGCACCCACAATACTCGGCCGAAGACTGCAAGCATCCAATCACCCCAATGGTTGAGTAATGAGCAGTGCCGAGCACGTTTGCAAACAAAAAAAAACGGATTCCTTCACTGCAGATATTTAATCAGCATCACCGCACCATTAAGGCCGTGTATTTACTTAAGCCTATGTGCCCACGGGGGAAGTGTCCTGCTGTTATATCCGCAGGAGCTCCCAGAAAACCGCAGCACAACTTTGCCTGTTTACATGCTGCGGTTTTATTGCGGAATGTCCTGCGGATATGGTGCGGGCATTCTGCATTGAGGATACAGTACCATGGCTTCGGCACTGCATCCTCAATGCAGAACAAGTGCTGAGTGATCGGGGCGTTCATACCTCCATCACGCAGCACTTCTCTCCCGTCTCCGGCCGTGTTTACACTGTGAAGGAAAAGGTGGGCGGGCCTGAACTAGCTACGGCTGTCACATGACCGGAGCTTGTGCAGGCCCCGCCCACCTCCTCCTTCCTGCTCGTGTGCACCGAGGGAAAATGACTGGGTGTCTGCTATCAAGGCAGGTAAGTATGGGCCAAAGCAGGGGATTTCCGCAGGTAATGCCGCAGGAATAATTGATATGCAGTTATGTGTGGCTGTGGGATATCCGCAGTATATTCCGCAACCGCACATTCCGCAACGTGGACACAGCACTGTGTACATGCTGAAACCTGCGGATTTTTCTGGAAAATCCAGATAAATCTGCAGGTTTTCCGTGGCAAAATCCGCAGAAGCAAGCTCCAATGGGCACAGGGCCTTAGTGTTAAATCCTACTGACAGGTTCTCTTTAATTTACTTTAAATGGAGTATTTTATAGCTGCAATATAAAGACAAACCGGATGTTAATATAAATGACATTTTCTTTGTCGCTCCATTGGGAGACCCAGACAATTGGGTGTATAGCTTCTGCCTCCGGAGGCCACACAAAGTATTACACTTTAAAAAGTGTAACCCCTCCCCTCTGCCTATACACCCTCCCGTGCATCACGGGCTCCTCAGTTTTATGCTTTGTGTGGAAGGAGGCACACATCCACTCATGCATTCTCATATTAGTTATGTCGGTTGGAAGAAAAGAGGGCCCCCACGGGGCTCCCGGCATGTTCCCTTCTCACCCCACTATGTCGGCGGTGTTGTTAAGGTTGAGGTACCCATTGCGGGTACAAAGGCCGGAGCCTCATGCCGTCTCCTTCACCATCCCTTAGCGGCTCTGGGAGAAGTGGGATCCTGACCGGTCATCCATTCACTGGGACCGGGCTCCCTTCGCAGCCCCTGTGGGAATCTGCCAGACAGGAGTCTATTCATCCTCAGGGACCGGGCCCTGCATCTATAAGGTACTCTGTGTCCCCATGGGGACTGTCCATGGAGCGCCTTTCTCCCGGACGCTGCAGCAGCTGCTGTTTTGTGAAGACCGGCGGACTTCCGCGCCGACCGCGCCTGCTTGTCGGCCGCGGTCTTAAATTTAGTCCCCGGCTTCATTGCGGCCTAGTAGCAAAAATCCCGCCCCCGGGCCTGCCTGTCAGGGGTAAGGGCGGGACTGCCGACCTGACGTCGGATGTGAGGGCCAGAGCATCCTGTATGTTTCCTCCCCCCTCACTGATCACTGTGGGGACCCCAGATTCCCGCACTTTTTCTAACACCGCCCACGGCTCCACTCCTCCCCTGAGAGCCCCGGCAGCCATGTTTTTGGCATTCTGCCGGTGGAGGATTATCAGGGAAGAGCTCTGCAGCTCTGGGAGACCTAAGGCAGGGAATCTGGAGGACACACACTCCGCTTTTTAGCGGTCGGTAAGCGACACCGGTCACCTGGTGCTGGTCCCCCATAGGGTGCCGGAATAGATACATATTCTTTATAGATATTTCTGTTCGGTCGGGCTGTATACCCTTTCCCATATACCCTCAGTGATCACTCTCCTAGGAGACAACAGCATGTCGTCCACAAGGAGCAAAGGTGCTAAGGCACAGGGTTTTTTTGCGGCCTGTACCTCTTGTGGGGCCATGTTACCTGCGGGTTCCACCTACCCTCACTGTGAGCAATGCTCGGCCCCTGTCTCGCTTGCTCAGCCGGAGCCTAGGTCACTAGTGGGCCCCTCGGCTCAGGTAGACCCTCCTGCTCCCCCTGTCCAGGCGGCAGGGACAGAGTTTGCTGCTTTGGCTGAGAAACTCTGAGTCACTCTCACGATCCATGGCTCAGTCTATGGACAAATGGTCTGCCAAGCTGCTAGAAGCTTTGCAGTCCAGACCGGTCCTTACACAGGCCCCGGTCCCTGTTGGATCGTCGCCTCCAGGCCCCTCTCGGTCCGCGCCGCAGCCCGCTCCCAGGTTGGGCCCTAGGTCCCACGCAGAGGACTCCGGCCCGGACCACAGTCCCAGACCAGCTAAGCGGGCTCGCTGGGAATCTTCCCCGACTTCCTCACGCTGCTCGTGTTCCCAGCTTGAGGACTCTCTGGAGGACGAGGCGGACGTCGCAGCTCAGGGCTCTGAACCTGACGTTGCCCTCAATCTTGATACACCTGAAGGGGACGCTTTAGTAAATGATCTTATCTCGTCCATCAACCAGGTGTTAGATCTGTCTCCCCCGCCTCCACCTGTAGAGGAGTCGGCTTCTCAGCAGGAGAAACATCAGTTTCGGTTCCCCAAACGTACACGGAGTGCGTTTTTCGATCACTCTAACTTCAGAGATGCTGTCCAGAAGCCCAGAGCAGTTCCGGACAAGTGCTTTACTAAGCGCCTTACTGACACACGTTACCCCTTCCCCTCTGACGTAGTTAAGGGTTGGGCTCAATGTCCCAAGGTGGATCCTCCAGTCTCTAGATTGGCGGCTAGATCTGTGGTATCGGTTGCAGATGGCTCATCGCTAAAAGATGCCACTGACAGGCAGATAGAGCTCCTGGTGAAGTCCATCTATGAGGCCACGGGCGCGTCTTCTGCCCCGGCCTTTGCAGCCGTGTGGGCACTACAAGCTATCTCAGCTTGTCTGGCTGAGATTAATGCAGTCACACGTAATTCTGCTCCGCAGGTTGCGTCTCTGACTTCTCAAGCGTCAGCTTTTTCTTCCTACGCCATGAACACAGTCCTAGACTCTGCTAGCCGTACAGCGGTGGCATCTGCTAATTCTGTGGCAGTCCGCAGGGCCATGTGGCTGCGCGAATGGAAGGCAGACTCGGCCTCCAAGAGGTTCTTAACCGGTTTGCCGTTTTCTGGCGACCGATTGTTTGGCGAACGATTGGATGAGATTATTAAGGAATCCAAGGGAAAGGACTCCTCCTTACCCCAATCCAAACCTAAGAGACCTCAGCAACGGAAAATTCAATCGAGGTTTCGGTCCTTTCGTCCCTCCGCCAAGTCCCAATCCTCTTCGTCCGGAAGGCCGGAGAAAGGCCAGAGGAACTCCTATGCGTGGCGGTCTAAGTCACGCCCCCAAAAGGCCGCCGGAGGCACTGCCTCCAAGGCGGCCTCCTTATGACTCTCTGCATCCCCGAACCGCATCCTCGGTCGGTGGCAGGCTCTCCCGCTATTGCGACGCCTGGTGGCCACATGTTCAAGACCGATGGGTGAGAGACATTCTGTCTCACGGTTACAGGATAGAGTTCAGCTCTCGTCCTCCGACTCGTTTCTTCAGAACCTCTCCGCCCCCCGCTCGGGCCGACGCACTCTTTCAGGCAGTGGACGCTCTGAAGACAGAAGGAGTTGTGATCCCTGTTCCCCCTCTGGAACAGGGTCGCGGCTTTTACTCCAACTTGTTCGTGGTGCCAAAGAAGGACGGATCATTCCGTCCCGTTCTGGACCTCAAACTACTCAACAGGCATGTGAGCACCAGACTGTTTCGGATGGAATCTCTCCGCTCGGTCATCGCCTCGATGTCACAAGGAGACTTCCTAGCATCGATCGACATCAAAGATGCTTATCTCCATGTGCCGATCGCACCCGAACATCAACGCTTCTTGCGTTTCGCCATCGGGGACGAACACCTTCAGTTCGTGGCATTGCCTTTCGGCCTGGCGACAGCCCCACGGGTGTTCACCAAAGTCATGGCATCCGTTGTGGCGGTCCTACACTCTCAGGGCCACTCGGTGATTCCCTACTTAGACGATCTCCTAGTCAGGGCACCTTCTCGGGTGGCATGTCAACACAGCCTTACCGTCGCTCTGGCGACTCTCCAGCAGTTCGGGTGGATAATCAACTTCCCAAAATCCAAGTTGACACCGACCCAATCACTGACTTACCTCGGGATGGAGTTTCATACACAGTCAGCGGTAGTCAAGCTACCGCTGGACAAACAGCTTTCTCTGCAGGCAGGGGTGCAGTCTCTTATTCGGGGTCAGTCACACCCCTTGAGGCGCCTCATGCACTTCCTGGGGAAGATGGTGGCAGCGATGGAGGCAGTGCCGTTCGCGCAATTCCATCTGCGGCCACTCCAATGGGACATTCTCCGCAAATGGGACAGGAGGTCGACTTCCCTCTACAGGAACGTCTCGCTGTCCCTTGCAACCAAGATGTCTCTTCAGTGGTGGCTCCTTCCCAATTCTCTATCGCAAGGAAAATCCTTCCTACCCCCAACCTGGGCTGTGGTCACCACGGACGCGAGCCTGTCAGGGTGGGGAGCGGTTTTCCTCCACCACAGGGCTCAGGGAACCTGGACTCCGGTAGAGTCTTCCCTTCAGATCAATGTTCTGGAGATAAGGGCAGTGTATCTAGCCCTATTGGCTTTCCATCGGTGGTTGGAGGGCAGGCAGATCCGTATCCAGTCGGACAACGCCACTGCCGTCGCATACATCAACCACCAAGGCGGCACTCGCAGTCGTCAAGCCTTCCAGGAAGTCAGGCGGATTCTGCAGTGGGTGGAAGCCACAGCCTCCACGATCTCCGCAGTTTACATCCCGGGCGTAGAAAACTGGGAAGCAGATTTTCTCAGTCGTCAGGGCATGGACGCGGGGGAATGGTCTCTTCACCCAGACGTGTTTCGAGAGATCTGTCGCCGCTGGGGAAAGCCGGACGTCGATCTCATGGCGTCACGGCACAACAACAAAGTCCCGGCATTCATGGCCCGGTCCCAAGATCACAGAGCTCTGGCGGCGGACGCATTAGTTCAGGATTGGTCGCAGTTTCCACTGCCTTATGTATTTCCTCCTCTGGCGATGCTGCCCAGAGTGTTACGCAAGATCAGGTCCGACTGTCGTCGCGCCATTCTCGTCGCTCCAGATTGGCCGAGGCGATCGTGGTACCCGGATCTGTGGCATCTCACGGTGGGTCAATCGTGGGCGCTTCCAGACCGCCCAGACTTGCTGTCACAAGGGCCGTTTTTCCATCTGAATTCTGTGGCCCTCAACCTGACTGTGTGGCCATTGAGTCCTGGCTCCTAGCATCTTCAGGATTATCTCAGGATGTCATTGCCACCATGAGACAGGCCAGGAAATCAACGTCCGCCAAGATCTATTACAGGTCTTGGCGGATCTTCTTATCCTGGTGCTCTGATAAGGGTTTTACTCCCTGGCCGTTTGCCTTACCCACTTTTCTTTCATTCCTTCAATCCGGAATGGACAAGGGTTTGTCACTAGGCTCTCTCAAGGGACAAGTATCGGCGCTCTCCGTATTTTTTCAAAAGCGCCTGGCCAGGCTTCCGCAGGTCCGCACGTTCCTGCAGGGAGTTTGCCACATAGTCCCACCTTACAAGCGTCCGCTGGAACCCTGGGACCTCAACAGGGTGCTAACTGCTCTTCAGAAACCACCTTTCGAGCCGCTGCGGGATGTCTCTTTATCACGTCTTTCGCAGAAGGTGGCATTTCTAGTGGCAGTTACATCACTCCGAAGAGTGTCGGAGCTTGCAGCGCTGTCATGCAAAACCCCCTTCCTGGTTTTTCACCAGGATAAGGTGGTTCTGCGTCCTGTCCCGGAATTTCTCCCTAAGGTGGTATCTCCTTTTCATCTCAATCAGGATATCTCCTTACCTTCATTTTGCCCTAATCCAATTCACCAATGTGAAAAGGATTTGCACTCATTAGATCTAGTGAGGGCACTCCGGTTCTACTTGTCTCGCACGGCGCCCCTGCGCCGTTCAGATGCGCTCTTTGTCCTTGTTGCTGGCCAGGGTAAGGGCTCGCAGGCTTCCAAGTCAACCTTGGCTCGGTGGATCAAGGAACCGATTCTTGAAGCCTACCGTTCTTCTGGGCTTCCGCTTCCTTCAGGGCTGAAAGCCCATTCTACCAGAGCCGTGGGTGCGTCCTGGGCATTGCGGCACCGGGCTACGGCTCAGCAGGTGTGTCAGGCAGCTACCTGGTCTAGTCTGCACACTTTCACGAAACACTATCAGGTGCATACCTATGCTTCAGCAGACGCCAGTCTAGGTAGGCGAGTCCTTCAGGCGGCGGTTGCCCACCTGTAAGAGGGGGCCGTTTCGGCTCTTTTTATCGAGGTATTCTTTTACCCACCCAGGGACAGCTTTTGGACGTCCCAATTGTCTGGGTCTCCCAATGGAGCGACAAAGAAGAAGGGAATTTTGTTTACTTACCGTAAATTTCTTTTCTTCTAGGTCCTATTGGGAGACCCAGCACCCGCCCCTGTGCCCTTCGGGCTGGTTGTTCTTTTGTGTACACATGTTGTTCATGTTGAATTGTTCTTTTGGTTCATGGTTTTCAGTTCTCCGAACATCTTCGGATTGAATTTACCTTAGACCAATTTATAAGTTTCCTCCTTCCTGCTTTTGCACCAAAACTGAGGAGCCCGTGATGCACGGGAGGGTGTATAGCCAGAGGGGAGGGGTTACACTTTTTAAAGTGTAATACTTTGTGTGGCCTCCGGAGGCAGAAGCTATACACCCAATTGTCTGGGTCTCCCAATAGGAGCTAGAAGAAAAGGAATTTACGGTAAGTAAACAAAATTCCCTTCATTGATCTGTTATTATATAGTGCCATGATATTCTGAAGCGCTTTATAGACATTACCATCACTGTCACCACTGACGCTCAAGATCTACATTCCCTTATCAGTATGTGCTGCAGATGTTGTCCTTGGTGGGAACCCAGGTTTCTGCACTGCACGGCTACAGTGATAACTTAAGTTTGCCACTTAAGTGAATGTTTTATATATTCTATATCTGCAATAAATATTTTTCCTTATGAAGGATTGCATAGAAAGTTATAAAATCTACTGGAAGTATACTACTGTCATTGTGCTTTTATATATACACTGCTCAAAAAATAAAGGAATACTTAAACAAAATGTAACTCCCAAGCCAATCGCACTTCTGTGAAATCAACCTGTCCAGTTATAAAGCAACACTGATTGTGAATGAATTTCTCCTGCTGTTGTGAAAATGGAACAGATAGTATTTAGAAATGTTAATCAATTAGCAAGAACCCCATAAAGGAGTGGTTTTGCAGATTGTGACCACAGTCCATTTCTCTGTTCTCATCCTTTTTTGCGATTTTAGTCACTTTTGCATTTTGTCATTGCTCTTACCCCTAGAGGTAGCATAAGGTGGTGTCTACAACCCACAGAAGTTGCTCAGGTAGCGCAGCTCATCCAGGATGCAATATCAATCTGAGCTGTAGCAAGAAGGTTAGCGGTGTCTGTCAGCGCAGTGTCCAGATCATTAAGCAGATACCAGGAGATGTGGCGGCACCGTAGGAAGGTAATAACCCAGCAGCAGGACCGCTACCTCCTCCTTTGTGCAAGGAGGAATGGAAGGAGCTGTGCCATAGCCCTGCAAAATGAGCATACGCATGGATATTCGTGGCCTGCTGGAGGTCCAACTGTCAGAAACTGACTCAATGAGGATGGTATGAGGGCCTGATGTCCAAAAGTTGATGTTACAGGCCAACACCGCGCAGGGCAATTAGCATTGCCAGCAAGCACCAATATTGGCAGATTCGACATTGGCACCCTGTGGTCTTCACAGATAAGAGCAAGTTCACACTGAGCACGTGACAGACTTAACAGTCTGGAGATGCTTTGGTGAACATTCCGCTGCCTGCATCATCCTCCAGCATTACTGATTTGACAGTGGGTCAGTAGTGGTGTGGGAAGGCATTTCTTTGGAGGGCTGCACAGCCCTCCATGTGCTAGCCAGAGGTACCTTGATTGCAATTAGGTAATGGGATGAGATCCTCAGACCCATTGAGAGATCATATCTAGGTGCAATGCGTCCTGGGTTTCCTTCTGATGCGTGAGAATGCTAGACCTCATGAGGCTCAAGTGTGTCAGCAGTTCCTGCATGATGAAGGCATTGATGCTTTGCACTGGCCTGCCCGTTCCCCAGACCTGAATCCAATTGAGCACATCTGGGACATCATGTCTTGTTCCATCTACCAATGCCACGTTGCACCACAGACTGTCCAGGAGTTGACTGATGCTCTAATCCAGGTCTGGGAGGAGATCCCTCGGGAGACCATCCGCAACCTCCTCAGGAACATGCCCAGGCATTGTAGGGAGGTCATACAGGAATGTGACTGAGCCATATTTCCTTGTGGAGAGGAATTTCCAGTGAAATTGGAACAGCCTGTAATTTGATTTTCCAGTCTGATATTGAGTATCCTTCCAAATCCAGATCCCCATGGGATATTAATTTTGATTTACATTGATCATTTTTGTGTTTTATTCTCAATGCATTCTCGTTCTACTATGTAATGAATAAAGATTTGCAACTGGAATATTTCATTCATTGTAGGATGTGGTATTTTAGTGTAGCCCTTATTTTCTTGAGGGGAGTGTTTATACAAACACATGCTTCTGCGAATACCTGTGAATTATAATTCTGACACATTGTATTTGGTTTCTTACATGTACTCCTATTTCATTCAGGTTTGTAAAGTTAGTTTTCTATCTGCAGGATGTTGTTGACCAGGCTGACACATTTCCTGCGGTTCTCCACAGTGCCGTGGACTGGATGAAAGAAAAGGATCTGGGTACAAAGTTTAAATATGCCATCCTGACTGATGGGTAGGACTTGGTTTTGTTTGTTTTTTTCCATTCTTTTAATCTTTATGAAGGACCTTTATTAATCTGAAGTTAGATATATGCTGAAACCCACTATTACCTGGAGTTTAGGTGCCCTGCTCATCCCCAAATGTCAATTAACTCTATATGCCTTGATCCCATGAAAGACCATCTTTCTTTAGACCTTTGCTGCAGTGTGTTCCCTTTGACTTTTTGATTGCCTGTTGTCAGAGATGTAGATTAAAACGTTTGCGCCTATAGGCCACAAGTAGGAGTATAATATATTTCAGATATGAGAAAATAAGGCTTCAAATTACGTAGAAGGATCTACACCAAAATGATATCAAAGAGAAAAAAATCGTATCAAGATCAACTATAGATATATTTCAGATATGAATATATACGTTTTAAAGTAGCTCAGGCTGCATAATATTATGACACATCTGCTTTATGTAATTTTGGGTAATTTTTTGTGTCTTGATACTAGTAATAGTAATGTTAAAATTGCTTTGAAAGTTGATTTGAGTGATATGAAATGTGATTACTAGGTGATCACTGACTCGAAGTGAGAAATCTCCACTTTCCGGAGTTCACTTGCTCAGAAGGTAATCTGATAACTAACATCTTCCTGTATTTTACTTTACTTATGTAAGGGCTTCATAGGATTACACTACACTGCAAAACTTTACTAGTAATGGATTAATCTGACCAATAGAGGTGGATCATTAAGTAAATTTAAAGGGTTAATCCTACATTATAGAGATGTAATATCCGTAAAGAAGAATTGTGTAGCATCTGGTCATTGATAATCAGGTGTAATAACCGTAGGCTATTCTTCTCAATATTCCTTTGCAGGTCATGGGATATGAGCAAGTTTTTAAATATGCAGTGTCACATCAGTGGTATAAAATACCCACGGTTTGCTAAGAAATGGATTAACATTCGCAAGTGTTATGGAAATTTTTACAAGGTTGGTACAAAATAGCGTATTTTAGCCTGTAGCTATTTATGCCAGTGTAGAGACACTTTTTTTTTTTTATTATATTCAGATCATAAAATATTTTACATATAAAATGTCTTGAAAGCTCAAACTCGATCCGTGTGTCTTTCAAATGTTGTTTTCTCTGATTTCATAGGTTCTAAGAAATCGGACAAAGCTAACTACGATGCTTGAGAAACTAGGCATGAAATATAATGGACGCCTTCACTCTGGTTTAGATGACTCTAAGAACATTGCGAGGATAGCAATTCGCATGCTTCAAGATGGCTGTGAGCTTCGTATGAATGAGAAAATCCACTCAGGACAGTTAATGACTGTATCCAGCTCCCTGCCATTTGAAGGGGCTGCTGCTCCTCAATATCCACAGTTCAAAAGCTAGCATTTTTTTTAGTCAAAGTTTTTTATTTTTCGAGCACTTTAATCAAAACTATATTTTAAAGACAAAGTATCAGTTTGTTAAATTCCCACTGTCCATGTGGGGGCAAAGATATAAATAATGTTGGGTTTTGAATTTTCATTGCTTTCAGTAATAGAAGTTGTAATAGTGCTCGTGTTTTCATAATTTATAAAATAAAGTTCTTAAAAAAAAAAAAAAAGTCTGTAATTTTGTACATTTTACCGGTATACTAATGATAGTACACTGAACCCAAGGAGTATCAGGGCTTTTTCAAATCTCTTCAATATTTGATTAATGCGGTGGTCAATATGATTGCAGCAGTATGAGTGAGTGAGTGTGTTTGGAGAGGGAATCTACACCCTGAGGTCTGTACGGGGAGATCTTCCTCATGGAATACTCACCCAGTTCCTGGTCCAATCACCCTCTAAGGGCAGTCAGTGTACTGCCTGCGGTCGGTTAGGTGGACTGTTGGGGCATTTCCGCACTTCCGGTGGAGGGCGGGAATGCTGCTGCAGAGTTGAGGAGTGACTACAAAAGTGCGTATTTGAAGCAAGCCGTCCGCTTGAATGATCCCTGGGACTGCGCAGGCATGGGGCATCTGATGAGCTTGCCCTGATGACGTCAGGAACACACGCTAGGCTTCCGGGTTACACTGAATGGAGGCGGACAATTTGAAAGACTGCGATGCCTTGATCTAACGACAGTGTGTTGCCGGTCAGCCGGCTATAGCGCGGAGCGTGGTAGCCTCTGCTGCAGGATCGTGCCTGGACTTTACGATGAACAAGCTGACAGGCTCAAGAGGGCATCCTTCAGAAGATGTGATCCCTAATCTCTTATTTGAAGTTTCCTGTGGGGGTAAGTGATCACCATGAACGTACACCTTGTAATAGGGGTTTTAGGCTATGTCCGCACGTTGCTTTTTACCTGCTTTTTACCTGCTTTTTCTTTGTCGCTCCATTGGGAGACCCAGACAATTGGGTGTATAGCTATGCCTCCGGAGGCCACACAAAGTATTACACTTTAAAAGTGTAAAGCCCCTCCCCTCTGCCTATACACCCCCCGTGCATCACGGGTTCCTCAGTTTTCATGCTTTGTGCGAAGGAGGCAGACATCCACGCATAGCTCCACAGCTTAGTCAGCAGCAGCTGTTGACTATGTCGGATGGAAGAAAAGAGGGCCCATAACAGGGCCCCCAGCATGCTCCCTTCTCACCCCACTCTTGTCGGCGGTGTTGTTAAGGTTGAGGTATCCATTGCGGGTACGGAGGCTGGAGCCCACATGCTGTTTTCCTTCCCCATCCCTTTAGGGCTCTGGGTGAAGTGGGATCCTAATCGGTCTCCAGGCACTGAGACCGTGCTCCATCCACAGCCCCTGGGGTCTCTGCTGGACAAGGAGCCGAGTATCGTCAGGGACAAGGCCCTGCTACTTTGAGGTACTCTGTGTCCCCGTGAAGACCGCGCACAAACACTCCAGCATTGCTGGGTGTGTTAGTGCACCGGGGACCGCAGCGCTGACCGCGCTTGTGCCATCACACACTGCAGCGTGGCTGGGTGTGTTAGTTTACTGGGGACTACCGCGCTGACCGCGCGCTGCCATTTTACACTGCAGCGCGCCTGGGAGTGTTAGTACGCCGGGGACTACCGCGCCGACCGCGCTTATACGCCGGCCGCGCTTATAACTTGAGTCCCCGGCTTTTGCGGCCTAGTCTCACTCTTTTCCCGCCCCCAGGCCTGCCAGTCAGGGGAAGGGCAAGACGCTGTACAGGACGTCAGCGCTGAGGGCTGGAACGTGCTTTGCATACTCCACCCCCCTCACTGTGCACAGTGGGGCACCAGATTCCCGCACTTTCTAGGGCACGCCCACGGCCCCCTCCTCTCCTCAGGACGCCGGCAGCCATTCCTGTCAGCTCTCCTGACGCTGGAGAGGGGAGACAAGCTCTGGGAGACCCAGGCAGGGATTCTGGTGATCACACAACCGCTTTGAGTGGGCGGTAAGCAGCACCTGAGGTGCTGGCCCCACTAGTGCAGAAGTGTACATATAGATTATATGCTTATAGGCTATACTTTACACTGTATGGTGCACGGTTGATTTTTGGCTATATACCCTCCTGGATTGCTCAGAGGAGACAACAGCATGTCGTCCACAAGAAGCAAGGGTGCCAAAGCACAGGCTTACTATGCTGCTTGCGCCGCATGTACGGCTATACTACCGGCAGGTTCCACTGACCCTCATTGTGTGCAATGCTCGGCCCCTGTGGCACTTACTCAGCCGGAGCCTCTGCTAAGGGTGGCCCAGGGGGAACCACCTGCTAACACTGTCCAGGTGACTGGGACGGAGTTTGCAGTTTTTACTGATAGACTTTCTGAGACTATGGCTAAGATATTAGAAGCCTTGCAGTCCAGACCGGTATCTCAGACCATGGGCACTGTGGAATCATTGCACCCTGGTCCCCCTCAGTTGGAGCAACCATGTCCTCCCGGGGTGTCTCATAGATCCCAGGGTGAGGTCTCTGACACGGACCGCAGCCCCAGACCACCTAAGCGAGCTCGCTGGGAAATTCCCTCGACATCATCACATTGTTCAGGGTCTCAGCGGGAGGACTCTCTGTATGATGAAGCGGAGGTAGCTGATCAGGATTCTGATCCTGAGGCCGCTCTCAATCTAGATACACCTGATGGGGACGCCATAGTGAATGATCTTATCGCGTCCATCAATCAAATGTTGGATATTTCTCCCTCAGTTCCTCCAGTGGAGGAGTCAGTTTCTCAGCAGGAGAAATTCCGTTTCAAGTTTCCCAAGCGTACAACGAGTATGTTTCTGGACCACTCTGACTTCAGAGAGGCAGTCCAGAAACACCGAGCTTGTCCAGATAAGCGTTTTTCCAAGCGCCTTAAGGATACACGTTATCCCTTCCCCCCTGACGTGGTCAAGGGCTGGACTCAGTGTCCCAAGGTGGATCCTCCAATCTCCAGACTGGCGGCTAGATCCATAGTTGCAGTGGAAGATGGGGCTTCACTCAAGGATGCCACTGACAGACAGATGGAGCTCTGGTTGAAATCCATCTATGAAGCTATCGGCGCGTCTTTTGCTCCAGCATTCGCAGCCGTATGGGCACTCCAAGCTATCTCAGCGGGTCAAGCGCAAATTGACGCAATCACACGTACGTCTGCGCCGCAAGTGGCGTCCATAACCTCTCAGACGTCGGCATTTGCGTCCTACGCTATTAATGCTGTCCTGGACTCTGCGAGCCGTACGGCGGTTGCAGCCGACAATTCGGTGGCAATACGCAGGGCCTTGTGGCTACGGGAATGGAAGGCAGATTCGGCTTCCAAAAAGTGCTTAACCAGTTTGCCATTTTCTGGCGACCGTTTGTTTGGTGAGCGATTGGATGAAATCATCAAACAATCCAAGGGAAAGGATACATCCTTACCCCAGGCCAAACCAAACATACCCCAACAGAGGAGGGGACAGTCGAGGTTTCGGTCCTTTCGGGGCGCGGGCAGGTCCCAATTCTCCTCGTCCAAAAGGCCTCAGAAGGATCAGAGGAACTCCGATTCATGGCGGTCTAAGTCACGTCCTAAAAAGACCGCCGGAGGTGCCGCTACCAAGGCGGCTTCCTCATGACTTTCGGCCTCCTCACACCGCATCCTCGGTCGGTGGCAGGCTCTCCCGCTTTTGCGACACCTGGCTGCCACAGGTAAAAGACCGTTGGGTGAGAGACATTCTGTCTCACGGTTACAAGATAGAGTTCAGCTCTCGTCCTCCGACTCGATTCTTCAGAACATCTCCGCCTCCCGAGCGAGCCGATGCTCTTCTGCAGGCGGTGGGTACTCTGAAGGCGGAAGGAGTAGTGGTCCCGGTTCCTCTTCAGCAACAGGGTCACGGTTTTTACTCCAACCTGTTTGTGGTTCCAAAGAAGGACGGTTCTTTCCGTCCTGTCCTGGACTTAAAACTGCTCAACAAACACGTAAAGACCAGGCGGTTCCGGATGGAATCCCTCCGCTCCGTCATCGCCTCAATGTCCCAAGGAGACTTCCTTGCATCGATCGATATCAAAGATGCTTATCTCCACGTACCGATTGCTCCAGAGCATCAGCGCTTCCTGCGCTTCGCCATAGCAGATGAACACCTTCAGTTCGCGGCACTGCCGTTCGGCCTGGCGACAGCCCCACGGGTTTTCACCAAGGTCATGGCTACAGTAGTTGCGGTCCTCCACTCTCAGGGTCACTCGGTGATCCCTTACTTAGACGATCTGCTGGTCAAGGCACCCTCTCAAGAGGCATGCCAACACAGCCTCAACGCTACTCTAGAGACTCTCCAGAGTTTCGGTTGGATCATCAATTTTCCAAAGTCAAATCTGACACCGGCCCAATCACTGACATATCTTGGCATGGAGTTTCATACTCTCTCAGCGATAGTGAAGCTTCCGCTGAACAAACAGCGTTCACTACAGACAGGGGTGCAATCTCTCCTTCAAGGTCAGTCACACCCCCTGAGACGCCTCATGCACTTCCTAGGGAAGATGGTGGCAACAATGGAGGCAGTTCCTTTTGCGCAGTTTCATCTGCGCCCACTTCAATGGGACATTCTCCGCAAATGGGACAGGAAGTCGACGTCCCTCGACAGGAATGTCTCCCTCTCTCAGGCAGCCAAAGCTTCCCTTCGGTGGTGGCTTCTTCCCACTTCATTGTCGAAGGGGAAATCCTTCCTACCCCCATCCTGGGCGGTGGTCACGACGGACGCGAGTCTGTCAGGGTGGGGAGCAGTCTTTCTCCACCACAGGGCTCAGGGTACGTGGACTCAGCAGGAGTCCTCCCTTCAGATCAATGTTCTGGAGATCAGGGCAGTGTATCTTGCCCTAAAAGCGTTCCAGCAGTGGCTGGAAGGCAAGCAGATCCGAATTCAGTCGGACAGCTCCACAGCGGTGGCTTACATCAACCACCAAGGCGGCACACGCAGTCGTCAGGCCTTCCAGGAAGTCCGGCGGATTTTGATGTGGGTGGAAGCCACGGCCTCCACCATATCCGCAGTTCACATCCCGGGCGTAGAAAACTGGGAAGCAGACTTTCTCAGTCGCCAGGGCATGGACGCAGGGGAATGGTCTCTTCACCCGGACGTGTTTCAGGAGATCTGTTGCCGCTGGGGGATGCCGGACGTCGACCTAATGGCATCCCGGCACAACAACAAGGTCACGGCATTCATGGCACGATCTCACGATCACAGAGCTCTGGCGGCAGACGCCTTAGTTCAGGATTGGTCGCAGTTTCAACTCCCTTATGTGTTTCCACCTCTGGCACTGTTGCCCAGAGTGATACGCAAGATCAGGTCAGACTGCCGCCGCGCCATTCTCGTCGCTCCAGACTGGCCGAGGAGGTCGTGGTACCCGGATCTGTGGCATCTCACGGTGGGCCAACCGTGGGCACTACCAGACCGTCCAGACTTGCTGGCTCAAGGGCCGTTTTTCCATCTGAATTCTGCGGCCCTCAACCTGACTGTGTGGCCATTGAGTCCTGGATCCTAGCGTCTTCAGGGTTATCTCAAGAGGTCATTGCCACTATGAGACAGGCCAGGAAACCAACGTCTGCCAAGATCTACCACAGGACGTGGAAGATATTCCTATCTTGGTGCTCTGATCAGGGATTTTCTCCCTGACCATTTGCATTGCCCACTTTTCTTTCCTTTCTTCAATCAGGATTGGAAAAAGGTTTGTCGCTCGGCTCCCTTAAGGGACAAGTCTCAGCGCTCTCTGTGTTTTTTCAGAGGCGTCTTGCCAGGCTTTCTCAGGTATGCACGTTCCTGCAAGGGGTTTGTCACATTGTTCCTCCTTACAGGCGGCCGTTAGAACCCTGGGATCTGAACAGGGTTCTGATGGCCCTTCAGAAGGCACCTTTTGAGCCTTTGAAGGATATTTCTCTTTCTCGCCTTTCGCAGAAGGTGGTCTTCCTAGTAGCAGTCACATCACTTCGGAGAGTGTCTGAGCTAACAGCGTTGTCATGCAAGGCTCCTTTCCTGGTGTTTCACCAGGACAAGGTGGTGCTGCGCCCGGTTCCGGAATTCCTTCCTAAGGTGGTATCCACCTTTCATCTCAATCAGGATATCTCCTTGCCTTCTTTTTGTCCTCATCCAGTTCATCAATGTGAAAGGGATTTGCATTTGTTAGATCTGGTGAGAGCACTCAGAATCTACATTTCCCGTACGGCGCCCCTGCGCCGCTCGGATGCACTCTTTGTCCTTGTCGCTGGTCAGCGTAAGGGGTCACAGGCTTCCAAATCCACCCTGGCTCGGTGGATCAAGGAACCAATACTCGAAGCCTACCGTTCTTCTGGACTTCCGGTTCCCTCAGGGCTAAAGGCCCATTCTACCAGAGCCGTGGGTGCGTCCTGGGCTTTACGGCACCAGGCTACGGTTCAGCAGGTGTGCCAGGCGGCTACCTGGTCGAGCCTGCACACTTTCACCAAACACTATCAGGTGCATACCTATGCTTCGGCGGATGCCAGCCTAGGTAGACGAGTCCTTCAGGCGGCGGTTGCCCACCTGTAGGAACGGGCCGTTTTACGGCTCTATTACGAGGTATTATTTTACCCACCCAGGGACAGCTTTTGGACGTCCCAATTGTCTGGGTCTCCCAATGGAGCGACAAAGAAGAAGGGAATTTTGTTTACTTACTGTAAATTCCTTTTCTTCTAGCTCCAATTGGGAGACCCAGCACCCGCCCTGTTCCCTTCGGGCTGTTGTTTTTTCGTGTACACATGTTGTTCATGTTGAATGATTTCAGTTCTCCGAAATTTCTTCGGATTGAAGTTACTTTAAACCAATTTATTTGCTTTCCTCCTTCTTGCTTTTGCACTAAAACTGAGGAACCCGTGATGCACGGGGGGTGTATAGGCAGAAGGGGAGGGGCTTTACACTTTTAAGTGTAATACTTTGTGTGGCCTCCGGAGGCATAGCTATACACCCAATTGTCTGGGTCTCCCAATTGGAGCTAGAAGAAAAGGAATTTACGGTAAGTAAACAAAATTCCCTTCTTTGCTGCTTTTTCAACTGCAGCGTTTAATGCCAAAATGGTTGTGTTCTGCTTTTCAAGCAAAGTCTATGGGAATTTGGGTTTCTTGTCCGCACTATGCAGTTCAAACTGCAGCCTTTTTGTTGCAGAACTTTGGTCAAAAACTCAGCTTTGCAGTGCAAAACCCAAATGGCAAAAACAACTGACATGTCAATTGTTTTTGCCATTTGGGTTTTGCACTGCAAAGCTGAGTTTTTGACCAAAGTTCTGCAACAAAAAGGCTGCAGTTTGAACTGCATAGTGCGGACAAGAAACCCAAATTCCCATAGACTTTGCTTGAAAAGCAGAACACAACTATTTTGGCATTAAACGCTGCAGTTGAAAAAGCAGCAAAAAAGCAGGTAAAAAGCAACATGCGGACATAGCCTTATATAATTTTTTTTTTCTTATAGGATAGGCCAAGGTGATGTGTTGATAACACACACTTCCTGTGCTTTGTCTAATGTAAAGTGAAGCTGCCAAGTGCTGGGGGAAAAATATTCCCTTTTAAAGCCCTAATTCACTGTAAAGAATTTAGGGGAGATACACTTTCAAGCTCAATATCTCCCCATTCACTACAGCTTTGAGCGTGAGACGACCTTAATTTTATAGACAATCATCTTGGCTATCTCATACATAAATTTGACTTGCAACTATTTAGCATATAATTAGTTATGCACATTCATTTCGCTGCATTGGTACTTTTTTGCTCCTAAAAATCAAATTTTAATTATTTTAAGATTTTGTAAATCCACCTTTTTTTTTTCATTAAACATTTTTTCTGCACATGCGCTCAATCAGATTTATCGATGTCTCTACAGACATCTTATCCCAAGTCTCCACTTCTACACAGTCCCATTGGTGGTGCATACTGGTCGACTAACTTGGGCATATATACAGCTTTTTCTTCACCAATCTCTATATACGCTACCGTCGTTATCCTGCTGGAACACTGTCATCCTTTTTCATATTTAGAGTAGTCGAGTTTGCAAAATAATTTCTCCTTTAGTATACTTACATATAGCTCTTCATTGAGACCACCAATGATCCTGATCAAGTATCCAATGCCTTTTGACTGTGAAAACACCTCACATTATCAGGCTTCCTCCACCGTACTTAACAGTTTCTTAAATTTCTCAGTTAGCCCATTTTTCCCTGGTTTCTTCCAGACCCCTTTGCACCCATCAGAGCCTAGTCTATTCATAGACGTATGTTGGATGAAATCTTAGAGAAACCAGGGGATCGTAAAAAGGGTCCCCAAACTTGGTCTTAGCCTCATATAGGAAATTCTTTAGAGGGAGAATATAATCGTAAAAAGTCTTCCAAGAAACCAGGATCAGTGGGGTGACCAAAAATAGAAAATTGGAGGATTCATGTTTGGAGGTCGCGTCTCAAACAGTCTATACAGTGACACTATGTCCCAGATTGAAGGGAGGTTGAGATTCTTTATTCCTGCCTGAGCTCAGATATCCACATATAAGTGGATTCTCAAGAACCACTCAGAACCTTGTGATAAGGGAGCTAGGTTCTCTGGTGGAACAGTAGGTCCTGGAAAAGGAAGTCTTAGGCTATGTGCCCATGGGACAATGTACCCCCTCGGATATATCTGCAGGTATGTCCGTAGGTTTCACGCAGCAGCTCCTCCCCGGAATCCGCAGCTACCCATAGCTGTCTGTATTTATGCTTATGTGGAAACATAAACTATGAGTTGTGCCCTTATGTTGATAGCACCATACCGAGACTTGGAAGTCTGCTGTTACAATCTTACGGCAGCTGTGGCCCAATTTATGCCCAGATGACATTATTTTCTTAAGTCTAGATAAGATAGCATCAGGTTTTTTAAGTTCCTTTTACCTTTTTTTTTTTTTTTAATTAGTACTGAATAAAAAAATTCCTGTGCAGGGGTATGACATGGGTGCAAGTGTGCAAGCCCTTAAAGGGAATCTGTCACTTGGATTAACCCTCATAAGCGTCCTATATGCGCACATCGGTCATAGCAAGTTGGGTAAAATGATACCTTGATATCTGCGATCCAATTTCTTATTGCCAAGAAATCCATGATTTTATTTATATGTAAATGAGCTGTTACAAACTATTGCATCTACATGAATCTACCTGCGAATCTGCTTTCAGAGCATAATTTAAATGAAGGAAGGTATTGCTATCGGGAGACCTTCAGGAGAGCGGACTGTCAGTTATTACATTTCTCAAACTGGTATCATCCCCTTTTCATTTATAAGCTTTGGCGGTAGCCTCTAGAGGAGATCTATGATCCATAGATCTTAACAGCTAATTTTACATGTTAAGAAAAATGTGGATTAGTCTGGAATAGGACATCAGATTGCAGATATCAAGGTATGATTTTATTAAATTTTCTATTATCTACATGTCCCTATATACAATTGAAGGTTGATCCTACTGACAATACCCTAACATAAGCATGATTATTCACCTCCATGATTTGATTATGGCTTGGATTTACAACCTCTGAATGGCTCATTGAATCTAGCATCTGGGGATGTATACTTATTACATAATGTGAATACTTAATTTCACCATGGAAGCACTTATATTAATTTTTCCAAGCTCTCTAGAAATAGGTCAAGTGGAAATTGTGCAAACAGGACAGCTGTTCTTCTTACGGAGCGGAGCTGAATGCATCCTCTAGATGGCACCAGTGCGTTGTAATTGCACATTCGCACACATGATACCTGAGTCAGCATGCCTATGGATAAGGCCAGTTTTACATCACTGCTTCACTTTACTACTATTGTAAAAATATCTTGAAGATGTTAATGAAGACTTCTCAAACTGATCCATTTCAGCACAGCCTTTAGTCTGTTTTGTTTAACCAAGAATGCAGCTGTGATTTGTTAGATGGCTGACCCCGGAAATCCATTTATGCCTAAGCATAAGTGTCATTAACATACCGTACTTTGTTTTTTTGTTGTTGTTGCTTTTATCCTTTTCCTGCTTACTGTGCAAAAAATGTAATGGAAAAAAAATGACTTCCATAGAAAGTATATGCTACAAAAAAGGTGTTATGGTTATGGGTAATGATTACACATTAGACATATAAAAATAAACCCTGAATTGTAAAAGTAAAAAAAAAAATACACCTATATGTACGGTAAACCTTTTGTGAAGGTAGACACCTCAGTCATGAAAAAAGCCGTTTTACTATTGTTGATGCCATCATGAAATTTCATTAAGTTTTGCCTGATGTGTATTTCAAAGCTCATTTAACTTTGTTCCAAAAATCCCACTACACCTTTCTACATGCTGTGTGTTGTATTGCTGTCCTGCCCTATTTACTTGCATAGAGTTCATCTGCAATATTAGGCTGCTTTCACATCAGCGGTTTTTTTGCCTATAGGCAAAAAACCACAAACCGCTTATGACCGGGATCCTGTGGATTGAATGGGCAACGCAAACAACCTCGATTGTTATTTTACCATCTACTTCTACTTTTTATGGCTGCTGCAATGGATGCAGGTTAACAGCAGCCACTACATTCTGCCGATCATGTGTGACCGTGTGTGGGTTGTGTGGTCAGGCGTTCAGCTGAGTTCATATCAGCTGATTCCAGTGCCGGACAATTGCCATATTTTTCGTTTTATAAGACGCACTGGATTATAAGACTCACCATAAATTTGGAGGGAAAGAAAGGTTAAAAAAAAAAGGGGTCTGTTTATAATCTGGTGGTGTCTTACCAGGGAGGGGGGGGCCTGCAGAGGAGCGGGGGTCACAGGAGGCAGGGGCGATACTGGAGTACTGCAAGTAGTATAGAGGGGGCCCAGATACTCACTGCGGGTGCTGCTCTGTGCGAGGCCGGCAACGCCGCTCTGCTCTGTGCGGGGCTGGTGAGGGAGCAACCGAGTGCCAAGCAGAACTGAGGAGCCGAGCAGGACGGAGCAGCCGTGCACAGAGCAGCCGAGCAGAACGGAGCGGCGCTGCCCGATGCACAGAACAGCGTCGCACAAACCAGCAGCTCCGGCAGCACAGTGTATTGCTCGGAGCATCTCCCTGCCGCCTCTGACCCCTCTGCACAACCCCCCGGTAAGCTACATTTGGATTTTAAGACGCACCCCTCATTTTCCTCCCAAAGTTTTGGGAGGAAAAGTGCGTCTTATAATCTGAAAAATACGGTACTTGTTCTGTGTCCCCTGCATCCATCACAGAGTGTGTGGGCTGGAGTTCAACTGAGTTCAGATCAGCGAACTCCAGTGCTGGTCGAACTCAGCTGTCCTCGCAGCCAGCACACGCAATGGATGCAGGGGGACACAGAACAAATAATCGGCAGACACTGGAGTCAGCTGATCTGATTACTTGTTCTGCTGGCTATGTGGTTAGGAGTAGGGATGAGTGAGCTGTAAAATGCTCGGGTGCTCGATGGGCGAAGCCCATGTTTAATTTTTTTTTTTTTTTTTTAAACTCCTTAAAATAAAAAAACTAAAACCCCAACACACGACCCCAACGCTAGGGGTAAAAAAAAAATATGCGAGGGCTCCCACTCCATTTTCTATTGCTAAGGGTAACCCAAGCAGCTACTGACTGCTAACCCCACTGCTTGGTATTACCTTCACTGGCAGTGGAAAATCTAGGGAAGCTTTTTTTTTTTTTTCTTCATTTTTTCTCTTTAATTTTTTTGCCCAAAAACTAAAAAAAAAAAAAAAAAAATGACATGGGCTTCGCTATATTTTTGTATGCTAATCAGGTACAGCAGGCAGGTACTGGCCGCCCCTAACCCCCAGCTGCCTATTTGTACCCGGTAACCAAAAATATAGGGAAGCCCTTTTTTCAATTATTTCATGAATTTCATGAAATAAAAAAAAAAAAAAGACGTGGGCTTCGCCCAATTTTTATGTCCAGCCAGGTACAACTAGGCAGCAGGGGATTGGAATCCGCAGCGCAGGGTGGCCCAAGCTTTCTGCCCCCCCCCCCCCCCTGCTGCAAATTGCAGTCCGCAGCTGCCCCAGAAAATGTCGGTTTCATAGAAGCGCCAACTTCTGGCGCTGTTTCCAACTCTTCTTGCGGCCCTGGTGCTGGGTGGCACGCTGAGTAATAAGGGGTTACTACCAGCTTTGTTGTACCAGCTGGTGTAAAGCCCGAGATTCTTAATGTCAGGCCAAGTTTGACCCGGCCATTAAGAATCTCCAATTAAGGGTTAAAAAAAAAGACATCGCACAGAGAAAAAATAATTAAAAATAAATACACACACACTTAGGGACTCCATCTTTATTACTCCCTCTCACCCCTCCATGATCCTCGTCTTCTGTCTGAGAGATAGAGAGGCTGGTTTCAGACGTCCGTGTTTCAGGTACGTGTGACATCCGTTTTTAACACTGATGCCACACGTACCCATGTTGTCCTATTGTATACTCACTTGGCCGTGTTTTCACACGGACCGTGTGGCCCTGCTATTCCCCGCACGCACACTCTGAGGTACCGGAGAAAACACGGGACTTTTAAATAGACTTTCTATATTTACCTGTATCCAGCGATGCTGTCTTCGGCTCTGCTGCCTCCCGCTCCTGACCACTGCTCATTATACTCACTGAATATTTACTCACTCCACTGAGGATCTGGAATCAGGAGCATCGCTTGGGGACAGGTGAGTAGATAGGTGTGTGTGTGTAGACATGCATGTGCGCTATGTGTGTGTATGTGCTCGGTGTATGTGTATACACATGTGTGTGTGTATATATGCTCACGTGTAGACCTGGAAGCCGGAGCATCGTGGGTACAGCATCGGGGAATCATCAAAGTTCCCAATGAACTCTGATGAACCCATGAAGTCACCGTGGTGACGCCAGCTGTAGTGCGGATGTCGCGGGGGTGTCATCAGAGTTCATTGGGAACTCCAATGACCACCTGGACATCACTGCACACACTGCTTGCTGTATACTCACCTGTCCCCGCGGCGCTCCAGCTTGCAGATCCTCGGGCAGTGAATATTCAGTGAGTATAATGAGCGGCGATCAGAAGCGGGAGGCAGCAGAGCCCAAGACAGCACCGCTGGATACAGGTAAATATAGAACATCTTTTTATTTCAAAGACATGTTTTTACTCTGGTACTGTCACACATATGACCATAACCTTGCGTGTGGCTTGTACCTGATAAAACATGGACGTCTGAAACCGGCCAGAGAGATTTCTGTACTGACCATGCCAGGCATGCTCAGTACAGAAAATAGGATCCTGTCTATCAGGATACGGCGACTTCCGGTACAGCAGGATCTGGTTCCCATTGAAATACATTGCAGCTACCTCCGCAATCTAACGGATCCATTGACATGCAGTATTTTGCCCGAGGACAAAAGCGCTGCAAGTAGCGTTTTTGAAAAAAGGTAAAATACCGCAAAGCAACGGATCCAGTGTGTGCTGCATTCAACCACATGTGACCGCATATTGCCACAATTCCATTGCAAATGCATTGAAATGACAACGCATTTGTAAAGGATCTGGCTTTGCGGCAAAAAATCCATTTGTGGCGTAGTTGGAAAAAAAACGCTGATGTGAAAGCAGCACACAACCTGCAGACAGGTGTGGTGCTGTTATTGGAAGACAGCACCCAAGCTTATTGCTTTTAAACCTGAAGAGACCAAAAATCTTTGCAACCAAAATGCTTCTAAACATTTGTGGATAAATGAGATCAGTTCTCTGGGCATTATGTCCTAGCCATGGCAGTAGTTTTAAAATTCAACTACATTGCTCAAAATATAAGAGTAACCTTTTCCTTTTCATGTTCTGAAAGCATTTTCTTAACATAATTTGCTTATAAGTAGCTTGTAAAATGATCCAAGGATTACCAGAGACCTTTATGCTGACTACCAGTACTGGGACAAAGTATTTTGGTGCCCTAAGCAGATGAAGCCAATGGTGTCCTCAGCCCCCAAACAAAGGAATGGGTCGGAGTCTAACGGTAACAACACCACCAATGCACCCTATCTACTCCATGATTGGTCCAGTAAGAAGCTCTGATGACCACTTCCACTAGAACTACAACTTTTGCTGGTATTTTTGGGTGAAATAAGTACACAACCTTTTTTTTTACCTAAGTTATACTCCTAATCAGGCAGTGCAATTTCACAGTTTGATATAGAACCACTCATTATTTGTGGACCATTTACACAATACAAGCAACAGTCATGGAAACTAATATAGCTTAAAAGCGTTGTACAGTAGTAGGACTACCCTTTCTCATTCCAGCTTTCCCCCAATTTAAAATAAACTTTTACCGCCTCCGGCGCTGTCCCAGTGATGTCGGCAATTGTGTTCCCGAGGCTCAGGTGAGTTTGTGACATCACTACCTCTTATTTACCTATACGTCCATAGGCGGGGAGAGAGAAGTTGGTGATGAATTGGTGCGAGACTTGCATGACGACCCAAAGTCACATTAGCTCCAGGTATGAAAGTGCTAACACTGCTGTTATGGCACAGCAGCAGAGGTGAGTATAAGCTTTTTTATTTTAATTAGGGGAAACTTGGGGACAACCCCTTTAACTATGATGGGGGGGGCGTTTAGTTTCAATTAAGGTGACCAGCAGTTAGTAGATACCCTAATGGAAACTTAGCAAACCCCAATATAGATAGTGATATGTTGTATCTTTTTTGCATACATCATACAACAAATAAAGCTTGACAATCGCCTTCCCTCCCTGATGAAGTGGTGTCCACAGGGGTATTGATAGATCTGCGAAACGTACGTTTGAGGATTAGGGGGCTTTTCTCCATGGGGGGTCCTCTTTTTTGGGACTTGTGGTGTTTGCACATAGCACTTTATAACTGTCTGTAGTGACCTATTTTCTACCAGTTGTTATATTTGCATTGTGCTGGCTAAAATGCTAGCTATGTTGTGACACTTACATTATGGCTCATTTTCTGTCTTTCTTAATTAATTCTTCTTACTGTTACTTGTAGTACTCTGCATATAATATTTAATTGATCTTACATTAACTTATGTCATTTTTTCTGTGCACTCATATAGTTATTCCCTTGTCCCATCTTGGGGTTATATCTCCTCCATTGATGCTTTTAATGGTGTTTTATACTGGCCATTTTTTCTTTTGTGTGTCTATTTTGCATATTAATAAACATTGTCATATTTTTGCACTATTTATTACTCTGGATCCTCACCAAAATCATCAATAGTAAGTTATTACAAAACCTAAATCCTGATCAGAACGTAAATAGAACACTAGAGCCATCAACTTTACGTAAATACAGCACCAAAACCATAATCAGTAAATAAATGGGTCACTAAAACCACCATCAGTATATGAATGTCATCAAAGCTATCGGTACAGGAATGTCGCTAGAATCCACATGAGTACATGAATGCATCACCAGAACCACCATTAGTAAATAAATACAACACCACTACATGAATACATTGCCAGGACCACCATAAGTACTTGAATACAAGAACCAAGCTTGGTAAACCAATCAATTGTAATTTCAACTTAGCCCCATATACAATTGTAACATATGAACCTACAGCTCCCAGTATGTCCTTAACAATGGTAAGGAGATAATGGGAGTTGAGTTTAACAGTCAGCATCAGACAGCAAACCATAGAGTAACCACAGTAATGTTGAGATGTAGTCAGTATAACAAATAAACATTTTCATCAAGGTGACTAGATGACATCTTCTTTGATTTAGTAACAAGAAGGATTTGCGGGGCACTACTTTCACTGAGGACTGTCCACATCAAACAATCAGCAGCTAGTTATAGAAAGCACACGCGGTGCTATTGATCTCTGCTGCGACCAAAGGAGACTTCCAGGTCGGACTATACTGAATACAGCTGCGGGGTGCTTGTTCCAAAAGCATCAGAGCATAGAACATTAAGCAAAGGAAGAAAAAAGGAACGGCACTCACCGGTAATTGCTGTGAAGTATTCAGGTTTATTTCATGGTCAGAGGATACATGCTTCGGCCTTACAGGGAGGGAATGAGGATGGTTAGCACCTAACCATCCTCATTCCCTCCCTGTAACGCCGAAGCATGTATCCTCTGACCATGAAATAAACCTGAATACTTCACAGCAATTACCGGTGAGTGCCGTTCCTTTTTTCTTCCTTTGCTTAATCTTCTTTGATTGGCAGTCGTTTCCTTTTTTTCACCTCCAACCTGTCCAGATCCAGAGGACATGATGACTTTTTCATATCCACAGCTCGTTTCTGCAGATTTGTGTTTTCTCTGTTCTTCTGCAGCACATCCTGACACAGTGCCCTTAAAATTAAGTGTTATTAAAATGCCCTCTGCATACAAATATGTCTATACTGTGTTCTAAATAAGTCTCCTATGTAATGTGGCCTTGAGCTACACCCGCCACACTGTCTGCCGTTATCAGCTATAAATACCAAACCATCCGCTGTTATGAACTAATGTTGCTGTTGGATATGCTGCTAACTTGGAATTGGGAGACAACAGAAGGCTTTTGTTTTGGGCCTCATCTTGATTGGTTTTGACTCAATTCTCTGTTGACCAAGGTTTCAATATTGGCACCAATATTAAAATGAATTAATAGATTAATTCTATCTTTAGACACCTGGGGAATGGTTCTTGGTGAACTCTATTGTGGCTCCCAGGCTGTGCGAACATTTTTTAAGGCATACTTTTAGTGGGTCTCTGGAATCCATAAGAATGATTCTCAGTTATTTCAAGAAACTGGGGAAGGACCTACTGATGCTAGACACTTTTCATCCAATGTCCCTTGGATAATGTGCTTTGATCCTTCTACTGGAAAGAACTCATTTACCTTAGCCAACCTCCATACACTTGTGGTGCCCCTGAGGCTCTGGTAGCCACAGGGTACTGCGTCTCAGTTAAGGTGCAGTATTCATCTCAGGTAAGAGGGGGGGGGTGTTAATCACCGGGGTTTCACATTCTACATACAGTTTAGGAGCCTTCACACAGGGTGAGATGGCTCAGGGTTGACGGGGGTGGCCATCACGATCATGGGACTTCCCCGGTCACTGAAGCCAGCCACGTGGGGGGCGGGTTCCACTGGGGGTAGAAATAGGCGCAACACACTCACATCAAAAACAGATCCGTCGGGACCATAGTTCTGACAAGACATCACTGGAACACTTTGACTGCTGAGGGGGATATCTTAGGAATAGGACACTCTCTCTCTCACTCTCCTTCTCTCTTCTAACACCGGTGGGGGCCCCTTTACTTGCCTGTGATTGACCGGAGCCTGCGATGGCAGAGACCAGCACCTGGGTGCAGCTTGAATTCAGTGAGTAAAAGAACCTGGAACCGCAAATGCCGACTCAGACTCTGATTAGTGACGCCGTCGCCCGGCGCTCCCAAGGGACCGCCAACCTCCCGTTATCCACCCGGGGCCCACTCCGCCTGTGGGGAGTGACACCATCCCGGCTGCCATAACACCTGCCCCGGCGGGGAATTCTGCAGCAGCGGCTACTCCCTGTCTGCATACCACAGGTGGCGTCACGACACACTCTCCCAATTACCCCGCTTTCCCCAACCATATACTGCACACCTCGGGGCAACAGAACCGGGCAAGGCCACCCATGACATCGCCTGACACGACCCGCGACTGCCCGGCGACAAGTGGCATAACCACCTGCACACTCATAAAGTAAGTCAGAATGGTCTCGCCTAACGTATTTAGACTTTCTTACTTTCCAATTTGGATATCCTTCCTGGTGGATTAATACTAACTAGTGTTGAGCGAGTATGCTTGTCACTACTCGGTACTCGCACGAGTATCACTGTACTCGGGCTACTCGGCGGGGACCGAGTAATTTCGCGATACTCTTGCTGTACTCGTGGTCTTCATGTTGGCGCTCTTTTTAGAGCCAACCCTCATGCAGGGATTGGCTGGCAGACCACTGCAATGCCACAGCCCTGTTACTTGTGGAATTGCAGTGATTGGCCGGCCCTCACAGCATGACCGTGCCTTTAGCCCGACACATCCCCGCTCGGCTACGGCCCCTCCCGCACTCCACTCCGCGTGTATATATATATGCACGCTTACACACACACGCACGTTTTTTTTATAATTTACAGTTTTATAGTTTCTACATGCTGCCGGGGGTCATTTCAGAATAATACTCGGGTCTCCCATAGGATAACATTGGGCTCGGTGCTCGGGCCGAGTACACGAGTATTTTGGGATGCTCGGCCCGAGCCTCGAGCACCCGAGCATTTTAGTACTCGCTCATCACTAATACTAACCTAAAGCAATGGGGCAACTGCCTTGACTGGGGATGTTGTGTTTATATGAAGGCCCAATGGTATCATATCCTTCTTAAAACCATTACCCAAGTACATTCAATGTCTTGAGGACAGTTGTTAGCTAGCATTAACCTAACTATTTTGCCCAAACCTCCCCTGTGTTCCAATCCTAACGTACCTCCTCTTTAGGATCTTCCAGGGCTTAAATGTGAGCAAGTGCAACAGTTAAAAATCTAATCCATGTATTTTCTCATAACAGGCAACCTACTTTTAATGTACTTCTAGAAAACTATGTGATCCTGTGATTTACATTCTTGCACTCCAGTTCCACCATTCTCACGGGGCCCAATTTGGCGCTCTAAAATTATGCTCTCACTATCTAAATTTGAAGCTCTCCTTGGTGCCAATGAGCACTTTAAGGCCCCGTCACACTAAGCAACATCGCTAGCAACATCGCTGCTAACGAACAACTTTTGTGACGTTGCTAGCGATGTTGCTGTGTGTGACATCCAGCAACAACCTGGCCCCTGCTGTGAGGTCGTTGGTTGTTGCTGAATGTCCTGGGCCATTTTTTAGTTGTTGCTGTCCCGCTGTGAAGCACAGATCGCTGTGTGTGACAGCGAGACAGCAACAACTAAATGTGCAGGCAGCAGGAGCCGGCTTCTGCGGAGGCTGGTAACCAATGTAAACATCGGGTAACCAAGAAGCCCTGTCCTTGGTTACCCGATATTTACCTTTGATACCAGCCTCAGCCGCTCTCACTGTCAGTGCCGGCTCCTGCTCTGTGCACATGTATCTGCAGGACACATCGGGTTAATTAACCCGATGTGTGCTGTAGCTAGGAGAGCAAGGAGCCAGCTCTAAGCAGTGTGCGCTGCTCCCTGCTCTGTACACATGTAGCTGCAGCACACATCGGGTAATTAACCCGATGTGTGCTGTAACTAGGAGAGCAGGGAGCCAGCGCTCAGTGTGCGCTGCTCCCTGCTCTCTGCACGTGTGGCTGGTCACTGGTTGCTGGTGAGCTTACCAGCAACTCGTGTAGCGACGCTCCAGCGATCCCTGCCAGGTCAGGTTGCTGGTGGGATCGCTGGAGCGTCGCAGTGTGACATCTCACCAGCAACCTCCTAGCAACTTACCAGCGATCCCTATCGTTGTTGGGATCGCTGGTAAGTTGCTTAGTGTGACTGGACCTTTAGGTCCTTAGCATGTGGTTATGCCCTTTTGCAAATCTTGGGATCAAAGCTAAGTGATAAATCATTTGCTAATTGGGTGACAATTTTAAAGAGGACAAGTGTCTGTGCCCTCTTAATTCATGTTGTATTTATCACACTCCGGTGAGATTGAACAGAATGGGGGGGGGATTAAAATTCCAAAAATAGTTTTTAGTCTCTAGTTTGCTGCACTTTCTCAATACGTATTTTATATTTCCCTGAATACATGCTCAACAAGTATGCTTTTTAAGCATCATTAATGAGATTGCTTACGACTGCACTCAAATAGTTTAATTGTCATACTTTGGAAGTCTTCTGACTCTCCGAGTCTAATGCATTGAAAACGGTTGGTAAGTGCAAATGTCTGTGTACAAGATTTATTTTTTTGCTTCATTAACAGGAAGGGGTCATATAAATTCAATAAAGTCTCAATATAATACACGTGTCCTTAGCAGTGAAAGGGTTAGGTAAGCTCTTATACCAGACACAACCCAAGGGCAAAACTATGAGGGTTTTTTTTCCATATGCTACTACAGCACCCACGAGAGAGGGATCCGCCCCCTTCAGGACAGGAAACCTACAGATAAAAAAGGGGCGCTCTCCCTCCCTCATCAGTTGGTTTCCTGTCCTGAATGGATCGGAACCTACAGGTACCTGGGTCCAGTAAGCGTCCGTGCGGTTTCAAGGGGAACGGCGGAGTTTAAGATCCAGAAGCACGGCCGGTTGAGCTCCCCTCATGGACTCCGTCCTCTTAGTGCATCGCATCCCCTTTGCCTTGGTCCGGGTAGCGCCGCCAGGGAAATGACACCTGCGGAAGGCTGCCGGTAAGTATCGTATGCGCGGTGGGACCGGAAGCTCTCCCTGTGGCATGGCCCTGCTTCTGGGTTGCACGGCATGTGTGTGCAGGGGGGAGAGTGTCCGGGGCCTGCCGCACCAGAACGCGGCCTCCACAGCAGTAACCCGGAAGTGCACTGACCCTTCCGGGGGGAATGATCCGGAAGAGGTGGCCTGGAGAGGGCTGTAGGATCCTCCACTACTAAAGGTGGAGTTGAACCTGCTAGAGTGTGCTCCGGCCCTCTCCATTATGGGTAGCCCGCACACATCACCATCTCAGGACCCTTCTCCTTCCAGGGATACTGGCCATAAGGACTCCAGCTTTCCAGGGACTCTGCAGGTCGCAAGAGGAAGGAGGACCACACCGGCTCCACATCCTCTAAGGGTCACCAGACGAAGATCTCATCTCCGCCTCCGAAGCCGGTATCCGTCTTTTGCCTGGTATGGGTGAGTGACCTGCGTGAATGCTCCCCTATACTGATGTTCCCCTTCCGGTTTATATTGTAGGGTCCTAGGAAGTGTGCTTCTAAGCAAAACAATAAGGAATGCCCCCTGTGTGCCCGTACCCTCCCAAAGGACTACAAGAAGCGCCTCTGTGGGACATGTATACAGGCCACTATACAGGAGGAAGCTCCGGCTTCGTCGATCCCCCCCCCTCCGGATCTGCGGGAACTGATCCGCTCAGAGATCCAGGCTTCTTTAAAGTCCCTTAAAGGGCCCAAGAAGCACAAGAAAGATCACCAACATCCAGATCCCCCCCCCCATCTTCTGGCTCAGACAGTAGCAACAGTGACTCACCTTCGTCTTCTTTGTCATCTTCCTCTGATGAAGCAGGGAAGGCGTGCTTTTCCTTGGAAGGGATGGACGGCCTTGCAAAAGCCGTTCGCTCGACTATGGGAATTGCAGAGGAGAAAACCCCCAAATCTGCGGACCATGCTTTGTTCGCTGGTTTAACCCAGAGAAAGCGAAAGTCCTTCCCAGTGAATGATGCCCTCAAATCCCTTGTCCGTAAGGAGTGGCAGAAGCAAGACCACCAGGGATTCCTCCCATCCTCTTCAAAACAGCGATACCCCTTTGACGACGAGGACCTCTCGTAGTGGTCGAAGGTGGATGTGGCCGTTGCAAAATCTTCCAATAAATCTGCCCTGCCGTTTGAGGATATCTGATTTCTGAAAGATCTTCTAGATAGAAAATCAGATGCATTTCTTCGACGGACCTGGGAAGCTTCAGCGGGGGCACTGAAGCTGGCCATATCTGCCACATGTACGGCCAGATCACTCTCGGTCTGGATACACCAGTTGGAGAGGCAACTTAAGTCCGGAACCTGAAGGGATAAGATCCTATCCTCTCTGCCTCTACTCAAGAATGCGGCAAATTACCTGGCAGACGCATCGGCTGCTTCTGTCCACCTGGCAACCCGGACAGCAGGGTCCTCTAATGCGGCCCGGAGAGTTATATGGCTGAAATCATGGAAGGGGGACACATCCTCAAAATCGAGACTGTGTACGCTTCCGTGTGAGGGTGAGTTCTTATTTGGCCCCCAACTGGATGATATCCTCACCAAGGCAGGAGATAGTAAGAAGGGGTTCCCTAATACATTTACTCCTCCCTCTAGGCACCCATTTCACAAGCGCAGTTTCCAGCCCATCAGACCCGAGCGCCGGAACAGATCTGACCATCCCGCTTCTGGGTCCAACGGTGCCCTGGTTGGCAACCCTTCCTTCTGCCGAAAATATCCCAAACAGTAATCCTGATTTTCTGGTTGGAGGCAGACTCCGTTTTTTCGGGGACGTATGGAAGACCATCACTTCCAGCTCCTTTATTCTAGACCCGATCTCGGAGGGCCTCCGGCTGGAATTTCATCCCTCCCTCCGCAGTCCCTTTTCGTTACACCCACCAGGAGATCAGCGGAACAAAAACACGCATTGGTGTCGGAGGTTCTCACTCTGGTGGATAAACAGGTCCTGACACCGGTCCCGTTACATCAAAGGGGTCGGGGGTTCCACTCTCCCCTTTTCTTGGTCCCAAAGCCAGATGGGTCATACAGAACCATTGTTAATCTAAAAAAGCTTAACCTCTTCACGAGATACCGTCCGTTTAAAATGGAATCCCTCCTGTCCACTATGAAACTGCTCTTTCCTGATTGTTACATGGCGGTCCTCGATTTAATGGATGCGTATTACCACATACCTGTCCACCCGCGTTTTCAACAATACCTCCCGGTATCTCTCATGATTAACCACTCCATTCACCATTTTCAGTTCACGGCCATGCCCTTCGGCATCATGGCTGAGGCCACAGCTCACCTTCGCGAACACCTTACTTTAATCATCCCATATTTAGATGACCTTCTGGTAATGGGGAGCACGGCAGCACAATGTTCATCCCACCCCAGTCATACTATGTCGACCCTGCAACGTCTTAGGTGGATATTAAATCTGCAAAAATCTACACTCACACCTACCACCTTTCAGTCTTTCCTATGCATGCTCCTGGATTCCCGACAACAGCGTTGCTTTCTACCACCAGACAAAGTCGCAAGGTTACAAGGGGTCATTCGACACACGCAAGGTCACCCGTCACTCTCCCTCCGGACTGCCATGTCTCTGCTAGGATCACTAACTTCATGTATTCCCCCTGTGCAGTGGGCCCACTTCACACCAGGCAACTGCAGTGGGAAATCCTGGAAGCTGCAAGGTCAAATCGGGGGTTGCTCGATTCTCCTCTAACCTTGACCACCACCACCCGAGATTCCCTCAACTGGTGGCTGACTGACACGAACCTGACAAGTGGCAAGGAATGGCATGTTCACCCCACCAGTCTGATCACTACCGACGTCAGCCCCTGGGGGTGGGGGGCTCTCCTCATGGGCATCCACGTGCAACTCTATACGGTCAACCGGACAGTGGTCGCCTACGTCAACCACCAAGGGGAGACACGGTCATGTTCCCTAATGAAGACAGCAGTACAGGTGTTGGAACTCGCCGAAAACATCTTTTGTCCCTCTCAGCTGTACACATCCGGGGGGGGTGGACAACGTGAAGGCAGACTTCCTCAGCCGTCACACTCTCCATCAGGGGGAATGGACTTTGCATCAGGACGTTTTCGCTCAGATAGTCCATTGGTGGGGTCAACCGGTTATAGACCTATTTTGCTACCAGAGACAACAGGAGGTTGGAACTGTTTGGGTCCCGGAACAGGGGGGATCAGCCGACGGTCCTAGATGCCCTTCAGGTTCCCTGGCAGTACAGCCTAGCCTATGCCTTTCCTCCACTGATTCTCCTACCCATGGTCCTCCGGAAGATCAGGGAGGAACAGGCACGAATCATCCTTATAGCTCCTTTTTGGCCCAGGCGACCATGGTTCTCCCTCCTGACGAATATGTCGGTCACAGACCCCTGGGTTCTCCCATCCAGGCCAGATCTCCTGTCACAAGGTCCTATCCTTCATCCACGCGTCAAGGGTCTCCACTTGACGGCATGGAATTTGAAAGGGAGTTACTAGCCGCCCACAGATTTTCCAGCCGTCTTATTGACACCCTGTTGCGCAATAGAAAACCCGTCACAACCAGACAGTATGGCCGGGTATGGAAGCATTTTTTTTGCCTCATTTCCTGACTCCTCTCCAGCTGTGGTCCCGATCTCCTCTATTCTGGATTTTCTCCAGTCTGGACGGGATATGGGTCTCTCAGTATGTACCCTGAAAGTTCATGTTTCTGCCCTGGGCGCCCTCTACAATACCAACATAGCGGGTAATCGATGGATCATGCGTTTCATTAAGGCATGCGACCGCAGCCAGGCCATCCGTATGGCCAGTCCACCCCCCCTGGGATCTCGCTCTAGTACTGGATGCCCTAACCCTTGCACCCTTCGAACCCCTCACCTCAGCGTCAGATAAATTGCTATCCCTCAAAACCTGCCTATTAGTCGCCCTTAAGTCTGCCCGTCGCATCAGCGACATTCAGGCCCTGTCCATAGATCCTCATTCCTTCGGATATTTCCGGATAGGATCGTTCTCAAGACAGACCCGGCTTATTTACCCAACGTAGCTTCCCAGTTTCACAGGAGTCAGGAGATCATTCTCCCTTCCTTTTTTCCTGACCCTACCGCGCCGGAGGAATGATGTTTTCACACCCTCGATGTCAGGGAAGCCATACTCACGTACCTCTCTAGGACGGCCCCTTGGAGACAGGATAGGGCATTGTTTATTGCTTTTCAGGGTTCTAGACGGGGTCGCCAGGTGACGAAACATACCTTAGCTCGATGGATGAGTGACGCCATTTCCCTGGCATACACGATTAAGCGAGAGCCACTGCCTCCCAGTGTGCGGGATCATTCTACTAGGGCGATGGCCTCATCCTGGGCTGAAATGGCGGATGTCTCCATCGACAATATTTGTAAGCCTGCTATCTGGTCCTCTCCTTCTACTTTTTACAAGCACTACAGGTTGGACCTTTCTTCTTTCTCAGACCTTGCATTCGGGAGATCGGTCCTTCAAGTGGTGATCCCTCCCTAGGTGTCTGCTTCTCTCCAAGTCTCTCGTGGGTGCTGTCGTGGCGAATGGAAAAGACTGAATTACTTACCGGTAATGGGATTTTCCGGAGTCCACAACAGCAACCTTTACACCCCACCCTTCTTCTCTTTCACTCTTCGGTGTCATCTGGTGTTCTCTGGTTATTTTACTAATCCATGGCGGTTCCTCTCACATACTCTGAAACCAACTGATGAGGGAGGGGGACTGCCCCTTTTTTATCTGTAGGTTTCCTGTCCTGAAGGGGGCGGATCCCTGTCTTGTGGGTGCTGTCGTGGACCCCGGGAAATCCCATTACCGGTAAGTAATTTAGTCTTTCTTAAAAATAGACTTCTTGCATAATCCCAGACCTGCCTTTTAATTTTTACTAAATGACAAGTAACAAATGGAAGTAATGGTCATGTACAGATTGTTTTTTGTTTTTTCTTCCATAAAAATATGTAAGCGAAACTGAATTCTATACTAACCATCCCTTATATAACGCCTTTGAACTCCTCACCTTCGGTGCCAATGTGACGCTCTGGACTATCAGGTTGTCACGGTATTGTGCAATCTGCCCTTCTGTGCAATATCCACCTCCTTCTTGGTTATGGGTCCCCAACTACATGGTGTTGCCTACAACAGCTAATAAAATCCTAGGTACACTCTGTACCACACCCACCAGACACACCAGTGGACTGCCTGAGAGGAATAGGGTCGCCCACTTGGGGGGTGGATAGGGGATGTCAGGAGTGTCAGGAGAGTGAAAAGAAGAGAGTGAAGTGTAGGAAGTGAAGGAAAGAGGAGGTCAGGAGCCGGGCTCCTTGGAAGCAACTAGGTGGAGGACAGTGGTCTGGGCCTAGTAGGAGCTGGACTCCCGGTCACAGGGGATCGTGACAAGGGGCACGGAACTGTCGAGGAGGACAGCCGGCAGCCTTGTACCATCACCGGGCTGCGACCAGGGCACGACGGGGTACGTGGACCCTAGGTCAGGGAGTAGCTTCAGGCAACCTGACAACTTACCCGACGAGAACGGAGCCTTCAAGATCCACTCTCCACCCGCTCCAAAATCGGGGTACTAGCGCAACGAGGGGGATAGTTTTTCCACTAAAACGGTCTAGAAAATCCCAAGCGTGAACCCTGAGAGCAAGCTCCCACACTTAGCCACACTGGGGAGTGGGACCCGACTAGTTCCATACTACCGGGACCAACTGACAAGTGAACTTAGTGCCAGGAGGAAGGTGACGGATCACCAGGCAGCACCATTGGGGACGGCACCCGAACTAGCTCCCCTCAGCGGCAGCTGTGTCCAGAACTTTGGTTTATCCAGTTGTCGGTGTCAGCTTCATGGACTGAGTGAGTATGCAAGTGACCCCTTACCCCACAATGGCACTCTCCAAACACCATCACCGAGTCCCGGGGTATTCCCTCTACCCGTGGAGGGTTGCAACACCTAGCTGCCCCACTCCATCGCCCCGAGTACTCCCAACTGCAGCGGTGGTACTCCATATTACCACATACCACGGGTGGCGGCACGAACTCTAAATATAATCCCCTGTAAATACCCCCTTCATTTGAGTGGCCGCACGACCCCCGGGTCCGAATGTCCCTCGAGCCACTGCAGATCCGGATTCGAGCAGCCCGGCTGCTGACACGGGGGCGGCACACCAGTGCCAAGTCTTCTTGAGCTCATGTGACATAGCAATCAATCAGCAGCTGCTAAACTCATACTTCCTTCAGATGAAATGGACATCCGGAGACGGTAGAGAACCACAGCAATTCTGACTTTCTTCAGATGTCAGTTTTGTCCAAAGTAAGTCAGAGTGAAGTGGGCCATTAACAGCCGCTGATTGTTATGTCATGCTAGCCAATCTAATAGGCTGTTATAGTCTCACTTCCTTTGGATAAAATTGTCATTCGGAGGAAGACAGAACTGCTGCTGTTCTCTCACTTCCTCCCGATGTCTGTTTCGTCTGAAGGAAGTGAGAGTGAAGCATCCCATTAATAGTCACTGACTGCAGGGTTGACGTGATGTAACAATCAGTGGCCACTCATCAGACTCCTCCTCACGCTCACCTACTTCAGACGAAACTGACATCTGGAAGAAGTGAGAGAACAGCAGCAGTTCTGACTTCCTGCAGATAACAAGTCTGTCCAAAGGGAGATTGAAGTAGTCAATTAGTGGCCACTAATTGGCTGTAGGGCTAACAGGAGATGACAAGCAGCAGCTTTGAATGTCCCACTTCAATCTCGCTTCCTTCGGACAAAACTGTAATCTGGGAGAAGGTGCTCTTCTTCACTTCTTCCGGATATCCGTTTCGTCTGCAGGGAGTGAGAGTGAAGTGACATTTGGTACTGCCCACAGCTCTTAAGGCTGCTTTACACCAGACAATCTATCATGCGATAGATCGTCGGGGTCATGGTTTTTGTGACGCACATCCATGCCAGCGATGCCGGCATGTGTGACACCTCCTAGTGACACAGTATCGCTCACAAATCGTGAGTCGTCTACTGCTCGCTAGGTTCCATAATATCGTTTAATTTAGTTGTTCATCGTTTCCGGGGTAGCACACGTCGCTCCGTGTGACACCCCGGGAACGATGAACAGCAGCTCACCTGCGTCACGCGTCCGTGTGACGTCGCTGTGACGCCGAACGTCCCTCCCACTCCAGGAAGTGGACGTTCGCCGCTCACAGCGTGGTCGCACGAGAGGTAAGTACGTGTGACGGGGGTTACTGACTTTGTGTGACATGGGCAGCGATTTGCCCGTGACGCAAAAAGGACGGGGGCGGGTACGATCGATTGTGAAATTGCACAATCGGTCGTACCGTGTAAAGCAGCCTTTAATGCTCGTTAAACCCTCTGAAATTTTAACAGTAGCTCTCCACCTCCCTAAGATTTTCTATTAGGCATCTGTGTGACATCTGTTTTTAAATTGTTTGTGTGTCTATGTAATAAAGATATTTTTGTTAATAATTGGGGTGTTACACATTCATACATACCTGTCTTGTTAATAGTTAGTTTAGTGGTATAGTGAAATGCTTCAAAATCATTAGCTTTGCAAAAAGATGCCGTAATCTAAACATCCATCACTTTTTTTTACAAGTATATTTGGTCTAAGCATGACAAATCTACTGCATGAAACAATTGTAAGAGGGCTAATACATCCAAAAATATGGTGACACGTCTTTCTTTAAGATTACCATTTTAAAAATGTAAGTTTTATGAACAAACTGAAATTGCACAGTATCACATATACATTGCTTCAATGAGCAATCGAACCCTTGAGGTAATGGATTTTTTACTGAAAGGTTGGAAATTATACAAAGAATATACTGTAAAGTGATAAGCAACTAAGGGGTACTTTGCATGTTGCGACATCGCTAGCATCAGCTAGCGATGCCGACCACAATAGTACCCACCCCCATCGCACATGTGATATGTGGTGATTGCTGCCGTAGCGAACATTATTGCTACAGCAGCTTCACACACACACACCTGCTGTGCGACGTCGCTGTGACTGCCGAACAATCCCTCCTTCAAGGGGGAGGTGCATTCAGCATCACAGCTACATCACCGCGACGTCACTAATAGGCCGGCCAATAGAAGCGGAGGGGCGGAGATGAGCGGAACATATCCCGCCCACCTTCTCCCTTACGCATTGCCGTCGGGACGCAGGTAAGGAGATGTTTGTCGCTCCTGCGGCTTCACACACAGTGATGTGTGGAGCTGCAGGAGCGACAAACAACATCGTACCTGCGGTCGACCCGACATTATGAAAATGAACGACGCTACACAGATCACCGATTTTCGACGCTTTTGCGATCGTTTATTGGCGCACCTAGGATTTACACATTGCAATGGCGTTACCGGCGCCGGATGTGCGTCACTAACGACGTGACCCTGACGATATTCCGCATGCGATGTCGCAACGTGCAAAGTACCCCTTAAAGGTTGAAGGGCGCAAATATATCAGTTTTTAATCATGATAAACAGTATTTCATAAAATCTGCTGTAGCGAGATATGAACATATGAAAGAATAGTGGCTACCTCTGAAAACGCGTTGTCTTCTAATGTGAACGATGTCTTGCCTCTTTTGTAAATATTGTATCATGTTAAGTGTAATGTATTGTATTGTGATGTTGAGTATGATAATCATTGGTATTGTGATTATATATATATATATATATATATATATATATATATATATATATATATATATTAAATACTATACATTACTCAATCAACATTACATATTAGAATATCTTGTAAGGAAGGTCTCCCCAACAACCGACTAGCGGGACAGAGACAGTTAAGTATTTGGACAACTCGACCCTGGGAAGGGTCAGCTAACAGGGAAAGTAATGGTTCATTCTAGAAAGAGTCAGTGAACGACTAGTGAGCAGACAAGACATACATATAGTTGGGCAGTTGTGAAGGTCGCATACAGTAAGTGGTTCGTGGCGAAGGAGAAGAGGAGACAGAAGGCAAGATAGTGTGAACCTCGGGAGTGGACAGCATTGTATCTAGAGACTGATCCTCGAATAAAGTAGGCCCATATGATGGAGCTAGAGGACAGAACCCTAGCAACCAGGTCCTTTAAACTGTGAAGGTACTGGATGGCTTCTACTGGTGCAGAACTCTAGTGGCCAGGCCTTTAACCCTCAAAGTAATGGGTTTTCCTCAACTAGAGTGTGAACATAGTCAAGTGACCAAGCGGTCTCCCACTAGACGTCTAGTTGTGCAAAACTTTACTCGCCACATTTTGGGACTGCTAAGAAGACTGGAAGTAGGACTGCAGGAGAAGGAAGATAACTATCATGGTGTGTACTGTAATGCTGGATTGGTTTGCACTGGGACTCTCTGGCCAACATAGATCAAACGCAACCCAGAGGGAAGTTGAACTGTCTCTAATAATGCTGTGCAAAACTATAACGTGCTGGAAGATATGTGCCCACTACCTGGAACATAAAGTTGTGAACGAGAATGAAACACTTAGTAAAGCATTGTAGTTTAAAGTGAACCATTAGTCCCCTTGTGCATGTGAATCGTTATCCAGTCCTGGTCAGTCGACATAAGTGGCAGTATGCAGCCTGCATGGGTTCCGAGCCCACATGGCCAAAGTCCACACACTGAGCCAGGAACAGGTATTTCATGTAGTGTGCCAGGGTGTCCAGAGTCAATCCCTCACCCACGACTACCATCCCTCGCCACTCTACACATAACAACCATTTATCAGATGGCTCCCCAAAAAAATAAATAAATATGAAAGCCAATGGAGACTAAGAGAGTATAGACAATGGAATAAGAATAAAGGCCACTTTACACGCTGCGATATCGGTACCGATATCGCTAGCGTGGGTACCCGCCCCCATCGGTTGTGCGACATGGGCAAATCGTTGCCCGTGGCACACAACATCGCCCAGACCCGTCACACTACTTACTTGCCCTGCGACGTCGCTGTGACTGGCGAACTGCCTCCTTTCTAAGGGGGCGGTTCGTTCAGCGTCACAGCGACGTCACAGCTGCGTCACTGATACGCCGCCCAATAGAAGCGGAGGGGCGGAGATGAGCGGGACGTAACATCCTGCCCACCTCCTTCCTTCCGCATTGCGGGCGGGAGGCAGGTAAGGAGAGCTTCCTCGTTCCTGCGGTGTCACACGGAGCGATGTGTGCTGCCGCAGGAACGAGAAACAACTTCGTTACTGCTGCAGCAACGATATTAAAGAATGGACCCCCATGTCACCGATGAGCGATTTTGCACATTTTTGCAACAATGCAAAATCGCTCAAAGGTATCACACGCAACGGCATCGCTAAAGCGATAGGATGTGCGTCACCAATTCTGTGACCCCAACGAGTTCGCTTGAGCGATGTTGCAGCGTGTAAAGCGGCCTTTAATCTAAAGAGCCAATGTTAAGGAAAGTGTGATCACTCAAAATATCCCAGAAAAACCATTGAGTGTGACAGAAAATAATAATGGCTACTATGTCTTGATAGGTGTCTTTAGAGTTCATTCATTTCCATTCTGAAAAGGATATTTGCATATTTAAATTGCCAAAGGACCATTGCATGGCCTTATAGTCACCTTAAGGGCCGTTTCACACATCCGGCACACTCCAATACAGTGTGATACAGTACAATGGCAGCGCGGCAACTTCCGGGTCACATGCTCCGGTCACATGACAGCATGTGACCGGAGCTTGTCGCACTGCCATTGTTTTGTATCACACTGTACTGGAGTGCACCGGATGTGTGTTCCTTAGCACTTTCCACAATGAGAAACGTTTCCATTTAGACCCTTTGATACAAGGGGTGATTGGTACTATTAATATGACTCACAGTGAGGGTGACTATTACAAGCATCAACATTCAAATTGTAATACCAAGATGAAAAGTCCTGGAATTATGGAAATCACAGACATGCTAATGATCTTTGCCCCATTTCTGCACGCATATCATCAATATCCGATGCTGATAGCTCACTTTGCAATTGCCAACCAGATGTGCTCGATGGGAGACAAGTTTGGAGATGCTGCAGGTCATGGTAGCATGTTTAGGCCACACAAACTGCTCACAGTACCATGAGCAACATGCAGCATTCCATTGTTATGTTGAAAAACAGCTCCTGGGACACTTTAGACAAATGGCCATATCACTGGTTCCTCGATTGATCCATTCTGTACTGGAAGTTAAATTGGATTTCTCATACCAAGCCCAAGGTATCAAACAGTGTCCACCCAAACCATCAACGGTGTCTGCTTATACTACTTGTCATACAGAACTACATGGGATGACTGTGGTGAAAGGCTTCCTGCCATAAAATTACTATAAATAACCTATAGGTAACAGACTTAGCTGAAGACTAATTAGTCTGGTATTTTATGTTCCTGCAAAATAATTAATAGAAATAATGATTTTAAGTAAAATGAAAAATACTTTGAAAAGCCATGTCATCCCCTTTTCCACCCCCCACTTTTTTTTACGGCATATTAAAATATCAGAATATTTGACATATCACTAAGCCATCAGGTTGTGATTGGGGGATGTTTGACCTTTGGATCCCCACTGACACTAAGAACAGAGTGACTAAAGTCCTGGGATTTCCAGTACAAGGAACAACAATGTACAGTATATGGAAAAATGGAAGATACAGTACCAAACCTTGTGGGTCCCGGAACATCTATTGAATATGACAAGTTTTGAATAGTAGATTTTTTGACATAGGTTGTACTGATCCCTGAATTTGTACTCTGTAAGGAACTTTTCCCATAAGATGATGAAATAACTGCTCATGGGGATTTTTTTGGCCTTCTTCAGGACTTGCAGAAGACGTCTTAATTCAACCTTACTATGTTACCTCTATTCCATTGTTATAATTATAGAAATAGCTTAAAAAAGGGAAACATTCAATCATAAATAACCAGAAACACATGACATGTAGAATATGTAATATTGTAACTATGGTGCAGAATGCAGCAGAAGACAGTGTAGATGAATCAGGCACTTAATGTTATGCAAAGTGTAGACAATATAAAAATAAAACAGCAAGAGAGTAATAGTACACTATATATAGTATGCATTGATATAGTACATTACATATAAAGGCCAATACAATATAACAACACCGTAACCCCTTAACACCGTGTGGCGTACATAGCACGTTACGAGCAGGTGTCAGTTCCCACATTATGATGTACTATGCACGGCATTGATTTAAAGGGACTCTGTCAGCAGATTTCTGCAATTTAATCTGAAGACAGCATGCTGCCAGTGTTAAAACAGATACTTCAGTCCTGCATCTGTTATCGCAGTCTTTTTTTTTGTTTTCCTGTAGTGTTAGGTTAAGTCTGTTATCTTTATCATTAGTGGGTCTCAGCAGCTCACAGTTTTAGTCTGACTCCGCCCCCCCCTCTGTGATTAGCAGCTACACTGAAAGTCTGGGGTAGGCAGGGGCAGCTCTCAGAGCTCTGCTACATGCAAAATCTAAAATCTTTCACTGTGTCAGAACGGCTGAAGCCACTAATCTAAGTGATACATCATTGAACTCAGGGTCTCTTTGCCAACATCATGCTTCTCTCAGATGAGGTAGCAAAAACCTGCTGACAGATTCCCTTTAAACTGTCACTCTGTGAAAACACTCAGTGGCAGCTCTGTGCCAACAGCAGTCTCCAACAATTGAGTCAGGTAAAGAAGTGGGAGGCCAATTATAGCAGTCCCCGCTCTCTGACCCCTGCGATCACAGCATGTGATGGGTGGGAGGTGCGGAAATATCAGCACTTCTCCCCCATGATCACTGCAGGAGCTAGGCTTAGCTGACAGCCGAGCCCCTGCCGGAACAGCCAGCTGGCACACTGCACCTGGCTGATTAACTCTCCAGATGCTACAATCAATAATAATTGCGGCATTTAAAAGGTTGTGAGTGGGAGGGGGCTCTCTTTCACCCCCATTGGCACCCCCCCCAACGACTAAATCATGGGTAGCCGATAGTCCCATATAGGGACTAAGTAACAAAGTAAAAAAAAATATTGAACTCCCTCCATCCCCCCAAAAAATATTAATAAAAAATTACATCAAGAAATATTTATGTAAAAACAAAATTAAACTAATAAAGTATATATATTTGGTATTGCTGCATCCAGAATGACCTGATCTATAAAACTGTCAAACTATTTAACCCTTACTGTGAATATCGTAAAATGTGTCAAAAAAACTATGATTTTTCATCATACCTATGAAATAAAAGTGGAATAAAAGGTGATCAAAAAGGCAAATATAAATAAAAATGTTGTAGCTGAAAACGTCATCTTGCCCTATAACTCTCGTAATTTAGCAATGACAAAAATAAAACATTTTCTATAAAATAGTTTTTTTATTGTCTAAAAGTGGCAAAACATTACATTTATATAAATGTGGTATCGTTGTAATCACACTGACCTGAAGTCTAAAGATGTCTTATCACTTTTACCACACATTGAATGACATAAAAAAAACAAACAAAACAATTTTTGAATTGCTGGTTTTCATTCATTCTATCTCACAAAAAGCGAAATAGAAAGCGATCAAAAGATATGTACCCGAAAATGGTACCAGTAAAAACGTCAGCTCATCCCGCAAAAAACAAGCCCTCACATGACTGTCAGCAGAAATATAAAAAAAACTATAGCTTTCAAAATATGGTAATGCAAAAACGTTTTTGGAAAAAAAAGTTTTTTAGTGTGTGCGAGTGTAGCCAAACATACAAAAAAAAATACCAATCTGGTATCACTGTAATTACACTAACCAGTAGAATAAAGCCATCTAATCACTTATACTGCATGGTGAATGGTGCAAAAAAATACTTGTTTATTCTACTTCCCAAAGATCGCAGTAAGGCTCAGCTCACATTAATCCTGCATTCTACGCTGAGCGCTTATATCATGGTTTTCTTATAAATCTCTAAAGTATGTAATTCAGATGGAACCCCAGACTATAATGAGGCAGATGGAAATACTCTGGACTCTTTCTGGCCTATGATCCGGCCATGCCTGTCTTTTTATACAAAGGGTTAAACTGGGCTCAAACCACTGTGAGCTGCTAAAGGGGTAAATAAATTACACCATATGTAAAGCAAGAACCCCAACACTCAAGTGTAAAGATTTTCTGCAAAAAGCGCACCAAACAGAGGAAGCAAAAACCAAACTTTCAGTTACGATAAGCCTTTGTCAAGGTTTTGGATAATGATTTGGTGCGGGACAGCATGGGTCACAGGCGGACAACCATCAAGAACAGTATGTAAGGTGCTCATAATTTTGCAGTTTTCAAAATCAAATAGTGAATGGAGGGGTAGAGACAGGGTGGTGAGGTATAGGGAGTGCTCCTTGGGTGTCAGCCAGAATTTGAGGAGTCCTATAGTACAGGATTTCCCAGAAAAATGCTCGGGTTCCCCACCGACTTGCATTAGGTTCATTATTTGTGACGAATACTGGAATAGTGCTAGGTATTCGGTACATATAATACAAACTCAAATATTTAGTATTCACTTATCACTACTAATCAGATTCCATAGCTGTACTTTTCATTTGCACTGGCTTTGACACATATGCTGCTATGTGATCAAGAGGTTATGACAAACTGTGGAAGGAGAAGCGCAATAGGGTCTTACCAAAATTAATGGGAAGGAGATTAAATGTGAACACTCACCTATAGAGGTTGTGCCAGTCACAACACCTATACCAGCAAGGAATATCCAGGTGAACAGCTGCAGCCCCGGGTGTAGTATCAGGAGGTATGGAGAGAATCGGGTAATCCAGCCGTGCTTATCACCACATCAGGAAAGTATTAATAATTTATGTCTTTTTATTTCATGCACAGGTCAACAGGAGTCTCAGCTCTCTTCATCAGGACAACGTTGACCTGCAATCTGACAGTTCGGCAGCACTTTCACTGAGAGCAGCGGAGGAGCCCGGATGTGAACTCCGCTGAAATGAGTGACGTCTCCTGTTCACATAAGGTCCCCCAGCTGCTTAGTGTTTCTCAGAGCCTGCAGAGAGTTGACATGTTTTCGCTCTTTGCAGGTTCTGGATGTGGCAGGGCTGAGGATAGTTATGAGACTTCGTATGGATTACTTCGGATTAGTAATGGAGGTGTCTCATAGATGCCTACCATTACTAATCAAGGGCGTGGTGGCAACTGTTATTTGTTGACAAATCATATTTGTCATTAAAACCTTATATTACTAAGATTGCCACCTGGGATGAGTCACGTAAAGCGCCAGGATTGGCACATTTGTCTGTTTTACCATGGCTGGATATCAAAAATGGGGGGGCCCACTTTCTTTTTTCTTTTTTTCCCCTCTCTATTTTAATATCCAGCCATGGTAAAGCTCACAGGTGTGGGCTACAGCAAATTACTATACAGAAAAGTAACTGCACCCAATCACAGATTCAGACACAGGGTGAGGGGGCGTGTATAGCAGTCTGCAACCAATCACAGACTCTGGCACAGAGGGTAGACGAGGGAAGCAGTAAATATTGATAAATCTTAATTAGCGAGCCCAGGAGAGACTCTGACTGCAGGGTGATCCTTCAGGAAACACAGTATGTATATCAACCCTGCTCTTACTACCCTTTAACTTTGATTTTTAGCCCACGTCATTTTTTACATTTTTTTTTACAGTGATTTCCCTGGCCAATCACAGCCATGCCAATGCTTGGCATAGCTGCGATGGCTTCGGAAGTGCCCACAGCCTAAAAGCTTGCTGATTAGCTGCTCTGCAACTTTTTATCAAGCTTTATTTGGGTGACAAACCCAAACAGGAACCGGACATTGTCAAAATTCTGTGTTTGGGATTCAGCACCGAACACACAATGTTTACAGTTCGAGTTTGCTCATCCCTATTCACGAGGAATATCCAGCTCTACCTCTACAAGGATCTAGCTCAACAGTACACATGGCACACAGAAGGTACAAGAGGGTACTTTGCAGTGTCAATAGAAGATGTGGCTGGTTACAACATAGCTAAGGAACATGTACTGTGATTAAAATAAACCTCACACAGAAAGAGCTGACGTGCAAGGTATAAAAGATGAACACACACTCAAGATGATCAAGGTTATTATTATTCCATTGGACATTTGCTATTTACAATCTACTGCACCGATCCATACTGGCCAACCTTCTCTATGTGTACGCAAATGGCTTAAACTTATGAATAGAGCAGAAATTGGTTCACTGTATCCCTCACCCTCTCGTGTTTTAGTATAAATGAGCAGATTATTTTAAATTTAAATCCACCAGCATTCCCAAATTTTACAAAAAAAAGATTTGATTCGTTGTGAATCTGAAAACTACAAAGCCTCCAATTGCCTGGAAAATATTGTCATGCATTGGTCTCAGGACTCGATTTAGTAGCCTCTTGCTTCATGGTCAGTTACTTTCCTTGCTGACACACAGCCTGGTGTCAAAATGCTGATGATTATTTTACCTTTTCTTCTCTTCTTTTGGTTTGCAGTTATCAAGTGCTCTCCCTTGCTTATTGTCTCTGTCCTATCACATCCCCTGTGGTGTTATTTATAGTCTCCTGATTCCAGCCTTCTCTTCTGGCTATACAGTGGGGAAAATAAGTATATGATACACTGCCGAGTTTGCATCTTTTCCCACCTACAAAAAATATAGAGGTCTGTAATTTTTATCATAGGTATACTTGTTCTATGACAGACAGACAGACAGAATCCCCTCCATAAATAAACAAGAAAATCACATTGTATGATTTTTAGATAATATAATAAAATAAAATTAAAAATAATTAAGTATTTGATACAGTAGAAAAACAGAACTTAATATTTGGTACAGAAACTTTTGTTTGCAATTACAAAGGTTAGATGTTTAGTGTAGTAGTACTTGACCAAGTTGCACACACTGCAGCAGGGATTTGTCACACTTTTCCATACACATCTTCTCCAGATCTTTCAGGTTTTGAGGCTGTTGCTGGGCAACATTGAGTTTAATTTTCGACCAAAGATTTTCTATTCGGTTCAGGTCTGGAGATTGGCTAGGCCACTACAGGACCTTGAAATGCTTCTTGAGGAGGCACTCCTAAGTTGCCCTAGCTGTGTGTTTCTAGTCACTGTCATGCTGGAAGACCCAGCTAAGACCCATCATCAATGCTCTTTCTGATGGAAGGAGGTTTTTGACCGAAATCTCAAGATACATGACCCCATCCATCCTCTCTTCAATATGGTGCAGCCGTGCTGTCCCCTTTGCAGAAAAGCATCTCCAAAGTATGATGTTTTCACCCCCATGCTCATATTTCTTCCAAACATGGCAAGTGGAGTTGATTCCAAAAAGTTCTCTCTTGGTCTTATCTGACCACATGACCTTCTCCCATGCTTCCTCTGGATTATCTGAAGTGATGACCAAGGGACCACCGCGGTGCAGTGTAAGGGGTACTTCACACACAGCGAGATCGCTACTGAGATCGCTGCTGAGTCACGGTTTTTGTGACGCAGCAGTGACCTCATTAGCGATCTCGCTGTGTGTGACACTGAGCAGCGATCTAACCCCTTCTGTGAGATCACTGCTCGTTGCACACAGCCCTGGTTCATTTTTTTATTGTTGCTCTCCCGCTGATAAGCACACATCGCTGTGTGTGACAGCGAGAGAGCAACAATCCTGAATGTGCAGGGAGCAGGAGCCGGCGTCTGACCGCCTGCGGTAAGCTGTAACCAAGGTAAACATCGTGTAACCAAGGTGGTTACCCGATATTTACCTTCGTTACCTGCATCTGCAGCTCTCACGTAGCCGGAGGACACATCGGGTAAATAAGCAAAGGTTTGCTTATTAACCCGATGTGTGCTGTGGCTACGAGTGCAGGGAGCCAGCGCTAAGCGGTGTGCGCTGGTAACTAAGGTAAACATTGTGTAACCATACCCGATGTTTACCTTAGTTACCAGTGTCCGCAGCTTCCAGACGCCGGCTCCCTGCAAGCGCAGCGTCGCTTCCACGTCACTGCTGGCTGGGGGCTGGTCACTGGTCGCTGGTGAGATCTGCCTGTTTGACAGCTCACCAGCGACCATGTAGCGACGCAGCAGCGATCCTGACCAGGTCAGATCGCTGGTGGGATCGCTGCTGCGTCGCTAAAGTGTGACGGTACCCTTAGTTACAGTACCAGACAAAACAAGATATTTTTATTGCGGGGAATTAACACGTAAGAGTTGCTGGACAACAGGGCAAGGGGTATTTTTAAACAAGGGATTATGCACAATTAAGCTATTTAGCTGAAGTGAACTATCACAATAGTACAAACAATGGCAGAAAATATATTTTTACTTCGCTACTCTGTGCTCCAACCTAACTGGCCTTCACTAATGGAACCGCACTCTAATTATGGAGGCCTGTACTAAACCTTAACCAGTGTGCACAGGTTTCTTCCATTTTCTATTAATTGCACCAACAATTGTTGCCTTCTCACCAAGCTGCTTGACTATTGTCCTGTAGCCCATCCCAGCCTTGTGCAAGTGTAAAATATTGTCCCTGGTGTCCTTAGACAGCTTTGTGATCTTGGCCATGGAGAGGTTGAAGTGAGGTTGATTGAGTGTGTGAATAGGTGTCTTTTATACAGGTAATGAGTTCAAACAGGTGCAATTGATACAGGTAATGAGTGCAGAGGAGGAGGGCTTCTTAGAGAAAAAATAACATGTCTGTGAGAGCCAGAATTTTTTTTGTGTTGTAGGTGGTTAAATACTTTTTTCATGCAATAACATGCAATTTAAATATTTAAAAATCATACAATTAGATTTATTTTTAGATTTTTTGGGGGGGATTCTATCTGTCACAGTTGAAGTATACCTATGATAAAAATTACAGACCTTTCCATTCTTTGTAGATGTGAAAACTTGCAAAATCTGCATCAGTATCACATACTTATTTTCCCTACTGTATTTTTAGGTGGATTTTTCTAAGGATTTCCAGCCTTGCAGCTAAGGGATTTAGGAAGTGACCAGTGTTATTTTCTCTGTGTTTTCTCATTTGCCTGTCCTTCACCAATCTGATGTTAGCTTGGCAGGAGTTTACCTTTGCTTGCATTTATTATTTCTCCTTTGTCCATGGGTTTTATGTTCCCTCACCTTGGGTCTCTGTGTATCTCTGCACACTTTTCCAATCTTGGTTTGTATTATGTAGCAACTAGTGATGGACAAACCCATCGATATCCGAGTCGGCAGGTCCAATCAGATTTTTTTTTTAAATTTTTTTAAAAACCCGTTTCGGTCTAGGCATTAAACTCGAATATCTGTCCAAATGCCGATCCCCATACAAGTATATGGGGACCGGAGTCATGTAGTTTAAAATGGTGTTAGATAGAGCTAGGGGGATTAGAGCAGGCGCATTATACTTACCAGTTTAATTGCAGCTGTAACACTACTTCTGAGGCCTTTAATTATCCCTCATGAATATTCACTGCTTCTCCCACCCACCGGCAGTCCCAGCATTTGTGATTGGTTGCAGTCCAACCGCATCTCCACCCTGTGTGACAGCGTGGCTGATTGCTTGGAATCACAAACACTGTATGCGTGTCTATCGTGGTGTAAAACTAAATAAATTAAAAAATTGGCGTAGGCTACCTCCATATTATGATACCCAGCACAGATAAAGCACACAGCTACAAGCTGCAGCCCGTGCTTATTTTGACTATGTATCAAAATAAGAGGGACCCCATGTGGTTTTTTAAAAAAATGATTTAAATAAATAATTTAAAAAAACAGCGAGAGGTCCCCCACAATTTTGATACCCAGCCATTATAAAGCTGACAGCTGGGGACTGGTAAACTTATGCTTGGGAGATCCATGGTTATTGCACCCCCAGCCTATAGTCACTCAGAATTGTCGCATCCATCCCGGCACTACATCCAGCTTATCCCGATTGCCCTGCTGCAGTGGCAATCAGGGTAATATCCGGGGTAAATGACAGCTCACAGCTGCCACTAAGCCCTAGATCAGTATCATCTATGATACCCCCCATTACTTATCTGTAAGGGAAAATAAATGAACACAAGCACTGCTCTGAATTGTGGCATTTTAGTTGTGCGGCTAGGGATATTCCAGTCTGTGTAGAAATCATCAAGGTGTTGAACAGCTAGGGATACAACCAGTAGGGTGTGGGTACAGTTGCAGTGGGATAGGATTCCTTCTCCCTTTACCAATGTTGGAATATGTATGTGCATAAAAAATGTGTATTGCATTCTGAGGGCTCCTTCATCAACTTTAATGATTCAATTTTGAGATCTTTAATGCAATCATAACTTTATTAATGTCCAAATTACCTAAAACTACTTTGAACAAAAATATAGATGCAATACTTTTGTTTTTGCTACTATTTTTCATGAGCGAAACTCAGATATCCAAGACTTTGTCTATGTACACAAAAGGCCTTTTTTCTCAAAGGTCATCATAAGCGGTGTGGTGTACTTAACTATATGTACCAAATGTCCAACTGGGGGTCTGTATGTAGGGGAGACAGGACAACAGCTCAGGACAAGGATGAATTCTCACCGCCACACAATTAGAGAAAAAAAGGATAAATCTACAACAAAATAAAAATAAATCTACAACATTTTTGTAACCCAGATCACAGCATCATGGACATGAAATTGCTGGTTTTGAAAGGAAATTTCAAATCCCAGAGAGATAGGAGACTATGGGAGTACAAACTTATGATGACCTTTGACACATTCAGAGCAGGAATGAATGTGTCACATGCATTTATGTCTTTTTACATCAATTAAGAAATGTGCTCCTCAGACCATCTGGGGGCATCACAGCCCGGACCAGACCCCAATCAGAGGACAATAAAACTTTCACCCTTCTGATCTATGAACTGCTGCAATATTTACTGCCACAACAGTTTATCCCCTTGCCATGCTCATAGTTCTGCTTCACATAACTTGTCTTATTTACTGCTCCACTTTATGTCCTGTTGTGTATAAATATGAGACTCTTCAGATTGTGTTATATTGAGTCTGATGAAGAGACCTGAGTAGTCTCAAAAGCTTGCTATTATTACAATCTTTTCAGTTAGCCATTAAAAGGTATCAACCACTGAGGACTCTCAGTTCTTCTAAACAATTTTTTTTATCTTTACTGGCTAACACGGAACAAAGATATATTTTACCTGTACATAAATATGAACATTTTGCAGAAGAATGCTTTTAGGCTATGTGCGCACGCTGCAGATTTACGGCGGATTTTCCCACGGATTTGCTGCAGAAAATGTGTCTAAAATTGCTGCAGTCGATTCCCCAGCAAAACCTATGGGTTTGAAAAAATGCTGTGCGCACACCGCGTTTTTTTTATACCCGCGGATTTACCCGCGGATTTTCCGCTGTGGAATTAATGAGCATGTTACTTCTTTTCCGCAGGTACCTGTGGTTTTTGCCCTAGATAATGGTAAAAATCCGCAGGGACCAACTTGCGGAAAATCCACAGTAAATTCACGGCAAATCCGCACAAAATCCGCTGCAAACCGTGGTAAAACCGCGTGCGGATTTCGTTGGAGTTTTGGTGCGTTTTTTTATCGCATGTGTGGGATTCTTTAAGAGGGTCCGGATTTTCCTTAAGAAAAAATCACTTTCTAGTGCGCACATAGTCTAAATATGCTACCATAGTTTATATCAACATTTTGTATATAATAATTCTGCCTCATCAGGCAGATGCCTTTACTTTTGATAAATTATACATTTCTGTATCTAATCTATATATATATAATTGCCTTATTCTGTCTGTCTGTCTGTCTGTCATGCTCCGAAATTGTGTCCTTACGGTGACACAAAGCTGATTGGCCGCTGGGCTCGCCATGGCCCCGCCCCCCCCACGGATTGGCCTCTCGCCCCGGCTCTCTGCAGGCCCCGCCCCCTCACGCAATGCACGCTCGCTCTGGCCCAACTGACACGGAGCTCCGATTCCCAGGTGAGTACACACACACACATCAGATCACACTCACTCTCACACACACCTCACACATCACATCCACACACTCACAACATCCTGGGATATCGCAGACATAACCTTGCGATGCTGGGATCTTGACGGAGCCCGTGAACGCTGGTAACCATTATACACATCGGGTAACTAAGGTCCCTTAGTTACCCGATGTGTATCATAGTTACCAGTGTACACCGGCTCACACTCACTCTCACACACACATCACACATACATCACATCGCATCCACATACAGCATCCGGCGATATCGCTTGCTTCTCGGCGGCGATACTGTGCTGTTGTGACCTTCCAGGACCTGCCGGAGGATCACATGGCCAGAAGCATGTGGTATCTCCGGATGTTGTGAGTATAAGCGCGTATGTGCAATATCGTAAGTGTGTGTGTGCGTGAGTGTATGCGATCAGGTGTGTGTGAGTGTATGCGATCGGGTGTGTGTGTGTGTGTGTGTGTGAGTGTATGCGATCGGATCTGTGAGTGTCGGCAGAGGAGCACGGCGTGCTGGAGGAGGCTGGGAGGAGAGAGGCTGGTCCTGGGGAAGGCTGGGATGGGGAGGCTGATGCTGGAGACGGAGAGGCTGATGCTGGAGACAGAGAGGCTGATGCTGGAGACAGAGAGGCTGATGCTGGAGACAGAGAGGCTGATGCTGGAGACAGAGAGGCTGATGCTGGGGACAGAGAGGCTGATGCTGGGGACAGAGAGGCTGATGCTGGGGACAGAGAGGCTGATGCTGGGGACAGAGAGGCTGATGCTGGGGACAGAGAGACTGATGCTGGGGACAGAGAGGCTGATGCTGGAGACAGAGAGGCTGATGCTGGAGACAGAGAGGCTGATGCTGGGGACAGAGAGGCTGATGCTGGGGACAGAGAGGCTGATGCTGGAGACAGAGAGGCTGATGCTGGGGACAGAGAGGCTGATGCTGGAGACAGAGAGGCTGATGCTGGGGACAGAGAGGCTGATGCTGGGGACAGAGAGGCTGATGCTGGGGACAGAGAGGCTGATGCTGGAGACAGAGAGGCTGATGCTGGGGACAGAGAGGCTGATGCTGGGGACAGAGAGGCTGATGCTGGAGACAGAGAGGCTGATGCTGGAGACAGAGAGGCTGATGCTGGGGACAGAGAGGCTGATGCTGGAGACAGAGAGGCTGATGCTGGAGACAGAGAGGCTGATGTTGGGGACAGAGAGGCTGATGCTGGGGACAGAGAGGCTGATGCTGGGGACAGAGAGGCTGATGCTGGGGACAGAGAGGCTGATGCTGGAGACAGAGAGGCTGATGCTGGGGACAGAGAGGCTGATGCTGGGGACAGAGAGGCTGATGCTGGGGACAGAGAGGCTGATGCTGGGAGGAGAGAGGCTGATGCTGGAGACAGAGAGGCTGATGCTGGGGACAGAGAGGCTGATGCTGGGGACAGAGAGGCTGATGCTGGGGACAGAGAGGCTGATGCTGGCGCAGCATGGCGGATGGAGCACGTTTGGGAGTGCGCAGCATGGCGGATGGAGCACGTTTGGGAGTGCGCAGCATGGCGGATGGAGCACGTTTGGGAGTGCGCAGCATGGGGGATGGAGCATGATGGGGAGTGCGCAGCATGGCGGATGGAGCACGTTTGGGAGTGCGCAGCATGGCGAATGGAGCACGTTTGGGAGTGCGCAGCATGGCGAATGGAGCACGTTTGGGAGTGCGCAGGATGGGAGATGGAGCACGATGGGGGGTGCGCAGCATAGGGGATGGAGCACGTTTGGGAGTGCGCAGCATGGCGGATGGAGCACGTTTGGGAGTGCGCAGCATGGACGATGCAGCACGATGGGGAGTGCGGAGTATGGCGGATGGAGCACGTTTGGGAGTGCGCAGCATGGCGGATGGACCACGTTTGGGAGTGCGCAGCATGGCGGATGGAGCACGTTTGGGAGTGCGCAGCATGGGAGATGGAGCACGATGGGGGGTGCGCAGCATAGGGGATGGAGCACGATGGGGAGTGCGCTGCATGGGGGATGGAGCACGATGGGGAGTGCGGAGTATGGCGGATGGAGCACGTTTGGGAGTGCGCAGCATGGCGGATGGAGCACGTTTGGGAGTGCGCAGCATGGCAGATGGAGCACGTTTGGGAGTGTGCAGCATGGGAGATGGAGCACGATGGGGAGTGCGCAGCATGGCGGATGGAGCACGTTTGGGAGTGCGCAGCATAGGGGATGGAGCACGATGGGGAGTGCGCTGCATGGCGGATGGAGCACGTTTGGGAGTGCGCAGCATGGGGGATGGAGCACGATGGGGAGTGCGCAGCATGGCGGATGGAGCACGTTTGGGAGTGCGCAGCATGGCGGAAGGAGCACGATGGGAAGTGCACACCTCCCCCCAACAAACACACACACGCGCGCGCGCACTGCACAACACACCACACACACACACTGGGAACCACAAACAACTGCCCTACACAGACACCCACACACACAGACAACGCTGCACACACAAATATACGCACATACCGCACAACACACACATTGCACAAAACATACCTCCCCCCAAAACACACCACACACACACAAACCGCGCAACACACACACAACGCTACAGACACACACGCTCCACAAACAACGCAACACACAAACAACACCGCTCTCACCCCCCATCACACCCAGACAACATCCAGAACATGTACAGCCCCTACACAAACACTTGGTAACTACACACAACAACATATATATATATATATATATATATATATATAACAAAAATCATACATGAACTACACAATACGTAAATTCTAGAATACCCGATGCGTAGAATCGGGCCACCTTCTAGTGTAAAGATAAATGTCTTAAAGTTTTTGGATGGCAGATTATGAATTCCTAGGATTGGGATCAACTTTAGGTTCTATACAAAAGGAAATTGGTTTATATTTGTTTGGAGAGTTCTGCAGTTATATGCATTACTAATGTTAATATTTGTCCAAAGTGGTATAAATTTTGTACATGTTCCACAGTGAGTGCAAGGGGTTAACCAGAGTCAGGATTATATAGTCAGTAAATAATCCAATTATTTGTTGGTGTGAGGTGATATAAATGCTTTTTTTTTCGGGGACAGATCTTTTTGCTTCAGCTAGTGGTGACACAGTAGAAGAGAGTGACACTAGAGAAGAGTTCAGGCAAGGAGATTAGTTTTGCAACCTGAGAACACTAATCTTCGATGTCGTAGTAAGGCATGTGTGCTAGCCCATCCCAAGGTAAGAAGTACTTTTAAACAGGGCAAATATTGTAAAGGTGTATTCACACGTTGTGACCATGGTGTGGTAACTTGCTGCGGTTTTCCAATATGGCTGAAAAACAGCTTTATATTTGCTTCTACACCTGAAATTTCAGAACACTGCTGTAAAAGAAAGCAATGCAAACGCAATGTAGCTACTATGTGTGAATGGAGCCTTAAAGGCTATGTGCAACTTTGCACAGATTTATTTCTAATGGTTTCACAAATGCAAAGTTATACAACTTTAGGCCTGAAACACACTTCCGTTAAAAACACGCACGTGCCGCGAGACACGTATTTACCCTGCATGTTGCATGTGGTAAGTACGTGTCTCGGGTACGTGCGGTCCACGTGTGTTCTACGTGTGCTATCCGCGAAGGCACACATACAACCGGTAATTTACATACTCACGTGGTCCGCGCTGCTGTCCGTGGTGCTGATCTTCAGTCTCCAGCCCTGCAGTCTCCTTGCTGACGCTGCTGCCGGCCGCAGTGAAGTGAATATTAAATGAGCATAATGAGCAGCGGTCGGCAGCAGCGGCAGAGACAGCAGGGCTGGAGAAGGTGAGTAAATGTTTTTTTTTTTCACTGACACGTGTGTTTTCCCCGGGGCGTGTCACACAGGACCAAATCTACACTACATCCGTGTGGTACGGGTGCGGGCCGTGTGACACCCGTGCTGCCGGAGAAAACGTGGACATGTCAGCGTGTAGAAAAACGCACACACGTACAAACGCACATGGACACACGTTCCGTGTGGTTTTATGTGTATGTGCCTACTACAATAGGGTAGCATTGCTGAACGTGTCTCCGTGCCGCCGGTACGTACAAAAAATAGCAAACACGTACCAGCGGCACGGATGTGTGTCGGAGGCCTTAGAAATAGTCTTATTAGAAATTTCCTACCATTTTGCTGCTTTATATGTCTGTAAGTTCTTTATCTACCTGAATGCTTTTGGTAAACTGATACAAATCCATCAGCGCTCCATCTCCTGATTAGAGATGAGCGGAATCATGGAGGTGCAGGGATTTTTGTATTACTTTTGTTACAGTATTCTGACTTATAAGTAAATCTTTCTGGCTCTTCTTGTATCTTCCAATCGTCTTGTATGCAGAAATTCTTGAGACATTTCTCTTCCATGTGGTGCCATTGCTGACAGTATGAAATAGGAAAGGGGTTTTCAAGTAACACTCTTTTAAAGTCATGTGTTTAACTATTAATTAGACATATCTGTGGTTGAATGCTAGTTAATTAAAATGTTGTAGTCTAAACTTTAGCTTTCCACCTAAGACTTTTATTGCGGTGTACTAATTTTTACAACTTGAGTGAATTTGTTAGGAAAATTACGGTACTTGTTTTGGATGTGCAAAATAACAAATTCAGTTTTCAATCAATGGCCCACAATTGTGGGAGTATTTTGTAGTATTGTATTCCATAGAAAATGTTGATTCTAAAAGGAAATTAAATATTTTCTAACAAATCAGTTGTGGTGTACTCATATGCTGAGCAATACATTCATCTATTTATCAATTTGTGGTGAAGGAAGTGTGACAGAAACCCAGAAAACCCCACTCCCCCTTCCCTTATGGAATCCATGTGCCCTAGAAGGGAAATAAAAATGGTTGTTTCCAAACTTCAATGTTGTCAAAGTCATTATTATTTTTTTTCTTCACAAATACTCATTAGGTTAACAAATAGCACTACACAGGACAAGCAAGGAGAATGTTTTTATAAGAGTGACCATGAACTGCCTCATATTATTCCTATGGGATAATTTAGCAGAGAAAGTTCCCACACTGAACATATTCAGCTGCAAGTCAAATATAAGTTTCCTATACATTGAAATGTCAAATAATTCACCTTTGTAGTGTTTATGTTTTCAATGGTCTCTAAACTTGGGACCTAGAAGAAATTATGTATTTTTACCATAAAGATCAGTAAATAAAATAATAGAAGACCATCAGAAATAATAGCTAATAATTTCTGACATTATACATCCTGCACAAGTGAGTTGCTTTGTAGAACCACACCACTTCACGACCAAAGAGTGTTCCTCCATGCGGGACGTGTGTGTCGTGTTGCGCTGCTTGAAGTACTCCATGAACATGGCCAGTGCTGATGACTCCATCATTAGCCTTACCATCACTTCAACGTGGCATGGAGGGATACAGAGGACACAGACGATATACCCCCCATCGATGACAGCTTGCCATTGCCTCTGGGTAGCAGGCACCCACGAGCAAATACATGCTACAGTACTTGTGCATCGACCGCCGAATTGTTACCAGTACTGATTACTGGGTGACCACCATGTAAGGACAACATGCCACCCTTACTTCCATCACTGGAGCATCATCAGAAAAGGAAAGAACACAACTGCACACTGGTACATGCACCTCATTCGGCATTCCCACCTAACAATATGGGCTCTGTGGAAGCACAAGGCAGAGGAGGAGGAGGAAATCACCAATGCAGCTGGGGCACCTTTGAAGGGAGGGTTAGCATGGCTGAAATGTAGAAAAACGTCTTCAGCAAGCCACAATATCCAGCACCACCATCTGATACAGTCCATATTAGCAGGAGCAGTGTTTCAACAACATAGTGTAAGAGTGTGTCCACATGACTCCACAAACTAAGTGATGGGTCTGTCCCATTTAGCTTTTGGGTCTCAAAATTGGACACATGGTCTGAGCTTGTCCTCTACACATTGAAGTTGCCGGCCGGCCTGGCTGTATACTGTTGGAACGTGTGTTTAGCAAAGCAGGAGGTGTGATCATAGACAGGCGAATCTGCCTGTCCACAGCTAACATGGGCAAGCTCACGTTCATTAAAATTAACCAAGCATGGATTCCACAGGACAGGTCCATACCAAGTAGCTGACTAGAGAAGTCCACCAGCCGCACTCTATTTTTTTCCTCCATCACAGTTTGTCCATTTGATTTCCCAATGTTTTGCGGCCTCCCCAAATTAAAAAAAAAATTGTTGGCTACCTTGTTCGCCTCTTCCACCAAAACCATCATGGTCACCACCTCCACTTGGACCTCTGCCTCTTGGTTCAAGATCTTTTTGTAAATTCTATGTTAATTTAAAGAGGTCCTGTGTGCTTTGTGGGGAAACTCTTAAAATGTTGGCTTTGAAGGGGAACTCTGAAAACAGGCTCTGTGTCTGCATTCTTCAAATGTTGGCTCTTTGAGCAACTCTGAAAATAGGTTCTGTGGCTGTACTATTAAAATGTTTGCTCTGTGGGGAGCTCTGGAAACAGGCTCAGTAGTAGCACTCTTAAAATTTTATCTCTCTGGGAAAACTCTGACTTTGACTCAGTCTCTGTGGAAGACATTTACATTTTTGATCTTTGGGGGAAGTCTGACCACAGTCTCTTAGGAGGCACGCTGGAAATGTTTTTTTTATTCACTTACTTCCCATTTAGCCATGGTTGCTATGGTGACTAAGTCATTACTCTATCCACATTTGTTTGCAGGGTAATTGTCCTGCCTTTACCCCCATTTTGCTTCCTTTTGCAGCCCCCAATCCCTTACTATGACCATTTTACAGCCCAAAAATTTAGGTCCCCCATTCACTTCTATGGGGTCAAGTTCTAGTGCCGAACTAAACTTTTAACTACAGTTCGGCCGAACCCAGCGAACCCCAACATCAACAGGTCCACTCATCCATACTGTCTAATGTGCATGGGAGTCTTAGAATAAGATCAATCTAAGGCCTCATTCACACATCAGAATTTTTTTTTATCAGAATTTCATCAGTATTTGTATGCAAAAACAGGGGTGTTTCCAAAACATAGAACAGGTGTCTTTGAATTATAATTTTTCTCTGTAAGTTCCACTCTTTGCTTTGGCATACAAACACTGATGCAAAAATACTGACTTGTGAATGAGGTCTAAGATTGGTGTGAGTCCGAAACACGGCGGGCATCTCCCATAGAGAAAAAAGGTACGTTTGGTTGAGTATAGTGTTCTGTTGTATGGCAAAGTCAAGAGAAATAGCTGTTTAATGCATATAGAGACCTTTTAGATAGATCATCAACATAAGATTGGTGGGGGTCCGTCACCTGGCTTACACCACCTCAGGGAGCATTAGGTCAAGCTCAGGGTGCCTATGTATTCTGAAAATGGGAGAGATCACTGTCTAATGTGTATGGGGGCCTGTAGGGTACTTCTTCAATATAAGATCAATGGGAATCTGAAACCCAGCACTCCCATTATTTAGTGTTTTTCATTTAAATGTTTTTTATTGATTTTCAAATGTTAGGTTGGGCATGAACCAGAAAAGTATTGGGATACAGAAGGAAAAATTAGGGGTGGTGATTACATGGGGAAAACGGGGGGGGGGGGGGGGCAATAAATAAATGAAGCAATTTACATAGAAAGATCAGAGCTTTTTCCTTTTGTTAAAAGTTTATTAATCTGAGTGAGTATTTTTAAAATTATTATATATATACATCATAGCTGGATATATAATGGCGTAAAGAAAGCTTAGCCCTAGTCAATGGAGTCATTAATACACAAGTTGTGTGTGTGAAGTTTTTGATCCATTTTCGGTTGTATTGTTTGTAGTTCTCTCTTAGAGCCAAATTATATTCACATGTTTTGTGCAGGGAAACTCTCTCCAATAGGTCCTCTATTTTGGGGGGAAACACCTGTTTCCATCTTGATGCTATAAGATGTTTTATGGTTAGTAAAATACGGCGGATGATGTCTAAATTTGTTTGGAATGTCTTTAAGACGTATTGAGAGCAGAATTAGCTGGTGAGTGATCGGGATATTTAGATGAGTAATTGTTAATATAAAGCCGTAAAAACAAGAAAGCTTTGCGGGGCACTACTTCCACTGAGGACTGTCTACATTAAACAACCAGCGACTAGTTGCAGAAAGCACACACGGTGCTATTGATCTCTGCTGTAACAAGAGAAAACTTCCAGGTCGGACTATGCTGAATACAGCTACGGGGTGCTTGTTCCAAAAGCATCAGAGCATGAAACATTAAGCAAAGGAAGAAAAAAGGAACAGCACTCACCGGTAATTGCTGTGAAGTATTCAGGTTTATTTCATGGTCGGAGGATACATGCTTCAGCGTAACAGGGAGGGAATGAGGATGGTTAGCACAGAAAGACCATGGTCTTTCTGTGCTAACCATCCTCATTCCCTCCCTGTTACGCCGAAGCATGTATCCTCCGACCATGAAATAAACCTGAATACTTCACAGCAATTACCGGTGAGTGCTGTTCCTTTTTTCTTCCTTTGGTTAATATAAAGCCTTGTGTGTCCAACCAAATATTATCAAGTATTGGGCAGTTCCAAAATATACAGGTTAGGCTTCCTTTTCCCCGACAATTCCACCAGCAGAGGGGTGATTTTTCCGGATAAATCAGGTTTAATTTTTATAGTGTGAAATACCACTTAGGCCCCTTTTACATTGCGTTTTTACTTACGTTCAGTGGTCCCGTCGGGGCATCCATCCGAACTTCCCCTCCCCCTTACAAAACCTGTTTCAGACGCATGCACCGAAGGGGCCATTGACTATAATGGAGCAGACTCCATTAGCATGTGCTCTGTCTTGCACCATTTTCGGGCATATACGTTTTCTGCAGGCAGACACCCGATCATAGTAGACTACGTTTTGGTGTCCACCTGCAGAAAACGTATATGCCCGAAAATGGTGCAAGACAGAGCACACGCTAACGGAGTATGCTCCATTATAGTCAATGGCCCCATCGGCGCATGCGTCCAAAACAGGTTTTGCGGGGAAAAAAAGGGGAGGTTCAGACGGATGCTCTGATGGGACCTCTGAACTTAGGAAAAAACGCAATGTGAAAGTACCTTATTAAGCGTTTTTCAACTCCGGTGGCAGTCAGATATAAACAGTGTGCGGAGTGGAATACCGCGTTATATTGTTTAATGGCTGCTCCCAGGTAACGCAGATGAGCTGAAGGCTTCAATAGGAGCTGGTCAACAAACATGTAGGACCACACAACACTCTTGAGCCCCAATGTTTTTATGCTTATTCTAGCAACTCTGCATATCTTGATGATGTGTTTAAAAGACAGTCGCTCCTAAGGTTTCAGTTTTACTGCTCCGAGCTGCAGTCCTTTTACATTTCCTTATGCCATCTGTGCGGCTCTAAATTTAGACTGCTGTCTAGGGATGTCAACCTTCAGCTCTGCAGAAGTATCTTGGTAGCCAGCAGAACACAGTTGCATTGGTGGGATTTTAATTACATTGCAGTATAGAAGTTTTTTCTTTTTTTTTAAGGAATACCAGTACTGGCTGACATGCAATTCAACATGTATTTAAACATTACGTATATTTACACTTTCTTTAATTACATTACCATTTTCTTTACTGTATTTTCTTATTTGAATTGTGACCTGATAAGTTACATCTTGCTATATTGCGCATTGGCAATGGACCCTATATAGAATGACAATTCGCACTGTCTTGCCTAGGTAACATATTTGCAATTGTGATGGAAAAAAAACCACGTAGAGTAGGATATGTTCAGGGGGAAAAAAGGGGTGCATTGAGTGTGAATCAGATCCGACGGGCTAATAATTTTTCAAAATAATACAAGTATAGATTTACCTCTCTCAGCACCTGAATTGTTTAAAGAAAGTTAATCAAAATTGAAATATAAGTTACAAGCTGTGGCTTCACTTGCTGTTTAGATCTTGCTTTGGCAACTGCAGGTAAGTACTATTGAACAATGACTTCATAAACCTGTGCTATTAACATGCAGATATGAGGTTAATCTGCAGGTTAATAGCATTTCTAAAACTACCCAGCCTGCCACACTGAAAGTCTACATACCGGAAAGACATGAACTTGATTCCTCCCCATTTACCTTTTGCGCCTCCCCTTTTTCCTCAAAGACTGTAAGCTTACGAGCAGGGCCCTCACTCCTCTTGGTATCTGAATTTTGTTATTTTGTATTGTCTCATATTGTCTGTACATGTCCCCTCTGAATTGTAAAGCGCTGCGGAATATGTTGGCGCTATATAAATAAAAATTATTATTATTATTCCTCCCGGCAGTCGCCACTCAATATGATAAGCCAGCTGTCAGTCAATGCCACTGCTCATTATGTACTAAGCGGTGACTGAAACTGCTCTGGCCTCTGACTGAGAGCTCAGGGCTGCCTGGAGGAATAAAGTTAATTTTCTCCTGGTAGTGGGACTTTCAGTGCAGCAGCCGGGGAGTTTTAAAACTTAGGTTATGAATTTTTTTTTACATGACAGGTTCTCTTTAATGTTCACCTGCAGTCACTTGATGAGTTGGCTTCTGTAACATATAGTCTTGGTTTTTGTGGACAGTATATGGACCAGCGCGGACAAGGGCAGCAGGATATGATGTACGGCTGTAGCGCCCCTGAAGCCCTCAGGGTGCTACAAGGTTCTGCATCCCAACCCGGATGCAGTTCCTACCCCCTTAGTGACCCAGAACCCCAGTGCTGGTAACACCAAAAACCCAGGTGATCCCAGTTTTCCCCAACAATCCGCCATACAATGGTACCTAGCTAGGGTTGGACCATGGATGGCTGCCCAGAGGTGGAGCCACTCCAGTCCACTAGTTGACCAGGTGGGAGGGGCAGACTGTGGAGAGTAGTCAGTCTAAGACAGAACTGAACTAACTGTAAAAGTGTAAAGGTGTGACTGAGGAGTGGTCCTGACTCGGATTAATGGTTAATGGTACCCAGGAGAGGTGGTTCCCAGTGGAGTACAGTGGAGTACTCCCGGAACTACGCACTGATGGGGTACAGGACCCTAGGACAGGAAAGAGCTTCAAGCCGACCTTGTTAACACCTGCACAGCAAGGAGACCATCAAGGACCTTGCTGACCCTAAAGAATCCAAAGACTCAGTAGCAAAGAGAGAACCGGGGACAGGACCAGATACACCAACCCCACAGGGTTCACGCTACCGTCAGGCGGACAGAAGTGGACAAACCATAGACCGGGGACCTCCAGTGTTCCATACCACGGGGACCCACTTACCAGAGATAAGTTCAGAGGAAGAAGGTACCAGAGAATCAGACTGGCACTGGGACGAAGGGGACCTGGAAGCGAAACCAGCCGGCCTCGGGCAACCAGTTAACATCAACATGTGAGTAAACCAGTTGCACTGAATACCTGTCTGGACTCCTTCTTCCAACGCCCACCGCACCATACACCTGCTGGGGTAATACCCTACTTGCGGAGGGACTATCATACTAGCTGCTAATACCATCAGCCCCAGTAGAGACATTTTGCAGCGGTGGCTCCTACCTATAGCCGCAACACCACAAGTGGTGTCACAAATAAACTTTATTCACCAATCCCCTGTAAATTCCCCATTACAAAAAGGACCCAGGGCACGGAACCGGATAACGGCCACCATCGTGACATTCCCAATAGAGACACTGCACGGAACCAAGTAGTGGTATTGATAAATCTTGATCAGCTATTAGCCTTCTAATGTCTGGTCTGACAAACACACCTTCCTTCAGTTTTGCCTCCGAGAGGCCTGGAAACTTGGTGACCAAGTATTTGAAGCATTCTCCATCTCTTGGAAGTAATTTTACAAATTGCTTCACCAATCCCAATTTTATGTGGACAGGTGGTAGAAGAATCTAGATAGATATCTATCTAACAGGGCCTCTCTATATTCCACTGTCCTATATATATATACAGTATATATATATAATATATATATATGTATATATATATATATATATATATATATACTATATGTACTACCCGGCTTCTCCCGGGTTAATAACTGCTGTTAACAAAATAGAATGTATTAACAAAAATGTATTCTGCACACAAAAAACACAAAACGAATATATAAAAATGTAATTATAATGTCTGTCTCCCCCTCTGTATATATCTCTCTGTCTCTCTCTCTATCTCTTTGTCTGTCTGTCTCTGACTGTCTCTGTCTCTTTCTCCGTGACTGTCTCTGTCTCTTTCTCCGTCTGTCTCAATCTCTTTCCCTGTGTGTCTAGCTATCTCTTTCCCTGTCTGTCTATCTATCTCTGTCACTTTCCCTATCTGTCTCTTTCCCTGTGTCTGTCTCTTTGTCTGTCTCTTTACCTGTCTTTGTCTGTCTCTTACCCTGTCTGTCTCTTTTCCTCTCCTTCCCTGTCTGTATGTTTCCCTGTGTCTGTCTCTGTCTCTTTGTCTGTGTCTGTCTCTTTACCTGTCTGTGTCTGTCTCTTAACCTGTCTCTCTCTTTCCCTCTCTTTCATTATCTGTCTCTTTCCCTGTCAGTCTGTCTCTTTGTCTGTTTCTGTCTCTTTGTGTCTGTCTCTTACCCTTTCTATGTCTGTTTCTTACCCTGTCTGTGTCTGCCTCTTTCCCTGTCTGTGTCTGTCTCTTTCCCTGGCTGCATTGTGACACGCCAACATTCCATATAAGGGCGTGGCTGGGCATTCTTCTGAAGTTCTGGCTGCACTGTGGCTCCCAGCTGGTTATTTGGCGCATAACTGTAAAGCGTGGGGTTAAAATTTCCCCTCAAAACATAGCCTATGACGCTCTCGGGGTCCAGACGTGTGAGTGTGCAAAATTTTGTGGCTGTAGACGGTGCAGATGCCAATCTTGGACATACACACACACACACACACACACACACACACACATATTCAGCTTTATATATATTATATATATATATATATATATACACACTAGAAGGTGGCCCGATTCTACGCATCGGGTATTCTAGAATTTATTGTGTAGTTAATGTATGTTTTTTGTTAGATTTATAGATGTTGTTGTGTGTAGTTGTCAGTGTTTGTCTAGTGCACTGTAAATGTTCTGGGTGTTGTCTGGGTGGGGGTGTGTGAGAGCGGTGTTGTTTGTGTGTGGTGCTGTGTGTGTTGCGCGGTTTGTGTGGGTGTGGGGTGCGTGTGTGTGTTTTGGGGGGAGGTATGTTTTGTGCAATGTGTGTGTTGTGCGCTATGTGCGTATATTTGTGTGTGCCGCGGTGTTTGTGTGTTGTGTGTGTGCGGCATTGTCTGTGTGTGTGGGTGTCTGTGTAGGGCGGTGTTTGTGGTTCCCAGTGTGTGTGTGTGGCGGTGTGTGTGTGTTTTGGGGGGAGGTGTGCACCCCCCATCGTGCTCCATCCCCCATGCTGCGCACCCCCCCATCGTGCTCCATCCCCCATGCTGCGCATCCCCCATCGTGCTCCATCCCCCTATTCTGGGCTCCACCCCCCATGCTGCGCATCCCCCATTGTGCTCCATCCCCCTATTCTGGGCACCCCCCATCGTGTTTCATCCCCCCCATTCTGGGCACCCCCCATCGTGCTCCATCCCCCCATGCTGCACCCCCCATCGTGCTCCATCCCCCATGCTGTGCACCCCCCATCGTGTTTCAACCCTTCATTCTGGGCACCCCCCATCGTGCTCCATCCCCCATGCTGCACCCCCCATCGTGCTCCATCCCCCATGCTGCGAACCCCCCATCGTGTTTCATCCCCCCATCATGGTCCACCCCCCATGCTGCACCCCCCATCGTGCTGCATCGCCCATGCTTCACCCCCATCGTGCTCCATCCTCCATGCTTCACCCCCCATCGTGCTCCATCCCCCATGCTGCAAACCCCTCAGAGAGGAGTATAATAGGAGGATTATAATAGGAGGAGTATAATGGGAGGAGTTGTCCTGGGGGGGAGGTGTACAGGTGCCCAACGTGTGTGGGGGGCGTGGCCTAGTGGCACAGTGCGGGGGCATGGCCTAGCAGCATAGTGTAGGGGCGTGGCCTAGCACCAGTGTGAGGGGGCGTGGCCTAGCACCATAGCGTGAGGGGCGTGGCCTAGCGCCATAGCGTGAGGGACGTGGCCTAGCGCCATAGCGTGAGGGGGCGTGGCCTAGCACCATAGCGTGAGGGGGCGTGGCCTAGTGCCATAGCGTGCGGGGGCGTGGCCTAGTACCATAGCGTGAGGGGGCGTGGCCTAGCACCATAGCGTCCAGGGGCGTGGCCTAGCAGCACCACGTGCGGGGGCATGGCCTAGCGGCACCGCATGCGGGGCGTGACCTAGCGTCACCGCGTGCGGGGGCGTGGCCTAGCGTCACCACGTGCGGGGGCGTGGCCTAGCGGGACAGCGTGCGGGGGCGTGGCCTGGCCAAACGGCCAATCCATGTGGGGGGCGGGGCCAGGCCGAGCCCAGCGGCCAATCCGACGGTTGTCACTGTAAGGACACAATTTTGGAGCAAGACAGACAGACAGACAGACAGACAGAATAAGGCAATTATATATATAGATGTTGAGATGTTGTGTGTTTTAATTTTTTAAGCTAAGTAATTAAAAGTTATATTTTAATGTATTTGTTCTCACACATCTGTCTATACAATTGCTCCGCTTATTCTGCTGTATGTCATTAATGCACTGATGTGAATTAATTACAGTGGGTACGGAAAGTATTCAGTCCCCTTTAAATTTTTCACTCTTTGTTTCATTGCAGCCATTTGGTAAATAAAAAATAAATAAATCATTTTTTTCCTCATTAATGTACACTCTGCACCTCATCTTGACAGAAAAAAACAAGAAATGTAGATATTTTTGCAAATTTATCAAGAAAAACAGACACTCATATTTAAGTCACATACTGTCCATTTCCTTGTGATGGTTCTACTCCTTCATTGAAATCCAGCTGTGTTTAATTTTAACTGATAGGACTTGATTTGGAAAGGCACACACCTAGGGGTGGGATTCAAATTTTTAACAACAGGTTCTCTGTAAACCCCGCCCATTTGGAAACCACACCCATTATGTAACACACCCATTTTGTTAGCCACACCCATTCTGTAACCACACCCATTTTGTTAGCCACACCCATTCTGTAACCACACCCATTTTGTTCACCACACACATTTTCACACACTTTCCTCAACCAAAAAATACAAGTAATTTAAAGTAAAATCTCTTTCCCCTTCTTATCCTGCTATACCTTCACTCTCCTGTCCAGTATCAGTTGTTCCAGTCACTGTCACACTTATTGTATTAAACGGTTTTTCTACAATTTTTAAAAATTATTACTAAAGGAGCCCTGCTAAAATTGGAACAGATGACCTTCCCCACACAGATGCCATCCCATGTGGCTCCTTTCCCTCTACAGATCCCATCCCATTATGGCCTCTTTCCCATGCAGATCCCATCCCATTATGGCCTCTTTCTCCTGCAGATCCCATCCCAGTATGGCCTCTTTCTCCTGCAGATCCCATCCCATTTTGGCTTCTTTCCCCTGCAGATCCCATCCCATTAAGGCCTCTTTTCCCTGCAGATCCCATCCCATTATAGCCTCTTTCCCCTGCAGATCCCATCCCATTATGGCCTCTTTCCCCTGCAGATCCCATCCCATTATGGCCTCTTTCCCCTGCAGATCCCATCATGGCTTCTTTCCCCTGCAGATCCCATTATTGCCTCTTTCCCTAGCAGGTCCCATCCCATTATGGCCTCTTTCCCCTGCAGATCCCATCCCATTATGGCCTCTTTCCCCTGCAGATCCCATCCCATTATGGCCTCTGTCCCCTGCAGATCCCATCTCATTATGGCCTCTTTCCCCAGCAGATCTCATCCCATGTGCTCCTTTTCCCCTGCAAATTCTGTCCCATATGGCTCCTTTTCCCATATAGTTCCCATCTTATGCAGCTCCTCTCCCCTGCAGATCTCATCCCATGTGGCTCCTTTTTCTATATAGTTCCCATGTTACGCGGCTCCTCTCTCCTGCAGATCTCATCCCATGTGGCTCCTTTTTCCATATAGTTGCCATCTTATGCGGTCTCTTCTCACCTTAAGATCTCGTCCCATGTGGCTTCTTTCCCCATATAGTTCCCATCTTATGCAGCTCCTCTCTCCTGCAGATTCTTGTCTCCCTGCATCTTCGACTCACTGAGCGCTTACCTGCTCCAAAGCACCGGCGGCCTCTCCTCTGTCTTCCATCCTTCTCCTTGGCACTCTGTAGGCACACTGATGCTGGCAGGTGGCAGCAGGATGAACAATCTCACCACCAGTGGCGTAACTAGAGTTCGATGGGCCCCGGTGCAAAATTAGGAGTGGGGCCCCCCTTGGGGTACAGGATGATTACGGTGACACTTGGCTCTTTCCCTCAGCACCCAGCTTTCCTATGCTTTGATATCAATTTTTCCTTCAGTACCCAGCTTTCCATATTTTGATATCCATTTTGTCCTCTGCACCCAGGTTTCCAATGCTCTGCTATACAACTTTCCCTCAGCACCCAACTTGCCCTTGAAATCAGATCATAGGAAAGCTGGGTGGTGAGTGAAAGATGTATAGCAAAACATGGGAAAGTTGAGTGCTAAGAGAAAGATGTACAGCAGGACATGGGTGGGTGACCCAGCACTCAGCTGGGTGCTGAGGACAAGATAGATGTCAGAATATATGAAATGGGTTCTGAGGGATATCAGAGCATGGGAACGCTGGGTGCTGAAAGGAAAATGTATAGCAGGGCATGGGAAAGCTGGGTGCTAAGGGAAAGAGCCTCTTTCCCTCAGCACCCAGCTTTCCCATCCCATGCTTGTATCTTTGTCCCATCCTCGTATACCCTCTCTCCATCTTTTTTTCTGTACATTATATTTGTGCTATAAATAACATTATAGATTTACTCATGTTGCATCTAAAAATGGTAGTTGTTTTTTTAATGATATTGGTATGGTTTTGGTATTTTCAGAGGGTTTTTTTTGGCCCTTTTAGTATTAATTCTGCTTTTTTAGTATCTGAATTTTGAAAATGCCACACGTACACATTGACACAAATGCAGCCATATAAACTAGATTTCTCTTTATATACTGTATATGTGAGCTTTTTGTACACACTGTATATACAAAGAAATAAGAAAGTAGGATGTCTGACAGCAAACTATGAAGATGAGGAGACCCGGCCACCATCACAGGACAGCAGTGAGGCATATCATCAGTTACAGGGCTGTGGGGGAGGGACAGGAGAGTGCAGCTGTGGGCGAGGGAGGGCAGGACAGTACAGCTGTGAGGGCAAATAGGAGGATAGAAGAGGGTAGTACTGGAGGGGGGCAGCTGTGGGGGAGGAGGCAGGAGAGTGCAGCTGTGGGGGGAGAGGGGCAGGAGAGTGCAGCTGTGGGGGATGGGGGCAGGACAGTGCAGCTGTGGGGGAGGGGACAGGAGAGTGCAGCTGTGGGGAAGGGAGGCAGCAGAGTGCAGCTGTGGGGGAGGGGGCAGGTGAGTGCAGCTGTGGGGGAGGGGGAATCAGAGTGCAGCTGTGTGGGAAGGGGCAGGAGAGTGAAGTTGTGGGGGAGGAAACAGGAGAGTGCAGTTTTGGGGGAGGGGTCAGGAGAGTGCAGCTGTGGGGGAGGGGGCAGGAAAGTGCAGCTCTGTGGAAGGGGGGCAGAATAGTGCAGCTGTGGGGGAGGGGAGCAGAAGTGTGCAGGTGTGAGAGGCAAACAGGAGGATAGAAGAGGGCAGTGGGGCTAGAGTGATCCTTCAGGGAGCTCCAGTACTCACTTCAGGTCGTATTGTGTTCCTCTGGAGCCTCCTGCTACTGCCGACTACAGAGCAATGGCAGTGCAGGAGAGAGGGATACAAACTCCTCAGAAGTCTCTCATATTTCTGCAGCACTCCCTGCACAGGCCTGAGACTCCACAGCAGCTCCGTGTCGGTGGGTGGGGCTTACTCCCGGTAGGCAGAGCTTACTCCTGTGTGGCTCCGGAGCAGTGAGTGTAGGTAGGGAATGGGTGTGCTCAGCATTTCTCCCATGTCCTCATAGATGGAGCATGCAGCATATGGGCTATATGCTGGAGGAGATACTGTCAGGGCCCAGTGAGGGATCCATTGCCCAGCAGATGCTCAAAGCTAGCGGCTGGGTGATCACTGTGACCATAATCCCGCCCACCTCTCAGCACCGGCTTCAGTGGAAAGAGGTGGGTGGGATTATGGGCGTGGAGAGCAGGAGGGAATAAGCAAATGATTAAGTAGCCGGGTCATGTGTGAGCTCCAGAGGGCTGCTGCCTCCTGTGACGCCGCAGTGTGCAGGGACCAGATGGTCAGTGCTGCAATATATTTCACCTGCTCACCACACTGCCATGACCTCTGCAGCGTCAGCGCGTCACTGCATGCCAGGTCAGGGAGCAGACAGGCTACACTGAACCAAGAAGTGCGGTGCGTACTCAAGTGAATACAAAGAACCGTATCACTGGAGCCGTTTCTTGCCGGTTCTGGGAACCGGCTGTTATTTTAACAACCAGTTCACGTGAACCGGACAGAACCGGCTGAATCCCACCACTGCACACACCTGTCTATATAAGACCTCACAGCTCATGGTGCATGTCAGACCAAATGAGAATCATAAGGTAAAGGAACTGCCCAAAGAGCTCAGAGACAGAATTGTGGAAAGGCACAGATCTGGCCAAGGTCACAAAAGAATTTCTGCAGTACTCAAGGTTCCTAAGAGCACAGTAGCCTCCATAATCTTTAAATGAAAGAAATTTGGGACTACCAGAATTCTTCCTAAACCTGGCTGTCCAGCCAAACTGAGCAATCGTGGGAGAAGAGCCTTGGTGAGAGAGGTAAAGAAGAACCCCAAGATCACTGTTGCTGAGCTCTAGAGATGCAGTAGGAAGATGGGAGAAAGTTCTACAAAGTCAACTATCACTGCAGCCCTCCACCAGTGTGGCCTTTATGGCAGAGTAACACGACGGAAGCCTCTCTTCAGTGCAAGACATATGAAAGCCCACATAGAGTTTGAAAAAAAAACACATCAAGGACTCCCAGACTATGAGAAATAAAATTCTCTGGTCTGATGAGACGAAGATAGAACATTTTAGTGATAATTTTAAGCGGTATGTATGGAGAAAACCAGGCACTGCTCATCAGCTGCCCAATACAATCTTAACAGTGAAACATGGTGGTGGCAGCATCATGCTATGGGAGCGTTTTTCAGCTGCAGGAACAGGACGACTGGTTGCAATTGAAGGAAAGATGAATGCGGCCAAATACAAAGATATCCTCTAAAAAAACCTCTTCCAGAGTGCTCTGAACCTCAGACTTGGCCAAAGGTTCACCTTCCAACAAGCAATGACCCTAAGCACACAGCTAAAATAACAAAGGAATGGCTTCAGAACAACTCTGTGACCATTCTTAACTGGCCCATCCAGAGCCCGGACCTAAACCCAATTGAGCATCTCTGGAGAGACCTGAAAATGGCTGTCCACCAATGTTCACCATCCAACCTGACGGAACTGGAGAGAATCTGCAAGGAAGAATGGCAGAGGATCCCCAAATCCAGGTGTGAAAAACTTGTGTATCATTCCCATGAAGACTCATGGATGTACTAGCTCAAAAGGGTGCTTCAGTCAATACTGAAAAGGGTCTGAATACTTATGACCACATGATATTTCAGGTTTTCATGTTTAATAAATTTTCAAAAATTTCTACATTTCAGGTTTTTTTTGTAAGATGGGGGATGGGGTGCAGAGTGTACATTAATGAGAAGAAAAGAACTTTTTTGAATTTACCAAATGGCTGCAATGAAACAGAGTGAAAAATTTAAAGGGGTCTGAATACTTTCCATACCCACTGTAATAGTAATTTTGACTTTAAATTTCGTTAAAAACCCTAAGATTAAAAAATACCCCAAAATTAATTTTTTTTTACTAAATTTGAAGAGAATTTTGCATTTTGTGGAAAATCCTGATGTCCATGATTTTTTTCAATATTTCTTTTTTGTTTTCAGCACACCAAAATACATTGAAATTAGATGAAAATAATCAAACAGCTTTTTAGTTGCACACCTGTGTTATTTGGCCAATATTTTACCTCAGTATTTCTAAGCCAAAATCAGGAGTGGAACAATCGGAGGAACAGGATAATAGAAACACGTCACCACTTCTGTATTTTTTACCTCCTCCAGGTTTTGGCTTAGAAATACTAATGCAAAATACAGTCCAAATACTGTCATCTGAATGAGGTCTAACCTGGATTGGACCAGCACAGAGGGAGCCAGCCATATTAGTATAAAACAAAACCCAGAGCTGAAGCTGAGTTAGGAAACACAAGTGAAGGTTGAACATGTATATAAAGGGAACCTGTCTTCAGCATGAGTCAGATATTAGCTGCGTGATCGCAGGCTGCTTAAGATTTCCGGGCCTCACGGCTGCTGGGAGGGCCAATTACTATGGACCTACCCAGCCTGAGAATACCAGTCCCCAGCTGTGTCCCATTAGCTGTGCTGGTTATCACAAATAGGTAGGGGATTACAAGTCATTTTTTTTTACTATGCTTGCCGATCACAGTAATGTCAGCAGCAAATGTGACGCTCCTGGACTATCAGGTCATCACAGGGTATTGCACAATCTACCCTCCCGTGCAGTATCCACCTCCCTCTTGGTTATGGGTCCCTAACCAAATGGTGTTGCCTACAACAGCAAATCAAATCCTAGATACACCCTGAACCACACCCACCAGACACACCAGTGGACGGCTTGAGTGGAATAGAGTCGCCCACCTAGGGGGTCAGGGAGGGTAGGTGAGGAGTGTAGTCAGTAGTAGTAGTTGATAGTCTGAAGTGGAGGAAGTAGTGAGTGGTGGTGGAGAGTAGCCCTCGAGGTGTGAGGAGCTCTGAGGAGGTCAGAAGCGGTGACTCCCATAAGAAAACTGTCTAGGTTGCAGACGGTGGTCTGGGATTAGAGGAGTCGGACCCCCGATCGCAGGGGATCGTGGCAAAGGGCTCGGATCTGTCGAGCAGGACAGCCAGCGGCCTTGCACCATCACCGATCCGGCACAGAGGCACGACGTGGTACGTAGACCCTAGGTCGGGGAGTAGCTGCGTGCAACCCGATAATTTATTCGTGGAGAACGGAGCCTGCAAGATTCGTTCCCAACCGCTCCAAAATCAGGGCACTAGCGCAATGAGGGGGATAGGACTTCCCACCCAAAACGGTCCAGAAAATCCCAAGCGTGAGCCCTGGAGCAAGCTCCTACACTTAGCCACAGTGGGGAGCGGGACCCGGCAAGTTTCACACTACCCGGACCACCAGAAAAGTAAACTTAGGGCCAGGAGGCAGGTCACGGATCACCAGGCAGCACCATTGGGAACGGGACCCGAACTAGCTCCCCTCAGCGGCAGCGGTGTCCAGAGATTTGGTTTACCTGGTTGTCAGTGTCTGCTTAATGGACTGAGTGAGTACAAGAATGACCCCTGCATCCCACGGCCTTATCCCCACACCGAGTCCTGGGGCATCCCCCCTACCCGTGGAGGGTTCCAACACCTTGCTGCCCCATTCCATCATCCCCGGGTACTCCCAACTGCAGCGGTGGTACTCCTAATTACCACACACCACGGGTGGTGTCACAAACTCTATAATCCCTTGTAAATACCCCTTTCATTTGAGCGGCCACACGACCCCCGGGTCCGGAGACCCTCGAGCCACTGAGAACCCGGACCCGAGCAGCTCGGCTGCTTCCACAGGGGCGGCACACAAAGATGGCTATGGCATTACTGTGATTGGCACGCAATCCCCGCATGTTTAGTGGCTGATAATCAAGCGCCAAACATGTTGGGAGCGGACTCGAAATTCATGAGGCGAATACTAAAATACTTGTCGTGTAACGAATATCCCGAAAAACTTAATATTCGTGTGACTAACGAATAGGGTAGAATATATTCGCTCATCACTATTTGGTGGCACAAACATTTACTTGGACGTTTGTGTCAAAACTGTATTAACCCTAGAACGCGCAAGCAATTCAATGTACCATAGAAAACAAATGACCTAGCAGGCCTGCGAGGCCCCAGGAATGCGTTCTAGGGTTAAAAGTGCATAAAAAAACGCAATAAAAATTGCACTGTGTGCACACAGCCTTAAAATACTCACTAAAGATAGGGAGCCGTAAGACATGTGGTCTGGGCATCTGGTACTCACCAGTCAACACACACCAGATAATGTGCAAAGAGAAGACATGTGGCTAAACTAAGGGGAGACATGACCAAAACACAGATGTGACGCCCTGGAATAGCCAGGTAGTCACAGATAGCGCCCCGCACAACACCTGTCCCCTAAAAAGGTGTCATCAGCCAACCATTAAAGCCTAGTCACCTCTCTCAGTGCTTGATGGACACACCAGGGGGCGGAGACAGGCGGTTGGCCACGCCCACCGAGGAGTTCAGAGGGCCTGAGGCAGGAAAACAGCAGTTTGTAGTAGGAGTCAGTGAGTGGAGGAGGTCAGGCCTGTGTGACAGGCCTGTAGCAGACTGATAGGTGCCAGGGTTGGAGCCCAGGCACCTTTAGCTAGGAGGCAAGCAGTGGCCTCAGCCTGCAGGAGCCGGGAAGACGGCTCGGTGATCCGTTGCGAAATTTTTGGAATCCGCCATCTTGCCGCCAGAGTCTTCTTCCCCGAAAGCTAAACCCCCGCCCCCTGGGAACACAGCCGTGCAGCAAGGCCGGAAGTCGAAAAACGAAACCGGCCGGAGAGAGGAAGACCGTGAAAAGAACAAGGGGGAGCGGGTGAAGATCAGCAGCATGTAACTAACGCTGTGAAGTGCAGGGACGCCAGGACTCTGCGCCAACCCGTTCCTGAATACCAACGTGGCAGGATGTGTCGGAGTACGCAGGCCCAAGCCCACTTCATGCTGGCGAAGTGGGCGTCAGAGATGAAGGGCATGGCTGCAGCTGTCCGGGCACGCGAAGTGGAGATGATCTCGGAGGAGCGGGTAAGCAGTGACCCATGCCCCTATGTTCCCCAGGAACCGGCCGTCTCGGCTGAGGGACCCGGCCTGCTCCCGTCCACCACACCATCTCCCTCGTCGCCCGTGTCCGCCGCCACCACCCCGACCGACCCACTGCCTCAGTCTGTGGCAGCGGAGCCCATACCACATACGGGGGAGGACCCAGCTACTGGGCCCTCAGGCCTTACTGTCACCATCGCTCCAGCACCGTCGACGGCATCCCATCCGGCCCCGAGCATGGCCGCAACAGAGATGACGACGGCTCCGGCAGTCCGCTCAGCCGCAACGGAGGCGATCCTCGACCAGAAGCCAGCACCGCAAGTCACGTTGACCACTTCCAGACACCCGGCCTCGGCTGAGGCACGGAGGGGATGTAGCTGCCAAGCGGCAGAGAAGGCCACGTCAAAGCAGGGTCCCTCATTACCGAAGGTGCTGGTTGTAGCCGGCATGGAGGGACTCCGGCTGGGCCCGTTCCCCGCACAGGCTGACCCAGAGCAGGCAGCCGACGTTATGTACTGGGAGCCGCAGCAACAGCAGCTGCGCCGTGAAATTGCTGTTTAAAGATGAAGAATGTTGAAAGGTAGCGGTTCCCGGCTACCATACTGCCCCGTTATAGCCCGTTTTAAATTAACATGGCCGAGAAACTTGCAGGCCACCCAACAACTTTTGGGCTTGTAAATAACCCCCGACCAACCTTACAGGTCATACAGTCTCCAGAGAGGCTGGTTGGAGGAAGGGCCTGTGGCAGCGGAGGCCGAGGTCCCGTCACCATGCAGATCGGTGACAACACTCTGGGCCAGGGGTACCCTGGACGTGGGGCCTCTGAGAGACTGCCGGGTAAGAAACTTATTACCCGGCCCGTATGGGCAATACCCGGACCTGAACCTGTTTCCTGGACTGGGGAAAAGGGGTGCTGACCTAGTTCTTAGAGGCAGCATCAGGGCTAGGTTTGCTTGGGTGGGCAAATGTAAGGACCCGGTCCCGTCCCATTTCCGGTTATTAAAAATGTTTAATTTTCAATGTTTAAGCAAAATGCCTCCCGCAAGGGATGAATACAAAAGCCTTCGTGATGTGAATATGTTGGTATACTTGTATACATGTTCTCTTTTATCTTTTGCAGTTCAGAAAAATAAACGGTGGTGGTCAGACAGCCCGCGGACGGTCTGTAGTTAACCAAGGGGGAGTGTGACGCCCTGGACCAGCCAAGTAGTCACAGATAGCGCCCCGCAGCAACACCTGTCCCCTAAAAAGGTGTCATCAGCCAACCATTAAAACCTAGTCACCTCTCTCAGTGCTTGATGGACACACCAGGGGTGGAGCCAGGTGGTTGGCCACGCCCACTGAGGAGTTCAGAGGACCTGAGGCAGGAAAACAGCAGTTTGTAGTAGGAGTGAGTGGAGGAGGTCAGGCCTGTGACAGGCCTGTAGCAGACTGACAGGTGCCAGGGTTGGAGCCCGGGCACCTTTGGCTAGGTGGCAATCGGTGGCCTCAGCCTGCAGGAGCCAGGAAGACGGCTCGATGGAACCGTGGTGGACCGGGACAGGGTAGTGGCCCGCCGGTACCGACCCGGGGAACCGACTCGGAAACTGTAGCACAAAGGGGTGTACTCAGACCCTGAAACGAGGTCCAGAAGCCACTGGACTGAGTTAATTAACTGATTGCGGTCTGGACTATAGGTCCTTTCCCACCCAAAGTCTCGACTGAAGACAACAGCCCAACGAGGGGGATAGAAAGCCACCGCACAGGCAGAGATCCCACAGGCCAGCGTCTGCGGGCAAAAGGGCTCTCCCGACATCCACAAAGCCAGGGAGCGGCTCCCGTCGATGAAGCGCAGGCAGTCCACAGATACACAACACGGTGCAGGAAAAAGGCAGAGACCACCAACCGGGTGGGGGACCCGACTCAGCCGGCTGCGGGTGTCTTGGGCGGAGGAGGGGACGCCGCACTCTCCCCACTGCTCGGGTCCGGCTGCCGCGGCTGCTGCGGCCTGCTGCTGCTCGGTGGCTCGAGCGATGGGCCGGATCCCGGGGACTCTGGCGGCGCTCCTCTCCCGTGAATGAAAAGGGGGTTTGTTGGGTGTGGGAATTGTCTATTGTCCGTGACGCCACCCACGGTTGTGGTGATTAATAGACACCACTGCTGCTCTGTATGGGGATCCCGGGAGTGATGGTATGGGGCAGCTGGATGTTGGTCCTCCCCTCCGTGGGTAGGGGGTTGGTTGTCCCGGGGCCCAGTGATGAGGTGGGTGATGCAGGGCTTGGTGGGGTGCAGGGACGTGGGGGCAGCTCTGTGCCTTGCGGCACTGTGGTACTCACTCAGCCTGAGACGATGACACAGTTCTCGGTAAAACACACGGCTGGAAAGACGGTTCCCACGGACGGCTGCACTTGCTTTCCCCAGTAGGTGACGGTGACGGTCCCTTTTTCCTGCACCTAAGATGATGATGGTTGCAATGGGTTCCCACCGGTAACCCGCTCCCCGGCTTGGATATGGGCCGGAGGAGCCCTACTTTGCCCGCAGGCGCTGGCCCTGAGAAACTGGTGCCCTGGCGGTGGCGGTGTCTCTCTGTAACGGTTGGACTGTTGCCTTCAATCAGGACTTGGTTGTTGGGAGACAGTCGTCCCCTTCACTGACGGATTTGGCAAATTATGGCGACTCCTAGCCTTGCCGGGATCCGAAAGGCCCCTGCCCTGGTGCTGACTGTTCTTCTTATACTGCTCCAGACCGCCGGGTCACCACCCGTCCGCGGTCCTTCCAGCAACCTCCGAGCAGTCCCCCTGCAGACTATCACCGCCGTCTGCTGACCTTGCTGTCACAGTCCGGGGCACACACCCGGACCAGCTTCAGGCTTTCTTAACTGTCACTTTTTACTCCTTTTCTCAAGCTCCTCTACCACTTCCTTCTACTTCACTCCCCTGGCTTGAACTGCCTGGTTCTCCCGCCTCCAGGGCTGTGAACTCCTCGGTGGGCGGAGCCAACCGCCTGGCCCACCCCCTGGTGTGAACACCAGCTCCTGGAGGAAGGCAACAAGGATTTTTGGGTTAGCTTTGGTGTTCCTAACTGGGATGTAGGGTGTGGTGGTGTTATGACCTGTGACCCCTGGCTTGCCCAGGGCGTCACATGGGTACCGACCACCATCAACTTGTTTTACCAAAGACTTGTGTGTGTTACTAATTGTGAGTACAACAGTGCCCTCCGGCTGAGCACCTCCCTGCACCGCCCAATCACACAACACCCCAACGGGTCCCGGGGCCATCATCCCTGCCCACAGAGGGGTTAACATCTTGCTGCATAAACATGTCCTCCGGGTGCCCCGTAACTGCAGCGGTGGTGTCTACCTTCACCACATCCCGTGGGTGGCGTCACGAACTTAACCATGGCTCCGACCGTACACCTATGTCCCCTAAACCGCCAGCCCCCCTTTCAGATCTAAGTGACCACAGGGCCCCCGAGTCCGGAGACGCTCGAGCCACCTACCAGCGAGCCCGGATCCGAGCGGCTCGGCTGCAGCCGAGCGTGGGGCGGTACACAGAGATGGGCATGTAACAAGCATTTAAATGACTAACCGTAATATGACTAATCTCAATAAGTTGTTCAGTGCATGCTCATTGGCAACTGACATAGCAGTAGCCATATCGGATAAGGGAAAACCCACAAACCTGCAATAGTGCTATGATATGATTGCATAAAAGGCAATAGCGCAACCAATAATATATATAAAAAATGCAATGTCTAAAGTAATGTACAATAGATAAGAAAATAGGAACCAAGTAGTGAAAATTACAGCTTAAAGTGGAAATAAGTGTTATCGAAGGAATTAATAATTCCCATGCGATGTCTTTATGCCAAACATTGGGGAATAACCAGTAGTGATAAAAACTGGCACACATCTGGAATCCCAAGGAGGCAAGGTACTGAAGGGTCCACTAAAAGTCATCCTACAAAAACATGACGGTATAACAGAAATATAATAATGTGCATAGCCCATAAAAAAAAGTTAATATAAGTGTATAGAAAGAAAGAAAAAGAAAAAAAAAACAATTCCCCAGTTTGTCAAATGTCAATGACATCCAGGTAGAATAATAATGTACACATTTTTTTTTATTAGAAAAACTGTTTACACAATGGCTATAATGGTAATAAACAGTATTGGCGAGTTTTCCATAAATAAATTCAATATATTTGAAAAAATACAAAATAGACTATATAAATAGTTGTCTCATATGAATCCTCTCATACACCATATGTCTGGACATATCCTCTGCTTAGAACAACTTCATCATTCTTAAACAACTCACATGTTAAATAAAAAAAATTCCCAAATGGCGCCAAACTCAACAAAGTGGTGAAGCAGGTAGCACCTCCGGAGCCGCGCCAGCACTGCACAGCTTCCCTGGGATTGTCCACCGGAAGCTCACAGAGAACTGCAGTCTGTCCTCCCGTGGGGCCTACACAACAAATCCTGTGTACAATGTAACAGGACATATGTACTTTGATGCACATAGTACAAATAAATAATCTGAGCAATTTTCTCTAGTAAACAAGGTTTCAATAAGGAGCCTTCCACAACAAAGAAATACAAGCAGTTTCTTTAACAACACATGGAGCTTTTATATTTCACCCTTCTTCCAAGCTTTTATTCTTTCAGAGCAGTTTTTAAGAAATGAAATGTGAGCACTGGTTCCTATGGGTAACATGGGTGGATTATTTTAGTTTTGATGAATGACGCCTACAGCCTGTGTCCCTTTTGTGTATGGTATAATGGCATAATAACCTCCAACTGTAGCTAAATACGTCTTACCTAAGTCATGGCCAAATGTGCACAACAGAGCAGCGTGAGGAGGCTATACAGAAGCATGTAGAATACTTTTAGCTCCGCAAAATATTTATGCTGCTGAATATATGGTGTTTTATGCAGCAGCAAACTTGTATGGAAAGATATACCTATACAGTTATACATTGTTATACCTTTCTGTAATAAAATTTGTATCTGTATTGTAGCTTATCTTTGAATATTGAAAGTCTTTGGCTATGTTATACATATATGATAAATTGATTGGCATATATGTAATGGAGTGGGCTGAGGCCTTTGACCCCCAGAAGATGTAATTGTTTATATCTGTTTATTGATATGTATGGTAATGGTAACATGTCTAAATGCCCTGTTTGTGTAGTTATGTTGCAGTACTGTCAGCAACCACTAGGTGTCACTGGTCATGGGCTCCCTAGCTGAAAGGGGAGGCTCAGGCATGAGGAATAGTGGCAGGACTGAAAGAGTCAGTCAAATATTGCTGGACCCGGATGACGGCTAAGGAAGAACAGGACAAAGCAGAGTCTGTCCCCATGCTCTGCCAAGCCCCTGAGGAAGAGAAGAAAGGCCCGGGGGATATGGTGTCAGAGGAGGAAGAATCAGACCCAGAGGAGGTAGGCCCAGTTATGCCCCAGCCCCGGTCTGTCACGCCACCCTCAGTAAAGCTGTTGTCCCAGTACTCCCAGGGAGGAGGGATCCCGCTTGGTCTCATGCCCCCGGTCCACCAGGATAACCCACCGACATCCCCAGAAAACCCATAACCTAGTGAGCCCCAGTGGGGGCAGATGAGTCTGGCTCTCTCACCTCTGGCCAACCGGGATTCTTCCCAGGCCCTACAGGAGTTGAAGCTGGCAGTTGTAGAAGAGAGCATGCAGGCTGATACGCTGGCCCGTGAATGGATGGAGGGCCTGAGGTTTACTGAATTCGCGAAGCAGTGATCGGCTGGCTGGGTGGTAGCCTTCCACCAGCGCAAGGGCTATGGCTTTATTGAGGAGTACACAGGCCATCAGGTGTACTTTAATAGAACATGGTGAAATGGGACACCTTCTCAGCTGCAGACCCTATATGTGGGACAGAGGGTCACCTTTTTGAAATGTAAGTGCCGGAAGAGATGGTATGTGGTGGGGGTGACTTGACGCACCCCGCAAACAAAGTGGAGATGTGGGAGGCCGAGGTGGAGAGGCTGGAGCGTCAGGATGCTGTTGAACCTGCTAGGCCAACATCACGAGGCCAGAATTGGCCTCACAGGAGAATAAAACACTCAGACTTCCTGTTGGCTACCTTGGGACCATACCAGACTCCCAACTCCCCTAGCAGCTGCTGCAGTAATGGTGACTAGTAATAAGATTGAGCAAATCTACCTGGAGTGACCTATCGGAGAAGCAAAACCACTTCTGGACCCAGAAAAAGAGATTGACCAGATAAGGAACCCTGACCGGCCCTGGATGTGGCTCTGTCCCATCTCTCCCAAATCTTTTGAGGCCTGGAGAAAGAACCCGGCCACAGTAAAGAAGAAGAAGGTTTGACACCAAGCTGGAGAAAGTGTGCTGTTGATTGTTGGCTAAAGGCCATGAGTAGAGGTTTAGTTCCAGAATACCTCTCATGTTGTTTAAAGTTGGAGGCGGAAGAGCCTCGGTTGGGCCAAGAAATGTTGCCCAGTTGGCCGGAAAAGGCCTGTGTGAAGTGTTTTATAGAAAGAGAGTGAGGGATGTGTGATTTCCCTAGTGGCCGAGTAAACCTGGACTTTATTTTTCTGTGATATTTTGTTTCCTCCTTCTGCCAAGGTTTTGCACTTGTTGCACCTCCCTGTGCTGGATTGGGATGAACTTTGAGCCCTCTAGGCTGTATGCTGTGTTTGTAATGTTTTGCTGATCTCCGATGGCCAAGCACAGGCTTGGTCAAAGAGGGGGGAATGTAATGCATAGTAGGCTTTGGTCTGCAACCCCCAGAAGATGTTATTGTTTATATCTGGGTCTGATATGTATGGTAATGCTAAAATGTCTAAATGCCCTGTTTGTGTGGTTATGTTGCAGTACTGTCAGCTACCACTAGGTGCCACTGGTCCTGGGCTCCTTAGCTGCAAGGGGAGGCTCAGGCATGAGGTATAGTGGCAGGACTGAAAGGGTCAGCCAAATAGAACCCGGCCCAAAGTGAAGGGCATGTAGTGGAAATTATTTCCTGGCTTTAGTTAGATAGGGAAAATTCAGTGAATAGTGATGGACAGATGTAACAGAGTGTTAAAGTATGGTGTGGAGGAGAACTAGCCAAGAGTGTGCAGGAAGAAGTCAAGGAGACCGGAATGGACTACAGCTCCACAGCTTCAGTAGATGAATAGAGAAATATCAGAGCGTGCCCCCTTGCTAGGTTGGCTGCTGTTAATAGTGCGGACAGATGGTAGAGTCGGTGTTGACTGGCAGGGACACTAGCATGGCGATATTAAAGGCCCCGTCACACGCTACGATATATCTAACGATATGTCAGCAGGTTCACGAAGTTTGTGACGCACATCCGGCATCGTTAGAGATGTCGTAGCGTGTGACATCTCCAAAAGACTGTTAACGAGCAAAAATACTGACCTTATCGTTGCTCGTTGACACGTCGTTCATTTTCATAATGTCATTCCTCCTTCTGTGTGCCGGTTGTTCGTCGTTCCTGAGGCAGCACACATCGCTACGTGTGACACCCCGGAAACGACGAACACAGCTTACCTGCATTCCGCCGGCAATGCGGAAGGAAGGAGGTGGGCGTGATGTTACGTCCCGCTCATCTCCGCCCCTCCGCTTCTATTGGGCGGCCGCTGTGTGACGTTGCTGTGATGCCGAACATCCCTCCCCCTTCAGGAAGAGGAGTTTGCTGCCCACAGCGACGTCATTAGGGAGGTAAGTACGTGTGATGGGGATAAATGACTTTGTGGGCCACGGGCAACTAATTGCCCGTGACGCACAAACGACGGGGGTGGGTGCGATCGCTCTTGCGATCGCATGATATATCGGCGCGTGTGACGCCACCTTAAGTCTTTAGGAGTCTCGACGTTTCAACAGAGTTGGGCAGTTAGTCTAACCATGGAGTCAGATTGTTAGAATGCTAAGGGAGAGATGAAGCGCCCACCCCCACCCTCATTGGTAGCCGTTGTACTATGAATTTAATGCCTGCTGAAAAATACAGTACCAAATCTGTTATTAGCGATATGAAACTATGTTCTAACCAAGTTGTTCAGTAAACTATTTGAGGTGTTTAATTGTTGTGGACTCATCTCTAATAATGCTGAATGTGGTGTCGCACAGTGTAAACGAGATCCAGGAAAGTCAGCTGAAGTCCGGGACATCCAGCTGCAATCAGGTATCACCTCCACACCCACTCCACCTCCCACTCTACTTCCTGTGCCTGTGGCGTGCTGGGGCGCGTTGAGGACTGCAGCCCTCACCACGACTACCGTCCCTGGCTACATTACATTTACACCAAATGTAGACTACAAATGTGAACAATTCAAATTAAGAAGAATAAACAATATTACAAAATACAAGTTAGCGTTGAAGAGTAATAAAATAAATCCAAGTGGTATAAAGTCGTGGATTTAAATGGGTTTTACCACAAACAAAGTTGATTTTAATCAATAGATCTTCAGATAATAATAAGTTCCACAATTGGTTGTGTTTTAAAAAAAAAATGTCCCTGTGCTGAGATAATCTTATATATGTGTCCCTGCTATGTACTGTGTATTGGCCGTGTCTGACCATACAGTCATGGCCAAAAGTTTTGAGAATGACACCAAAATTATATTTTCACATTTTCTGTTGCCCTCTGGTTTTTAATTGTGTTTGTCTGATGTTTACATCACATACAGAAATATAATTGCAATCATATTATGAGTACCAAAAGGTTATATTGACAGTTAGAATGAGTTAATGCAGCAAGTCAATATTTGCAGTGTTGACCCTTCTTCTTCAGGACCTCTGCAATTCTCCCTGGCATGCTCTCAATCACCTTCTGGACCAAATCCTGACTGATAGCTGTCCATTCTTGCATAAGCAATGCTTGCATTTTGCCAGAATTTGTTGGTTTTTGTTTGTCCACCCGTCACTTGATGATTGCCCACAAGTTCTCAATGGGATTAAGATCTGGGGAGTTTCCAGGCCATGGACCCAAAATCTCTATGTTTTGTTCCATGAGCCATTTAGTGATCACCTTTGCTTTATGGCAAGGTGCTCCATCATGCTGGAAAAGGCATTGTTGGGTGCCAAACTGCTCTTGGACAGTTGGGAGAAGTTGCTCTTGGAGGACATTCTGGTACCATTCTTTTTTCATGGCTGTGTTTTTAGGCAAGACTGTGAGTGAGCCGATTCCCTTGGCTGAGAAGCAACCCCACACATGAATCGTTTCAGGATGCTTAACAGTAGGCACGAGACAAGACTGGTGGTAGCGCTCACCTCTTCTCCTAATAAGCTGTTTTCCAGATGTCCCAAACAATCGAAAAGGGGATTCATCTGAGAAAATGACTTTACCCCAGTCCTCAGCAGTCCACTCCCTGTACCTTTTGCAGAATATCAGTCGGTCCCTGATGTTTTTTCTGGAGAGAAGTGGCTTCTTTGCTGCCCTCCTTGAAACCAGGCCTTGCTCAAAGAGTCTCCGCCTCACAGTGCATGCAGAAGCACTCACACCAGCCTGCTGCCATTGCTGAGCTAGCTTGGCACTGCTGGTAGTCCGATCCCACAGCTGAAACAGTTTTAAGATACGGTCCTGGCGTTTGCTGGTCCTTCTTGGGCGCCCAGGAGCCTTTTTGGCAACAATGGAAGCTCTCTCCTTGAAGTTCTTGATGATGCGATAGATTGTTGACTGAGGTGCAATCTTTGTAGCTGCGATGCTCTTCCCTGTTAGGCCATTTTTGTGCAGAGCAATGATGGCTGCACGTGTTTCTGAAGAGAAACAATGATACCAAGCACCAGCCTCCTTTTAAAGTGTCCAGTGGTGTCATTCTTACTTAATCATGACTTATTGATCGCCAGCCCTGTCCTCATCAACACCCACACCTGTGTTAATGGAACAATCACTAAAACAATGTTAGCTGCTCCTTTTAAGGCAGGAATGCAATGATGTTGAAATGTGTTTTGGGGGTTAAAGTTCATTTTCTTAGCCAATATTGACTTTGCAAGTAATTGCTGTTAAGCTGATCACTCTTTATGACATTCTGGAGTATATGCAAATTGCCATTAGAAAAACTTAAGCAGTAGACTTTGAAAAAATTAATATTTGTAGCATTCTCGAAACTTTTGGCCATGACTGTACAGGAACATGGTCTGATCATATCACAGCTCCTAGGCAGGGGAGGGAGTAAAAGAGTATAAAGACATTTCAGCATGGGCTTGCATATATTTGTTTCTTTGAGGTACATTTTAAAAAATAGGCAAGGAAATGTTTTACTTCACAAAAAGATCAGCTGTGATCCCATGCTGTGCTATCTGTATATTCTCTTTTGCATCCCCTCCATCCCAGGAGATGTGGTATGATCAGACCATGTCCCTGTACGGTTGAACATGGCCATTACACAGTACACATCAGGGGTACATTTATAAAATTATGTCAGCACAGGAACATTTCTTTTTAACACATTCAATTGTGGAAATTATTATTATTCTAAGATCTATTGGATAAAATGAACTACAGATGAGCGGACCCCTTGAAGTTCAGTTTGGAGGGGTCAGCCGGACATTAGATAAAGTTCGGTTTGGGAGCCGGACTTGACCTGAACCCCAATGGAAGTCACTAATTGGGCGGTTCAGATCTCTGCCCACATGCTGCCAACCGTAAACAGATCACTTCCAGGAAAGCGTGGGCATAGTTTTTCCATTTTTTTTTGTTTGGTGCACACTACATCCGATCAAACTGTTGTTGCCCCCAGTGCGAGCCATTTCAACACGGCATGTACCTGAGGTAAGCGACATACTGAATCAGAAGAGCTATACTACATTTCAAACAGAAGGTATTTGCTAATATTATTATTACACCTGCTATATATTGTGGTAGGATCTTGGAGATGGGAATACCACTTCAAATCTTGTACGTGACATAGATAGGGCCATGCAAAGGCTGTAATTTAGTTTGTCTAAACTAATATAAACTCATCCAAATGGCCATGGTATTTTATTCCTTTAAAAGAAGAAGTATTTATTTACCAACCTTTCATTTTTTCCAATGTAATGCTGAACAAAGAGTATTTGTTACATGTGATAGATATCTTAATAGTTCTCTGAAAGCGCAGCAGTGATTGAATTGTTTCTATAAATATTACTGTGTTTGACAAGCCAGGCTCACTACTTCCAGCACACTCACTGAAAATCCAATAAGTACATGGATGCAATCAGACAGCGTGATTAAAGTAAAGGTCACAAACTATGGTGACATCAGTATAAGCTATAAAGAGGAAAGAGCTGTAACTCTTATATCAGCTGCTCAATGAAGGTATATAGTACCAGGTGAAGGAAGTGTTCTAACCTGTCACATTACATTACCAATGATATTATCTTTACCGATTATATTAAAGCAAATAAACAACATTTGCATGTTAAACTATACTTAAAGGCATTATCTGCGACTATTACATTTTCTTCTTATTAGACTAAGAACTTACATACAGTTAATTGCTAACTACCTGCCTGTATTCCCTGGCATCAATCTCTTTCGGCTAAGAGTGGTCTCAAACTGGTGATTCCATGGCTTTTGGTGACACCAAGTCAATAGAGCATCTTCTCCTCTTCCACTCTGCTCTATTGATGGGACATGGCACGCTAATTGACAGCCTGCTGCCAGCTAACAAACTGCGGGGAGCTGTCTGTCAATCAGCATGATGTAGGCTGTCACGCCCCATCTACAGAGAAGCCCAGAATACTGCTCTGCTCTGCTCTGTAGACTTGAGGTCAAATGAAGCATCAGAATTGCCAACAGAAGGAGCCTGTTATTGCACTGAGCCGACGTCGGGAAGAACAAGCAGGAAGTTAGTAACAATCTGGGTCGCTGAAACGCGCGTCGAGGCCCCCCCCTCACCACTGACCTGACTGCTGCGGTATTATTTCCATTATGTCTCAAGGTATGACTACTTAATTGATCCTCATAGATGTCCATGGGAACAGTGTTTCTTGGGTTGATATTTAATCATTGATGTGCTACACCCCTTGTCTCCCTCCCTTGGCCATTTGGGTACTTCTCATCTTGTACCTTCACTAGCAGTCTTATCAGTTAATGTGTGTGCTCTTTCTGTATTGACAAAATTCCACCCTTTTGCCTCCACCGTCTGTCCTTTGTTCACCTTTTTCTATTAATTTCAATAAAAGTATTTTGTATTTCACCATCATTGTTTTGATTCCTTTTTTTTCAGTGCCCCCTTAGTCTTTTATTCTTGGGCTTATCACTGATCTTTCTTTGGTTATATAGGTAGTTAGTAACTATCTGCCTGTCAGTTCTTAGCCGCATGAGAAAAAATATAATTATCCCGGAAAACCCCTTTTATTCAAAAAAACATTAATCACTATACAAATGATCTCCATATAAGTAGATAAATTAACCTAAAATTACACTTCTATAACATTTACAAACTATATAATGCACAAGTGTTTTTGACTGAGAAGCAGATGACTACCATAATAATGGAGTATGAGGAAAAATACACCACTGAAGCTTCTAATGAAAAGTCGTGAAATGTTAGTACCGGTAGCAGAAGAAATTTGATCATGTTTTTTTTATGTTTCAATATATTAAACCAGATTTGATTATAATATGAAACAAAATTTGATCAGTGTTTCTGTAAAAAAGGAAGAACAGATTACAAAGCAGAGATTTAGAGAATACTAATAATAATAATAATAATAATAATCATGCAGTCAGGCTCTGATTCATGCTGCCTGTGGTTTTGGCAGCATGAATCAGTTGACAGTCTCTCTTTAAAGGATTTGTCCCATGTGTAACGCTGGGTTCACACATAGCGACAACGACGTCGCTGTTACGTCACCATTTTCTGTGACGTAACAGCGACCTTGTAAGTCGCTGTTATGATCGCTGCTTAGCTGTCAAACACAGCAACGCAGCAGCGATCATAACGTAGCTACATGTGCAGAGAGCAGGGAGCCGCGTACACTGCTTAGCGCTGGCTCCTTGCTCTCCTAGCTACAGTACACATCGGGTTAATTAACCCGATGTGTACTGCAGCTACATGTCACAGTGCAGAGAGCAGGGAGCCGAGCACACTGCTTAGCGCTGGCTCCTTGCTCTCCTAGCTACAGTACACATACCGTTAATTACCCGATGCGTACTGCAGCTACATGTGCACAGAGCAGGAGCCGGCACTAGCAGCAAGAGCGGCGGAGGCTGGTAACGAAGGTAAATATCGGGTAACCAGGGAAAGGTCTTCCCTTGGTTACCTGATGTTTACAGTGGTTACAGCTTTACGCAGCTGCCAGATGCCGGCTCCTGCTCCCTGCTCGCTTCATTTTGTCGCTCTCTCGCTGTCACACACAGCGATCTCTGCTTCACAGCGGGAGAGCGACGACCAAAAAATGAAGCAGGACATTCAGCAACGAGCAACGACCTCACAGCAGGGGCCAGCTCGTTGCTGGATGTCACACACAGCGACAGCGACGGGACGTCGCTGCAACATCACAGAAAATGGTGACGTAGCAGCGACGTCGTTGTCGTCTCGTCGCTGTGTGTGACACCACCTTAAGGGGGTGGACAGATTGCTACATTCTCCCTGAAGACATAAATGTTGATGTGCTAAGGTGATAATACTATTTTATATGTTATTGCTTTGTGTTATCTGTTTTACTTACCCTCCCACCCCTCCCCCATTAGCTGTGGCATTCTGTGTTCAGGGAAGACATGTTTACTAGCCAGCCAGGGTGGAGTTTCAGGGCACCAATATGAGAGTAATTCCTAGTACAGGGTCAGTGAGACCTGTGGTGTGGAAGACCAGGATCGAACAAGAAAGGAAAAACAAGAAGATCTACCTGTTACAGAGGCATCAGACTACCTCATACAACTTGGGGACTTGAGAATTAAGGAATTCGTGTTGGCCAGCCATAAGAGAACCTGAGAGGATAAAGGGAGTTCCTGGCTGTGGGGGTATTGGCTGTACGAGCGGCCCTAAAGAAGCAGTAAAGCAAATGTTGGGGTATAGTGGCCATAGCAACACAGATGGACCCATGTGGTTCAATATCATGGAAGATTTAGGCAATCCAACTGTCTACTTTTTTGTTTGTTATCTCTGTGGCCGAAAGCAAATTGTTATCTGTAACTCTTGGAAAGGAGCTGGTGTTTTGTAAAGATCAAGATGGTGAATGTGTTATTGACTCGCCCACCCCAGGGCTATGGGACACCTGGTGCCGGGCCGGACTAGTCCGGTGGTAGTCAGTGGTGGCTGGGCCCGCCTCCGTGGCCCTGGTGGGTGTCAGTAGAATATGTGGCTTGAATTATAAAGGTTGTGTTCGTGACGCCACCTGTGGTATGCGGCCATTAAGCCGCCGCTGCTGTGTGAGGCCTCCGGGGTGATGATATAGCAGCAATGGTGGTACTGCTCCCCACAGGTGGAGCAATGCCCGGGGCACAGTTGGTGCTTGTGAATGTCTATGCAGCTGAAATAACAGAGACCACTCCAAGGGTGCAGTTCAAGTTCTTTACTCACAATTCTTGTCGGGGCCCAGGGACCCTTGGACTGCTGGGACCACTGTCAGGGACCTCCGCCGTTTCTGGGTGATTCTGAGAGTAAAAGCCGGTACCCTTCTCTTAGTGTCTCTATCTTCTGCTGTCTTCCTTAGCCTTGCCTTTGATAGGATAAACCTGGCTTGGCCTCCACTACAGCCTCCAGGCTGGGGGGTCACCTGTCGGCTGATTACCCCTTTTCTGGAAGTTCTGCTATGGGTTCTGGCCCGGGGAGTTTACAACATTCCCTGGGCCTCGGTTTTTACTGTTTGGAGATGATCTTTGCACTCCTCCAGTCTCTAGGGACCGTCCCCTGTTGCAGCTTGATCCCTCCACCGATGTTCTTGTGGAACAGGCCACCGCAGCTCTAAACTGCCCTGGACAGCTCTACAGACTACCCGTGGCCCTGCGACTCCTTCTGTTCTCTACGTGGTGTCACCTGGACCCTCCGAGTCCCAGGATCTTCACCAGGAAGCGTCTCTTTCTGTTTCTCAGCTCCTGACTGACTTGGAGCTCTTTTCCTTTCTCTTCTCCTCCTTGCCTGCCTCCGGCAGGCCTCCTCCTTCACCACTCTCTCTCTAACTTCGACTGACTAAACTTGACCTTCCTCCCTTTGTCTGCTCTCAGATGGCTCCTCCCACCTCCCCAATTGCCCTGTTCTACCCTATAGGAGCAGGGATGGGTCTTACGACCCCTCCCAGCATGCAGCATGGGAGGGTTGTCTGCCACTTTCCCTGGTCCCAGTGTGTTCCTAGCAATGGGTGTAGTGTGGATTTACCAGGGGACCGGAGTTCACTCTCTTCCTTTCCCAGAATGGGGCATCACACCGCTGGCTGGGGTGCAATGACCTGTGGCGACGGAAGCCTCAGGGGCACCACACTCCCCCACAGCAAATCCCAGCACGTCCTCGGGCTGAAAAACAACAAAAACATGTGGAAGAACTGCAAAACATTTTTGTTATGAATAACAGTAAAACAGTAAACATTTCTTCCCTTTATGGGAGGCACATATAAGTAAACGTTGTGAACTTCTTATAAAGAAAACTCTAAGTGTGCACTTCCAGTCCATTGCACGGTTCGGGCACATCCCCCATAATTCTGGTAGGGGGCACAACGGGTGCAACTATATACATTTCTTGGCTACAACAAGTCTAGTAGCCTGGCAGTTCGTTCAGCTTCATTTTAAATGCAAGGCACATAAACAACATACCAGCCACTAAGTCCAGTGGCCTGGTAAGACATGACACAAAAACATTCACCGGGGACCACATTCCAGTTCCGTGGCCCGGTACATATAAACATGGGGGTGACATCTTCAAAAAGTACAAGGGGCAGTAAGGCAGGAAGGGTGTCATCTTCAAAAAGAACATTAGGACAGAACACAAGGGACATCTTCAAAAAGAATGAGGGGCAGACAGGGGCTATTTACAGTTCAGCATCTCTTCTTCCTTACTCACGAGGGTAGATGCGGGGGTCCCACTCCGGCATTGCTCCTGGCAGCAGGTATGCCAACGATATTATCGTCTGGGTCCCCTGGGCGCTGGTCCCTGACTTTCTGTGCTGTTCTGCAGCCTGGATTGGAGTGGGACTGCTTGCAGGCACTATACAGCGTTGCTGCAGAGGGCTGCTCGTCTGCAGGGGGCTGTTGCCATGGTCTTTGGGGCCCTGCTTTGGCCGTGCTCCTTGCATCACACAAGCCATGGAGATTCGGGTCTGTGTTTTTTGCGTTGCTGTTGCAGGCCCGCTGCTCAGTTCTGCGGCCTGGGCCTGCCTTGAGGTAGTGCTGCTGCTAGGGGAGATGCTGCGCGCTTGCATCGTGCGGCGCCACTCTGGTTCTTCTGGGGCCGCTTCTTCCCTTAGGATACGCACATGCAGCGCATACCAGCCACGGCTCCCCATCAGCCGTGTGTACTCCACAACATCACCCGGTTTAGCATCTCTCCCTGGGTGGCCTCTGGGCAGGTGCTCCTCAATGTCGCGTCGGGCCACAAATACGTCCTTGCCCAGACCGGGCTCCCTGATGAAGCCCCAGCCGCCCTTTTGCCGGAAATCGATTACTAGGCCCCGTCTCACTGGGCCCTCGGATCCCTTCAGGGCCTTCCTGACCTGTTCCTTGGAGGCCAGATTAGCGGCTTCTTTGGCCTTCCGCTTCTCCTCCCGGACCTCCCGCTCCCTCTGGTACTCTACCACCAGTCTCCGGCAAGTCATCTCGTGTGCCTGTGGGGTTTCCTTGGGGCGCAGGGGCTGTTGCAGTCTCCCACTCTCTATGGGCGCTGCGTCCCAGTTCACTCCCGGGGATGTCATTCCCTGGAGGCTCACAGGGGGACTCGGTAGGGGGCCCGCTAGCTGTTCGGGGTCCACCCCTCCCCAGGCTCTGTCTGCGGGGGTCTCCGGCAGGCCTCCGGTGCCCTACCGGGCGTCAGCGGGGCTGGCGGGGAAGGCCAGTGGGTCGTGAAGGGGCTAGGCGATGGCGTTTGGCGGGGCCATGGGTCCGGACGGGTCGGGGGTTCATTTTGCTCACCCTGCTGCTGCTCCGCGGCATCCATTCACTGACCCAGGCCCTCCGGCACCAGCGGTGTTTCCCTCTGCCGGTCCGCTTCTACTTCCACGTTGCTCAGCCTCCGCGCCAAGGTTCGCATCTCCTCCCGGAGCAGGCCCAGCTCAGGATCCATTCTTCCGGTCCCTGGTGCACCTTGCTGCAGCTCCTCCGCCATGCTGCCGACCTGGGGAATGCTGACTGGAACACTGCTCGGGTGCTCGACCATGCCACTCGGCTGCACCCTTTCCCTTCTTGGAGGCAGGACCGGAGGCTGCACTAGTATCTGGCGCCAGACTGGCGCCCAGCCCATCACGACCGGCATCACTCCGCTTGCGATAAGGCACATTTTCTTTATCTGCTGGTCTGGCATTTAGACTCTTTCTGCCAGCCGGCCAGCTTGTCTAGTCACCATTTCTTCTTCTTCCGCCTTCCATGGCGGGCACTGCTTCGCGCTCTTTTCTTGGACAAGGGGGCGGGGCTTCTCTTCGCGCCCTTTCTGCTAGCACGCCCCCCTTCTTCCCGCGCTCGGTGTCTTCAATGGCGGCAGTTTCTCACAGTAAAACACAGGCTATTTCACGATTCTTCAGGCGCACAGTACCCGGTGTGACCGGGCACGAAATCCTGTTCGTGACGCCAAAAGTTGACTCGCCCACCCCAGGGCTATGGGACACCTGGTGCCGGGCCGGACTAGTCCGGTGGTAGTCAGTGGTGGCTGGGCCCGCCTCCGTGGCCCTGGTGGGTGTCAGTAGAATATGTGGCTTGAATTATAAAGGTTGTGTTCGTGACGCCACCTGTGGTATGCGGCCATTAAGCCGCCGCTGCTGTGTGAGGCCTCCGGAGTGATGATATAGCAGCAATGGTGGTACTGCTCCCCACAGGTGGAACAATGCCTGGGGCACAGTTGGTGCTTGTGAATGTCTATGCAGCTGAAATAACAGAGACCACTCCAAGGGTGCAGTTCAAGTTCTTTACTCACAATTCTTGTCGGGGCCCAGGGACCCTTGGACTGCTGGGACCACTGTCAGGGACCTCCGCCGTTTCTGGGTGATTCTGAGAGTAAAAGCCGGTACCCTTCTCTTAGTGTCTCTATCTTCTGCTGTCTTCCTTAGCCTTGCCTTTGATAGGATAAACCTGGCTTGGCCTCCACTACAGCCTCCAGGCTGGGGGGTCACCTGTCGGCTGATTACCCCTTTTCTGGAAGTTCTGCTATGGGTTCTGGCCCGGGGAGTTTACAACATTCCCTGGGCCTCGGTTTTTACTGTTTGGAGATGATCTTTGCACTCCTCCAGTCTCTAGGGATCGTCCCCTGTTGCAGCTTGATCCCTCCACCGATGTTCTTGTGGAACAGGCCACCGCAGCTCTAAACTGCCCTGGACAGCTCTACAGACTACCCGTGGCCCTGCGACTCCTTCTGTTCTCTACGTGGTGTCACCTGGACCCTCCGAGTCCCAGGATCTTCACCAGGAAGCGTCTCTTTCTGTTTCTCAGCTCCTGACTGACTTGGAGCTCTTTTCCTTTCTCTTCTCCTCCTTGCCTGCCTCCGGCAGGCCTCCTCCTTCACCACTCTCTCTCTAACTTCGACTGACTAAACTTGACCTTCCTCCCTTTGTCTGCTCTCAGATGGCTCCTCCCACCTCCCCAATTGCCCTGTTCTACCCTATAGGAGCAGGGATGGGTCTTACGACCCCTCCCAGCATGCAGCATGGGAGGGTTGTCTGCCACTTTCCCTGGTCCCAGTGTGTTCCTAGCAATGGGTGTAGTGTGCATTTACCAGGGGACCGGAGTTCACTCTCCTCCTCTCCCAGAATGGGGCATCACACCGCTGGCTGGGGTGCAATGACCTGTGGCGACGGAAGCCTCAGGGGCACCACACTCCCCCACAGCAAATCCCAGCACGTCCTCGGGCTGAAAAACAACAAAAACATGTGGAAGAACTGCAAAACATTTTTGTTATGAATAACAGTAAAACAGTAAACATTTCTTCCCTTTATGGGAGGCACATATAAGTAAACGTTGTGAACTTCTTATAAAGAAAACTCTAAGTGTGCACTTCCAGTCCATTGCACGGTTCGGGCACATCCCCCATAATTCTGGTAGGGGGCACAACGGGTGCAACTATATACATTTCTTGGCTACAACAAGTCTAGTAGCCTGGCAGTTCGTTCAGCTTCATTTTAAATGCAAGGCACATAAACAACATACCAGCCACTAAGTCCAGTGGCCTGGTAAGACATGACACAAAAACATTCACCGGGGACCACATTCCAGTTCCGTGGCCCGTACATATAAACATGGGGGGTGACATCTCGGAAGGCTCAGGGGCGCCACATTATCAGAAGTGATGGGCGAATAGTGAAATTTACGGGTTCAGATTATTTGTCTCAGATATTTTATACTATTCGCGTATTCATCTCAAATTACAAATCTAATGCAAGTCAATGGGAAACTCAAATAATTTTCCAGCAGAACCTCCCAGGATCTCTGGCGGGGCTGTAAAAGTGCTGCAATGAGTAGAAAAGTGCTGAAATTGAGTGGGAACAGGAAGGGAAAGATGCCTGGATGCATCTCTGAATCACAGGTCGCTTCTGGGAACAATATGTCAGAGTATTCTGCCACTTTGATGTGCGGTCCCCCGTTTATTTGTGATAACCAGCACAGATAAAGTAGACAGCTGTGGGCTGCAACCCCCAGCTGTGTGCTTATCTTGCCTGGTTATCAAAAATAGAGACTACTCCACTGGATTTTTTTTTTATAAATTATTTAAATAAATAATAAAAAATACGACATTAGCTCCTGCCCATTTTTGATAACTACCGCAGATAAAGCACACAGCTGAGGACTAGTGTTCTCAGGCTGGGAAGGTCCATGGTTATTGGGACTTCCTCAGCCTAAAAATAGCACCCCCCAGCCACCCCACAATTAGCGCATCCATTAGATGAGCCAATTGTGGCGCTTTAGCCAGCTTATCCCAATTGCCCTAATGCGGTGGCAATCAGTGTAATATATGGGGTTGATGTTAGCTGTGATTTATCAAAGATCACAGTTGCCATCAAACCCTGGGTTAGTAATAGAGGTGTCTATGAGACTTCCCCATTACCAACCCTATAAACACAAACACACAAAAATCCTTTATTTTAAATAATAAAAAAAGACATCTTCTTTCTCCAATTTTCTCCAATTTATTAACTCCAAAAACAGGTCCGATGTATTCCTCATGATATCCCATGTTGATCCGGGCTCTGCTACATCAGCTGCAGTGATTGAAAATGCAAATGATCACTGCAGCTCCTGGGACACACTGAGGGTAGTGGGGGACCGGCTGTGAGAAGCGGTGATGTCAGTCAGGTCACTGGAGTTCACAGCCAACAATACCAAGTGTGACCACTGGTGAATCCGCTGCTGTATTGCCAGACTGCTGGATTAAGGAACATGGTGGCACAGCAGTCTGGCAATAGAGCAGTCAGGTCACTGGAGTTAACGCTCGGGGGCTCCCTCACTGCCCTCAGTCAACTCAGTTGAAACCACTGCCAGATTGCAGCCATGTCCAACAATTCAACAGTCCGACAATCCAGCAGTGGGTTCAAATGAGCTTACTGAGAGCAGCATGGGAGCCAGTTTCGTAGAGAAAAAGGCGCATAGACGCAGCTTACCAAGAGACAGACCTTGAGACAAAACAGCCCCCACCCCTACTTCTGACACATCATCCTACACCGTAAAAGGCTGAGATACATCAGGCTATCAATACGTATTACCAAAGACATAGCACACACTAAAGAAAAAGGGATGTCATACATAACCAGAGCCTCTTTTGACCCTCTGGGAAAAACCCTGCAAAAAACCTGGTAATTCAGATCATAGGCATTCCACTGTTTATCCTTGGACTAGTGCCGGAATTCAGCACAGTAACCCTCTGCAGCCCCATACCCCTGTTCAAGTGAATGGATCTTAATCTCAGATAATGATGTTTTATTCAGATCATCATAGATGAGCCTGAGTGCCAAGAAAAACCCGTCCACCTTTAAAAAAAAAAGCGGTGACTCTGAGGGCAAGGAAAAAGATTCCCACTCAAGACAGAGACAATAATTCATATCTGCTATTCCTCACCACCAGAGGGGTGAGTTTGTAAATGGAAGTATAACTTCCATGCCTTTTGGTATGTTACCTTTTCTCGCCAGAGTCTGTTTTTGCCTTTGTGTCCGGGCCAATTTTTTGATTTCTGACCAGTGTCACTTTGACAGGTTATAACTATGGAACACTTTAACAGATCTCAGTGATCCTGAGACTGTTCTTTAGTGACATATTGTACTTCAGGATAGGGGTAAAATTTTGCAGTCAAATTTTGCGTTTATTTATGAAAATATTGGAAATTTGGCGAAAATTTAGAAAATTTTGCAATTTTGAAACTTTTCATTTTTATGACATTAAACCAGAAAATTATGCTACAAAAAATAGTTACTAAATAACATTTCCCACATGTCTACTTTACATCAGCACAATTTCTGAAACATATTTTTTTTGTTAGGAAGTGAGAAAGGTTCAAAGTTCATCAGCAATTTCTCATTTTTCAAACAAAATTTACAAAACCAATTTTTTTAGGGATCACATCACATTTGAAGTGACTCTGAGAGGCCTAGGTGACAGAACATATCCAAAAGTGATACCATTCTAAAACTGCACCCCTCAAACTGCTCAAAACCACATCCAAGAAGTTTATTAGCCCTTTAGGTTCTTCACAGGAACCAAAGCAATGTGGAAAGAAAAAATGAAAATTTTACTTTTTCCCTCAAAAATGTTACTTTAGCCTCACATTTTGCATTTTCACAATTGTAACAGAAGAAAATACACCATAAAACTTATTGTGCAATTTCTTCTGCGCATGCTACCTCATATGTGGTTGAAATCAATTGTTTGGGCGCACAGAAGGGCTCGGAAGAGAAGGAGCGTCATTTGAATTTTTGAAAGCTAAATTGGCTGGAATCATTAGTGGACGCCATGTTACGTTTGGAGACCCCCTGATGTTCCTAAACAGTGGAGCTCACCCACAAATGACCCCATTTTAGAAACTAGACCCTTCAAGGAATTTATCTCGATTTTTGGTGAGCACCTTGAACCCACAGGGACTTCACAAAATGTATTAACATTGGAGGTGTGAAAATGAAAAAGTGCCTTTTTACCACAAAATGTCTACTTCAACCAGGTAGCTTTTTTTTCACAAGGGTATCAGGAAAAAAATGCACCATACAATTTATTCTGCAATTTCTCTTGAGTACACAGATACCACATATTTGGTGGAATTCTACTATTTGAGCGCATGGCAGGGCTCAGAAGGGAAGGAGTGCCATTTGAATTTTAGTGGGCACAATTGTCTGGAATAGGTAGCGGATGCCATGTCGTATTTGGAGAGCCATCCATGTGAGATCTTGTTTTTATGATTCAATAATTTTTTATTAGGTTTTCAAAGTTTATACATAAAACAGTTCTAACAAAAACAGTAAAACAGAATGTGCTGTATAGCATTACTTCATGCTATATCAAACAAATAATATAGACATACAAAAGGAGAAACAAACAAATAATATTGGTAAAAACTATGACATACGGATATGACATATGGATTAAGAATTTCCATAGTATGATTTTCGAATAATATGTCAGGAGATGGATGTAGACAAACAATTTTCTTATTAAACTAATTGAATAAGTATCATGTATTAAGTTTATACCAGAATTAGAACTAGATTAGATTTAAAATTTTATGTATTGTTGTTAATAAAGTCAGTCCATGGGTCCCATTTTTTATGACATCTGTTCCAAGAATTATTAATCAGAGCATGCTTCTCTTCATAGAACTTATGAAGGGATATTTTTTCTATTAGATCGTAAATATTTGGAATTTTATTGGATTTCCAACGTGCCGCCAATTCGACTTTGGTAATTAGAAGGATATGAATTACGATGGCCCTGTGTTTTAAGTTTATTGTATCCGAAGCTATTGATAAGAGAGCTAATTGTGGGGGTAGACTTATTTTTGAGTGTTAGAAAGAGGAGAGAAAGACGCTGGACCATAAAAGGCACTCACTCCAAGAGTATTGAAGTAACGTGGTTTGCTTGACATGTGCACCCCCTCAATAGTTATTATATATTCTCTTGGCTGTGCATTCTAAGGCTCTGTGCGCACTAGTGCGTTTTACCCGCGGATTTACCCGCGGATTTGCCGCGGAAATTTCTTGAGAAATGTCTGCAATCTTTGTGCAGACATTTCCCAGCAATTTCTATGAGAAAAAAAATAGCTGTGCGCACTGGTGCGGATTTTTCTCAAGAAATTTCCTTGAGAAGAATTTCTCGAGAAACTTTCTTGAGAAAATGAACATGTCCATTATTTCCGCAGGTACCCTGCGGATTTCGGCAGTACAGCCTGCAAAAATCTGCAGGGAACCACCCGCGGGCAAATCGCGGCAATTCCGCGGCTAATCCGCGGCAAATCCGCATGCGGATTTGGTGCGGATTTTTTCCAGAGGTCCGGAAATCTTTCACTCCCAGAAGTTTCTCAAGAAATTTTCTTGAGAAACTTCACATTTCTAGTGCGCACATAGCCTAAAGCTGTTTCCTTATTTTTGAGTGTATTATCAGATTTATTATTTTAGACACTTTCAGCCATAAGCTTCTGATTCTGGGACAGCTCCAAAAAATATGAACAATGTCACCTTTTGTATCGCAACCTCTCCAGCATGTTGGTTTTTGGCTTGGGAATATTTTAGCTACTTTGTCCGGAGTGAAATACCATCTGGTATAAATCTTATAATAAGCTTCATGTAATGTAGCGCAGATATTGGAAAGGTATGTGTTTTTTAAGAGCTTTATCCCATTGGTCTTGGGTGAATTCTACTTCCAAGTCCTTTTCCCAACTGGATATGTGTATCATTTTTCTTGTGGTGAGTTCAGAATTGTAGGCATGATAGATGTTTTTATGACTCCATATTAGTTTGTTATTTGGGTTGTTTATCGATTTAAGTATGAATTTGTTTATTTTACATTTGGGTTCTATAAGTTTGCTGATGGTTTTCCCTATTTCTAGGAAGAAATACAGATCTTTATCTGGTATATTATTTTGTAGTTTAAGTTGCAAGAATGAGGTGAAATTTGCACCATCGTATATATTTTTTATGTATTTTATCCCTGACTGGATCCATCTATCTACTGTCTCCGTATTGTTTGACAAATCTATATTTTTTATCTTTGTATTTTTAAAGATTTCAAAAGTCATTTTGTCTTTGGAAACTTTTGAAAAATTTTCAATTGTTGGTTTGTTTTAATAAATTTGGTTTTTGCACCCAGTTCAGACTCAGAATGGTGTTCCAGACGTTATTTCTTGATTGATTTGTAGTCTTTCGTTTGTGAACCCTCCCCAACCACACCTACTGCCAATCCATATCATACGCATAAATAGCCTGGGTCTCAGCTTCCCATACACGGTAAGTTTTTTAACTGCATGAGAGGACACACACAAGCTAGGGACCCCAACGTAGAGAAATACTTTGGCGTAGTGTTGGGGCTCTGTTGCATTGATCAATTCAGTAGCTAAATTTCTCTTTATTCATATGTTCATGGCAGTAATGCAGATTCCATTTTCATTCTTACATATAGCTAATGGATTTTTTAAGTCAGTATTCACACAGCAGTTTCTGCTTTTCATATATTCCCCTTACATAGTCACTCGTGTGCATACCTTCTCCCCGTATAGTGTAGATTTTTTAGGTTTTTGCACCCAGTTCAGACTCAGAATGGTGTTCCAGACGTTATTTCTTGATTGATTGCATTATAACCATAACATGAATAGATAATCTTGTATAATCTTTTTAAAGCACAAGATCTCTTGAGAAGAAAATAACAGGCCCATCAAAATAAATCAAAGAATTTTTTCAGGGCCAAGTCTATATAGGTCTACGTCGTGGATCTGGGTGAGGGGCTTCTCGTTCCTCAAGGGAGCTGACAAAGCGGTGGCCATCTTCAGGAGTTGTAATGGGTACTATTTTCCCTCTGAATGAGATCAATAATTTAGTGGGAAAGCCCCATATGTACTGGATTCAATATCCCGGCAGAAGCTAGTGGTTAAATTGAAAGATTTGCGCATTGCCATGGTCTCTTTGGAGAGGTCAGTGAATACTTTTATTAGATAAAATTTAATTTTATTAACAGAAGCAATCAGATAAAAAATACTTCCACCGTATGTAGCAAACAATCCATTTAGTGCCAAAAAATCAATAGAGAGATGTACCCCTCTTCTGATTTATATCTCTGTGTTTTCCCTATTCAGGAGCAAAAAACAAAAACAAATGTCAATTAGGCATAACAAAAAATATCCCTAAACAGTCCAATAGTCAAGGGTCCTACAGTCAAGATCCCTAAAGGCAACACTTTACCCTAGATTAGTTGATTCTGCGTGGAGATATAGTTCTGAATATGTTGCCAATTACTATATTTGTGAGGAGGTTGTGATATTATCAACCCTCAACCCCTAGTCGACCCGACGCGTTTCCCCTCCCAACAGGAGGTTCTTCAGGGGTCATTCAAAAGCAGAATAGAAAATGATATACTATACAAATTATCCTCTAGTTATATAATAGATATAGACATGATAGTTGTAATCTCCTCAAATAGAAAATGATATATATATATATTATACAAATTATCCTCAAGTTATATAGTAGGTGTAGACATGATTATTGTAATCTCCTCTGGCTATAGCGTATTCTCAGAATCCAAAAAGTTGCCAGGTGATGCAAAATTTTATAAGGTATCAGTGTAGATGTTACAAGACAACTTATTTATTTCTCACTGTTATTTATCACCTCGCCTGGAACAAAGTTGTAGATTCTGGGTGAATGACGATGTCACCTATTTTATGACATGTCCATTCATGATTCCCTTTCAAAAAGCATTTTTTCCTTTTTCTGACAATGCAATGGATAGACTAAGATCCCCTCCAGGAGATAATTAATAAATAAATCAGGTCCAAAAAGTTTGGAGACTCCGCATAATGTAACAGCCTGTAGCTAGGGCTCCTTGTGATGCTGGGAGCGGCGTTGCTTCCACGTGGATCTACAGGGACTGGGAACGCTCCCAGTATCACAAGGATAATATATATATATATAATTTTCTATTGGAGGAGATTACAACTATCATGTCTATATCTATTATATAACTGGAGGATAATTTGTATAGTATATGTATCATTTTCTATTCTGCTTTTGAATGACCCCTGAAGAACCTCCTGTTGGGAGGGGAAACGCGTCGGGTCGACTAGGGGTTGAGGGTTGATAATATCACAACCTCCTCACAAATATAGTAATTGGCAACATATTCAGAACTATATCTCAACGCAGAATCAACTAATCTAGGGTAAAGTGTTGCCTTTAGGGATCTTGACTGTAGGACCCTTGACTATTGGACTGTTTAGGGATATTTTTTTGTTATGCCTAATTGACATTTGTTTTTGTTTTTTGCTCCTATATACGGGAAACACATAGGGATATAATCAGAAGGGGGATACATGTCTCTATTGATTTTTTGGCACTAAATGGATTGTTTGCTACATACTGTGGAAGTATTTTTTATCTGATTGCTTCTGTTAATAAAATTAAATTTTATAAAATTAAGGAGCTTTTTAGTCTGTGAATCAGTTTTAGCTCTCCTTTCATCAGTTTTTTGTGAGAATACTTTTATTAGCTCAAAGAGCTTAGGGAGATTTTTTATTTTTCTTAATTTTTGCATAAACTCCTCCTTTATATGGAAAAAATGGATTCTTGCTATAGTATCCCTTGGAGTTTCCTCGGAAATATGTCTGGGTCTCGGGAGTCTGTGTATTCTGTCGATAATAAGTTCTGATTCTTTAACCCCTTAACGACCCATGACGTACTAGATACGTCATGGATCGTGTGCCGGTAAGCCCCGCCCCCTGCCGCCGGCAGGCAGCGGCGAGACGCGCACATATCAGCTGTTATCAACAGCTGATATGTGTGCCTGCTAGCCGCGGGTGGAATCGCTTCCACCCGCGGCCATTAACCCCTTACATTTCGCTGCCAAAGTCTTGGCAGCGATATGTATATGGGCGCCGCCATGACAGTGACTTACCCCGCCCCCACTTTCGGCGGTTGCCATGGTAGCACAGGGTCATGTGATGACTCCTGTAGCTAACATGAGTCACTTCCTCTCAATGCCGGAATACAGCCGGCATTGAAAGTGAAGCAGCAAATCTGCAGTTCTCAGCTCTGTAGCTGAGATCTGCAGATACTGCAGAGCGATCGGATTGCTGATCGCAATAGCCCCCTAGGGGGACTAGTAAAATAAAAAAAAAAGTTAAAAAAAAAGTTTTAAAAAATTAAAAAAAAATAAAAAAACCTAAAAGTTCAAATAACCCCCCTTTCACCCCATTGAAAATTAAAGGGTTAAAAAAATAAAAAATACACACATATTTGGTATCGCCACGTTCAGAAATGCCCGATCTATCAAAATATAAAATCAATGAATCTGATCAGTAAACGGCGTAGCGGCAAAAAAATTCCAAACGCCAAAATTATGTTTTTTGGTCGCCGCAAATTTTGCGCAAAATGCAATAACAGGCGATCAAAACGTAGCATCTGCGCAAAAATGGTACTGTTAAGAACGTCAGGTCGAGACGCAAAAAATAAGCCATCACTGAGCCTCAGATCCTGAAAAATGAGAACGCTACGGGTTTTGGAAAATGGCGCAAAACGTGCGCCACGTTTTTTGGACAAGCTTGTGAATTTTTTTTAACCCCTTAGATACAAGTAAACCTATACATGTTTGGTGTCTACAAACTCGCACTGACCTGAGGCATCATACCCACACATCAGTTTTACCATATAGTGAACACGGTGAATAAAATATCCCAAAAACTATTGTACAATCCCACTTTTTTTACAATTTTTCCGCACTTGGAATTTTTTTGCCGTTTTCCAGTACACTATATGGTAAAACTTATGGTTTCATTTAAAAGTACAACTCGTCCCGCAAAAAACAAGCCCTCATATGGCAAGATTGATGGAAAAATAAAAAAGTTACGCCTCTCGGAAGAAGGGGAGCAAAAAACAAAAACGGAAAGTGCCCGGGGGCTGAAGGGGTTAACAGAAGGTAAAACAGCACGTATGATGTTTTTCAAGAATTCGGAAAGTCCTTTCGGGGGGACGGATTCTGGGATGCCTCTTATCTTGACATTGTTTCTACGATTTCGATCTTCCATTTCTGCAACCTTGGCTCTTAATTGGTGGATTTCGTTCTTGATTGTTGCTTGATCCAAGTCTGCTGAGTGGCTGTTATCCTCTAATTTTTTTATTCTATCTTCATGCTCTGAGAACCTGTTGTTGTTAGAGTCAATGCTGGCTTGCAAAAGCTTGGTTTGATTCTGAAACAGAATATTAAATTTTTCGAACATTGTTGCCATTGCGCTTTTCACAAAATTTTCAGAGGCGTTTTTATCAGACGAAGTGATATCTTCAAAGTTGATCACATGATTTATTGTATTGCCGTTATTATCGTCTGAATGTTCCATTCTGCTCTTGTTTTTTGCTGGGCTCTGTGTTGGGGATGACTCCGAATCTGATTTATATTCGCCATCCGAATGGGGGTTAGCTATCCTTGATTTGTCCGATTCGGGTTCCTTTTTTTTTTGAGTTTGGTATGTGATGTCCATTGTGCTATCTTCTAAATCTCTTTTTAGAGCAGGAAAATCACTGTCTGTATAGCCAGAAACTGAGACGGCCTTGATATGTTGAGACACGGAGTTGAGTGACTAGTGATACCAGTTTTTTCTCCTTTTGTGGTGCAGATTTGCTGCTTGATTGTGCAGATGGGTTCAGTGGGGATTTAGTAGTGTTCTGTCTGGTTTGTTGAGTACTTCTTTCCATTTTGGTATTTGTAGTTGGAGTTGGTTTTGACATTTTGTGCTGGTGTAATTACAGTTATAGTATTTGACTATTGTTAGCAATGTTTATTTTAGTCTTGACGGTTCAGTAGCTGAGACCTCTGATTAACTTGAACCTTATGGGAATATGCAGAAATGTCTGTTATTTGTTAAAAAAATTGTTTAAAAGAACAGAGTCCTCAGTGGTTGATACCTTGTTATTTGTTAATCCTTTAAGGAATACGCACTTGTCAGGGCTTTGTTGTTGAATAGGCTATAGACAAGCTGTTTAAGGGTCTTGCAGCTCTAAAGCTGGGGTCAAACTAAACGACAGCGACGTCGCTGTTACATCACCATTTTCTGTGACGTAGCAGCGACCTTGTAAGTCGCTGTTATGATCGCTGCTTAGCTGTCAAACACAGCAGCCGAAGCAGCGATCATAACGACACGCGTCGCTGAGCTGCAACATGTGCAGAGAGCAGGGAGCCGCGCACACTGAGCGCTGGCTCCCTGTCCCTGCTCTCCTAGCTACAGTACACATCGGGTTAATTAACCCGATGTGTACTGCAGCTACATGTCACAGTGCAGAGAGCAGGGAGCCGCGCACACTGAGCGCTGGCTCCTTGCTCTCCTAGCTACAGTACACATCGGGTTAATTACCCGATGTGTACAGCAGCTACATGTGCAGGGAGCAGGAGCCGGCGCTGGCAGCGTGAGAGCGGCGGAGGCTGGTAACGAAGGTAAATATCGGGTAACCACCTTGGTTACCCGATGTTTACCTTGGTTACAGCTTACCGCAGCTGCCAGATGCCAGCTCCTGCTCCCTGCTCGCTTCATTTCGTCGCTCTCTCGCTGTCACACACAGCGATGTGTGTGTCACAGCGGGAGAGCGACGACCAAAAAATGAAGCTGGACATTCAGCAACGAGTGGCGACCTCACAGCAGGGGCCAGCTCGTTGCTGGATGTCACACACAGCGACAGCGACGGGACGTCGCTGCAACGTCACAGAAAATGGTGACGTAGCAGCGACGTCGTTGTCGCTGTGTGTGACACCACCTTTAGGTAGTTGTTTTTAACTGAAGTCTGTTATTAATCTTTGTTTATGGTGGTTTGCTGATCTCACAAATAGTTGGCAGCAAGACCTTTGTCGCAGTAGGGTATTATACAGTGAGTTGCAGGCTGAATGCTGCACAGGGTTGGTTTGCAGTAGAATAAGTTTTAAAAGTAGTTGTATAGTTTATTATATAGGAGAATCTCCTATTTACAGGATGACATAAAGTCAGAGCAGCACTGCCTTCACCACTTACTGGCTTGTTGATTTATTTGTTAATTCCCTAAGGAACCACATTTGCGAGTGTAAAATCGGTCCGATTCTCATGCTAGAAAGTCGGACGATTTCTTCTCACATTTCATCAGTGTTCTGTCAGTGTGCAATCAGTTTTTACTCTCAGCAGCTGCTATTCATGTAATGTTATGTACAGGAGCATTTAGGCTAGGTTCGCACACTGCGTCTTTTTCACGCTGCGTTTTTGTGCGTTTTTGGCCGCTAAAAACGCACAAAAACGCACCTGCGTCGAAAAAACGCGTAAAAAACGCATGCGTTTTTACCGCGATTTGGTGCGTTTTTGGCTGCGTTTTTGATCTCTGCTTTTTGCTGCGTTTTTCAAATGCATTGCATGGGCGGAAAACGCAGAAAAACGCAGGAAAGAACTGACATGTCCATTTTTTTTTTTTAACTCAAAGACGTAGGTAAAAAAAACAGATGTGTGCGGACAGCAAAAATGAAAACTCATAGACTTTGCTGGGGAAGCAAAGTCCTGCAGTTTTGAGGCCAAAAACGCACCCGAAAAACGCGCAAAAACGCCGCGAAAAACGCACTGTGCGCACATAGCCTTACAGTGTTCTCTGCTACATGCATGAAATGTATTGAGAAAAATGGATGTCACTAGGATGGTGTATGTGTCGTCCATGTGACATCCGTTTTTTCACACACCCATAGACTTTCATTGAAGAGACTCGTGCGAAAACTCACCAAAACGCAGCATGCTGCGATTTTTTTCTCAGTCCGATTTGGACTGAGAAAAAAATAGCAGATCGGAGCTGCCTCATTGATTAACATTGGTCCGAGTGCAATGCGAGATTTTCTCGCATTGCACTCATGCGAGTTAATCGCAAGTGTGAAGCCGACCAAAGATAAAGTTCAGCTCCAGCAAGAATAAGCAACTTCACCCCAGGGGTTAATTAGCAAATGCAATGCTGCAGACACTCTGTCCCTTGCAGTCTGAGAGGAGAAGTGGAGGGGGAGGGATGGAGCTGTGGGGAAAAGGCTCCTGCTCAGCCCAGTTATGTCTCCCACTGTGTTAACAGTTATATCTCCTGAATCAGGGGTAGTGTGATAAACTGTGCCCCCCAGGCCCGGGTTTATATGCACTCACCAGTGCTTGTTCTGTGTCCACTGTTCGTTGGTCCTTCTGTGCTGTGATAGTGCCTGCTATAATCTGTGATATCTCAGGCTAGGAGAGCCCGATTTAGATAATTTTGGTACCGAAATGATCCAGAGGGAGTCCTCTTGTGCTCTGTGTCATTCAACAAAGGCTAAGGTCCATCCAAGTTGCTGTATTTTGTAGCTTTGTTGAGTAAAACACAGAGCAGAGGATTTTCACTTCCTCATCACTCTGCAGCCGGTCACGGTGAGGTCTTGTTTTTTGCAGGACGAGTTGATGTTTCTACTGGTACCAATTTCGGCCACATAACATTTTTAGATTATTTTTTTATTCTCATTTTTGGTAGGTAGAATTAACATGGAACAGTAATTTAGGAATTAGTTTTTGCAATTTTTTTATGCCCTTCACTGTTTGGTAAAAGCAACAACACAGATTTATCCTTCGAGTCAGTACAGTTGCACCGATACCACATTTATATAATTTTGTTATGTTTTGCCGCTTTTTGGGAATAAAAACAATTTTTTAGAAAAAATATTTTTTTTTCATTGCTGTATTCTCAAAGCTGTAACTTTTTTATTTTTCAGCTGATGGAGCTGGGTGGCGTCTTGTTTTTTTATGTAGTTTGATGTAGTTTTCAGTAATGCCATTTTTATTTATGTTCCACTTTTTGATTGAGTTTTAGTCCACTTTTTTTCTGCAGTATGATGAAAAATCATTTATTGATGCATTTTTTTTTTAAAACTGTTCACTGAAGGGGTTAAAGAGTGTGACAGTTGTATATATCAGGTGGGGCCGGACGCGGTGATACCAAATACGTGTACTTTTTTTGTTTCTTTTTGTTTTTATAGAAATAAATGTATTTTTGGGTATAATTTTTTGTCTTTTTCTTTTTACATTTCGCAAGGTCTTTTTTTTTTGCTTTTATTAACTTTTTTACTTAGTCCCTATATGGGACTTTAAGTTTTCCTAGTCTGATCGCTATAATGCATTGCCATGCAGCAGCAGCACAGTAATACATTATACAGGCAGTGTCAGGCTGCAGATTGCCTCTCAGACCTTGCTGCAGGCTAAGGCTGGTTTCACACTACGTTTATTTAACATCCGTCCATAACGTTTTTTTAGCGGAAAAGCGGATCCAGTGCAAATGCGTTTTCATTTCAATGCATTTGCAATGGACTCGCGTTAACATGCGTTCACCTGCATTTGCGTGCGTTATAGTGAGGATCCAGCGACTTGCAGTTTTTTAACATGTTTCAAAAACGCTACTTGTAGCGTTTTTGAGCTGCGTCCAAATACTGCAAGTCACCGGATCCTGACTAAACAGCACGCAAACGCAGGTGAACGCTGGCGTGCTGATAGACAGGATCCTGCTTTTGTACTGAGCATGCCCAGAAAGTACTGAGCATGCCCAGAACCAGTCTCGCGTGATCTGTCTCTCTCTCCTCCTCCCTCCCTCACCCTCTCTCTCTCTATCTATGTCTTTCCCCCTTCCTCCCCTCCCTCTCTCTCCCACCTGAGAGCTGCGGACACTCGTAACCAAGGTAAATATAGCGTAACCACTTATCTTAGTTACCCGATGTTTACGTTGGTTACGTGTGCAGACAGCCCTGCTCCTAGCAGCTGCAGACACTCGTAACCAAGATAAATATCGGGTATCCAAGCCCGATGTTTACCTTGGTTACCAGCGTCTGCAGCTGTCAGAAGCCGGCTCCCAGTCTAGTTCCCCTCACTCCCGATCACATGACTCCAATGCCCGCCCCTAAACATCCAGTGACAGGATCCTGCAAAATAACAGATGCGTTTGCATACGTTATTTGCTGTAAAAGCAGGATCCGTACTTCCGCTCAAAAAACGTTCCTGACGCATGTTAAATAAACGTAGTGTGAAACCAGCCTGAGTCTGACAGGCCACTGTACTGCACACAGCATACCAGGCGGTGACCTTTTGTTGCCATGACAACCCTCAGGTTTTCTTTGATCGTGACACAGGAAACCCAGGAGAGGTAAGAGAAGCAGCCCTCTGAAACTTCTATGTGCCAGTGATCACTATAGATGCCTGATACTGGATACCTGATCCAATCAGATTCTGGTGATGTCTCCAGGCAAAACTACCTTTCTGCAGCGGAAACCCGGTGATGGCTGCATGCAGGGGGTCGCGATCCCCTCCTGACCGCAGTACGTTGATAAACGTCGGCTCTGCACAAAGCCCTGCAGAAGCTGATGTTTATATACCGTTGGCGGTCCTGAAGCAGTTAAAAATGCTTTTGAAAGGCAAATCAACAAGCTTTATTACATGCGGAAGCTGCTTGTCCGCTGCCTTGAACAATAAAGATAAAAAAATGAAGTGTTCTCCCGCATATTTTTAATAACCAGCGCAGGTAAGACAAACAACAGCAGGCTGTAACCCTTAGCTCTCAGCTTTATCTTGGGTGGTTATAAAGCATAGAGGGTATTCCACTTTTTTTATATATATATTATTTAAATAAATAAATAAATAAATAAATAATTTTGAAAAACAATGTGGGGTTCCCCCTATTTTTTATAACCAGCCAAGATAAAGCAGACAGCTGGGTGCTGGTGTGGCGCCGCTGAGGCTTCAGTCGCCACAGGGTACCGCACCTCACTTTAGATGCAGTATTCATCTCGGGTAAGGAGGGTGTTAATTACGGGTGTTTTCACATTTCACATTACATACAGCTTATGTACCTTCTCACTGGGGATTGGACTAGGGTAGGCTGGGGGGTGGCCATCACGAGGCATGGGACTTTCCCGGTCACTAGAACAACCACCTGTGGGGCAGGCACCACTTGGGGTGAAAATAGGAGCAACCTTCACACGATTTTCAGTCAAGCCGAGACTACAGTTCTGGTAACATGACACCACCTTCTTTCTTCTTCTTCACAGATCCTGAGGCTTGGAGCAGGACGCTTAGCTCAGGTTCCTCACTTCAAAAGGGACAACCCTTGTGAAAGGGCACTTTCAAATACCGGTGGCTACCTCTAACTTATCCGGGATCGGCTGGGACCCATCACGGCGGAGAACGGCACCTCCGGGCACCTTACGAACAGTGATTAAAGACCTTGAACTGCAACTACTATGTCCGCCCTTCATTGCCAGCGCCAGGGCCCCGCGCTTCGGCGTCAACGGCCACCGCTACTACCTCCATCATCCTCCCTAGGTCTTAGCTTCACCTGCAGGAAGCTGAACCCTCCTAAATGCGACACCGTCCATCCAAGTGGATACCGCAGGTGGTGTCATGAGACAACTAGGACTCCCAATTTCCAACAACCCCTTCATCCTCATCATCTCACTGACCCGACGATGAGTACTTAAATCCCTGCCTCGTGGGTGCTACACTGGTATATCAGGGTGGGAAGGCCTACAGTTATTTGGCTTAAAAATAGCAGCCCACATCAATTAGATGCACTAATTCTGGCACTTTAGCCGCTATTCTCGACTGCCTTGGTGCGGTGGCAATCGGGGTAATACTTTTAGAGTTGATGTCAGCTGTGAATTGACAACTGGTATCAAGTCTAGGTATTAGTAATTGATAGGTGTCTATCAAACACCCCTATTACTAACCTGGTAAGCACAGAGTTAAAAAACACAGACACAGGGAAAAAAGTTTATTTAAATAAAGACTCCCTTACACTCTTTTGTTCACCATTTTATTACTTAAAAATAAATCCTGAACGTTCCATTGTAATCCAAACAGTAATGTCCCACAAAGTCCATGGATTCCTATGGGCCATTGTTCTGAGAACTTTCTCAGAATGATGTTCAATAAGTTACTGCTGGTCAGTGTCAGTTCGTAATTTCTCACGAGCGGTGACATTAGTGACTCAGTGACATCATCGCTCATGTGAAATTCTGGGCCACCGCTGACTGGCAGTGACCCATGGAGCTTCATTCTGAGAATGTTCTCAGAACACAACTCCATAGGAATCAATGGACGTCGTGGGTCATTACAGTTTGGATTACGTCAGTACTTTCAGGATTTATTTTGAAGTTATAAATTGGTGAATGAGGGAGAGTGTGGAGTATTTATTCAAATAAACTTATTTTTTCTGTGTTTGTGTTTTTTTTTAGCTCTACACTTGCCGGGTTAGTAATAGAGGTGTCTAATAGACGCCTCCCCAATATTAATGGATGCGCCATTTCTGGTGCAGCTGTTGGCTGCTATTTTCAGGCTGAGAAGGGCCAGATAATCATGGGCCTGCCAACCCTGATTATACCAACCCCAAGCAGTCTTCTTTACCTTGGCTGGTTATCAAAAATAGTGCAGAACTCATGGCGGTTTTAAAATTATTTAATTAAATAATTTTAAGAAAAGGCATTGGATCCCCTCTATTTTTAATAACTAGCCAGTGTAAAGCTGACAGCTGAGAGTTGCAACCCACAGTTGTCTTCTTTACCCACGCTGGTTATCAAAAACAGACAGGAACCCATATCGTGTTTTTATTTATTCCCTATCCACATTTCTTTGCAGAGCAATTGCCCCCATTTTTTTTTTTTGCAGCCCTCTGCCCTTACTATGATTATTTTACAGCAGACAAGTTCAGGCCTCCATTAACTTATATGGGATTCAGCGTCCAGAATCAACTTTGTGGTGAACTCAGACATCCACGGGTCCTCTCATCACTATCCAGGACGCCTCTCTGTAATAAGTTATTCATCTAAACTGTCTGTGTACTATCTCTGCTGGCAAGTATACAGTTACCTGATAAACTGTCTCAACAATATTATTTGTAAATCAAATTTCAAAAGGATTAAAATTAGTTTGTTGGATCCCACTGATATTTATTCTACCTTTGCTCCACATGGCTTATAATAGTGTTAGACTAGAGTTTGGTAATATAATGCACCCTTGTCTCATGAGAATGACTGCAAACATCAATATGGTGGTTTCACAAGTGATAGTTTTTATAGAGTCAAGCACATAGATTTCTGCAAATTCTATTCAGATTAATAGATCAGTTACAAAAATTTTTGCAACAAAATCTGCAGTTGGTGTGTGTAAATCACATTGCAGAATACTGGTTGCTTTGTAATTGCATTTTATAATGCAGTATTTAAAGAGGTACTCTGGTTAAATAAAAATACAATTCAATGTACATTTGGTCTAAAATGATAAAGATCCCTGTTCTTATATGTAAGGATGTGATTTTACAACTTCTCACTGTGACCTCACAGCCCTGACACTATTCTTCAGTGCATCCCCTGCTATGTGAGTAATCAGATTGTGCGCTTGTGATTTGCTGCTTATTATTCAAACCAGCCATCTGACCAAGGCTTATCAAAGCCTGTGTGTGGGTTTGATGTCCCCATTCTCATTCTGCTTTGTCTGGCTGCAGCTTCACAGCTTTTATATGACACAGGTGCTTCTCAATAAATTAAAATATCATCAACAAGTTAACTTTTTTCAGTAATTCAATACAAAAGGGAAACGTGTATATTATATAGAGTCATTACACACAGAGTGATCTATTTCTAAATATTATATAGAGTCATTACACACAGAGTGATCTATTTCTAGTGTCTATTTATGTTAATGATTATGGCTTACAGCCAATGAAAACCCAAAAGTCATTATCTCAGAAAATTTGAGTATTTTATAAGACCAACTGAAAAAAATATTTTTAACTCAGAAAGTTGACCTATGGAAAAGCATATACAGTAAATGCACTCAATACTTGGTCAGGGCTCCTTTTGCATGAATTACTCCATCAATGCGGCGTGGCATGGAGGTGATCAGCCTGTGGCCCTGTTGAGGTGTTATGGAAGCCCAGGTTACTTTCATAGCAGCCTTCAGCTTGTCTACATTTTTGGGTCTGGTGTTTCTCATCTTCCTCTTGGCAATACCCCATAGATTCTCTATGGGGTTTAGGTCATACGAGTTTGCTGGCCAATCAAGCACAGTGATACTCTGGTTATTAAACCATGTATTGGTACTTTTGGCAGTGTTAACAAGTGCCAAGTCCTGCTGGAAAATTAGATTTCCATCTCCAAAAAGCTTGTCGGTAGAAGGAAGCATGAAGTGCTCTAATATTTCCTGGTAGACGGTTGCGCTGACTTTGGTCTTGATAAAACACAGTGGACCTACACCAGCAGATGACATGGCTCCGCAAACCATCACTGATTGTGGAAACTTCACACTAGACCTCAAGCAGCTTGGATTGTGTGCCTTTCCACTCTTCCTCCAGACTGTGAGACCTTGATTTCCAAATTAAATGCAAACTTTACTTTCATCTGAAAACGTCTACTTGTTTTCCGGTTTCTGTCTGACCACTAACTGTCTGTGTGTATCTGTTCCCCTCCTCCAGGTCCTGGGACAAATTCCTCCAGCCGCCCGTCCCCAGGACCCCTCTCCTGCAGCTCTGCTTCTTCCTTCTCGCTCGTCAGACTATCACTTCCTGTCTCTCTGTATGAAACTGAAACGCTGTGTGTGTGTGTGTGTGTGTGTGTGTGTCACCTTACTGCCCATGTCCAGCTCCTCCCACTGGGTTTCTGACTAGTGAGCAGAGGGTCCACTACATTAGAGATGGCCAGCCTCCAATGTCTCTAACACAGCCCGGTCCTGGAGAGAGGGCAACTAACTGTGTATGGTGGTGAATTGTGGTGGTTTACCGGCTATGACCTCCTCCGTATCTGAGATGAATATTGCACGCCGGATGAGGTGCAATACCCTGTGGCGTCTGAAAGCCGCAGGGGCGCCACATGTGCATCTCTATTGCTGTAAAAATAAATAATTACATAAAAAAATTGGTGTATAGTCCCCCATATCTTGATACCCAGCACAGATAAATCATACAGCTACAGGATGCAGCCCACAGCCGTGTGCTTATCTTGGCTGTGTATCAAAATAAGAGGGACAGCATGTGGCTGATTTATTGAAATTAATAATTAAAAAAACTAGTGTGCGTTCCCTCCCAATTTTGATAGCCAGCCATGATAAAGCCATCAGCTGGGAGCTGAAATTCTCAGGCTGGGGAGACCCATGTTAATTTGGGCTTCCAGCCTTAAAAATAGCAGCCTGCCGCTGCTCTGGATTGTAGCATCCATTAAATGCGACAATCTCAGAACTTTATCTGGCTTATCCTGATTGCACTGGTACGGTGGCAATTGTGGTAATAAGGAGTTAATAACAGCTCAACAGCTGCCACAAAGCACTAGATTAGTAATGGGATGCATCTATGAGACCCCCCATTACTAACCTGTAAGTGAAAAGAAATAAACATAAATAAATCCTTTATTTGAAATAAAATACAAAAAACACACCCTCTTTCACCCCTTTATTAACCCCCAAAACACCCAGGTCCGACGTAATCCACACAAGGTCCCATGACGATTCCAGCTCTGGTACATCTGAAGTGACAGCGCACGGCCATAGAACATGATCGCCAGCTTTGATCTTCAGGCAGAGAATGACTGAGCCTCAGCAATGAGTGATGACATCCCTCAGGTTATTTGCAGTCACAGCTGGAGGTACCCATGGTACTCCACATGTAATCACAGGTAATCTGACTTCAGGTGACCTCATTGAACTGAGTGACCAGCTTTCGCCGCCCACTGGCAGTGCCTTAGTTTATGATTGGTTGCAGTCAGTCAGCGTTCCAGCCTGTGTGACAGCATGTCTGACTGCAACCAATTAGTGATGGGCGTACCTGGACTGTAAAAGTCCACCCTTATAAAATACCATATTCTGATCCCCATAGACTTATATTGGGACCGGTGTCCGGTCAGATCAATTCTGGGCTTGGACCAGGTTTTTTTTTAAACCAGGTTGGATCCGCCGATCCCGGGTATCTGCGAGTCTTCCCATCACTACCAATGAGGCATTCAAAGTGGTGGTTGAAGAGGCACCAAAATGGGTCAGTGAGATTCGGCAATTGGACAGTCGGGACTCCTGACTCTTTTTTGCCTTCGGATCCACTGCATGACATCTCTGACTGCCACCTTTTGGTGCCTCTTCACTTAGGAGGCACTAAAAATGGTCAGCGAAGACTGGTATGTGGTAAATTAGGAAGAACTACAAAGAATAAGTGTAAATTAAACAATTCAAATGTTCTAATAAGAACCAGCAATGGCCATGGACCATAAAGTGGTAGGTCAGGGGGTTTCTTAGTGGGAATGGGTTTTGGTGGAAGTACCTAGATGGTGGAAGGAACATATAGGCACTGCCAGATGTGTGGATGGAGAGGGATGAACATTATGGGAGGTGAGAAGACATGAGCTACAATACTAGGAGCAGTTACATGAACAGAAACCCTTGTAAAACACCAGATAGCGGTGTACTAGGGTTATAGTGAGGCTTCTGTAGTGGTGCTCACCTTGTTTAAGGTAATGTACATGTACTAGCCTATAAATTGGTGGAAAGAACAATTCTCACACACAAGAACAACTCCTCCCACCCTTTTATCTGCTTAAGAATCGAGGAATTCTCTGTTTTTGCACTTTCAATATTTCTACCCCTTCTTCTAATACAGGTAACTTTTTTATTTTCCTGCTGAAAAAAGGCAATGTGAGGGCTTGTTTTTTGTTGGACTACTTGTACTTTTAAATAACATCATCCATTTTATCATACGGTTTACTACAAAATGAGAGAAAAACTCCAAGTCAAGTGAAATTGGGAAAAAACTATTCCACAATGGTTTTTTGGGTTTTATTTCTCCGCTTTCTTTCTGCAGTAAAAATGACCGTGAAATATGAGTCTCTAGGTAAGTATGATTACGATACCAAACTCACATTTTTTTTTATTTAACCCCTGTACTAAATCCGCTGTACATTTATGGCACAAGTCGTATGTGGTTGTGTGGAGCTGCTAACCATCACGATTGTTGATGTGTTAAATCCCACTGTCAAACTCTGCGCCAGTAGAAGATCATAACCTGCGCCGGTAGAAGACCGTATCTTGTGTCAGTGGAATATCTGTCATTAGTGCCAGTAGAAGACTGTGATTTGATACAGATTAGGCCCGAAAGAAGATCTGGCTGTAGCAGAGGACAGTTTCCATGGACCATTGCTTCCTGCACAGACATACAACATTGAGTGAGGACTGAGGGCACATTTCAGGGTACGAAGGTAGCCAGCAGGTAAAGTCTTGAACTTGCGGCCTAGCGAGTAGCGTCTCCCACCAAGCTAGGGCCTATGTACTGTTTATTATTGTTATATAAGTAGACTACAGTGACAGATACAGTGACACTGACGGTTTCCTGCTTGAGGGATCTAGAGTACGATAACGTTGACAGTTAGTGGTAATAATAATACTGTGCAATAATACTATATACAGAATAATTTGATTGTATTCCCTATACTTGTGCTACTGATTAATTTACTGTGAAATAATTTGATTTACTATTGTTACTTGCGCTATACCAAATATCTCACGTTTAAATTGTTAATCTTGTTTTGTTTATAGTTAATAAACCATTGTTCAATCACCACTGCCTCCTCATTGTCTGCCTCATTGCATCCAACCACCTGCTAATACACTATCCTGCGATAATCTCAATATGGTGGTAACTATGATACAGGAAACATTACGCAAAGGCAAGTTCAAGGTAAAATAGAAGATAAAGGGGCTTTCTATTTTCAGCATTCTTCATGCCATTGGTTTACCTGTATTAAATATAATAGGAACAGTCGATACTCTCCCTGGGTCCAGTTTAGCATTGAAGTCTATTGTGATTGTGCCATCACCATCCACATTGGCATACAGAATGCTGAAAGCTGAAAACCCCTTAGGGTTTAGGACAAAGTTTAGTTACAGGGAGCTCTTAAGAGACAAAGGCACATATGTAGGACAACGAGGATTGTACATAAACAGCCAACATGTGTCAACAATTAAAGATGCATCATTCTGGATCAAAGTGGCTTTGATCGCAGGGACAATGAAGAATTGTAAAACGTCAGAGTCAGAAACGTCAGAGTCAGAGTCAGAAACAACTCACTAAGACAATGAAACTTTAAGAACTTTAAGAAGCTAATATTCAGCAAAGTGACTGGAAATCCAATTGACTGGTTAATTATTTCTGTGATCTTAGGATCCTTATTAAAATATGAGGTTTTCAGGTGATCAATAGCAAACTGAACTAGATATGAATGGAAGTGGCTGAGGCATTGACCCATAAAACTAGAACAGGACAGCGGTGTTGCTGTCATAGAATATAATCTAGTCTTCCTTGTTTTCAGATATTAGTAAAGAGAATCAATGGATTGATAGAGGAATAACCACTGTTGCTTTGCATCAAACATTGCCTATGCTCACATCTCCTAACACTATACTCAGAACTGATTCTGTGGCCAAAGTTTGTATCAAATAGCCACATGTTGTTCCCCACCAGTATCTTTATTTCCTCGTACAGTCGGGCATGTCAAGAATCCAATGCAGACAGTCGTGGGGAGGAATGGCAGAGACCTGGTGGGCATCTACTTTTTTTTTTTATTTGCACCTTTTGCCCATTGTAAAATAAAATATAGTAGTAGACAACCACTTTAAATGGAACCTGTCACCAGATTTGACGACTATAAACTGCGGCAATCACCAGTGGGCTCTTATATACAGCAATTCCAGAACACTGTACATAAGAGCCCAGGCCGCTGTGTAGAACGTAAAAATAACTTTATAATACTCACCTAAGGGTTGGTGCGGTGCAGACTGGTTGGATGGGTGTCTCTATTTTCCGGTACCAGCGCCTCCTCTTTCGGCCATCTTTGTCCTCCTTCTTCTGAAGCCTGGGTGCATGACGCGTCCTATGTCATCGAAGCTAGCTGGCATTAAGGTCCTGCGCAGGCGCACTACAATACTTTTATCTGTCCTGCTCAGGGCAGATCAAAGTGCGTCTGCGCAGGACCCCAATGTTGGCGTGTGTGGATGACGTAGGACGCAGCACAGAAAAGCAACAAGCTTTATTGCATGTGGAAGTTGCCCATTCACTGCTGTGAACAATAAAGATTAAAAAAAATAACGAGCTCCCACCTATTTTTGATAACCAGCACATGTAAAACAGACAACTGCGAACTGTAGCCCTCAGCTGTCAGCTTTACTCTGGCTAGTTATCAAACATAGAGGGGATCCCACACCATTTTTGAAAAATATTAAAATAAATAATATGAAAAAAACAGCGAGGCTTCCCCCCCCTTGATTTTTGATAACCAGCCAAAGTAAAGCAGACAGCTGGGGGCTGGTATTATCAGGGTGGGAAAGGCCCCAGCTGTCTGCTAAATATCAAAAATAGGGCAGAGTCCACAACATTTTTTTAAAATTATTTATTTAAATAGTTTAAAAAAACGGCATGGGATCCCCTTTATTTTTGATAAACAGGCAAGGTAAAGCTGACAGATGAAGGTTTAAGCCCGCAGTTGTCTGCTTTATCCGCACTGGTTATCAAAAATAGGTGGAAGCCCACATCTTTCTTAATTTATTATTTATTCCCTATCGACATTTGCTTGCAGGAAAATTGCCCCAGTTTTGCTTCGTTTTGCAGCCCCCTAGCCTTTACTACCACTATTTTACAGCACACAAGTTCGGGTCTTTATTAACTAACATGGGGTTCGGTGTCCAGGGTCACGTTTATTTAAACCAGGCATCCATGCATCGGCTCATCACAATCCAGGAGGCCTGTCTGTAATAAATTATTCATCTAAACTGTCTGTGTACTATCTCTGCTGGCAAGTATACAGTTACCTGATAAACTGTCTCAACAATATTATTTGTAAATCAAATTTCAAAAGGATTAAAATTAGTTTGTTGGATCCCACTGATATTTATTCTACCTTTGCTCCACATGGCTTATAAATAGTGTTAGACTAGAGTTTGGTAATATAATGCACCCTTGTCTCATGAGAATGACTGCAAACATCAATATGGTGGTTTCACAAGTGATAGTTTTTATAGAGTCAAGCACATAGATTTCTGCAAATTCTATTCAGATTAATAGATCAGTTACAAAAATTTTTGCAACAAAATCTGCAGTTGGGGTGTGTAAATCACATTGCAGAATACTGGTTGCTTTGTAATTGCATTTTATAATGCAGTATTTAAAGAGGTACTCTGGTTAAATAAAAATACAATTCAATGTACATTTGGTCTTAAATGATAAATATCCCTGTTCTTATATGTATGCAAATAAGAAAGCCGCGGAGACACCATCACGTGTTTCTCAACGCTGGCAGGAAACTAGCCAGGTCTTTCACCGGGAAGGAACAACCACGGGAAGGGCAGTCTCCAGTCAAGGAGACCACCTATACCAAACATGGTATCCATCCACAGACAGCCGTTTCGGGGTATTTGCCCCTCATCAGTGTGGAGTAGGAATCTGGCTAGTGGGGGCAATGCCTAGTAAAAGACTACTTAAGCAAGCATTGTTGACCTTAGGGAGATCAACATATCCACTGCGGAGACACCATCACGTGTTTCTCAACGCAGTGATTCTAGAGCATTGCCCCCTGGGAAGTATGCAAATAAGAAAGCCGCGGAGACACCATCACGTGTTTCTCAACGCTGGCAGGAAACTAGCCAGGTCAGGGCAGTCTCCAGTCAAGGAGACCACCTATACCAAACATGGTATCCATCCACAGACAGCCGTTTCGCTCCCTAAGGTCAACAATGCTTGCTTAAGTAGTCTTTTACTAGGCATTGCCCCCACTAGCCAGATTCCTACTCCACACTGATGAGGGGCAAATACCCCGAAACGGCTGTCTGTGGATGGATACCATGTTTGGTATAGGTGGTCTCCTTGACTGGAGATTGCCCTTCCCGTGGTTGTTCCTTCCTGGTGAAAGACCTGGCTAGTTTCCTGCCAGCGTTGAGAAACACGTGATGGTGTCTCCGCGGCTTTCTTATTTGCATACTTCCCAGGGGGCAATGCTCTAGAATCACTGCATTGAGAAACACGTGATGGTGTCTCCGCAGTGGATATGTTGATCTCCCTAAGGTCAACAATGCTTGCTTAAGTGTTCTTATATGTAAGGATGTGATTTTACAACTTCTCACTGTGACCTTACAGCCTTGACACTGTTCCTCAGTGCTTTCCACTGCTATGTGAACAATCAGATTGTGCACTTGTGTCTTGCTCCTTATTAGGCAAACCAGCCATCTGACCAAAGCTTATCATTGCCTGTGTATGGGGGGTTTGATGTCCCCATTCTCAGTCTGCTTTGCCTGATTGCCCCTTCATAGCTTTATATGATATATCAAGGATCATGGAATGACAGCTGGAGAAAATGGGTGATGAATGACAGGACATTTACAAGCTGTGAAGGTACAGGTAGGCAGTGCAGAAAAAAAAGTGAAGTGAAATGATGGGAAGAATATCAAACCAACCCACAGACTGTGTTAAGCCTTGGTAAGGGGGCTGTCTTGCATAATAAGTAGCAAGACACAATCAGTGACCCCTTATTTCTGATGTAAGGTCCTAGAAGGGAGAAGCAGCACTCAGCAGCAGCTGCAGTGACATGATGTCAAATTAAGAAGTTGGAAAGTCACGTCACCAGATTTGACCACTATAAGCTGCGGACAGCACCAGTGGGCTCTTATATACAACATTTTAGAATGCTGTATATAAAAGCCCAGACCACTCTGTACAACATAAAAAAATCTTTTACTACACTGACCTAGGGGTGACGGTCCGGTTCGATGGGTGTCGCTGCTCTCCGGTCCAGCGCCTCCTCTCTGCGGTGATCACTGTCCTTCTTCTACCCAGACCAATCTGGAGGACGTGTTCTACGTCATCCACACAGGCTGGCATTGCGGTTCTGTGCAGGCGCACTTTTATCTGCTTTGCTGAGGGCAGATCAAAGTACTGTAATGCACAGGTGCAAGGAAAGATTAAAGACACATTTTTAAGAAATTGGTGAATGAGGGCTGTAGTCGTGGGTGTTTGTGCAAATAAAATATTTTTTTAGATTTCTACTGGGTTAGTAATGGGAGTGTCTGAGAGACGCCCACCCATTACTAACACCAGGGCTTGATGCTAAGTGGCAACTCACTGCTGGCATCAATCTTATATATTACCCCGTGTGCCACCGCACCAGGGCAACAGAAAGAGCCAAGTACAGCACCAGATTTTGCGCATCTAATAGATGTGTCACATCTGGGTTGACGGCGGGTTGCTATTTTTAGGCTGGGTAGAGCCAAATAACCATGGCCCTTCCCACCCAAAAAATATCAGGCCCCAGTTGTCTGCTGTCCATTGGCTGGTTTTGAAAAATGGGAAAGACCCTACTCCACTTTTTTAATTATTTGTTCAAATAATTTAAAAAATCAGCATGGGATCCCCTCTAATTTTCAAAACCAGTCAATATATAGCTGACAGCAGAGGGTTGCAGTTGCTGCTGTACTTGTGCTGGTAATCAAAATTGTGGGGACGCCATGTCATTTTTTCCCCTGAAATTATTCATTAATTCTGATAAATAGCTGTCTCTATCTCCAGATATCTATTCATCTATCTATTTATGTATGTATTCTATCAAGGTATTCTATCTATTCTGTCTTTTCTAACTATCTATTCTATTGATCTAGCATTTATCTATCTATCTAGCTATCTATCAAAACACAGAGGTGTGAAGATCTCCTTTGACTTTAATTAGCATGTGTGTGAATGTGCCGCCAGTACTTGTGAAAACGGACACCACAAGGACCGGAGACATGGAGGTGTGAAGAAGGCCTTATGCTGGTTATGGTTCAGACAACATGATTGAGGTTCACCTTAATTCCAAATGAAAATGATCACGTAATCGTCACTAAAATAGAACAAAAGCACTGTGTCTCTGACAGAACAGATTTAATCAACCATTTGTATTTTAAGGACTTATAGTGCTGCCACAATTTTAAGCTGCAGTGTATCTTTGGGTGTAAGGTGTGCTACCTCCATGTTTGTGCCATGCGTTGATGGCATGGCAGATTACATGTATTTGAGAAGCTGAGTTGCACGGGATGTCATTGTTTAATATAGTAAATGACCAAGTTCAATGAACCACAGTTGGGATCTCCTGTTAAAGGTTATTTATTGATTACTGTATATGGTTCATTACTGTGTAAAGTTTAGAGCCGTTTTAATGGATAAGTTGAGTTTAAAGGGGTTTTCCCACGAACAAAGTTAATTTTAATCAATAGATCTTGGAATAATAATTTCCATGATTGGATGTGTATAAAAAATGTTCCTGTGCTGAGATAATCTTATATATGTGCCCCTGCTGTGTACTGTGTAATGCCCGTGTCTGACCATACAGGAACATGTTCTGATGATAACACACCTCCTGGGCAGTGTATACATGCTTGGTGTCTACGAACTCATACTGACCTGAGACATCATACTGACATGCCAGTTTTACCATATAATGAACATGGTGAATAAAAAGCCAATTTCCAGAACACTGTATGGTAAAATGAATGATGTCATCCAAAAGTACAACTCATTCTGCAAAACAATAAGGCCTCGTATGGCAATATTGACTGATAAATAAAAAAAACATGAAAAATGGAAAATTGCCTGGGAGTGAAGGAGTTAATGAGTGAAAAAAGCTATATCCAGACTAAAATAATATTGCCCAGTTACTTGAATTACTAAAACTAAATAAATATCTGATGTCATCCTCCTGGATCTGTGACGCCCTGGCGCCGCCAGGTGGTCACACAGATTAGCCCCCCGCACAATACCTTCCCCCACAGGGTTACACACAGCCGACCTGAAACCCTAGTCACCCCAATCTCAGGGTAGGACAGGCACACAATGGGCAGGACCAGGCGGATGGAGAACGCCCACCTAGGGGTCTGGACAACCCGGGGCAAGAAAAGCAGTAGTTCAAGTTTAGAGCTCAAGTGGAGTGGTGGAGGAGGTGAAGCTCAAGCGCAGAGAGCAGAGGCGCCGGGGTTGGAGCCCTGGTGCATTGGCTAGGTGGCAGACAGTGGTCCGTGTCTAGCAGGAGACGGGAAGACGGCAGCCGGAGATTTGAGGTGGACCGGGGCAGGGTTGGAGCTCGCCGGTACCAACACCGGAGAACCGACCCAGAAACCGTGCACTGAGGGGCTACTTGGACCCTGAAGCCAGGACCCGAACCAACAGCCTAGCTAATTAACCAATTGAGGGCACGATTACAGGTCCTGTCCCAACCAAAGTCCCAAAAGCAGACAACCACCCACAGAGAGGGATAGGGCATCCGCCAGGGCCCGATAGATCCCACAGGTCAACGTCAGCGAGCACAGCTCTCAACAGTAGTACCGGGAGCAGACTCCTGCGTTCCACACCGGGAAGTCCACCACATCACAACACAGTGCAGAGGAAAGTGACACAGACCACCAGCCCGGGTGGGGGACCAGAGTACACCCGGCCGCGGCGGCCGGCCACCAGCACCTTGGTTAACCACTGGACTTGTCTGATTTCTTTAACCGTGAGTAAGCTGAGACTCTCTGGTCTGACCAGGCGCTCCGGCCCCTGCCATCACCGTCCCCTGCACCAAGTCACCGGGTCCCGGGGCAACCATCCCTTCCCCCGGAGGGGTTAACAACCAGCTGCCATCCCATCGCCCCAGGTGTCCCACAACAGCAGCGGTGGTGCCATACTTCACCACACACCTTGTGTGGCGTCACAGACTGACTACGGCAAATCCCGTACAAATACGTCCCTCTTTCATTTGGAGTGTCCGCGTGACTCCTGGGTCCGGAGAATCCCTCGAGCCACACTGCGGGTCCGGATCCGAGCAGCCCGGCTGCTACTGACGTGGGGGAGGCACAGATCGAGTGCAGATAGTTCACCAGTGCATCGACACCAGAAATGATGACAACACCCTTCATCAGTCACAGCATTACTGCAGCCTATGATAGGCTATAGTAATCAAGTGCCGTAAAAGTGCATGCCAGGATGTTGCTCTGATCAAGTCACCTGACCACTGCAGCCTATCACAGCCGTGAGGAGTCCACTTGCTGGTGAACAATGACATAATTTTTGGCTCTACTACAGAGTAACATGTGCTGGATGCAAGAGAGTATCATTGACTGTTATTTTTAGCAAAACAAATTTGCATTGTGCTTTATTTCTGGATCTGGAACTTCACTGTAAATTTCATACATTGTCCCAATTTGTCTAAAACTGATCCCCATGCTGCAAGTTTCAAATGCCAAAGGAAGCAAAACAGCTCCAGATCATCACTGAACACCACCATGCTTAAACGTAGACGGGATGTTCTTTTTAGTATATGTTTCATTCATCATCTTCCAGACATACTTTTTGTTGTGGGCGGGGGCCGCTGCCGCTTCTCTGGGCCCGCTCGGATACGGGGTTCGCTGCTGCGGCTCGAGTGGTGACCGGACCCGGGCTCGCACGGCCGTACGTTCTCACAACCGTCAGAAAAGGGGGTTATGTACAGGGGAAATTGTCTGTGACGCCACCCGTGGGTTGCGGTGAGGGATGGTGACACCGCCGTTGCCTGGTGATGGGGCGCCCAGGGCAGTTGGAATGGGGCAGCTAGATGGGATCCCATCCATGGGTCGGGGAGGTGTTCTCCCGGGACCCTGTGTCGGTACACAGGAGTGATAGCTGCTGGAGGTGGCGCGCCGGATTTGACCGGGGTCAATGGTGTACTCACAGTTTGGTAAGTTCACACAAGTCCAGTGGTAAACCAAGTTACCAGTGACCGGCTGCCGTTGGAGGGTGTATTCGGGTCTCACACCCTGTTAGTGAACAGGTGTCCCTTCCTCCTGCACGCTGTGTTTGTCTCTCCGTTTGGATGACTTCGCATGGAACGGAGAAGTCCACTCCCGGTTTTGTATGTATTTGGGAGCTGTGGCCCGCGAAATCTGACCATTGGGATCTCTGTGGGTTCTGATGGACACCCTATCCCCCATGTTGGGCTTCTGTTCCGCTCTCTGGGCTTCTACGGAACAAGGCCTGAAACCTTGTTCCCGGCTGGTCAATTGATAACGGGGCTTGCAACCTTCCTCGCCCTAGGGTCCAGGTACCCCGACTGTGCACGGCCTCTGGACCGGATTCTCGCTGTCGGCACCGGTGGGCTACAACCCTGCCCCGGTCCACTTTAGGTCTCCCGCGACGGGATCTCCGTCGCCTGTGGCCCTGCTCATTGTCTGCCACCTAGCCGGATAGTCCAAGGGCCCCTACCCCTGACTACACTGCACAGTCTCCACTTGACTTCCACTCTCTACTCCTCCACACTTCAACTTGAACTCCTAAAACTTGTCTCTACTTTGTTCCAAACTCAACTGTGGTGTTCCCGCCTCCAACATCTCAGGACCCCTGGGTGGGCATTCTCATCCACCTGATCCCGTCCACTGGTGTGTCCTTATTATCATGAGGGGGTGGCTAGGGTTTAATGGCTGTGTGTTATACCTGGGTGTTGGTTTTTGGTGGTAACAAAGAGGATATACACTTTTGTGACTACCTGGTTTTGCCAGGGCATCACACTCCCCCTTGGTTGAATACAGCCCGTCCGCTGGCTGTCTGGCCACATACGTTTATTTTTGCAGCAACTGAAAGCAGAAAAAGGGATAACAAACATATAAAACATTGTAAAACATTTCATCCCTTACGGGAGGCATATCACTTGAACGTTGCAGTAAACAAACGAACATTTCCTTCTTCCACTTTCACCCACCACCCAAAACACCTGAACCCACCCTCGGTGCCACCGCTAATACCAAGTGCACACCGTCCTGGGTTCCTGTGGGTATCCAAAATGTCCGGGTAAAAGTCCCTTACCCGCCAGTCCCCCCCAAGAGTTCCATGGTCCGGAACCCTTGGCCTGGAGGTTAGCCACTGGTTTTGTTAGTGACTGGGCCTCGGCCGACTCTACCGCAGGCCCTTCCTCCAACCAACCTCTCCAGAGGCGTTACAGTCCTGATGGTGGGGTAACAAGAAGGTAGATGAAAACAAAAATGTTTTAACACCGCTGCCGGGGCAGCCTCCTGCTGCAGCTTCTCTCCACAACAACCCGCCACCCAAACAACACGGATCCCCAGTGTCACCTTCACTCACGGTGCTGCACTGTCCTGAGACCCCTTCTCCAGTTGTTTGCGGTGCAGGTGCAGCTGCTTTCCTTTGAACTGGTCCGGCTCCATCCTCCACCAAGGGCTACGACCCCTGATGGCCTCTTCATCTTTAGCAGGCAGGGATGAAGAAGTTCAACAAGAATGGGGCATCTCAAACTGTTTAACTTTTAACTGTCCTGCCACCCTCCACCTGGAATCCAGATGGCCTCCTCCACGGAACAAGAGGACGTTCAACAAGGGTGCAGTCCTTAAACAACTTGGATACTTCAGGCTTCGGCTTCCTGAGCAGCTACCCCTCTGCAGAGTTGCTGCTGCTGCCGTTCTCAGTATGGGACACAATTCCCGTGCTTCTCCTCCTGCTCAGTAGCCAGGCCCACTCGGATGCCCTCGGCGCCGGCTACAACCGGCCTCACATACTGCCGTGGGCCCTACCGATCAGTTGCCTGCTCCACCTCTCTGCAGATACATTGCGGCTGCCCCACAGCCGGGACGGGGTACCTGGGAGCGACTGGCACTGTGGCTGGGGTAGACTTCTGGTCGGGTGCTGCCTCTGTTATGGCTGGGCAGACTGCTTGAACCGACGTCATCTCTGTTGCAGCCAGGTGGACTGCCGGAGCCGGGGAAGACGTCTTCGGGGTTGCGGCCTGCCTCGGGGCCGGACGGGTTGTCATCAGCAGTGCCGGAGCGATGGTGTAGGTAAGGCCGGAGGGCCCAGCAGCTGGGTCCTCCCCCGCAGATTGTACGGGCTCCGTTGCCACGGACTGAGGCAACGGGTCGGTCGGGGCGTTGGCTGCGGACACGGGCGACGAGGGAGACGGCGTGGCGGACGGGAGCAGGCCGTGCCCCTCAGCCGGGCAGGCCGGTTCCTGGGGAACATAGGGGCGTAGGTCACTGCTTACCCGCTCCTCCGAGGTCATCTCCACTTCGTGCGCCCGGACAGCTGCAGCCAGGCCCTTCATCTCCGACGTCCACTTTGCCAGCATGAAATGGGCTTGGGCCTGGATCCTCTGACACATCCTGCCGCGTTGGTGTCCAGGAACGGGTTTCTGCAGAGTCCTGGCGTCCCTGCACTTTACAGTTCTAGTTACATGCCTCTCCGTCCTCTCCTCCCCCTTGATTTTTCGACAGTCGCCTTGCGGGACCCACTGTCCTTTGCACTTCCTGCTTTGGGAGTCACCGGGTTCCGCCCGCGTTCTTAGGGGTTCGGGCTTCAATTTCCCGCCTTTTTGGGGGAAGAAGATGACGCGTTGTTGTTTTGGCGCCAAAGATGGCGGGCAAGATGGCTGCAGTTCAAAATTTTTCAACAGTTCACGGAATTCAAAGCAAGGCGCACGTCATCCCTCACAACCGTCGGAAAAGAGGGTTATGTACAGGGGAAATTGTTTGTGACGCCACCCGTGGGTTGCGGTGAGGGATGGTGACACCACCATTGCCTGGTGATGGGGCGCCCGGGACTGGTGGAACGGGGCAGCTAGATAGGATCCCCTCCACGGGTAGAGGAGGTTTAGCCTTGGGCCCTGTGTCAGTACACAGGAGTGATGGCTGCTGGAGGTGGCGCGCCGGATTGGACCGGGGTCAATGGTGTACTCACAGTTCAGTAATTTCACACAAGTCCAGTGGTAAACCAAGTTACCAGTGACCGGCTGCCATTGGAGTGTCTATTCGGGTCCCACACCCTGGTTAATGAACAGGTGTCCCTTCCTCCTCCACGCTATGTTTGTCTCTCCTTTTGGACGACTTCGCATGGAACGGAGAAGTCCACTCCCGGTTTTGTATGTATTTGGGAGCTGTGGCCCGCAAAATCTGACCCTTGGGATCTCTGTGGGTTCTGACGGACACCCTATCCCCCGCGTTGGGCTTCCGTTTCGCTCTCTGGGCTTGTCCCCGGCTGGTCAATTGACAAGGGGGCTTACAACCTTCCTCGCCCTAGGGTCCAGGTACCCCGACTGTGCACGGCCTCCAGACCGGATTCCCGCTGTCAGCATCGGCGGGCTACAACCCTGCCCCGGTCCACTTTAAGTCTCCCGTGACCGGATCTCCATCACCTGCTCACTGTCTGCCACCTAGCTGGCTAGTCCAAGGGCCCCTACCCCTGACTACACTGCACAGTCTCCACTTAACTTCCACTCTCTACTCCTCCACACTTCAACTTGAACTCTTAAAACTTGTCTCTACTGTGTTCTAGTTTTAATTGTGGTGTTCCCGCCTCCGACACCTCAGGACCCCTAGGTGGGCGTTCTCACCTGATCCTGCCCACTGTTGTGTTGTTATTATCATGAGGGGGTGGCTAGGGTTTAATGGCTGTGTGCTGTACCTGGGTGTGGGTTTTTGGTGGTAACAAGGAGGATGTACACTTTTGTGACTACCTGGTTTAGCCAGGGTGTCACACTGTTGACCTATAGGCCTGAAAAGCTCCAGTTTTCTTTCATGGTTTCATGGTTTTGAGCATATTGCAGGTGACTTTTCTTGTGCCTTTTGGGTCAGTAGAGCTGAACGTTTTGGATTTTATAGCTTCAGAGTTTTAGATTTGGGGACCTTCAGAGTTTTGCACGCACCTTACTGTGCACACTTCATTCTCAGTGGTTGCTGCCACCAAATCTTTCTGCAGTAACTTGAAGGTTTTTGACCTCATGTCTGCTAGGGAACATAGTGGCAGCTACTAACAATTTACTGTATATTCCATGTCCAAGTAGTATAGCATAGTTATATTAATAGGTTATCCTCCCCTTTGCAAATAAAAAAAATAAAACAAATTATCCCTTATCTAAGTGAGATCAGAGCTTTACAATCCTGAGGAAGGGGTGCTCCAGTTATTGCCTATAGGTCTATCTGAGACCCCGAACTATCAACAAGTTATAACTTTTCTCTTGGCAGGGATGTAACAATTGTGGTTGCAGAGATCACGTCTATGACAGGCCAGAGTTAAAGGAGGCCCGCCGATGAACTTCCAGCTGAAATGCATTGCTGGAGCAGAGACCTGTCATTTCCCTGCACTGCAATACACACTGCAGGCCCAACAGATGCTGGCAGCTGGTGTCAGCGTTCCGGCGACTGTGAGTGCATGGCAGAGATAGCATGTGTGGCGCCCCTGACCTGGTCAGGCACCACTGAGCATTTCACCCACGCCTGTGTCAGTACAAACAGGCTATCCCAAAGGCTGACTAGAGTGTGGACACACAGACACTTAGTAACCAGGACACACACACAGCTCAGAGGGGACTCTTGGGCAGACCTAGGGAGGGGGCGTAGCCCTCGCATCCCAGCTAGTGGTGGGTAGTGGGACTGGAGACAGAGAGTGTGCAGTGGCAGCCAGAGTAGGAGTGGAGCAGCCGTGTCTGAAGGGTAGAGCAGAGAAGCAGGACCCTGTCAGACCCTGCACCCGTAGTGGCTGCTGGCGGTGGAGAGCGGCTACCCAGTGGTGCTGCCTGAAATCCACCTAGTGAAGAGGTGGCTCAGTAAGGAGACTACCGGTAGGCCAAGCCCGCACGGGGAAACAGGTCCCTAGAGCAGGAACCCATCTACTCGGCCTGCTAAACCTGCTGGTGAGGGTGCTGGATGTACCTCACCGAACCACACAGAGTCCGCAGCATCAGCAGGAACGAGGGGGCCCATAAGGAGGATTGAGCCTGGAGACATCTTAACCTTGGTCCACGCTGCCAGCAAACGGGCCAGAAAGGGGAGAATGGCAGTTGCGACTTCCCTGTGTGATTCCCGCAGTACTACAAGTAAGGAGTCACCCCAAACAAGAAGGGCTAGGAGGGCGAGTCAGCAGTCACCCCTATATCAGCCGGAGGGATACCTGGTTCCACCTTTTTCATCATAGCATCGCCCGGGTTGACTCACAGCTACCATCTGAAAGTGAGTAAAAACCCTGAAAGACATTGCTGCCTGTGTGTGAGTTCTTCTGCGACCTGTGGTACTACACACTTACACTGGGCCCTGGGGCCAGCCTCACTCTCGGGAGGCCACAACAACTGACTGCATCTACCATCAGCCCCAGGCGCCCCCTAAACTGCAGTGGCGGTCACTTCCTGACCGCAATTACCGAGAGTGGCGTCACGATTCCCATTGAAGTTAACCTGACCTACCCGTGGCCAGAAGATCACCAGCACGTAAAGTCCCTGGAGACCCTGAGGCGACCTGAAGGTAATGGGGCTCCACAAATGCTTCACCATACCAGGTATGCCGATTTCAGCTACGGAGGACGACGTCGTTCAATGAGGGAGCCGGAGAAGGTAAGCAGAAGGTGGACTGTATATATCAGGAAAGGGCCTGTTAGAAAAATATATATACCAGGATGGGCCCCAGGATAAGGACATATATACCAGAATGGGCAACATTTACTATATACCGGGATGATTACATATATAGCAGAAAGGGGTCCAGGGTGGGGACATAAATATACCAGGATTGGGGACATATTTATCAGGAAGAGGCCGAGGAATGGGGCATATATACAAGGATGGAGACATATATACTAGGATGGGGTACATATACACCAGGATAAAATACATATTTACCAGGAAGGGACACAAGGAGGGGTACATATATTCCAGGATGAGGGACATATAAAGTAAAATGAAGGCATATTTAGCATGAGGGGGCCAAAGATGGGACACATATATACAATGAAGGGGCTCAGGATGGGAACATATTTACCAGGATGAGGACATAGTTGCCAGGAATAGGCCCAGGATGGGGGACATACAGTATTTACCTTAAGGGAACTCAGGGTGGTCACATATTTACCAGGAAGGGAGATATATTTACCAGAAAGGGACCCAAGATGGGAGACATATAGGCGAGGATGGAGGAGATTATATTATTTTTAGGGCTATGTGAGGGGCCATTTAACTGTGTAGAGAGGTATGGGGGTGCAATTATACTGTTTGAAGGGCTTTGTTGGGGTGCCACTATGTTTTTTAGTATCAGTCTCTCTCTCTGTCTCTTTCCCCGTCTGTCTTGTTCCCCATCTGTCTTGTTGGTCGTCTGTCTCATTCCCCGTCTGTCTCGTTCCCTGTCTGTCTCGTTCCAGGTCTGTCTCATTTCAGATCTGTCTCGTTACAGGTCTGTCTCTTTCCTTGTCTGTCTCTTTCCCCGTTGGTCTCTTTCCCCGTCTGTCTCTTTCCAGGTCTGTCTCTTTCCAGGTCTGTCTCTTTCCAGTTCTGTCTCGTTCCAGGTCTGTCTCATTCCAGGTCTATCTCTTTCCAAGTCTGTCTCTTTCCCTGTTTGTCTCTTTCCCCGTCTGTCTCTTTCCCCGTCTGTCTCTTTCCCCGTCTATCTCTTTCCCCGTCTGTCTCTTTCCCCGTCTGTCTCTGTCTTTTTTCCCTGTCTCTTTACTTGTCTCTGTCTCTTTCCCTGTCTAATTTCTTGTCTCTATCTCTTTCCCTGTCTCTGTCTCTTTCCCGTTTGTCTCTTTCCCAGTCTGTCTCTTTCCCTGTCTCTTTCCTTGTCTGTCTCTTTCCCTGTCTCTGTCTTATTCCCATTTGTCTCTTTCCCAGTCTGTCTCTTTCCCTGTCGCTTTCCTTGTCTCTTTCCCTATCTGGCTGTCTCTTTCCCTGTCTGTCTCTGTCTGTCTTTTTCCCTGTCTGTCTCTTTCCCTTTCTGCCTGTCTCTTTCCCTGTCTGGCTGTCTCTTTCTCTGTCTGTCTCTATCTGTCTCTCTGTCTGTCTCTTTCCCTGTCTGCCTGTCTCTTTTCCTGTCTGGCTGTCTCTTTCCCTGTCGGTATCTCGGTCTGTCTCTTTCCCTGTCTGCCTGTGTCTTTCCCTGTCTGTCTGTGTCTGTCTTCCTCTGTCTGTCTCTTTGACTGTCTGTCTCTTTCTGTCTCTCTCTATCCATCTCCCCATCGATATCTTATTACCTCACGAATAAGCTTCTTATACTAATAATTTATTTTGTTCCTATAGCAACCACTCACAGCTCCTATTAATAACCTAATAGCTTGCAGCTCCATTGACTTTAATGGAGGTAGGATTTTTGGAGAGTAACTGTAAAGTGCAGGGTTAAATTTTCCCGTCCAAACATAGTCTGACATTCCCTGAGTCACATGGAGTGTCTGTGCAAAATTTCGTGATTGTAAATGCGATGGTGCGGACTCCTTTAGCGGACATACATACACACATACATACATACACACATACATGCATACACACATAAACTCAGCTTTATATATTAGATTTTGGAGTAGGACTGCCCCAAAGAGATTTACCGTGACGTGGTGGGGTAGTTCAAGAAATTACAATTTTTTGCCAAAAATCTCAAATTTATAATAATGCAGTTTGGAATTTTTAGTGCAGTGCACATCTTGTAATGCATGCCATTTTGAGTATAGCTGGGTTTTTTTTGTTTTTTTTTATGTACAGTACAAGCAGAGTGGATGGGATTTCTAAAAATCCCATGCTCACTGTGCTTGTGCTGTCAGCAGTGAAAACTGACCTGCGGTGCGGCTCGCAGAGGCCACAGCATGTGGAGTCGCATGCCCTCTCTAGGGAGAACACATAGATAAGGATGGTTGACCTCAGGGAGATTAACATCCAACACCGCGGAGACACCATCACGTGTTTCTCAACGCAGTGACACTAGAACAAGGCCCCCTGGTAAAATATGCAAAACAAGAATGCCGCAGAGACACCATCACATGTTTCTCAACGCTGGCAGGAAACTAGCTAGGTCTTTCACCGGGAAGAAACAACCATGGGAAGGGCAGTGTTACGGGGGGCTGTCTGATAATAAAACCTAAAGGAATGTCAGACAGTCAGGGTCCACCGTGTAAAGACTCTGCTGCAGACTATGGTAGAGGATAAGGGGTATATAAGTGTGCCACTGTAAAAAATAATAGCACAAGTGCAGAGTGCAATACCTCTGTTAAACTCACAGAGGAATATAATTAGAAAATAAAGCAATTCCTCCCTTACTTGGAGGGTGTGTGGAATGGTCTCTGTTAAAGATCACAGAGACAAAAGCAGTGAGTGTGAAATGGCACCTACCTAGGTCCGTTCCTCTAGTGGTGCCAGGAGACGGACAGCAGCGTAAGCCGCACAAGCTCCTACCTGCGTTCGCTCCACTAGTGTGCGAGGACACGAACCACTAGATATGGCCCCTGCCTAGGTCCGCTCTTCTAGTGGCGCAAAAGAGACGGACAGCAGCATAAGCCGCACAAAGCTCCTACCTGCGTTCGCTCCACTAGTGTGCGAGGACATGAACCACTAGATATGGCACCTGCCTAGGTCCGCTCTTCTAGTGGTGCAAAAGAGACGGACAGCAGCATAAGCCGCACAAAGCTCCTACCTCTGTTCGCTCCCCTAGTGTGCGAGGATATGAACAACTGCCAGATGCAGTATAAGGAACGTTACCCTAGCGGCAACGTCCACCTACGAGTAGAATCACAAGGCCCAGCCGGACCATGTGCCTCAGGCACCTGCCTATGTCCGCTCCACTAAGAGGTAAGGATACGGACTGCAGCCGAAGCTGTAAGGTATAAGAACGCTACCCTGCCGGTAGCGCTCACCTAACATAGACAGAGAGATGCCTAGAGGGACGTGCACAGGGCGTCTACCCTCATGCATGAACCAAGAGGACTGAGCGCCGGGCGGCGTGCGTCAGGGTCTTATACAGACTCTGTGCCTCATCCAAGATGGAGGACACCAGAGCCAATCCGCTGCCAGAATGACAGCAATGACGTCACGCTGGCCTATCACCGAGCAAGGCGTCACAAGCACATGACCAGCGACCAATCGGCATAGAAGGTGTCAGAGACATGTGATCACGTGTCACAAGCACATGACCAGTGGCCAATCAGCTTAGAAGGTGTCAGAGACATGTGACCTCGTGTCAGCGATGATGTCACCTGCACATGTGCAATGGCTCTAAGATAGGACTTAGTCTCCAGCGCTTGCACATGTGCAGTAGCAAGAAATCCGGACATAGTCTCCAGAGCCACAGCAACCGTAACAGGCAGTCTCCAGTCAAGGAAACCGCTTATACCAAAACATGGTATCCATCCACAGACAGCTGTTTCGGGGTATTTGCCCCTCATCAGTGGGGAGTAAGAAACTGGCTAGTGGGAGCAGTGCCTAGTAGAAGACTACATAGGTAAGGATGGTTGACCTCAGGGAGATCAACATCCAACACCGCGGAGACACCATCACGTGTTTCTCAACGCAGTGACACTAGAACAAGGCCCCCTGGGAAAATATGCAAAACAAGAATGCCGTGGAGACACCATCACATGTTTCTCAACGCTGGCAGGAAACTAGCTATGTCTTTCACCGGGAAGGAACAATCACGGGAAGGGCAGTCTCCAGTCACGGAAACGCCTATACCAAAACATAGTATCCATCCAAAAACAGCTGTTTCGGGGTATTTGCTCCTCATCAGTTTGGAGTAGGAAACTGGCTAGTGGGAGCAATGCCTAGTAGAAGACTACATAGGTAAGGATGGTTGACCTCAGGGAGATCAACATCCAACATCACGGAGACACCATCACGTGTTTCTCAATGCTGTGACACTAGAACAAGGCCCCCTGGGAAAATATGCAAAACAAGAATGCCGCGGAGACACCATCACATGTTTCTCAACGCTGGCAGGAAACTAGCCAGGTCTTTCACCGGGAAAGAACAACCACGGGAAGGGCAGTCTCCAGTCAAGGAAACCGCCTATACCAAAACATGGTATCCATCCACAGACAGCTGTTTCGGGGTATTTGCCCCTCATCAGTGTGGAGTAGGAAACTGGCTAGTGGGAGCAATGCCTAGTAGAAAACTACATAAGTAAGGATGGTTGACCTTAAGGGGATCAACATCCAACACCGCGGAGACACCATCACATGTTTCTCAACGCTGGCAGGAAACTAGCTATGTCTTTCACCGTGAAGGAACAACCACGGGAAGGGCAGTCTCCAGTCACGGAAACCGCCTATACCAAAACATAGTATCCATCCAAAGACAGGTGTTTCGGGGTATTTGCTCCTCATTAGTGTGGAGTAGGAAACTGGCTAGTGGGAGCAATGCCTAGTAGAAGACTACATAGGTAAGGATGGTTGACCTCAGGGAGATCAACATCCAACATCACGGAGACACCATCACGTGTTTTTCAACGCTGTGACACTAGAACAAGGCCCCCTGGGAAAATATGCAAAACTAGAATGCCGCGGAGACACCATCACATGTTTCTCAATGCTGGCAGGAAACTAGCCAGGTCTTTCACCGGGAAAGAACAACCACGGGAAGGGCAGTCTCCAGTCAAGGAAACCGCCTATACCAAAACATGGTATCCATCCACAGACAGCTATTTTGGGGTATTTGCCCCTCATCAGTGTGGAGAAGGAAACTGGCTAGTGGGAGCAATGCCTACTAGAAAACTACATAGGTAAGGATGGTTGACCTCAGGGAGATCAACATCCAACACCGCGGAGACACCATCACGTGTTTCTCAACGCAGTGACACTAGAACAAGGCCCCCTGGGAAAATATTCAAAACAAGAATGCCGCGGAGACACCATCACATGTTTCTCAACGCTGGCAGTAAACTCCTACTCCACACTGATGAGGGGCAAGTACCCTAAAACAGCTGTCTGTGGATGGATACCATGTTTTGGTATAGGCGGTTTCCTTGACTGGAGACTGCTCTTCCCTTGGTTGTTCCTTCCCGGTGAAAGACCTGGCTAGTTTCCAGTTCTATGCCCGGGGCCGGCGCCAGGAGGAGTTTAGTACAATTGAATCATTTGCGGTGCCGCACAGAGGCGCTGTCTGCGTTATACCAATGGCTACCGCCGGCCAATGAGATGCAAGGAGTTGACATCATACAGTGACGTCATTTCTTTGCATCTGATTGGCGGGCAGCAGCCTTTGATATAGTGCAGACAGCTGTTCTGCACGGCATCGCAAATGATTCAGTTGCAGTAAAGTCCTGCTGGTAGCAGTCCCCGGGCATAGAGCTGCGATTGTCACGAGGTCTGTGGGCTGCAACAAGCAGCCTCGGGGGCCTCATTTGATCCGTGGGCCGCGTGTTTGAGACCTCTGCACTATGGTGATGGCATCTGTGTTCTGGGATAAGGAGGGCATAGTGCTAGTGGACTACCTTCAAAAGGTTTCCACCATCAATGCAAGGTATTATATTAAACTCTTGGACCAATTGAAGGCAGCTCAGAAGGCCAAAAGGCGTGGCAAGCTGTCCAAAGGAATCTTGTTCCTGCAAGACAACGCCTCCGCTCACACTGCACAAGCGACCACGCCAAAACTGGCAAAGATAGGTTCCCAGCTGGTTGACCACCCACCTTATTCACCAGATTTAGCTCCCTCCAACTATCATCTGTTTCCAAACCTGAAGAAACACCTCAAGGGTACCAAACTTGTACCAAATGGTAACACACCATGTCTGATGCAATGGCTGCTACGAATGCCTGATTTGTGGCACAACTAAAATCCCTCTTTTTGCTAGGCCTACAGAACTTGGAAGAGTATGTGGAATAAATGCAAAGTTTCATCATCCTATCTCGCTTCTTTCTGGGTAAAGCCAAAGACTTATCAGCAGCCCCTCATATAATCTGACTTTGTGAAATAGTAGAATAAAATGATGAAGAGCACTCACTGGTAGTTGCTGTGCAGATAGGTGAAAAGCGGGCTTTACACACTGCGATATCGCCCGAGCGTTGTCGTTGGGGTCACGGTTTTGGTGACGCACTTCCGCCATCGTTAGCGATATTGCTTTGTGTAACAGCGTTCAGCGATGTAAAATCGTCGCAAAAGCGTGATTTATCGCTAATCGGCGACACGGGTCCTTATTCCCAAAAATCGTTGTTTTTTCTTTGTAACTATCGTTGCTCGTTCCTTTCAACATACTTTTCGTTACGTGTGACACTACTAAAGCGACTTAAAAAATTGTTGCCTCTTGCGTCATCATCGATACGGGCGTGTATGGTGGTTTAAATGTTCAATACGCCTACTTGTTTCCTATTTGCTAACGCATCAGCTCCATGATTGGACCTTAATATATGTAATACGCAAACATCCTTTTAGCGTTGTTCCATTTGGTGGGTTCATTTCCTAGGTTCATTTCGTAGGTTTTGGACGTGTCCTGCTGCCTCCTTGTCCGGCGTATAGTTTGGCGTCATTCGTCCGTGAGATAAACTTCGCATGTGAGTATTTTTTTTTCTTTTTTTTTTTACAATAATTGAGTTTTTTTTTTCTTCATTTATTTTTGTTTTATTTTTCCTTTGTATTCTAAAATTTAAATATGTTTGTAGTTTTGAATTGGGTTTATTATTATTTTGTAAATAGCCTATATTATGAATGTATTTGTGTTTCTTTAATACATTACAGTTATATATATTATAGTAACCATTATTGTATGTTAATCAAGATTGCAGCCATCCAAACTTTTAATTTTAAAAGCCGTCAAACATTAGTGTGACCAATAAGAATAAGATTCATATTTGTAAAAGTTTTTTATTGTCTGACCAAAAAAAAAAAATTTTATTTAAAAAAAAAAAAAAAAAAAAAAAGAATTTAAATAACAAAAAAAATAATATATTATTCTCTGTTATACAGGCTAAATATGCGTAGTGAGCATGAAAATGCCGTCATAGCTGCCATGCTTGTAGCCGGAGGAGCCCTTGCACTTGCCGAGGATCATAACATGCGATGCAGAACTAGAAAAAGACGAATTTGGGCACGCAAATGGCTACTAGAGAGACAACGCTATACACACATGCACCTTGTAAGAGACCTACAAGAGCATAACCCACATGACTTTCAAAACTACTTACGCATGTCTGAAAGCTCGTTCTCATACCTTTTAGAGAAAGTCCGCCCTTATATCATGCGCAATAATACAGTAATGCGTCAGGCAGTACCTGTAGACGAGCGTTTGGGGGTGACTCTTCGATTCTTGGCTACAGGACGCAGTTTGACTGACCTTCAGTATTCATCAGCAGTGTCCCGCTCTCTACTTAGCTCATTAATTCCAGAGACATGTTTGGCAATAGCACATGCTTTACATGACTACATGCATTTGCCAAATAGTCCAAGTGATTGGGAAAATATTTCAAATACATTCAACCTATTATGGCAATTCCCTAATTGTGGTGGCGCAATTGACGGCAAACACATAAGGATAATGCAGCCACATAATTCTGGCTCATATTATTACAACTACAAGGGCTACCACAGCATTATCCTTATGGCGGTTGTCAACGCCACTTATGATTTTCTTTACATTGATATCGGCATGAATGGCCGAGTTTCGGATGGTGGTGTATTTGAACATACGGAGTTTGCATTACGGCTAAAACAAAATCAACTACAATTACCCACAAACCAAAATACCATTGGAAATTTAAATTTTGTTTTTTTGGCGGACGAGGCCTTTCCATTACAACGTCATTTGTTACGCCCATATCCACTTACAGGCTTGAATTTAGAAAGACGCATTTTTAATTATCATCTATGCAGAGCTAGAAGAGTTGTCGAGAATGCTTTTGGCATCTTAAGCAGTAGATTTCGTATCTTTTCCATGCCAATCAACTTAAAACTTGAATCCATTTATAATGTTGTGCTTGCATGCTGTTATTTGCATAATTTTCTCAGAAAAAGAGATGGCCTTGAATATGTTCCACCTGGCTTTGTTGATGTAGAAAATCAAAGTAATGGTGTTGTTGAGCTTGGGGCATGACGTCAGCAAGTTAACCCACTGGATAATCTTTTGCCACAGCCACCCCTGTCACGTAGTATGATGGATGCAATGGAAAACAGAACCAATTATTGTAATTTTTTTAATGGCCCAGGGGCTGTGTCATGGCAGCATGTTTCTAATTAATTAATGAGTTTAGGTGATCATTAAACATGAGATTGCATGTTTGTGTTAAAGTAATGTAAGTATAATTTGTGAAAATGTTATGAGTTTAAAAGAAATTGCCTTAAGGGTGTAAAGTATCTGATTTTGAAGGGAAAATTGTTTATTGTAGTATGAATGTAAAAATTTTATTTTTTACTTAATACAAAATTGGGATTTTTATTTTTTTTATTGTAAAAACATTTGTAATCATGACAAATTCATGTATGATTGTAAACAAATTCTTTCTTCTGGAAAACATATTAATTTAAAAAGGAAAATAATAAAATAAAAAACTAATTAAGCATTACAAGCATTCTGTCAATCATTTATCTCGTATGATAATTTAAAGTTATTAATATGTTTGATTTTTACATGACATAAACCATTATGTTTTCAAAAATATACGCCACATTTCGTTTACTAAAATATAAATCAGATACAAATTTGTTTTCTAAATTAAACAACAAAGGGTTAAAAAAACAACGCATTTGCGCATACAAAAATGCGCACATAAGTATTATTAATGTACACTACGGCGTAATACAATGTTCATTTTGTTAACATGTAAATAAAGAAACGTCATGACGTCAAAACGTCTAAAGGACCATGTGACACGCCACACTGTGTACCTGCTGATCTAAAGCGAAACTGAAAGCGAAAATGTCAACCAACAAACGTGCAAAGGTCTGGGGCCAAGGGGAGGTCCAATACTTGGTGAAAAGGATGGATGCACTGGACTATATATGTGCAAAGACATATCCACGTCCTATGGGACATAAAAGAAGTGTTGTTAAAAAAATATGCAGGGGCCTGTACCGTAAATTTGATATCAGACGCACATCAACGCAGGTACTGAAGAAATGGGCTGATTTAAAGTACAGGGATAAGGAGAGAATAGAAGAAATTCGAAGTAACCTGTTAGTGATAGCTGGTAAGATATTTTTCATACTTACATAATATATATTTTTGAATTCTAATATCAAAACATTAGAGTTGTTGTTTTTAAATTCATTTAAGGTCTGGTGTGATTTGTATATTAAATAATCACATCATATGTTTTTTTTTTGTTTAATTTAATTTGTTTATATTTTATGTTAACAGATGTAAATTCATTGACTAATGAGTCAAGCCAGCCCACTAACAATAATGAAGATAATGTTGTCCAGCAGCTGGCTCCAAGCATGGATTCCAACCGTGAAAATAGCCTACCCATTTTAAATGAGGAAGCAGACAGCCTTGATTATGATGTAATTTCACCATCATCAGGACATGCTGATGCAGATGTAATGTCTGAAGAGAATATGGAGGACAATGGTACTGATGTTGTTTGGCAAAGTTAGTACAGTTGTAAATATTTTTCTAAATGGATAAAACTATAACAATATTAACTTATGTTGAAATTAGGTGGGAAAGGATCAGGTTGGGACATGAGCGCATCATCCGGAGATGAACGTGAAGAAGAAGTTGTCAGTAATGGTAAGTTTAATGATTTAACAACATAATGGTCAATGTAAAAATTGAATGATCAAATTTTTTTTTTTTTTTTTAAAAACCAAACGCTAAAATATTTAAAAAATAATTAATTTTGTTTTTGATTCTTTTCAGAAATAATAACACTATATGATATTTATGTGTCTGCGAACCGACTAAAAGAAGCCTCTGCGGCCCATGATGCCCTAATCCTGAAATATATTAATCAACGTCATAAATAAATCATGTTTGTTTGTGATTGTTCTATGTTTAACATGTATGTAGAAAGGTTTTTAAAATAATAGTTAACCCAAAAAATATTAAATTAAATTAAAAATAAAAAAGTTTTTAAAAATATAACAAATTTGTGCGTAATTGATTCAAACCACACATTATTTCATATGCCAGGTTTATTCTCTAGGGAAATTGGTATAGTAACAAATTTGTTTATTGTCACAAATATGCACTAAATAGCATGCAACAGAAGGAATACAATAATAAAAAAAAAAAAAAAAACAAAAAAAAAATAATTTTTTTTAACATTAGAAACTACTTCTTTTTGCGTTTGTTAAGCAAACTCATGCGTGACCTACGGCCACGCACACCACCCTTTGGAAGTGGTTGTATTGATGGCTCTGCTGCAGCTTGAGGATTTTCAGGGGCATCAACAGGATCAACAGGATCAACAGGATCAACAGGATCAACAGGATGAGAAACCTCGCCAATGGCAACATAGGATGACTGTTAGTTTTTTAGCTCTTGCCAAACGTAAGACATCCTGGATTAAACATTGGGCAATGTATTTTTGTTCTGGGGTAAGTTCACGCAGTTCATCATCCACGAAAATAGCAAGACCAGAAAGGGGTGGTCTGTTGTGCTGGTCTAGGATGTTTTGTGCCACTCCCATCAGTTTGGTTACAGCTGTAGTAGTGTTTGCAGGGATGGTTTTTTTTTTCCTTTGCCAACTTTGTGTGTATAACACATTGGATGGGCCAGCCTCAAGCAAATCAACATTGGTTAATTGGCTAGCAGGAGTTTCCATTAGGTGTTCAGATGATGATTGTTGACTTGTTGTTGGCTCCTGCAATACAAAAATAACATAATTAAATAAAATTGGCATTTTAAAATAATTTGTTAATACAACATTTGAATACTTTTACATATATTGAAAAGTATACAAATTTTCATTTCATCATAATTAAAAAAAACACAAATTGTTTATGACAAATTATGACAATAATAAAAATTATACCTCAGATATAATCACTTCATTGTTAGCATCTGGGGGAATATCACCACCAATATTGAGGCTACTGGTTGATGGCCTGTGAAGCTCCTGGTCCCTTGTGAAATTCAATAAATCAAAATACCAGAGCGTTGGGACGTAGACATCACCAGTGCCAGCACCAGAACGTTTGGATTCCTCTATTTTGTTCAGTTCTTTCTTATAAACTGTGCGTATTGCCTGTATTTTTCTTTTCACGAGATCCTCGGTCCCTTTTTGATTAGGATGGTATTTGTCATATACTACTATCATTTTAAGGTACGCATCCTTTTTAAGTTGCCTATTGCTGTACTCGGGGGATTTTATTTTCCATAAGGGTGTTTGCGTCTGGTACACCTCTATGAATTCACGTAGGAATTCCTCCTTATTAGTACACATCTGGAAAACATTAAATTGGAGATAAATCAGTACAAACACTGATTTTAAAAAATAAAAAAAAAAAAAATTAAAAATAATTTATAAACAAAAAAAGAAATTGAGTAAATACTATAACACATACCTTGCAGCAAAGATTCGCAAGTCCAGATGACAGTTGTTTTCAAAATTCACTTGTGCGAGGACAAACGCTAATGGGTAGACAAAAGCTGGAAGAATGAACACGCATCTGCGCACATTTATACTACCAACATCCAATGAAAATCAATAGCGCTGATTAAACAAATGAGTCGAGGCAAGAAGGGGCGTTGCGAGTTTACAATTCTACTACATCAAGATGCACTTTGTGTGGGGAACCAACGCCCATATCGCCATGACAATTGGAAATCCATGCGGTGAGACCGCTACACAACGATGATTATGTTCCTCATTACATCGGGAAACGAGATAGCTTTGAAGGTGAATATAAAAGAGATTGTGACATGTGACCGTAAGCACACGACTAAAACATGGACACACAGCGATGAACACACATCGCACTAACGAACAGGGCGTGTCGCACATACGACGAGATCGCGCCCGATATCGCAGTGTGTAAAGTAGCCTTAAGTTTATTCACAAGTGTGGTAATACACGTGAAGGCAGGCGGGGAGGGAGCAGGACGGGACGGCACGTCAGACGACGGCCGTTTCACACTCTATACTAGTGCTTCGACGGGTCTGACAGTTGATGACATCACATCCTAGACTTTTAAATCAGCGGTTCATGCTGACAGATGTCAGTAATAAATTAAAAACAAATTTAAAAACAATTCAACAAATGATATCTCAATTTAGATATATAAAATCAGAACATACAATAATCTCTACAAAAGATCATCCCAAGAAGACAATCAAATAATTTTTATCAAAGGGCCCATAGCATGGTATTTAATGATATAATGTGCTTCCCTTTGGAGAAGTAATTTATGGGTGTCTGCACCTCTTGCTGGTGTTTCAACCAGCTCTAAACCAGAAAATCTAAGTAAGTTGCAATCCGCATTATGCGTTTCTTTCATATGATTTATTAATTTTGTGGCACCCATCCCTGATGAGATTGAATTATGATGCTCTCTAAAACGAATAAATAGTGGTCTAATTGTCTTTCCAATGTAGAATTGTCCACATGGACAGAAAATCACATAGACCACCATTTTTGTTTTGCATGTAATTAGTTGTTTTGTGGTGTGCCAAATATCACCTATTCTGAAAGCCTTGTCTGTAATGTGAAAACGGCAGAATGAACAACTGCCACATTTATGGTTACCCACCGGTCCCATACGATGTAGCCAAGTGTTAGGAGGAATGTAACGTTTTTTAACAAGTAAATCGCCTATATTTTTTGTACTCCTGTATGTGATTAAGGGCTTGTTACTTGCTATGGCAGATAATTATTTTTCCTTTTCAATGATGGGCCAATTCTTGTTTATAATGGATCTGATTATTCTGTCCATAGGACCATATTTAAAACTGAAAACAAAGCGCTCTTGTTTTTTTTTTTCTAGGTTTTTGACCAACCTCATTGTCAAAAAATGTGTGTCTAGATTTTTTCTGAAGAATTTTTTCCTCTGCTCGTTTTTCTGCGCTATTTATTTCTAAGGAGGAATAACCTCGTTCTTGAAATCTTAATTTAAGTTCCCCAATTTGTTCAGCTAGTTTGGTCATATCATTATTTACTCTGTATACTCTTAAAAATTGGCTAAAAGGTACGGATTTTAGCACATGTGCAGGATGTGCGCTATTGTGATGTAACAGCATATTAACCGCTGTGGGCTTCCTATATAATTCCCATCCCATATAATTAGGGCATCATCCACGAAACGCAGATATTTTTTAATATGTCTTATGTACGGATTTTTTATATCATATATTAGATCTTCCTCTACTTTTGCCAAAAATAAATTAGCTAAAGTGCATGCAACTGGGGTCCCCATGGCTACTCCATTCATTGCAAATACCATGCATTCCCAAATTTGAAGGCATTGTGTGTGAGTACTAGATGTAAAGCTTCCTCTATAAATTTAATTTGAGCTGGTTTTTCCTCTATTTTCACCAGTCTGTCCACTATGACCTCCACCGCCAAATTTTGTGGGATCCTAGTGAACAGGCTTTCAATATCGAGAGATACCCACTTAAAAGATGTTTGCCATTCAAAATTGTCAAGATGTTGGACTAAATCGCCCGTATCTTTTACATACGATGGGATGCAGGTTAACAGCGGGTGTAGTAGCCAATCCAGATATTTAGAATGGTTCTATAAGGGAACCGATCCCCGACACGATCGGTCTACCAGGTGGTGTTGTAATAGATTTATGAATCTTAGGGACAGTGTACCAGTGCGGTTTGCTAGGGTATAATGGCAACAATTTTTCTGCTCTATTTTTGGACAAAAAGCCCGAAGTCACCTGTCTGTTGAGAAATCCACGTAATTTTTCTTTAAATTTTGAGGTGGGATCACTCTTTAATTTGTGGTAAATTTCTTTTTTGTCAAGCTGTGTCTGTGCTTCAGTCAAATAATAACGTGTATCCAGCAACACCATGGCACCCCCTTTATCCGCTTTTCTAATGGTAAGATTTTCTAGTTTTTTAATTCTCTTTAAAGCTTTTTGCTCATTTTTAGATAGATTATCTGGTAAGGTTGGGTATTTTAGCGAGCGCATTTCTCTCATCACTATCTCTTGGAAGAGGTCTATATTATTACTCTGTGTTGTTGGAGGAAAAAAAGAAGATTTTATACCGCCTGTAAAGATAGAGGTTTCTAATCGTGTATCACTGTTATTAATCATAGTGGTAGTATCAATCCTGTCATCATTGATGCTTAAAAGTAATAAAGCATCAGATCTTATAGAAGACTGTCCTGTGTTATTATAACAAAAGCCGATAGGGTCGCTAGTACCGTACATTGTCTCTCAACAATCTTATTGGTTAGTTGATCAGATTTTTTATCGTCTGATTTAGCTGAAAAAAACTTCTTCAAATGTAATTTGCGATAAGCTTTGTATAAGTCCACTTCAAATTCCACTGGATCAAAGGGTTCTGGCATACAGAAGTTGAGACCCTTTTCAAGGACTGATGTCATCTTCTCATCAAGCACATGTTCTGTAAGATTATAGACCTTTTGTTTTGACGGAGAAATTAATCTCTCCATGCCACTTTCTTCCTTTTTCCTGATAGATCGGCGTTTACACTTGCCCCGACCTCTCCTTGTTCGTCTCCCAAAGGGTTAATTCGAGGTTTTACTGTTTGGTCTTCACTGAGCCTCCTTTTTTGAGGTGGTGGATCCTCAGGGCCACTTGAATCTGAGTCAGTAGTCCACGCCATTTTTTTATTTTGATTTTTTGGCTGAGGTTTTTGAAATCTTTTTTTGGATTTATTTTTTCTAAAAAACGGGACATTATTATTATTTATTTATTATTTATTTATAGAGCACCATTAATTCCATGGTGCTGTACATGAGAAGGGGGTTACATACAAAATACGTATACAAGTTACAGTAGACAGACTAGTACAGAGGGAAGAGGGCCCTACCCTTGCGGGCTTACATTCTATAGGATTATGGGGAGGAGACAATAGGTGGGGTGTAGGTCAGGCGGCGGCTCCAGGAAGTCTTATTGCAGATCAGCCTAGTGTATTTAGGAGAGCAGTTTCTGCCTGATGGCTGCCGGTGATAAATGTTTTCCTGCTGTTTCTGCAGATGGCTGGGAGTTCACCCTTCAGTGTCTCCCATTTATTCTGTGCCTGAATCTACTCCAGATAATTTTGCTAGTTTCTGTGCTTAATTGCTGAAATTGCACTTAAGGGTGTTCTTGCTTATTCCATTTGGTTCTGCGTTTGGTTTCTTGTATGTGAGAATCTCTCTCTGCTTTTGTGAGCAGGGCAGTTCCTCAAGCAAGAAAGGGAGTTTGCTACCTGTTCTTGTTTGGATTATTTGCACTTTAGAATATTGTTTGTTCTGTGATTTTGTTTCTTCCCATTGTATCTGCAGTTCTGTTTAAAGTGTCTGGCACAAGAGTACCTGATCTAGCGGGGGAAGACAGAGTGGCCTTAGTATTAATCAGTTATCTGTCCTGTCCTGTTGCATCTAGTAAGTCGGGCCTCACCTTTGCTAATCTATAATTTGTATCTGTGTATTGTGTTTGCTTACATCACCGTCGTTACATGTTGGGGGCTTGCTATTTCTTTGGGAACTGCTCCGAGGCAAGTTAGGATTCCTCATTTCTATCTTCGAGGTGTAGCAAGTTTCTCCGGCAGTGACAATGTGTCTAGGTGTGTTAGGAATACCCCACTGCTACTTCTAGTGTTGTCTGATAGATAGGGGATTGCGGTCAGCTCAGTTTCCAACTACTCTTGTGGTTTTGTTTTTTCCTGATTAATGGGATTTTTTGTCATCGTCCACGGTTATATCAGTTCATAACAGGCTTCCGCCACTGAACTTGACAGTTGTGTGAGAAAAAGACCTCGCATCACCTCAGGTACTCTGGAGAAAACAGACAGTAGTATAGGATAACTCCGGCACACCACCCACCTCCCACAAGAACCAGAGAGACACAGCAAACGGACACCAAAAATCCCTTTCTTCCACTTTGTTCTCATTGTATTTATTCCATTAACAAACCGAATTGGTCTCATAATCAGTTTTATCTCGTAAAAACTTTTCTTTTTTTCTCTCCTTAACCGTATGTTGAAAAGGGATCAGTTTTTTGTCGAGATTGCGCAAAAAAAGATTCCATTGCTATTTCGTGATCCTTGATTCAAGCTCTTTCCTGAGTTTAATTAGCTCAGCTGTCACAGTTTCAGCTTATTTGACTGAAGCACAGACACAGCTTGACAATAAAGAAATTTACCACAAATTAAAGAGTGATCCCACCTCAAAATTTAAAGAAAAATTATGTGGATTTCTCAACAGACAGGTGACCGGGCTTTTTGTCCAAAAATAGAGCAGAAAAATTGTTGCCATTATACCCTAGCAAACCGCACTGGTATACTGTCCCTAAGATTCATAAATCTATTACAACACCACCTGGTAGACCGATCGTGTTGGGGATCGGTTCCCTTACAGAACCATTATCTAAATATCTGGATTGGCTACTACACCCGCTGTTAACCTGCATCCCATCGTATGTAAAAGATACGGGCGATTTAGTCCAACATCTTGACAATTTTGAATGGCAAACATCTTTTAAGTGGGTATCTCTCGATATTGAAAGCCTGTTCACTAGGATCCCACAAAATTTGGCGGTGGAGGTCATAGTGGACAGACTGGTGAAAATAGAGGAAAAACCAGCTCAAATTAAATTTATAAAGGAAGCTTTACATCTAGTACTCACACACAATGCCTTCAAATTTGGGAATGCATGGTATTTGCAACGAAATGGAGTAGCCATGGGGACCCCAGTTGCATGCACTTTAGCTAATTTATTTTTGGCAACAGTAGAGGAACATCTAATATATGATATAAAAAATCCGAACATAAGACATACTAAAAAATATCTGCGTTTCGTGGATGATGCCCTAATTATATGGGATGGGGATGACAATAGCCTGAAGTCATTTATCTCTTACTTAAATTCAACAAATAAATATAACATGTTTTTCACCTATTTGATGGGAGATCAGAGCATCGAATTTCTTGATGTCAAGTTGTCTGTGTGTGAAGGTAAAATAAGACGGGAATTATATAGGACGCCCACAGCGGTTAATATGCTGTTACATCACAATAGCGCACATCCTGCACATGTGCTAAAATCCGTACCTTTTAGCCAACTTTTAAGAGTATACAGAGTAAATAATGATGTGACCAAACTAGCTGAACAAATTGGGGAACTTAAATTAAGATTTCAAGAACGAGGTTATTCCTCCTTAGGAATAAATAGCGCACAAAAATGAGCAGAGGAAAAAATTCTTCAGAAAAAATCTAGACACACATTTTTTGACAATGAGGTTGGTCAAAAACCTAGTAAAAAAAACCAAGAGCGCTTTGTTTTCAGTTTTAAATATGGTCCTATGGACAGAATAATCAGATCCATTATAAACAAGAATTGGCACATCATTGAAAAGGAAAAAGAATTATCTGCCATAGCAAGTAACAAGCCCTTAATCACATACAGGCGTACAAAAAATATACGCAATTTACTTGTTAAAAAAAGTTACATTCCTCCTAACACTTGGCTACATCGTATGGGACATAAATGTGGCAGATGTTCATTCTGCCGTTTTCATATTACAGAAAAGGCTTTCAGAATAGGTGATATTTGGCACACCACAAAACAACTAATTACATACAAAACAAAAATGGTTGTCTATGTGATTTTCTGTCTATGTGGACAATTCTACATTGGAAAGACAATTAGACCACTATTTATTCTTTTTAGAGAGCATCATAATTCAATCTCATCAGGGATGGGTGCCACAAAATTAATAAATCATATGAAAGAAACGCATAATGCGGATTGCAACTTACTTAGATTTGCTGGTTTAGAGCTGGTTGAAACACCAGCAAGGGGTGGAGACACCCATAAATTATTTCTCCAAAGGGAAGCACATTATATCATTAAATACCATGCTATGGGCCCTTTGATAAAAATTATTTGATTGTCTTCTTGGGATGATCTTTTGTAGAGATTATTGTATGTTCTGATTTTATATATCTAAATTGAGACATCATTTGTTGAATTGTTTTTAAATTTGTTTTTAATTTATTACTGACATCTGTCAGCATGAACCGCTGATTTAAAAGTCTAGGATGTCAAAAGGGAGGGAGACATGGCATCAAGCCCTTTGGAGGAACAAGTCCTTGCAGAGGTATCTCAATCACTCCACAGTGCCTTCAGTGATGACTCAATAAACAATCCTAATGATGGCAGCAGGGAGGATGCCCAGCAACCGCAAACGATAGACTACAAAAATATGGCGGCGGAGGTCACAGCCAACATCATGCCAGGGATTCAGAAAACCTTGGAGCAAGCTATCCAGAATGCCCTCCATAACTTCCGGGGAGAACTAAACAAACATAAAGGACAGAAAGAGGAGCTGCAGCAGAGGGTGTCATCTCTGGAGGAGGAAAATAAACAAATGTCTTCACAGCTGGAAGAAACTGTTGCAGAGACAAAACGACTAACAGACAAAGTTGAAGATCTCGAAAATAGATCCAGACGCAGCAATCTAAGATTAGTGGGGCTATCTGAAGCGGTCCCGACTGCCGAACTGCAACGCTTGTGTGAAAGGGATCTGCCGACAGCCTTGGGAATCAACAGAGGATGTAGAGTTGAAAGAGCTCACAGGGTGGGCCCAGACCTGCGTTCCCATAATCGAGAATCCGGAGATCAGGCAATAAGACCACGCCAAGTGATTATGAAATTTCTAGACTATAACGATACAAGTAAAATATATCTTTGTACCGTGTTAGCCAGTAGAGAAAAAAATTGTTTAAAAGAACAGAGAGTCCTCAGTGGTTGATACCTTTTAATGGCTAACTGAAAAGATGGTAATAATTGCAAGCTTTCGAGACTACTCAGGTCTCTTCATCAGGCATGGTATAACACAAAATCTGAAGAGTCACGTATTTATACACAACAGGACTTAGAATAGTGCAGTAAAAAAAAAAAAAAAAAAAAAAAAAAAAAAAAAAAAGAACAAGTTATATGAAACAGAACTATCTCTATGGCAGGGGGACAAGCTGTTCTAGCCATAAATACTGCTGCAGTTCAGTGTGAAAGTTTTATTGTCCTTTGATAAGGGTCTGGTCCGGGCTGTGACACGCTCGGATGGTCAGAGGAGCACATCTTTTAACTGATGTAAAAAGACATGAATCCATGAGACACATTCATTCCTTCTCTGAATGTGTCAAAGGTCATCATAAGTTTGTACTCCCATAGTCTCCTGTCTCTCTGGGACTTGAAGTTTCCTTTCAATACCAGCAATTTCATGTCCATGATGCTGTGGTCTGGGTTACAAAAATGTTTGGCCACAGGTAGATCCATCCTTTTTTCTCTAATTGTGTGGCGGTGAGAATTCATCCTTGTCCTGAGCTGTTGTCCTGTCTCCCCTACATACAGACCCCCAGTTGGACATTTGGTACATATAATTAAGTACACCACATTGGTTGTGGTGCAGCTGAACGTACCTGGGATCTTGTAGTCCTGATGTGATCTGGGAATCTTTATCTTGTCCGTTGTCAATATTAATGGACAGGTCTTGCATTTTTTCTGGTTGCAGGGAAATGTTCCTGTTGGTGTTGGAGAGGACAGGGAGCTTCTGACAATGATGCTTCTTAGATTTGGGGGCTGTCTAAAACACAGAAGTGGGGGGTCTGGAAAAATAGATTTTAACCGGGCATCTTTTTGCAGTAATGGTTGTAGTTTCCGTGCAGCTCCTCTAAACACCTCCAGATGTGGATTGTAGGTGACTACAAGAGGGACCCGGTTGTTCTCTTCTTTGGTTTTATAATGTAGAAGATGGTTTCTTGATATTCTGGTGGCTCTTATAATCTGGTTTTCAATTGTTCTTGGGTGGTAGCCTTGATTCAAAAAGGTTTTTCTGAGGCCCTCAAGGTGATTGTCTCTATCTGTACTGTTGGAACATATCCGATTGTACCTGATAGCCTGGCTGTATACAATAGAGTTTTTTATGTGTTTTGGATGAAAACTGTCCCATTTCAGGTATGTTGGACGGTCAATTGGCTTCTTGTACAGGGATGTCTGTATTTCATTGTTCCGTAGTTTAATGATGGTGTCCAAGAAGTTGATTTCCGTGCAGGAGTAGTTGAGTGTTAGGTTGATGGTGGGATGAAACTGATTAAATTGTTCATGGAAGGTCTTCAGCTGCTCCTCAGACTCTGTCCAGATGATTAAAATATCATCAATGTAACGGTAGTAGGCCAGAGGCCTGATAGGACAAGAGGATAAAAAGTCACTCTCAAGCTTGGCCATGAAAAGATTTGCATATTGTGGTGCCATTTTGCTTCCCATTGCAGTCCCAGTCTCCTGTAGATATATGTCATTGTCAAATTCAAAGTAATTATGGGTGAGGATAAATTTTGTAAGCTTCACCACAGAAAAACCTTTTTGAATCAAGGCTACCACCCAAGAACAATTGAAAACCAGATTATAAGAGCCACCAGAATATCAAGAAACCATCTTCTACATTATAAAACCAAAGAAGAGAACAACCGGGTCCCTCTTGTAGTCACCTACAATCCACATCTGGAGGTGTTTAGAGGAGCTGCACGGAAACTACAACCATTACTGCAAAAAGATGCCCGGTTAAAATCTATTTTTCCAGACCCCCCACTTCTGTGTTTTAGACAGCCCCCAAATCTAAGAAGCATCATTGTCAGAAGCTCCCTGTCCTCTCCAACACCAACAGGAACATTTCCCTGCAACCAGAAAAAATGCAAGACCTGTCCATTAATATTGACAACGGACAAGATAAAGATTCCCAGATCACATCAGGACTACAAGATCCCAGGTACGTTCAGCTGCACCACAACCAATGTGGTGTACTTAATTATATGTACCAAATGTCCAACTGGGGGTCTGTATGTAGGGGAGACAGGACAACAGCTCAGGACAAGGATGAATTCTCACCGCCACACAATTAGAGAAAAAAGGATGGATCTACCTGTGGCCAAACATTTTTGTAACCCAGACCACAGCATCATGGACATGAAATTGCTGGTATTGAAAGGAAACTTCAAGTCCCAGAGAGACAGGAGACTATGGGAGTACAAACTTATGATGACCTTTGACACATTCAGAGAAGGAATGAATGTGTCTCATGGATTCATGTCTTTTTACATCAGTTAAAAGATGTGCTCCTCTGACCATCCGAGCGTGTCACAGCCCGGACCAGACCCTTATCAAAGGACAATAAAACTTTCACACTGAACTGCAGCAGTATTTATGGCTAGAACAGCTTGTCCCCCTGCCATAGAGATAGTTCTGTTTCATATAACTTGTTCTTTTTTTTTTTTTTTTTTTTTTTTTTTTTTTTTTACTGCACTATTCTAAGTCCTGTTGTGTATAAATACGTGACTCTTCAGATTTTGTGTTATACCATGCCTGATGAAGAGACCTGAGTAGTCTCGAAAGCTTGCAATTATTACCATCTTTTCAGTTAGCCATTAAAAGGTATCAACCACTGAGGACTCTCTGTTCTTTTAGACTATAACGATAAATTTGACATCATAAGGGCTTATAGACAGCAAACTCAACCACTGATCATAAGAGGTATGAGGCTCCTCTTATTCGAGGATTACTCTGCAGACGTGGCCAAGCGAAGAAGAGCCTTTAGCAAGATTTGTGTCTCCCTATTTCAAGCCAAAAGAAGTTTTACGCTTCAGTATCCGGCCCTGCTGAGGATTTTTCAAAAGGATGGCAACAGTATTGTTTACAACTCGGCAAAGGATGCAGAAAGAGACATGGAAAAAATATTACAATCGGCAAAAATTGCAGAGAGAAGAAGAGATCGGAAGGGGGACGAACGGCAACAGTCACCGAAATCTCAGAGATCTACGGACCACAGAAGATGAAAAACCTCAGTGACAGTCTGTCTGACGCCTTGATTCATCCTCTTACCTACTTTTCCTTTTAATAGACTGGAGTTATGCCGCAGTGTCTTGGTGGGGATATCAAGTTATTGAACAAACTATCTATGTGAGCAAAGGTTGGCAGGGATCTAGTGGGGGAGGATTATGGGCTGCCTTGGGACATGGGTGACTCGCCGAGCCGGGGGATGCTTGTCCACACAATCTATACCCTCCTTCCTTGGGGATGTATCCTGTGGTTCGGCGAGGGAAGTAACGAAATAACCGACTTGGTCAAATTGGGTGGGTGTAAGTAAGAGATATGGACGGCACCCTGGTATTCTTTGTATCTATTTCCTATGGTGCAAGATGAGCTTCTTTATTATTATATTTATTATTGTGTAATCAAGCACACTCATCTTCAGAAAAAAGTGAAGTCCAGAGCACTTTTGGTGGTGTGTAGAGTTGGGAACACACTAAAGTGCACTACGAATTTAAAGTTACTGTTGACTAAGTGTTGATTGCTTTGCTGTGTTTTTCTAGTTTTTTGTTTCTTCTTCTAACATCTTCTTCTTTCTTTTAAGAGTCACTGAGAGACTCAGAGTGCTGTGCAACACCTCCACAAGCGACCAGTAAAAAGCAGTAAATAGATTCCACAGGGACCCTTATGATTATCATTTCCTGGAATGTAAAAGGCCTGAGGTCCCCGAATAAAAGATCTAAGGTATTGAGACACCTCAAACGATTCTCCCCAGATATCGTTCTTCTTCAGGAAACTCATTTGGGAAAAGAAGATTTTTTCAGACTTAAAAGATTCTGGGTTGGGACTGTAGTGGGTTCAGCAGCACAGGGGAGACATGCAGGGGTAGTGATCTTATTCCACCGGAATTTTGCTTTTCAGCTATTGTCCCAGGAGTGTGACCAGCAGGGGAGGTGGGTTCGGGTCACTATAGATCATGGGGGAGAAACCTATTCTATACAAAACATCTATGGTCCTAATAGTTCAAATAAATCCTTCTTTGAAGATATAGAAAGGAAAATTATTCTTGACAATTCACCTCTGATAATCACCGGTGGTGACTTTAACACAGTACATAAAATAGATGAGGACAGAAGGAGCCAGAGCAGGGCCCCTCATAGAGAAGAAAATGCACTCCCTTCTCTTCTTAACCAGACTGGGTTGAGGGATGTCTGGCGCTGGCTACATCCTGACGCTAGAGAGTTTACTCATTTTTCCCATGTCCACCAATCCTGGTCAAGGATCGATTATCTTTTGACCTCTGAGAGTTTATTGAATAGACTGAAATCGGTTGAAATATATGATTTGGTCATATCAGACCATGCCTCAGTGGGTATGGAACTGACGGACAAGGTGGTTAGGGGGACAGACTTTATATGGAGGTTTCCAGCCTTCCTTACGAAGGATGAGGGATTTAATGACAAATTGCGCTGCTGGTGGGAGGAGTTTATATTTGACAACAGAGAACACATAGATCAAACTGCCCTGTTTTGGAATACGGCAAAGACTGTGCTGAGAAGCAGAATTTTAATGTATGTCTCTTCCCTCAAGAAAAAGGTGAAGGAGGGGTATTCTGAATCAACTGCAAAACTCAGACATGCTTACACGGAGTTCTTGCAGAATCCCTCAGCTCAAAATATAGAACATTGGAAACTGGTAAAACAAGAGTTTGAGATGTGGTTAGACAGAAGGGAGCAGATGCATCGAACTAGACAAGAAGTTGAATTACTCAGATATGGTAACAAGGCGGGTAAATTATTGGCGAGATTAGCGAAGGGGCACTCTAAAGTATCTCCCATAGTCAGAATAAAAGATAGACAAGGAAAGGTAACTTCCGATCCCAAAAACATAAATGCCATACTACAAGACTTTTATAAAGACCTATATAAATCCTCACACACCAACATAACAGAGGGCAGATCCTTCCTCCAACATTTATCTCTCCCAAAACTTACACAGGAGCAGTTGGATGTAATTAATGCGGATATTAAGGAAGAGGAGGTAAAGCAAACTATTAGTCATCTTCAGAATGGGAAGGCACCCGGTCCTGATGGATATAGTGGGGAGTTTTATAAGGCACTTAAAGAACAGATTTCCCCGACATTGACCACTTATTACAACACTATTTTGACAACAGGGGACATTCCAGTCAGATCCAAAGAGACGTACATCAAAGTAATACCGAAACAAGGAAAGGACCCCCTAGAGGCAGGCTCCTACAGACCTATTTCACTAATTGACCTAGACCAAAAAATTATGTCTAAAATAATGGCTGAGCGTTTGGCAGGGGTGCTTCCTCAGTTGGTGAAACCGGCTCAGGTGGGGTTTGTTAAAGGGAGGGCTGCAGTTAAGAACATAAGGAAGGTTTTGACAGTGTTGGATGTGGTGGGACGACAGCAACACTCAGGTGACAGACCAGCTCTCCTAACTCTAGATGCAGAGAAAGCATTTGATAATGTCAGTTGGGAATGGTTGGGGGCGACACTGGACACTTTCAATTTAAAAGGCAAATTTAGAACATACTTGGACGGGGTATACAACAGCCCTACAGCCAGAATACATACTCCTGGATTCCTCTCTGCTCCTTTTCACCTACACAAAGGGACCAGACAGGGCTGTCCAATGTCACCATTGCTATTTAACCTGGCCATGGAACCCTTTGCTAGATATGTGGAGGAGACTGATCTATTTGACGAAATTAAAGTAGGCAAGGATATAGTCAAAATTGCTCTTTTTGCAGATGATGTCATATTGTTCCTGTCACGACCACTAGCACAGTTAAGAGATATTTTTGATTTTATTCAGAAATTTGGGGAATACTCGGGCTACAAGATCAATATTAACAAAAGCGAACTTTTAGAACTAGGAGAAAAAACACCCCTGGAGCACTGGAGGAAGCTGGGTTTGGAGCTCCGTGTCTCAAAGTCACATATATCGTATTTGGGTATAAAGATAGGAAGGCGACCAGACCAATTATACTCACTAAACTATACCCCCCTGATAGGTAAAATATTGGAGGAATTGCAAAGGTGGCATCACTTACCAATATCCCTTCTGGGTAGATGTCATTTGATCAAAATGATTAGCTTTGCCAGACTCCTATACCCCTTGCAAACCCTACCCCTGATTTTAAAACACTCAGACATAAACAAATTGAAGAAGGCCTTTACACACTTTATTTGGACAGGTAAAAGACCCAGAATCGCTGTAGAAAAATTGATGCTATCAAGAAATGAAGGAGGGGTTAATTTCCCAAACATACGGGCTTACAATATCGCCTCTTTGTTCAGGCATGTGGTGGATTGGATGCACGACACGAGTTGTTACTCAAACACACATCTAGAACGACAGTTAGCCGCCCCCTGGGACCTAACCGCTCTTATCCACACTGAACAAGCCAAACTGCCACAGTCGGTAAAATCCTCCTTTCTACAAAGGGACACTATAATGTGCTGGAAAATAGTAAGGAAAGCTTTCCAACTGCCCTTCTTGATCTCTAAACATATGCCAATATTTGGCCACCCCGAATTCCCCCAGGGAGCAGAGGTCAGGGCGGTAATTGGACAGACAAGTGACCATTTACGGAAAGCGGGGAGTATTATGAGTTTAGAGGATAAAAAATGGATGTCTCCACAAGAAATCATGCTCAAATTTCAGATACATAGTAAGCATTTCATACAGGTCCTGCAGCTCCGGTCTTTCTGTCAATCCAGACTCAGACAGTTAGAAAAGGAAGCTACCTCTCATGCCCTAGATGAAATTATTGGCCAATGCACCCAGATGGTGAGTAGTGATGAGCGAGCATGCTTGTCACTACTCGGTACTCGCACGAGTATCGCTGTACTCGGGCTGCTCGGCGGGGACCGAGTAATCTCACGATACTCGTGCTGTACTCGTGGTCTTCATTTCTGCATGTTGGCGCTCTTTTGAGAGCCAGCTCTCATGCAGGGATTGGCTGGCAGACCACTGCAATGCCACAGCCCTGTTAGTTGTGGAATTGCAGTGATTGGCCGGCCTGCACAGCGTGACCGAGCCTTTATACCGGCCGGCGCGCTGTGCTGTGCTCACAGCTATCCAGACTGTCAGTGCAGGGAGAGTGTCGCTGATTCAGGGAAAGCTTTGCGGCCCTTTATAGCTTTTTCAGTTGCAGGGCTGCAAACAGTGTGACCAAAAGTCCTTCTCAGGACTATTCTAGTTGTATACAGGCAGGCAGGGTATAGCCAGGTCGAAGTACAGTAGCAGAGTCCTTCTCAGGACTATTGTTGCTATATACAGGCAGGGTATAGCCAGGTCTGAATACAGGCTAGTGACCAAAAGAGTCCTTGTCAGGACTATTGTACCAGTATACAGGCAGGCAGGCAGGCAGGGTAGTGGTGACCGTATACCAGCCTTCATCATATCTGGGGCTGGTGTACACAGTGTAAAACAGTCCAGATAGTGTCTGACTTGTCTGTAATTGTCGCTCCCCAAAAAAACCTGTTAGGTTCTTATTGCGTCCGTGCTTGGTTTTTAAAACCGCACGTGTGTGCCTGTTGGTGGCAGCGTACAGGTGCACTTGTGTGCAATTTCCAGAAACTTTGATATAACGCACAAGTAGTGAATATACACGTCAGCAGTGCACAGCATTGCAAAATGCGCAAGGGCATTGGCAAGGAACAAGGAAGTGGACGTGATGGTGGTGCAGGCAGAGGCCGAGGTCGTGGGCAAGCTCTAATTTCGCCACAACAAAGGGCCACATCTAGTCGCTCGCACGTCCTGTCCCAAATTCTTGGGGACCGCAGCAGTACACCGCTCTTGAACCAAGACCAGTGTCAACAGGTTGTTAGTTGGATAGCAGATAATGCTTCCAGTCAGATTGGCACCACCACAAACACTCTGTCTTCCACACGGTCAAGTGTCAGTAGTAGTGATGAGCGAGCATGCTTGTCACTACTCGGTACTCGCACGAGTATCGCTGTACTCGGGCTGCTCGGCGGGGACCGAGTAATCTCGCGATACTCGTGCTGTACTCGTGGTCTTCATTTCTGCATGTTGGCGCTCTTTTGAGAGCCAGCCCTCATGCAGGGATTGGCTGGCAGACCACTGCAATGCCACAGCCCTGTTAGTTGTGGAATTGCAGTGATTGGCCGGCCTGCACAGCGTGACCGAGCCTTTATATCGGCCGGCGCGCTGTGCTCTGCTCACAGCTATCCAGACAGTGAGTGCAGGGAGAGTGTCGCTGATTCAGGGAAAGCTTTGCGGCCCTTTATAGCTTTTTCAGTTGCAGGGCTGCAAACAGTGTGACCAAAAGTCCTTCTCAGGACTATTCTAGTTGTATACAGGCAGGCAGGGTATAGCCAGGTCGGAGTACAGTAGCAGAGTCCTTCTCAGGACTACTGTTGCTATATACAGGCAGGGTATAGCCAGGTCTGAATACAGGCTAGTGACCAAAAGAGTCCTTGTCAGGACTATTGTACCAGTATACAGGCAGGCAGGCAGGCAGGGTAGTGGTGACCGTATACCAGCCTTCATCATATCTGGGGCTGGTGTACACAGTGTAAAACAGTCCAGATAGTGTCTGACTTGTCTGTAATTGTCGCTCCCCAAAAAAACCTGTTAGGTTCTTATTGCGTCCGTGCTTGGTTTTTAAAACCGCACGTGTGTGCCTGTTGGTGGCAGCGTACAGGTGCACTTGTGTGCAATTTCCACACACTTTGATATAACGCACAAGTAGTGAATATACACGTCAGCAGTGCACAGCATTGCAAAATGCGCAAGGGCATTGGCAAGGAACAAGGAAGTGGACGTGATGGTGGTGCAGGCAGAGGCCGAGGTCGTGGGCAAGCTCTAATTTCGCCACAACAAAGGGCCACATCTAGTCGCTCGCACGTCCTGTCCCAAATTCTTGGGGACCGCAGCAGTACACCGCTCTTGAACCAAGACCAGTGTCAACAGGTTGTTAGTTGGATAGCAGATAATGCTTCCAGTCAGATTGGCACCACCACAAACACTCTGTCTTCCACACGGTCAAGTGTCAGTAGCCGTGATACTGCACCGCACATTTCTGAACCTGATCCTCCTTCCTACCACCAGGCTGAGTACACGTCCTCCTCGGACATTAATGATCCCACACTTGGACACTCGGAAGAGCTGTTCACGTTTCCATTCACACATTCTGGCCTCTCGCCAGCTCATATTGAAGTGGGTCATGAGGAGATCGTCTGTACAGATGGCCAAATATTTGAGCAGCCACGTTCTCACGAAGTTGGCAACGTGTCTCAACAAGTGGTGGACGATGATGAGACACAATTGTCAGCAAGTCAGGAGGAGGAGCAGGGTGCGGAAGAGGAAGACGACGTGGTGGATGATCCAGTAACTGACCCAACCTGGCAGGAGGATATGCAGAGCGAGGACAGCAGTGCACAGGGGGAGGGAGGCGTAGCATCACAACAGGCAGTAAGAAGCAGGGTGGTGGCCCCAGGCAGAAGTCAGGCAACCGTTCCCCGGAACAACACGACGACACAAGGTGCCTGTACAAATGTTAGGTCTTCCCGAGTCTGGCAGTTTTTTAAGTTGGATCCAGATGATTCAAAAAAGGCCATTTGCAACACCTGCCGTGCCAGCATCAGCAGGGGTACCAAAACTAGCAGCCTGACCACCACCAGCATGATCAGGCACATGTCAGCCAAGCACCCGACTTTGTGGGAAGTACAACAGAGTCGAGGAGCAGTGCTTGCTGATGTCACTGCTACGTCTTCGCTGGTTGTGCATGCGAGCCAATCCTCTGTCCATGCTGCCTGCGAACAAGCCTCCTCCACTCCTGCACCTGCAGTTGCCTACGCAGAAAGAACACCATCATCAAGCACGTCCTTGTCCCAGCGCAGCGTTCAGTTATCCATTCAGCAAACCTTTGAACGCAGGCGCAAATACACTGCCAACACCCCACATGCCACAGTTCTAAATGCTAACATTTCGCGACTGCTTGCGCTGGAAATGTTGCCTTTTAGGCTGGTGGAGACTGAAGCATTCCGTGACCTGATGGCGGCAGCTGTCCCACGTTACTCGGTCCCCAGCCGCCACTATTTCTCCCGGTGTGCCGTCCCCGCGTTGCATAACCACGTGTCACAAAACATCACACGTGCCCTAAACAACGCTGTTTCACCCAAGGTCCACCTAACCACAGACACGTGGACAAGTGCTTGTGGGCAAGGCCGCTACATCTCGTTGACGGCACACTGGGTTAATATTGTGGAAGCTGGGACCCAGTCTGAGCGAGGGACGGAACACGTCCTTCCCACACCAAGGTTTGCAGGCCCTACCTCAGTCAGTGTTTCACCCACACTCTACAGCTCCGGAATGTCATGCTCTTCAGCCTCCTCCTCCTCCTGCGCATCCTCATCCACTGTGCCCTCCACACCAGTCACAAGCTGGAAGCACTGCAGCACTGCCTCGGCGAAGCGGCAACAGGCTGTGCTGAAGCTAATCTGCATAGGTGACAAACCCCACAATGCAGAAGAGCTGTGGACAGCTCTGAAACAGCAGGCAGATCACTGGCTCACACCTCTGAACCTAAAGCCAGGAAAGGTCGTGTGTGACAATGGCCGGAACCTGGTGGCGGCTTTGAGGCGAGGCCAGCTGACACATGTTCCATGCGTGGCCCATGTGCTCAACCTCGTGGTTCAGCGGTTTATAAAGTCATACCCAGAGCTGTCTGATCTACTGGTAAAAGTTCGCCGCCTGTCTGCACATTTTCGAAAGTCACCTACTGCTTCAGCCGGCCTTGCCGGCTTTCAGCGCCGTTTGCATCTTCCGGCTCACAGACTGGTGTGTGATGTCCCCACGCGTTGGAATTCAACTCTGCACATGTTGGTCAGGATATGTGAGCAGAAGAGGGCAGTTGTTGAGTACCTGCATCACCTAAGCCGTCGGGAAATGGGTCAAACTCCACACATAACACCTGAGGAGTGGAGATGGATGTCAGACCTATGTACCATCCTCCAAAACTTTGAGGACTCCACCAAGATGGTGAGTGGTGATGACGCCATTATTAGCGTCACCATACCGCTACTCTGCCTTCTAAAACGGTCTCTGCTGAAAAACAAACATGATGCATTGCAGGCGGAGCGCGATGAGTTGCAGCAAGAAACAGTAGTGGGTGTGGGTGATAACACACAGCCCAGCCTCGTCTCATCACAACGTGCAGTGGAGGACTATGACGAGGAGGAGGATGAAGACATGGAGCAACTCTCCGGCCAAATTGAGGATATGACATGCACACCAGTCATATCCTCGGTTCAGCGTGGCTGGCCAGAGGACAGGGTAGATGAGGAGGAGGAGGAGGAGGAGGACAGCATGTTCAGTCATCTTGTTGGTCAGGCTACTGAAGTCCTGGCTGTTAAGAGTCTGGCGCACATGGCTGACTTTATGGTAAGCTGCCTGTCTCGTGACCCTCGCGTTAAGAACATCTTGGCCGACAATCATTACTGGTTGGTAACACTGTTAGACCCACGCTACAAGGAGAACTTTTTGTCTCTTATTCCCGTGGAGGAGAGGTCAACCAAAATGCAGCAGTTTCGGAAGGCCATACTCACGGAAGTAGGCAAAGCATTCCCCTCACAAAACGCTAGCGGCATAGGTCATGAATCAGTGGACAACCGAGGCGTACAGCCGAGAGAGGCACAAGTCCAATCCGCCAGAGGTAGGGGAACAGTCTTTAAGATGTGGGACAGTTTTCTCAGCCCCTCACGTACCACAGCCCCTGAGGTGCGGGGTAGTGCCACAAGAAATCCTAAGTTTGCCCAGATGCTGAAGGAGTACCTTGCAGATCGAACAACAGTACTCGGACATTCCTCTGTGCCTTATAATTATTGGGTATCCAAGCTGGACACGTGGCATGAATTGGCTCTCTACGCCTTGGAAGTCCTGGCCTGCCCTGCTGCTAGCGTTTTGTCAGAGCGTGTTTTTAGTGCTGCAGGTGGAATCATTACAGATAAACGCACCCGCCTGTCAACTGAAAATGCTGACAGGCTGACTCTGATCAAGATGAACAAGGGTTGGATTGGGCCAGACTTCACCACACCACCAGCAAATGAGAGCGGAATTTAAAGTTTGCCATGTACCTCCACTCACCCATGGGTACACACTTCTGGACTTTGGATAATCGCTGGACTCCTCCTCCTTCTCCTCATGCGCCACCATGATGATGACCGTTACAAATTGCAATACTTAGGCCTTTGTTTCAGGTATACCCCCAGTGGTAAATTTTTTCGCCCATTCTTTGCAGAATGGACATTACAACGACAGGAGACCCGCTCCTTTGCAATGGGAACAATGTTTTGAGGCCCTCATGCACGTCTCTACCCAGGGACAACGTGGAGCCTCCCAATTTTTGGCTGCCCTGCCTAAGGGCTATACTATAATACACCCACTTCCTTAAAATGGACACTTAATGTTTTGAGGCCCTCATGCACGTCTCTACCCAGGGACAACGTGGAGCCTCCCAATTTTTGGCTGCCCTGCCTAAGGGCTATACTATAATACACCCACTTCCTTAAAATGGACACTTAATGTTTTGAGGCCCTCATGCACGTCTCTACCCAGGGACAACGTGGAGCCTCCCAATTTTTGGCTGCCCTGCCTAAGGGCTATACTATAATACACCCACTTCCTTAAAATGGACACTTAATGTTTTGAGGCCCTCATGCACGTCTCTACCCAGGGACAATGTGGAGCCTCCCAATTTTTGGCTGCCCTGGCAAAGGGCTATACTGAAATAGACCCACTTCCTTACAATGGGCACTTCAGGTTTAAAGGCCCTCATGCACGTCTCTACCCAGGGACAACGTGGAGCCTCCCAATTTTTGGCTGCCCTGCCTAAGGGCTATACTACAATAGACCCACTTCCTTCCAATGGGCACTTCAGGTTTACAGGCCCTCATGCACGTCTGTATGCAGGGGCATTGGTGAACCTCACAATTTTGGACTGCCCTGGCAAAGGAAAATACTACAAAGACTCACTTCCTCAAAATGGGCACATTAGACTCAAGAGGCCTTCATGTACGTCTCTTCTCAGGGACATCGGAGTGCCACACAATGTTTTCACGTAAAATCTTTCATGTATTAATCTCAAAAAGTAACATACACCAGCTCTATCTCACTATTGGGTATGTGCCCTTAACATTTCCGCCATGAAAAATCATTTTGGGGTCATTTTGGAAGGTTTTCTGGTGAGTCCGTAAAAATGGCGTAAAACGCGGACAAAATTGTTCACAGCTGTGACTTTTCAGTGATAAATGCTTCAAGGGGTCTTCCCCATGCTGTTGCCATGTCATTTGAGCACTCTTCTGAGACTTTTGTGACATTTTTAGGGTTTCTCCATGCTGCCGGGGGGTCATTTCACAAAAATACTCGGGTCTCCCATAGGATAACATTGGGCTCGTTGCTCGGCCCGAGTACACGAGTATCTTGGGATGCTCGGCCCGAGCTTCGAGCACCCGAGCTTTTTAGTACTCGCTCATCACTAGTCAGTAGCCGTGATACTGCACCGCACATTTCTGAACCTGATCCTCCTTCCTACCACCAGGCTGAGTACACGTCCTCCTCGGACATTAATGATCCCACACTTGGACACTCGGAAGAGCTGTTCACGTTTCCATTCACACATTCTGGCCTCTCGCCAGCTCATATTGAAGTGGGTCATGAGGAGATCGTCTGTACAGATAGCCAAATATTTGAGCAGCCACGTTCTCACGAAGTTGGCAACGTGTCCCAACAAGTGGTGGACGATGATGAGACACAATTGTCAGGAAGTCAGGAGGAGGAGCAGGGTGCGGAAGAGGAAGACGACGTGGTGGATGATCCAGTAACTGACCCAACCTGGCAGGAGGATATGCAGAGCGAGGACAGCAGTGCACAGGGGGAGGGAGGCGTAGCATCACAACAGGCAGTAAGAAGCAGGGTGGTGGCCCCAGGCAGAAGTCAGGCAACCGTTCCCCGGAACAACACGACGACACAAGGTGCCTGTACAAATGTTAGGTCTTCCCGAGTCTGGCAGTTTTTTAAGTTGGATCCAGATGATTCAAAAAAGGCCATTTGCAACACCTGCCGTGCCAGCATCAGCAGGGGTACCAAAACTAGCAGCCTGACCACCACCAGCATGATCAGGCACATGTCAGCCAAGCACCCGACTTTGTGGGAAGTACAACAGAGTCGAGGAGCAGTGCTTGCTGATGTCACTGCTACGTCTTCGCTGGTTGTGCATGCGAGCCAATCCTCTGTCCATGCTGCCTGCGAACAAGCCTCCTCCACTCCTGCACCTGCAGTTGCCTACGCAGAAAGAACACCATCATCAAGCACGTCCTTGTCCCAGCGCAGCGTTCAGTTATCCATTCAGCAAACCTTTGAACGCAGGCGCAAATACACTGCCAACACCCCACATGCCACAGTTCTAAATGCTAACATTTCGCGACTGCTTGCGCTGGAAATGTTGCCTTTTAGGCTGGTGGAGACAGAAGCATTCCGTGACCTGATGGCGGCAGCTGTCCCACGTTACTCGGTCCCCAGCCGCCACTATTTCTCCCGGTGTGCCGTCCCCGCGTTGCATAACCACGTGTCACAAAACATCACACGTGCCCTGAACAACGCTGTTTCACCCAAGGTCCACCTAACCACAGACACTTGGACAAGTGCTTGTGGGCAAGGCCGCTACATCTCGTTGACGGCACACTGGGTTAATATTGTGGAAGCTGGGACCCAGTCTGAGCGAGGGACGGAACACGTCCTTCCCACACCAAGGTTTGCAGGCCCTACCTCAGTCAGTGTTTCACCCACACTCTACAGCTCCGGAATGTCATGCTCTTCAGCCTCCTCCTCCTCCTGCGCATCCTCATCCACTGTGCCCTCCACACCAGTCACAAGCTGGAAGCACTGCAGCACTGCCTCGGCGAAGCGGCAACAGGCTGTGCTGAAGCTAATCTGCATAGGTGACAAACCCCACAATGCAGAAGAGCTGTGGACAGCTCTGAAACAGCAGGCAGATCACTGGCTCACACCTCTGAACCTAAAGCCAGGAAAGGTCGTGTGTGACAATGGCCGGAACCTGGTGGCGGCTTTGAGGCAAGGCCAGCTGACACATGTTCCATGCGTGGCCCATGTGCTCAACCTCGTGGTTCAGCGGTTTATAAAGTCATACCCAGAGCTGTCTGATCTGCTGGTAAAAGTTCGCCGCCTGTCTGCACATTTTCGAAAGTCACCTATTGCTTCAGCCGGCCTTGCCGGCTTTCAGCGCCGTTTGCATCTTCCGGCTCACAGACTGGTGTGTGATGTCCCCACGCGTTGGAATTCAACTCTGCACATGTTGGTCAGGATATGTGAGCAGAAGAGGGCAGTTGTTGAGTACCTGCATCACCTAAGCCGTCGGGAAATGGGTCAAACTCCACACATAACACCTGAGGAGTGGAGATGGATGTCAGACCTATGTACCATCCTCCAAAACTTTGAGAACTCCACCAAGATGGTGAGTGGTGATGACGCCATTATTAGCGTCACCATACCGCTACTCTGCCTTCTAAAACGGTCTCTGCTGAAAAACAAACATGATGCATTGCAGGCGGAGCGCGATGAGTTGCAGCAAGAAACAGTAGTGGGTGTGGGTGATAACACACAGCCCAGCCTCGTCTCATCACAACGTGCAGTGGAGGACTATGACGAGGAGGAGGATGAAGACATGGAGCAACTCTCCGGCCAAATTGAGGATATGACATGCACACCAGTCATATCCTCGGTTCAGCGTGGCTGGCCAGAGGACAGGGTAGATGAGGAGGAGGAGGAGGAGGACAGCATGTTCAGTCATCTTGTTGGTCAGGCTACTGAAGTCCTGGCTGTTAAGAGTCTGGCGCACATGGCTGACTTTATGGTAAGCTGCCTGTCTCGTGACCCTCGCGTTAAGAACATCTTGGCCGACAATCATTACTGGTTGGTAACACTGTTAGACCCACGCTACAAGGAGAACTTTTTGTCTCTTATTCCCGTGGAGGAGAGGTCAACCAAAATGCAGCAATTCCGGAAGGCCATACTCACGGAAGTAGGCAAAGCATTCCCCTCACAAAACGCTAGCGGCATAGGTCAGGAATCAGTGGACAACCGAGGCGTACAGCCGAGAGAGGCACAAGTCCAATCCGCCAGAGGTAGGGGAACAGTCTTTAAGATGTGGGACAGTTTTCTCAGCCCCTCACGTACCACAGCCCCTGAGGTGCGGGGTAGTGCCACAAGAAATCCTAAGTTTGCCCAGATGCTGAAGGAGTACCTTGCAGATCGAACAACAGTACTCCGACATTCCTCTGTGCCTTATAATTATTGGGTATCCAAGCTGGACACGTGGCATGAATTGGCTCTCTACGCCTTGGAAGTCCTGGCCTGCCCTGCTGCTAGCGTTTTGTCAGAGCGTGTTTTTAGTGCTGCAGGTGGAATCATTACAGATAAACGCACCCGCCTGTCAACTGAAAATGCTGACAGGCTGACTCTGATCAAGATGAACAAGGGTTGGATTGGGCCAGACTTCACCACACCACCAGCAAATGAGAGCGGAATTTAAAGTTTGCCATGTACCTCCACTCACCCATGGGTACACACTTCTGGACTTTGGATAATCGCTGGACTGCTCCTCCTTCTCCTCATGCGCCACCATGATGATGACCGTTACAAATTGCAATACTTAGGCCTTTGTTTCAGGTATACCCCCAGTGGTAAATTTTTTCGCCCATTCTTTGCAGAATGGACATTACAACGACAGGAGACCCGCTCCTTTGCAATGGGAACAATGTTTTGAGGCCCTCATGCACGTCTCTACCCAGGGACAACGTGGAGCCTCCCAATTTTTGGCTGCCCTGCCTAAGGGCTATACTATAATACACCCACTTCCTTAAAATGGACACTTAATGTTTTGAGGCCCTCATGCACGTCTCTATCCAGGGACAATGTGGAGCCTCCCAATTTTTGGCTGCCCTGGCAAAGGGCTATACTGAAATAGACCCACTTCCTTACAATGGGCACTTCAGGTTTACAGGCCCTCATGCACGTCTCTATCCAGGGACAATGTGGAGCCTCCCAATTTTTGGCTGCCCTGGCAAAGGGCTATACTGAAATAGACCCACTTCCTTACAATGGGCACTTCAGGTTTACAGGCCATCATGCACGTCTCTATCCAGGGACAATGTGGAGCCTCCCAATTTTTGGCTGCCCTGGCAAAGGGCTATACTGAAATAGACCCACTTCCTTACAATGGGCACTTCAGGTTTACAGGCCATCATGCACGTCTCTTTCCAGGGACAATGTGGAGCCTCCCAATTTTTGGCTGCCCTGGCAAAGGGCTATACTGAAATAGACCCACTTCCTTACAATGGGCACTTCAGGTTTACAGGTCTCATGCACGTCTGTATGCAGGGGCATTGGTGAACCTCACAATTTTGGACTGCCCTGGCAAAGGAAAATACTACAAAGACTCACTTCCTCAAAATGGGCACATTAGACTCAAGAGGCCTTCATGTACGTCTCTTCTCAGGGACATTGGAGTGCCACACAATGTTTTCACGTAAAATCTTTCATGTATTAATCTCAAAAAGTAACATACACCAGCTCTATCTCACTATTGGGTATGTGCCCTTAACATTTCCGCCATGAAAAATCATTTTGGGGTCATTTTGGAAGGTTTTCTGGTGAGTCCGTAAAAATGGCGTAAAACGCGGACAAAATTGTTCACAGCTGTGACTTTTCAGTGATAAATGCTTCAAGGGGTCTTCCCCATGCTGTTGCCATGTCATTTGAGCACTCTTCTGAGACTTTTGTCCATGCTGCCGGGGGGTCATTTCACAAAAATACTCGGGTCTCCCATAGGATAACATTGGGCTCGTTGCTCGGCCCGAGTACACGAGTATCTTGGGAGGCTCGGCCCGAGCTTCGAGCACCCGAGCTTTTTAGTACTCGCTCATCACTAATGGTGAGCATTTCCTCACTGTATGGTAACATAAGACACAAATTTTTGAAAGCAAGACACAGTAAACTGTTCAGGACATGGGAGAGGTGGACCGGAGATCTGGATATAGCTGAGACAATACTGCAAGGGTGGGAACGGGTGAGAAAATCCATCTTGTGTGAGAGATGGAGGGAGACTTATTTTAAACTCATGCACACAGCGCTGTATGGATTTAACATCCCGCCTTCCCATAGCTGCCCTGACAGAATTACAGCATGTCCTAAATGTAAGGTGCCCTATACCAACCTTTGGCATGGGGTGTGGGAATGCACAGAAGTAGTAACTTACTGGAAGCTAATAAGAGACCAGATCCAGGCATGTTGGGGAACAAAACTTCCACAATCGCCACAGGCTTTGCTTTTCCATCAGCTTCGTCCCCCTGAATCTGAATCTCAACTTGGGATAGACAAAGTGAAGATCCCTAGAAATATACACACATTTTTAATTGTGGCGTTACGAAATCTTTTTAGCGAGTGGCTTAAACCAAATATTCCATCAATGGGATCAATAATATCTCAAATGAAACAATTATTAGGGCTGGAATTGCTAGAAGCTGAAAGGAGCAAAGAAAAATCAGCAGGGAAAGTTTTTCCGCTGTGGAAACAGTTTATAGGGTTCCACTATAGTCCTCAGGAAATTCTGAAAATAGTCAGTCCTTTTCGCCATACGGAATGGTACTGTCTGGAAGACCTGGGGGGGACATTGGGGGCTTTAGGGACATCAGCAATTACTTAATGTGCATTATATGGAATCGGTGGCTGATACCATCACAGAGGCATAATTGTGGAGTGGTTCACATTCTCACTCATTGTTCATTGTCTCTTTGTGTACATGTCTTCTTTTCCTTTTTTTTCATATAGCTTAAATTAAAAAGGTTGTAACTACCACTATAGTAATCTGCAAGGTACACTGCTCGAATGTTGAGCATATCAATGTCATGTACACTGTCTAATTCTTTGAACAAGTTATTGCTTCCCTTTCTTTTATGTTTAAAAGTTTAATAAAAAAAAAAAAAAAGATGTTTAAAAGTCTAGGATGTGATGTCATCAACTGTCAGACCCGTCGAAGCACTAGTATAGAGTGCGAAACGGCCGTCGTCTGACGTGCCGTCCCGTCCTGCTCCCTCCCCGCCTGGCTTCACATGTATTACCGCACTTGTGAATAACCTTACACCAATCTGCACAGCAACTAACGGTGAGTGCTCTTCATCATTTTTTTCTACTATTTCACAAAGTGGATCATGTTGCCGTTTCCTTGAAGTAGCACCCCGCAGCTGTGATAATGTTTTTCCAATATTAGTGTTCCTGCCACCCATAATTTCGCTGCGCTCAGTGTAACAACTGTGTACGTTTTAAGGGGAATTTTTCCCCGTATGTCTCTACACATAGAGTAGTGCCCTGTCCTCCTTACCTTTTTCCACCTCATATAATCTGACCGCTGACACCCACACTGATTCCGAGATGCTTCCGAGCCCTGCATGAATGAAGCAATTGTCAATCATGTGCACTGCCACTCTTAATGGAACCACCGGAGTTTTCCCAGTACTGGTCTTTGGCACACCAAAAAGAATGAATGAAACGACTGACGTAGGATCGACCACCACCAGATTAACACAGTGCTCTTCAGGGTCCCAGTTCTAACGATCTGTGGGTGTCCTCCCCTCCCGCCTCCCCTTTGGTCGGGAAGTTATTCCCTATCCCATGGATAGGGGAAAAAATTACAAACCTTAGAATAATTTAATTTTACATTTTGTTTACCATGAGGATTAGTAGACTTGTCATCAAATGAGTAATCATAGGGATCATGTTTATCACCTTGCACGCTTGACAGTATCTTGTCAGATTGTGATGTGTTCTTCCAGAAAGATCTGGAGTTAATGGCTGGGCTTCTTCCAAGTTCCAAGCCAGGTGTTGTTTTAATAACAGAATTTTAAGCCCAGTACTGTGACCAGTTCCAGGCACATGATGTTCTAAATGAAGTTTCTGGCAGTACAAATTATTCCTAGAACTCTGATCTGAAGTCCAAAGTGAGATGGAGATTGATGGATTGATGAGATGACTACTTGGGCTTCTGATTGCACCACAAATTGTCTGATGTTTTTCAACTAGTGTCAACTTGTAAATGCCAGTTGAAGGTACAGTATATCTAACTTTATGTTTGGTGTTATCAGAACATTACAAATGAAACTGAATTAGTATTACTCCATAGACAAATAATTCCTAGAGTACTCAGCAGCAGATTTTCATTTCCCATATATCCTATGCATAATGTTCTTTGAAGGAACCAAACCTCTCGAAAAAATCTTTGCAATAAAATAATTAGGGATCATACATGTTTCGTCTTAGCCTACAAGCGCTTAAAAGGAAAACTTACATAATTCAATTAGTGTTTATATATATATATATATATATATATATATATATATATATACATATATATATATTTATTTATAGATATATATATATATATATAAAATATATAAAGCTGAGTGCATGTATGTATGTGTGTATATGTGTGTATATGTGTGTATGTCCGCTAAAGGAATCCGCACCGTCGCATTTACAATCACGAAATTTTGCACAGACGCCTCATGTGACTCAGGGAACGTCATAGACTATAGCGGGCCTTACACGCTGCGATCTCGCTAGCGAGATCGCAAGTGATCGTACCCGCCCCCGTTGGTTGTGCGACACGGGCAAATCGCTGCCTGTATCGCACAACCTCGCTTAACCCCGTCACACGCACTTATCTGCTCTGCGACGTCGCTCTGGCGGCGAACCGCCTCCTTTCTAAGGAGGCGGTTCGTGCGGCGTCACAGCGACGTCACACGTCAGGCGTCCAATAGAAGCGGAGGGGCGGAGATGAGCGGGACGTAACATCCCACCCACCTCCTTTCTTCCGCATTGCCGGCGGGACGCAGGTAAGGAGATGTTCGTCGCTCCTGCGGTGTCACAGACAGCGATGTGTGGTGCCACAGGAACGACGAACAACATCGCTAATAAGCAGAAAACGATTTTTTGTTTCAGGACGACCTCTCTGTGGCAAACGATTTTGACTGCTTTTGCGATCGTTTAAGGTCGCTCATAATTGTCACACACTGCGATATCGTTAATGACGCCAGATGTGCGTCACAAACACCGTGACCCCAACGATAATTCATTAATGATATCGTAGTGTGTAAAACCCGCTTAAGTTTTGACGGGAAAATGTAACCCTGCACTTTACAGTTACTCTCCAAAAAACATGCCTCCATTAAACTGAATGGAGGTGTGAGCTATAGGTTATTAATAGCAACTGTCAGTGGTTGCTATAGGAACAAAATAAACTGTTAGTATAGAAGTAAGAAGTACAGTATGTAAGAAGCTTATGTGTGAGGTAATATGATGTCAGTGGGGAGACAGACGGGCACAGAGACAGCCCTGGAAAGAGACAGCTGGGCAAAGAGACAGCTGGGAAAGGAGACAGCCAGGAAAAGAGACAGCAAGGGAAAGCGACAGCCAGGGAAAGAGACAACCGGGGAAAGAGACATACCTGGAAAGAGACAGCCCTGGAAAGAGACAGCCGGGCAAAGAGACAGCCAGGCAAAGAGACAAACCTGGAAAGAGACAGCCCTGGAAAGAGACAGATGGGCAAAGAGAGACCTGGAAAGAGACAGACCTGGAAAGAGACAGACCTGGAAAGACACAGACCGGCAAAGAGACAGGCGGGCAAAGAGACATCCCTGGAAAGAGACAGCCCTGGAAAAGAGACAACCCTGGAAAAGAGACAGCCCTGGAAAAGAGACAGTCAGGGAAAGAGACAGCTGGGCAAAGAGACAGCCAGGGAAAGAGACAGCCAGGGAAAGAGACAGCCAGGGAAAGAGACAGACCTGGAAGGAGACAGCCGGGCAAAGAGACAGCCGGGCAAAGAGACAGACCTGGAAAGAGACAGCCCTGGAAAGAGACAGACGGGCAAAGGGAGACCTGGAAAGAGACAGACCTGGAAAGAGACAGACCTGGAAAGAGACAGACCGGCAAAGAGACAGCCGGGCAAAGAGACAGTCCTGGAAAAGAGACAGCACTAGAAAAGAGACAGCCCTGGAAAGAGACAGCCCTGAAAAGAGACAGCCCTGAAAAGAGACAGCCCTGGAAAAGAGACAGACGGGCAAAGAGACAGACACATACAGATGGGGAAAGAGACAGACACAGACAGATGGGGAAAGAGACAGACACAGACAGATGGGGAAAGAGACAGACACAAACATAGAGAGAGACAGACAGACACCGAGATGGAGACAGATAGACTGATACAAATACAGACAGAGAGATAGAAACAGGCAGACAGAGACACAGACAGAAAAGGAAAGAGACAGAGAGAGACAGACAGACAGTGACACACAGACAGAGACTGGGAGAGAGACAGAGACAGTTACTATCCCGGGCAACGCCCGGGTACTACAGCTAATATATATATATGTATTTTAAAATACAATTTTTCACTTTTCTTTTATTATTTATGTGTCCGTCTGCATATAAAAATTGTAATATAACTTTGAGAAATTTGCTTGTTACTTGTGATGGGTGGACCTGAACTGTAAAAGAGCGGTTCTGCGCAGTTTCAAAAGTATCTGGGTGCCATCCCCAGGCCCGGAGTTCTCAGGGAACTTTGGCTAATGATTCGGGTCTGGCACTCGGGTCATACAAAAAAATGAAATAAAGAAAAAATAATAAAGCAAGCAGCACTTCATACTTACCGAGCCTCCGGCGCGGCTGTAACTGCTTCTGCCTCTGCCCATTCACTTCCGGGGCCGCTCATTAGGCTCATGCATATGCACTGCTTTTCCCACCCATCAGCATCTGTGATTGGTTGCAGTCAGATGCGCCCCCACTCTGAGTGGCAGCATGTCTGATGCTTTCAACCACAGAACCGGTCTGAGGGTCTATATCGTACAGTAAAAATAAATAAATGTAAAAACAAATTGGCATAGGGGACCCCCATATTATGATACCCAGCACAGATAGAGCATATGGCTACAGGCTGGCATTCTCAGGCTGGGGAGACCCATGGTTATTTGGAGCCGTTCAGCTTAAAAATAGCAGCCGGCAGCTGCCCAGGATTGCAGAGTCAATTAGATGCGACAATCCCATCATTTTACCCGACTCTTCCCGATTGCCCTAGTGCGGTGGCAATCGGTGTAATAAGAGGTTAATCCCAGCCCACAGCTGCAATTAAGCCCTAGATTAGTAATGGCAGGCATCTATGAGACCCCCCCCATTACTAATCTGTAAGTGAAAGTAAACAAGTTGTTACTCGAAGAGAACTATTCATTTTCAAAACTGTCAATTCACAAGTAAAATCTGTATTCAATAAAGACAATTTTTTACATAAATGTGATACTGTAGAAGATTGCACTAGCTACTGATAGGTTTCTATTTAGATGGGAAGAGAAACTTCTGTTCTCCATCTTCCCTCCGCTCTTCTACATAAAATTAGCAACTGCCATCTCCTATCTCAGCAATGTAACAATCTATCTTCACTAAATACAGACTTTACCTGTGAAATGACAATTTTGAAAATGAATGATCAGTCCTGTCAAATAGACCAGATACAATTTCAAATCTATAGGTCCAGGAGGACTTGGACACCAGCAATCACAATATAGTTAGTTTCAAAGTAATATTCAATAGAACATTTGAAAGGGGAAATGCTAAAACTTGGAGTATTAGGAAAGCTAATTTCAACAAATTAAGAGAAAAGCTTAATTGTGTAGATTGGGACAATATCATAATGTTCATATGAACATAAATGCGGTAAGTTTAAGGATATACTACTAGAGTCCTGTAAAAAAGTATACCCTCTGATAATAAAATGTCAAGGAATAAAAAGAAACCACTATGGATAAATAACAGTACAAAGTATAATAAAACAAACACAAAGGGCGTTTAAAATCTTTAAGGCAGAGAATACATAATTAGCATTTCAGGAGTATAAAGCTATCAATAGAAACTGTAAAAAAGAAATTAAGCAAGGAAAATTAGTTACTGAAACAAAAATTGCCAAGAACATTAAAATAAATCCCAACATTTTTCATAAATAAATTAATGCCAAAAGGAAAACAAAAAATATTATCGGCCCCTTAAAATATAATAAATTAATTATAGAGGACAAAGCAAAGACTGAGATATTAAACAGGCACTTCTCATCAGTGTTCACCAAGGAACTGACTGTTCCAGGGATCATTCAACAAGTGAAAAATCAAAGTTCACCACCTGATTTAATTAATTTAACACAAGAAGAAGTACGCCTTCGTCTGAGTAAATTAAACAGTAACAAATCCCCTGGGCCAGATGGCATTCATCCACGAATATTGAGGGAATTGAGCTCAGTTATTGACAGACCGCTGTATCTCATCTTCTTAGGCCGGCGTCACACGGTACGATCTATCATACAATCGCACGAGCGATCGTACCCGCCCCCGTCGTTTGTGCATCACGGGCAATTAGTTGCCCGTGGCACACAAAGTCGTTAACCCCCTGTCACATGCACTTACCTCCCGGACGACGTCGCTGTGGGCGACTAACATCCTCTTCCTGAAGGGGGAGGGACGTTCGGCGTCACAGCGGTGTAAAACAGCGGCCGGCCAATAGAAGCGGAGGGGCGGAGATAAGCAGACCTGCTTCCTTCCGCATTGCCGATGGGACGCAGGTAAGCTGTGTTCGTTGTTCCAAGGGTGTCACACGGAGCGATGTGTGATGTCTCGGGAACGATGAACTACCGGAGCACAGAAGGAGGACCGACATTTTGAAAATGAACGACGTGTCAACGAGCAACGATAAGGTGAGTATTTTTGCTCGTTCACAGTCGTTCGTAGCTGTCACACTCTACGAAAAGTCTAACGATGCCAGATGTGCGTCACGGAATCCATGACCCCGACGACCTATCGCCCAATATATCGTAGCGTGTGACGCCGCCCTTAGCACACTACGACATCGCAGGTGCGATGTCGGTGGGGTCAAATCGAAAGTGACGCACTTCCGGCGTCGCTCTCGACATCGTAGTGTGTAAATCGTTTAAACTACAATTACCGAGCGCAAAAGCGTCGGTATCGTATGATCGGTGTAGTGTCGGTCATTTTCATTATTTTGGCTGCTGCGATGGTACGATGTTGTTCCTCGTTCCTGCGGCAGCACACATCGCTGTGTATGAAGTCGCAGGAGCGAGGAACATCTGCTACCTGCGTCCCGTCTGCAATGCGTAAGGAAAGAGGTGGGCGGGATGTTTACGTCCCGCTCCTCTCTGCCCCTCCGCTTCTATTGGCCACCTGCCGTGTGACGTCACTGTGACGCCACACGACCCGCCCTCTTAGGAAGGAGGTGGGTTGCCGGCCAGAGCGACGTCGCAGGGCAGGTAAGTGCATGTGAAGCTGCCGTAGCGATAATATTCGCTACGGCTGCTATCACAAGATATCGCAGCTGCGACGGGGGCGGGGACTATCGCGCTCGGCATCGCAGCATCGGCTTGCGATCTCGTAGTGTGCAAAGGACCCCTTAGACTCACTTGTAACAGGGTTGGTGCCTCAGGATTGGAGAATTGCTGATGTGGTACCGATATTTAAGAAAGGTATGAGGGTGTATCCAGGCAACTACCGTCCAGTAAGCCTGACATCAGTAGTGTGCAAACTTTTTGAGGGCATTTTAGCAAAAATATATTGCAAAAAATAATATAATAACTGATAGACAACATGGATTCATGAAAGATAAGTCATGTCTAACCAACATGTTGGGGTTCTATTAGGAGGTCAGTGCAAATCTGGATATTGGTAATGCAGCTGATGTGATTTATTTAGACTTTGGAAAGGCATTTAATACTGTACCACATAATAGCCATATACCGAAGCTCCAGAAGCAGGGACTAGGGGAAACTATATGCAACTGGGTAAGGAATTGGCTAAAAGATAGGAAGCAAAGAGTAGTCATAAATGGTACATTCTCTAAATGGGCTATAGTCAGCAGTGGGGTACCGCAGGGATCTGTACTAGGACTGATTCTTTTTAATCTCTTTATTAATGACCTTGTGGATGGGATTGATAGTAAACTGTCAGTCTTTGCTGATGACAACAAACTATGTAGGCTATTAAAAATTGACCTTGATAGTACAATATTACAAAACTATCTGGAAAAGATGTCAGAATGGGCAGATACTTGGCAAATGAGATTTAATGTTGATAAATGTAAAGTATTGTACCTAGGATGGAGTAATGCTATAGCTGTGTATACATTAAATGGAAGTAAACTTGGGACTACAGAACTCGAGAAGGACTTGGGTATTCTGGTTACAAATAAGCTGTGCAGCAGTACTCAATGTTAGGCAGCAGCTGCTAAAGCAAACAAGATTTTAGGGTGTAGAAAAAGAGAGATTAGATCCCATGATCCCAACGTATTGTTACAGACACACCCGCACTGGAGCGGTGGGGTGACTCGTTACTGGGAAGCGGTTCTGGCTCTGGGGTGCCGCGGTGGCGTGGCCCGGCTCCATGACCACGGCGGTGTCGTTTAGCAAATAGGAAAGGGATGATGACAGGTTATTCGTAACGCCACCTGTGGTATGCAGTAAGTTAGATGCCGCTACTGCGAGATGGGGCTCTTCGGGGCAGATGGTGATGCAGCTTAGATGGTGTAGCTCTTCATAGGTAGAGCTGGGCCGTAGGGCGGATGGGGGTGGTAGTTGTAGTAGTCTACTACTACGCCCCCTGGGCTGCCCACATCACAGCTCTGGGAGACCGCCATCTTTGTGGCACATATAGCGTATGCTGTGTGCTGCACTTTCCCCTGTCACCCGCTTGGGATGGGATGAGTACCGGTGCCGAGCAGTGGTGATTGCACCCTAACTGATTCTGGTGTGCTTCTCTCACCCCATTCTGCTCCCCCACCTCTCTGCTCACACCCCTCCCCCGCATGTGCTCACCTCGGGCCTCGGCTTCTAGCAGCTACTCACTGCTCTGTGCTGTGATTGCTGATGGGAGGAACAGACACCAGGCTGATAGGACAGGCTGACGGGGGTGCAGGTCTGAGGTGAGTGCATGCGGCTAGGAGTGGTGATCGCAGTGGGACATCTGTAGTGCAGTGCCGAGCTCAGGCTGCAGATCACCCCTTCTCGCCGCATGTCAGCTCGGACCTCCGATCCCAGCCGGCAGCTACTCTTGCCAGCCTGGTGTCTTTGCAGTTCCTCCCCTCAGCGCTCAAAGCACAGTGTATGGGGGCAGAGTATATGGGGCATGGTATACAGTGGGGCACAGTATATGAGGGCACGGGAACATGGGGGCAGAGTATATGGGGCATAGAATACAGTGGTGCACAGTATATTGGAGCACAGGCATATTGGATCACAGCATATAGGGTCACAGGGATATCAGGGCACAGTATATGGAGTCACAGGAATATCGGGGCACGGTATATGGGGTCACAGGAATATCTGGACACAGTATATGGGGGGCACAAGAATATTGGGGCACAGTATATGAGGGCACAGGAATATGGGGGCAGAGTTTATGGGACATAGTATACAGTGGGGCACTGTATACAGTGTAGCGTTGTGCCAGCCGTCCTTAGTGACATTTTAGACATATCAGGATCACTTTGCAGGCCCCAATAAAATGGCTCTGCACTGTGATCCTAAATTTCATCTTCCCTTAAAGGGAACCTGTCACCAGTTTTTCGGCCTATAAGCTGCATCCACTACCAGTGGGCTCTTATATACAGCATTCTAACATGCTGTATATAAGAGCCCAGGCCGCTGAGTAAAACATAAAAAACACTTTATAATACTCACCTATCGGTCGCGCTGCAGTGGATTCTAGTCAGATGGGTGTCTCCGTTGTCCGATGCTGGCGCCGCCTCTTTCGGCTATCTTTGTCGTCGGAGAAAACACCCAGAAGTGGAGGACACAGGAGAGCAGATTCCACCCACTTTTACTGCAGTTGTAATGTGAGCTAGTTGTACAGTAAGATTTCAGCAGCTGCTCCCCCTAGTGTTTAAGAGTGGGAAAATATAAAGCTTTTAAAAAAAAATAATAAAAAAAAATTATATTTTACTCAATTAAAAACAAATAATAATATTTAAACAAAACATTAAAACATTAATACTTTACATTTTTTCAGTTATTGGAAATTTTTTTTTTTTACGACACCTACCCTTTAAAAGCATGATTAATACAGTGGAACCTTGGTTTACGAAAACAAACTGTTCTGGGAGTGTGCTTGTAAACCAAGTTACTCGTCTAGCAAAGCAAAATTTCCCATACACACACACACATATTATGCTCACCTTAAGGGTGCTTTACACGCTGCGACATCGCTAACGATATATCGTCGGGGTCACGTCGTTAGTGACACACATCCCGCGCCGTTAGCGACATCACAGCGTGTGACACCAAGGCGCGACGATCAACAATCGCAAAAACGTCAAAAACCGTTGATCGTTGACACGTCGCTCCTTTTCATAATATCGTTTGTGGTGCATGCCGCTTGTTGTTCGTCATTCCTGCAGCAGCACACATCGCTATGTGTGACGCCGCAGGAATGATGAACATCTCCTTACCTGCGTCCACCGGCAATGAGGAAGGCCGCTCATCTCCGCCCCTCCTCTGCTATTGGGCGGCCGATTAGTGATGCCACAGTGACGTCGCTATGATGCCGAACGCACCTTCCCATTGAAGGAGGGATTGTTCGGCAGTCACAGCGACGTCGCTGAAAAGGTATGTGCATGGATCGCTGCTGTAGCGATAATGTTCGCTACGGCAGCTATCAGCAAATGTCACACGAACGACGGGGGTGGGTGCCATCGCGCACGACATCGCTAGCTATTGCTAGCGATGTTGCAGCGTGTAAAGCACCCTTTACCCTCTGTTCCCTTGGCGGCCTCCTGGTTCTTATAGTCCACAGGTACAGTATGTATCACAGGTAACAATCGTGACAATACAGGAGCTTCCGCTGTCAGTGTCGACGTCATACGCAGGAGCCGCTTGCCTCTGACTGGTCAGCGCGCTGACATCAAAGGCATGAGCTGCTTGTCTCTGATTGGTCAGCACGCTACCTTTGAGAAGCAGGTTAACTTTTTCTAAGCCAGCAAAGCACAAAATGCTGGGGTCTGAATTAGGCTGGTCCTTGATATGATTAACCCCTTAGTGACCGCGGGCAGTAACCTTACATCCTAGCGGTCATAGTGTTAATCACCTCCGGCAGCTGTGGGCTGCCGGTGGGGATCTGCACACATATCAGCTGATTTGTACTGCTGACATGTGTGGCTCGCAGGTACGCGTGGAATTGCTATCCACCCATACCTGTTAATCCCTGAAATGGTGCTGTCAAAATGTGACAGCGCCATTTTAACGGCGATGGCTGTAAAAGTTTACTCACAGGCCTGCACCGGAAGTCATGTGACCTGATCACGTGGAGCCGATGGTTGTCATGGTAGCACAGGGTCATGTGCTCACTCAGGTCCTGTAACCAGCAGTCGAGTACTGCAGGTTACAAGAGATGAGAATTTCTCCCGACCTGAGTGGTGCTGCTCTGATCGGGAGAAAAGAATACAGCAGATCCTTAAAGCCCCATATGAAAACTAATGAAATTTTAAAAAATAAAATAAAAAAAAGGTTTGAAAAATAAAAAAGCCTAAAAGTTCAAATCACCCCCCCTTTCGCCCCATTGAAAATTAAAGGGTTAAAAAAATAAAAAAATATACACATATTTGGTATCCCTGCGTTCAGAAATGCCCGATCTATCAAATATAAAATCAATTAATATGATCGGTAAGTGGCATAGCAGCAAAAAAATTACAAATGGTAAAATTACATTTATTGGTCGCTGCAAGTTTTGCGCAAAATGCAATCACAGGAATGGTATTGTTAAAAACGTCAGCCCAAGACACAAAAAATAAGCCATCACTGAGCCAAAGATGTTGAAAAATGAGAATGCTACGATTCACGGAAAAGGCTTCAAACGTACGCAATTTTTTTCGGACAAAATTCTGATTTTTTTTAACCCCTTATATAAAAGTAAATCTATTCATGTTTGGTGTTAACGAACTTGCACCGACCTCAGGCATCACACCCACACATCGGTTTTACCATATAGGGAACACTGTGAATAAAATATCTCAAAAACAATAGGGCAATCAAACCTTTTTTTGCAATTTTTCCGCATTTGGAATTTTTTTGCTGTTTTCCAGTACACTGTATTATAAAACTCATGGTTGCATTTAAAAGTACAGCTTGTTCCACAAAAAAACGAGCCCTCACATGACCAGATTGACTGAAAAATAAAAGAGATATGGCTCTCGGAAGAAGGAAGGCGAAAAAAAACGGAAAGTGCAAATTTGTCTGGTTGTGAATGGGTTAATGAATCTAGTAGCTCCATTTCCCGTGGTAATTAAATAAGAATGTTCCCAGTTTTTTTTATTTGAAGTGTACCTGTTGCAAATTAAAATATCCCTGAAGTTTTACTATGCTTATAGACAAACAAAGGTTTGCATGCTGCTACATCTTTCAGATCATCATCAATTTTTAAAAGATACCAATTTTTTTTTTTTTTTTTTTTAAATAGCGAATCTTATAGCAGAATTCATAGAATTAAATTTAAAATCAAAGATACAGTGGGAAAAAAAAAGTATTTAGTCAGCCACCAATTGTGCAAATTCTTCCACTTAAAAAGATGAGAGAGGCCTGTAATTGACATCATAGGTAGACCACAACTATGAGAGACAAAATGAGAAAACAAATCCAGAAAATCACCTTGTCTGATTTGGCAAGATTTGTTTTGTAAATTATGGTGGAGAATAAGTATTTGGTCTATAACAAAAGTTCATCTCAATATTTTGTTATATATCCTTTGTGGGCAATGACAGAGGTCAAACGTTTTCTGTAAGTCTTCACAAGTTTTGCACACACTGTTGGTGGTATGTTGACCCATTCCTCCATACAGTTCTCCTCTAGAGCAGTGATGTTTTGGGCCTGTCGCTGAGTAACACGAACTTTCAGCTCTCTCCAGAGGTCTTCTATGAGGTTGAAATTGGGAGACTGGCTAGGCCACTCCAAGACCTTCATATGCTTCTTACGAAGCCACTCCTTTGTTGCCCTGGTAGTGTACTTGGGATCATTATCATGCTGAAAGACCCAGCCACGTTTCATCTTCAATGCCCTTGCTGATGGAAGGAGGTTTGCACTGAAAATCTCACGATACATGGCCCCATTCATTCTTTCATGACGGATTAGTCGTCCTGGCCCCTTTGCAGAGAAACAACCCCAAAGCATGATGTTGCCACCCCCATGCTTCACAGTAGGTATGGTGTTTTTTGGATGCAACTCAGCATTCTGTCTCCTCTAAACATGACAAGTTGTGTTTCTACCAAACAGTTGAACTTTGGTTTCATCATACCATATGACGCTCTCCCAATACTCTTCTGGATAATCCAAATTCTCTCTAGCAAACTTCAGACAGGCTCGGACATGTACTGGCAGGGAAACATGTCTGGCACTGCAGGATCTGAGTCCCTGGTGGTGTAGTGTGTTACTTATAGTAGCCTTTGTTACAGTGGTCCCAGCTCTATGCAGGTCATTCACTAGGTCCCCCCATGTGGTTCTGGGATTTTTGCTCACCATTCTTGTACTCATTTTGACCCCATGGGGTGAGATCTTGCATGGAGCCCCAGATCGAGGGAGATTATCAGTGGTCTTGTATGTTTTCCATTGTCTTATTATTGCTCTCACAGTTGATTTCATCACACCAAGCTGCTTGTCTATTGCAGATTCAGTCTTCCCAGTCTGATGCAGGGCTACAATTTTGTTCCTGGTGTCCTTTGACAGCTCTTTGGTCTTCACCATAGTGCAGTTTGGAGTGTGACTGTTTGAGGTTGTGGGCAGGTGTCTTTTATACTGATAACAAGTTCAAACAGGTGCTTTTACTACAGGTAATGAGTGGAGGACAGAGAAGCCTTTTAAAGAAGAAGTTATAGGTCTGTGCAAGCCAGAAATCTTGCATGTTTTAGATGATTAAATTCTTATTTTCCACCATAATTTGCAAAAAAAAAAATCTTGTCAAATCAGAGAAAGTGATTTTATGGATTCCTCTTCTCATTTTGTCTCTCATTGTTGTGGTCTACCTATGATATCAATTATAGGCCTCTCTCATCTTTTTAAGTGGGAGAACTTGCACAATTGGTGGCTGGCTAAATACTATTTTTCCCTACTGTAAATCTGTTGTTAGATTTTTTTCCTTTATCTTATGGTTAATGAGTTCTTTTTGAGAAAAACGACTTGCTCTGGCTCTAGCTTCATTTATAAGTAGGTGGGCTACCCTCTAATTGCAAATCTGTTTTGTAGCTCATCTGCTTGTACCTCAAATTTAGGGTAAACTCTTTTTGGTGTGAGAAGGATGTGCACTTTTAAAGTGCAAAGTACTATTCATCGATGTGGATTTTCTGAAGGCTTCTGTGACAATATTACCATCCTTGACTTTTACCATAACATCTAAAAAAATCTACTCTCGTCCTTGAAATTGTGAGGTGAACCTCATGCTCATGTCATTTCTCAAATTCAGGTGTTTTACAAAAAGGAAGAACTCTGCCTCTGTGCCAGCCCACACTATGAGAATATCATACACATATCTGTTGATATATGTTTGATATATATTTGATATATTTCAAAAAAGGGTTGGATGCAGTAGATATGAATTTCTCTTCAAAAACGGAGAGAAAAAGATTTGCACAGGTACATGCGACGGGCGTACCCATCGCTGTACCAGTGCATTGTACAAACCATTTGTCATCAAAAGTGAAAGAATTAGGTTCCAAAATAAACCAAAGGGCATCCCCAACAAATTTGATGTATTTCTTACTTTTATTGATTTTACCCAAAATACAGTAATAGTAGTAGTAGTGTAGTGCCCCTTAATACATCAGGGTGCTACAGGGAACTGCATCCTGTCACCCAGGGTGTAGGGCCTACTTCCCATGGTTCCAGGTTCCCAACAAAGGTGTCACTAACATCCGCACTGCAAATCCCAACCACACCTCACACCATGACCTGTACAGAGACACCAGTGGGTTGGTCAAATTGGAGCACGGCCGCCCACCTAGGGGGTCAGGCAGACTGGTGGGAGGAGAGACAAGGAGTTGAGACTTAGCCCTCAAAGAGTGAGGAGTTGGGGAGTTGTAGCTCCTAGGGAGGCGACAGGTTGGGTCGCAGATGGTGGTCCGGGACCACAGGAGTCGGGGACCGGTGGCAGTGACATTGGAAAGGGTGCGACGGACATAGTCTAGGAGGACTGTCGGCATCAAGACCCCAAGAGAACTGACTGGTACGGAGCATGGCGGGGTACAGGACCCTAGATCAGGGAAGAGCTTCAGGCGCATTGATAATTAACCTGGGGAGGATAGTCTCTTTATGAACTTTCCCCAAGAGTTCAGAGATTGAAGGCATCAGCACAACGTGGGGGGATAGGGTTCTCCAAAGCACACAACCCACTAAAATCCCAAGTGCCAGCCATCAAGAGCACAGCTGCCATACACACGGGTAGCGGGGCCACGATAGCTTCAAGCCGAGGGGCCACAAAGGTCAATCAATTTGTGCACGGAGGCAGGGCTCCGGACTTACCAAGTGACACCGGTGGGAGTGGGACCTGGATGGGCTCCCCCAGCAGAAACTGCGGTGCCTAGAGACTTTGGTTTACCATCTGTGTGAGTGTCTGTTTATTCCACCTAATCTAGCACCAAGACTACCGCAGTGAATAACTCGACCCCTGCACCCTGCTTTCCCAAGGCCAAGCCGCAACCTGCTCACTATAGCCCCCACTGTCCGGGGCCATTCCTACCTGCGGAGGGACTGACACCTTGCTGCCCCACACCATCAACCCCGGTACTCCTATCGACAGCGGCGGTACTCCCCTTACCGCAACATGCAGGTGGCATCACGAACATATATCCCCTGTAAATACACCCTTTACATTCGAGTGGCCGCAAGCCCCCGGGTCCGGAGACCCTCAAGCCACAGTAACCCCAGATCCGAGCAGTTCGACTGCTGCAGGGTGGCACAGTAGTAACAGTAGTTTGTGTGCTGCTGGTTTGCTCTGCTTCGGTCTTCTGGTTTGGTTTTGTCCCCAAACGTCCCTTATGCCCAGCCACCCCGCTATTGTCAGTTGATTTCTGATGAGCCCACTGGAAGTCTCCTAATCAGCAAGTTGGAGTAGTTGCCTTTGCCAGGAGAGTGTTCCTGCAGCAATATATGGCTGCTTTTGCCATGTACAGGTGAGTGCATTGAATTAGGAACACTCTGTCTTTAACTTAACCGCTGCACCCAAGAAGTGCTGTATCTTCTGTTTTGCGACAGGTTTTTCTCCAGACAGCTCTATTGTCACCTGGATAGGGCCCTGCCAAATTCCTCCCTTCCAGGACCGGAAGGTGGGTGAAAAGTACCCCGATCCTTAATGGTATACGGTGGAGTGATGCTAGCGCAAACTGTATCTCGCATATTGCGTTTGCTGGCCTACAGTCTGATCATTGTATCACTACCCTTGCATTACAGCCAACAGAGCAAAGTGGAAGAGAAGCAGTTGCCTTGTTCAAGTGACATCACCGGAAGCCACAGAATCAGAGCCAGGAGTGGTCCCTGACTGCTTTTAGCCATCAGCAATCAGTACTGGGTAAGGGTAGATTAGGTAGGTGGTTAGCAACTACCTACCTGTAAGTTCTTAGGCCTATAAGAGAAAAATAAAATAGTTCTGGATCACCCTTTAATGACATATTCAGAGATTTAAGTGGTCATTATGTGGTTGTCTATCTAGAAGACATCTTGGCTTATTCACTTGATATTAAATCACACATTCAACATGTGTGTAATGTACTCAGATAAAGAAAGCTCAAAGACAATTTATTGTTTTCTAAGCTTGAAAGATGTGTTTTCCTGGTTGAAATTTTTTTTTTTAAATATATATTATGTTTCTGAATGGACTTCTTAAGGTCCAAACTATTAGGGAATTGATACCGCCCAAATATCTGAAATGCTTGCAGCATTTTCTTGGGTTTGTAAACTACTGCCGTAAATAACAACATTTTTCCAAGATTGCAAAACCATATACTGACAACTAAGAAAGGGGTAACTATGCATAATTGGAAACCTGAGTCAGTCAGTGCCTTCACAAAATTAACAGAGCATTTCTCAGATAACCCTGTATTGGTTCAGTTGACTTATAACACCTTTTTATAGTGGAGGTTGATGTCTCAAAGGTTGAAGTTGGGGCATTGCTATCGCAAAGTTCCTCATCTGAAATTCAAGTTTGTCCGTGAACCTAATTTTCAAAAATTTTCATCTACTGAGAAGAATTATGGCCTTGGTAATCATGACATGGACCTTCATGAATTTTGCCACTTCGTTGAAGGAGTGAAACAAAGTCATTGTTATCCTAGACCACAAAAATCTGACTTATGTAGGATCAACCATAGACAAGCTAGATGGGCTTTGTTGTTTTCTAAATTGATTTTATTGTAACATTTAGACATCGTACTAAAAATATAATAGCCAACGCACTTTCCTGAAATTTCTGTCTGTCTCAGCCTGATGACTCTGAACAGGTTCCTTTTCTCATTGAGGGCATAGCTATGTCCTCTGTTTCTTCATAACTAACTAAAGAGATCCATAGTACTCAAGATATAACCCCAGATATTACTGCCATCCAAAAATCGTTTGTACCACCTCAGTTCCATCTACGAGTTCTATAGAAGTCCCATGACTCTGTTGTTGCAGTTCACCTTGTAATTAATAATACCGTAAACTTGTTTCCAAGTAATTTTGGTGGCTAACAATGGTCCAAAATGGTGGGAGTAGAAGCTCACTTGAGAAACTTGTGCCTGGACCAAAACCCCCAGAACTCATCCCGCTGAACTCCTTCAGCTCTTGCTTTTTTTTAGGAGACCTTGGATTCACTTCTACATAGACTTTATCTCTGACCTGTCACCCTCCAAAGGGAAGACTGTTGTTTGGGTGGTAGTGCACAAATTAAGTACAATATTTAAGACAAATTAAGTAAGAGAGACCCTGAGAAGCACAGAGTAGACAGAACTTTCCACTAATAAAAGATGGACAGATGGGCCAAGCTTCATTATTGTTAAAAAGATATGGTTATCCACTAGAAATATCAAACTCAACGTACCCCCTACTAAGCTAAGACACAAGTTTATTAGACCTTAAAAGATACCAAAGGATGTAAATCTAGTATCCTTCCTCCTGTGTTGGTTAGAGGTAACTTTGATTTTAAAGTAGAAAAGATCATTGATTCCTTGATAGTAACGGGGTCTGTGCAATATCTGGTACATTGGAAGGGCTATGATACAGAGGAAAGATCTTGAGTGTCGGCTAAAAACATCAATGCCAACAATCTCATTAGAAGGTTCCATGTATCTTTCCCTGAGAATCCCCATCCAATGGGTTTGGAGGCCTCTTGTAGGAGGAGGAGTACTGTGCTGAGCGGAATGGTGGTTCAGTGGTTAGCACTGGGTTCCAATCCCACCAAGGACAACATCTGCAAGGAGTTTGTAAGTTCTTCTCGTTTTTGTATCAGTTTCCTCTAGGTAGGGCTGCTCACTATTTAAACCCATGAGAATCTGTTCCCATTGCCAGATATAACCTAGCCAGGTCTGCTGTTGTGTGCAGTGGATAGTCTTGAGTTTGACTTTGGCTTGTTTACTGACATTTCTCCTGCCTCATGATTTTGTAACTTCTGAACTTCCTAAGGCCCGTTTCACACGTCAGTGAAAAACAGTGACGTTTTTCACTGGCGTGTAAAACACGCACATGTCCCTGCGTGTGCCGTGAATCACGGCACACGTGGGTTGTCTAAGTGCAATCCGGGCTCCGTTATCCGTGGCTCGTGATTGCACTTAGAAATCAACTCACCTGCGCCCGCTCCCGCTGTCCATGGTGCTGATCGCTCCCGCGACGCAGCATCCGGCCGGCGCTGACCCCCGCAGCAGCTGCTTCGGGGTTGGCTGTGTCGCGCATAATGAATATGCGCGACAGTAATCAGCCAGCTTAGAAGCAGCAGGCTGCACGGGCTGCAGAGGACATCGCTGGATGCCGGGTGAGTTAAAATGTTTATTATTTTAAATGCACGTTTTTTTCTGGCACGTGTTTCACGGACCACACCACTGCGTGGTCCGTGGAACATCAGTGATGCCAGAAAAAAATGGACATGTCTCCGTGCAGCAATCACGCACACGAGGGTACGCTGCATGGAGACACGTGCAGTGAAAAATCACTGACGTGTGAGCAGACCCATTGATTATAATGGGTATGCGTATGTCAGTGATTCTGGTACGTTTAAAAAAAAAGCACAAACGTACCAGAATCACTGACATGTGAAAAGGGCCTAATTCTGACCAGGCTACCTGACTATTCTTTTTGTCAGCTTGGAAAACCGAACAGCAGGTAACTGTGATGCCCCAGACTAGGAGTCCCTGTGTAAGTCCAGCTTCCTATACAGGAGTTAAAGGGTGAAGGCCATGGCAGCCTTTGGGACCTGGAAAACATAATAACTAATAAAAAAGTTGTACACTATAACCATCTTTAGATCTGCCAACTGATCACGAACAGTGGCCCATGACACTCGTTCAGTGTTGATTCTCCCGATAAAGATCCTTGTTTGGGCCTTTTTAGAGAAATTACTCAAAAAAAGACACTGAGCTTACATTCACATATACAGGTAGATATAACTATCACTATCAGGTATCTGAGAGAGTTCATCCTCATCATGATAAAAAAAACCCACAAATCTCCTTAACAAAAATGTCCCATGGGGACAGTGATGATTATGTCCTTAGAGCATTGTGGAATTAATAGCGCTATATACAGTAAGTGAGTAAAATAAATAAATAATTAGAACAGCCAAAGGTGAGATGATCATATAAGCACTTTGGTTAATTGAGTCTAACTTATATATGTGTCTAGCCTGATATATATGTGATGATTTGCCTGGGTATCTGTGTGATGTACTGTATGTGTGATGTGATGTGATATATCATGACACCAAAGACTATCCCACCATGTCTAAAAAAATATTGACAGATAGGTCAACATGAAATTTTACCCACAGATCCAACATCCAGTTTCTCCAATAGCCTACTAGATTTCTTAATAAAGGGCCATAGAATCCAGAGTGATATCTGAAAAAGAGTTTGATTTTTTTATATCAAAACTTTCCAGTCATTGCAACATTTTATGCAACTCCAAAGATTCACAAGGGCCTAAGTCCCCTTAGGGGCCACCCAATTGTATCTGGAATAGATGCACTTAGTCAAAATCCTAGCATCTATCTTGATCTGGTATTTCGATCATTTGTAACAAGCTTACCCTCATACATCAGGGATACCAATGACCTGATATCAAAAATAGATGATATTACTCTGGACTCAGAAACAATGCTTGCCTCAATGGACGTGGAGCAACTTTATAGTAGCATTCCACATGACAAAGGAATGGAGGCAGTATGGTATTATCTATGTACACATGGGAACCAATGTAATCAACACAATGATTTCATTATTGAACTGTTACAATTCATATTGACACACAATTATTTTCTATTCGATGACACATGCTACCATCAGCTCAGAGGCACAGCAATGGGAAGCCCTTGTGCTCCTGCTTATTCTAATATGTTCCTGGGCTGGTGGGAGGATACCCACATATTCTTGGACGAGAATGTAATGTTTTGCCCCCATATGCAGTTCTGGGGTGGCTACATTGACGACATCCTCGTCCTATGGACAGGAGGAAAATCTCTATTCCTCTGTTTATGGAGAAGCTGAACTCAAATCTAATAGGTCTAAGATTTACACATGAAATCAGCGATGACAGCCTAGCATTTCTTGATGTGCGCATTTCTAAAAACACCAAAGGAGGCTTATCCACTTCAATTTATAGAAAACCTATGGCAACTTACAGTCTTCTTAGGTGGGAGAGATACCATCCGGCACCCCTGAGGAGGGGTATACCGAAAGGGCAGTTTCTCCGGTTGAGAAGAAACTGCTCCTCTCTTACTGAATTTGAGAGACAAGTAGATGGCATGAAAAAACGATTCCAACAGAGAGGGTACCCGATGCAGGTTTTGGATCCAATGTATAGACAGGCACAATCCACCCATAGGAGGGACTTGTTGAGGCGGAAAAATAAAGAGGAAACAAATGACATAACAAAACTGATAGCAACATTTGATGATTAGAACCCAAAAATCATGGAAATTCTAAGACAGCACTAGCCTATCCTAAGAGCTGTGTTACGGCCCCTGGGTCTGTTGCTCCATGTTCCCCTTCTTCCCCTTCTGCTTCTCGTTTGCGTTGTTACAGTCGTTTGGGAACTTCTTAGCTTCCAGAGTCTAAGTCCCAATTTTGAGCTACTGAGCATGCTCACGGACTTAGTAATTTCTGAGGCTAAGTGTGTACTCTGTTCTGAGCATGTCTGCGATGTGGCATTACATGATTGGCTGTGGGTGATGTCACAGATGATGCGGGGATCACATGGTCCTCGGCATGTTACGTGGCATTACATGATTGGCCGAGGGTGACGTCACTTCTGTCGTTGCTCGTTACTATTGGCCCAGGGTCATTCCTGTTAATTATCCTCCATCTTGTGGGCAGAGCCAAGTTTATAAAGGGCCCTGGAGCCCGCCTCTCAGCGCTCAGTCGTTACATGTGCTTGTGTGGGTGTAGATGCTCCATGCGAGTCTGCATAATATCCTTGCTACCAACCTCTATAGTGGTACCGGGTTAGGCAGGGACATAGTACCGATTCCGGCGTCGTTATACCCGCTTCCCATGCTTTAGTGGAGTCGGGCTAGGTAGGAACTTCTCCCCCTTCGCTCCTGTTTACTCTCTGCGGATAGTATAGAGAGTTCCCTGGCTCCTTATAGTGCGGTTAGCACACGGGGACTTGCACTTGAGCCATTTCAGAGAAAGCTATTGCTCTCTGTTATCAGTTGTCATATTACACTTCCTCTATGAGCATAATAGAGGTTAGTTCTTAGGTTTGCCTGTGACCATTAACAGGAGACCTGTGCATTCTCTCCTTACCTAATTTACTAGCTTACTTCTGTGAAGTAACAGAGGTATTTCCTATTCGTATGGGGTAGTCGTGCTAACTTATTTATTTCTCACCACCTATTAGTTTATGCTAATACGGTACTCGCTGTGAGTTAAACAGGGTGTGTCGTACTAGTCCTTGTGTTGCTGTGAAGTAACAGGAACAAGTACTACTTCTGTGGTACAGACACCCTTTTCTGCTGTCACTAGCAGCAGTTGCACGGTGGGCCCTGACTGCCTGTTACTCGTAAGTAGTTATAATACCAGGCAGCCCCGTAATAAGCTGACCTGGATATTGGTAACTTTGTATCCCCATATCCCAGTGTAACATTCAGGAGAGGAAAATCTATCAAAGACCACCTCATACACAGTCACTTTGTACCACCAAAAGGTGGGGGGACCTGGTTGGACAGGAAACCCTGAGGAACCTTTAGATGTGGGAACTGTATTTACTGTCCCTATATTAATCAAAGGAAAGAGTTCAGCAATCTGAGTACCAGTAGAACCTTTATGATTAGGGACTTTGCAAACTGTAGGACTGAGAAGGTGGTTTAATTGTGCACCTGCAGCTGTCCCTTGGGATATGTTGGAAAAACCAAGAGACAGCTGCGGGTGAGGATTGGGGAATATCTGGGTGACATCACCCACAAGAGGGATAAGGCAAAAGATCGGCATATGAATCAGTGTTATGGTGGCGACACCAAGGCCATCTTGTTTCAAGTTATAGAGGTGATCCCAAGACCACAACGAAAGGGGGACTGGAACAGGAAAATATTGCAACGTGAGGCGAGATGGACGTTTCTGTTGGACTCAGTCTCGCCCGGTAGGATGAATGAAATCTTGAGTTTTATCAGTTTCATCTGATGTCTGGTGTGTTTTACTGATAGGAATGAGTAGTAATATGGATATACAGTTAGGTCCAGAAATATTTGGACAGTGACACAAGTTTTGTTATTTTAGCTGTTTACAAAAACATGTTCAGAAATACAATTATATATATAATATGGGCTGAAAGTGCACACTCCCAGCTGCAATATGAGAGTTTTCACATCCAAATCGGAGAAAGGGTTTAGGAATCATAGCTCTGTAATGCATAGCCTCTTCTTTTTCAAGGGACCAAAAGTAATTGGACAAGGGACTCTAAGGGCTGCAATTAACTCTGAAGGCGTCTCCCTCGTTAACCTGTAATCAATGAAGTAGTTAAAAGGTCTGGGGTTGATTACAGGTGTGTGGTTTTGCATTTGGAAGCTGTTGCTGTGACCAGACAACATGTGGTCTAAGGAACTCTCAATTGAGGTGAAGCAGAACATCCTGAGGCTGAAAAAAAAGAAGAAATCCATCAGAGAGATAGCAGACATGCTTGGAGTAGCAAAATCAACAGTCGGGTACATTCTGAGAAAAAAGGAATTGACTGGTGAGCTTGGGAACTCAAAAAGGCCTGGGCGTCCACGGATGACAACAGTGGTGGATGATCGCCGCATACTTTCTTTGGTGAAGAAGAACCCGTTCACAACATCAACTGAAGTCCAGAACACTCTCAGTGAAGTAGGTGTATCTGTCTCTAAGTCAACAGTAAAGAGAAGACTCCATGAAAGTAAATACAAAGGGTTCACATCTAGATGCAAACCATTCATCAATTCCAAAAATAGACAGGCCAGAGTTAAATTTGCTGAAAAACACCTCATGAAGCCAGCTCAGTTCTGGAAAAGTATTCTATGGACAGATGAGACCAAGATCAACCTGTACCAGAATGATGGGAAGAAAAAAGTTTGGAGAAGAAAGGGAACGGCACATGATCCAAGGCACACCACATCCTCTGTAAAACATGGTGGAGGCAACGTGATGGCATGGGCATGCATGGCTTTCAATGGCACTGGGTCACTTGTGTTTATTGATGACATAACAGCAGATAAGAGTAGCCGGATGAATTCTGAAGTGTACCGGGATATACTTTCAGCCCAGATTCAGCCAAATGCCGCAAAGTTGATCGGACGGCGCTTCATAGTACAGATGGACAATGACCCCGAGCATACAGCCAAAGCTACCCAGGAGTTCATGAGTGCAAAAAAGTGGAACATTCTGCAATGGCCAAGTCAATCACCAGATCTTAACCCAATTGAGCATGCATTTCACTTGCTCAAATCCAGACTTAAGACGGAAAGACCCACAAACAAGCAAGACCTGAAGGCTGCGGCTGTAAAGGCCTGGCAAAGCATTAAGAAGGAGGAAACCCAGCGTTTGGTGATGTCCATGGGTTCCAGACTTAAGGCAGTGATTGCCTCCAAAGGATTCGCAACAAAATATTGAAAATAAAAATATTTTGTTTGGGTTTGGTTTATTTGTCCAATTACTTTTGACCTCCTAAAATGTGGAGTGTTTGTAAAGAAATGTGTACAATTCCTACAATTTCTATCAGATATTTTTGTTCAAACCTTCAAATTAAACGTTACAATCTGCACTTGAATTCTGTTGTAGAGGTTTCATTTCAAATCCAATGTGGTGGCATGCAGAGCCCAACTCGCGAAAATTGTGTCACTGTCCAAATATTTCTGGACCTAACTGTATAACCCCTCCACCTGGTCATTGTTATCTGTTATATATATTATCCTGAGACTACATTACTAGCATAAACGTGAAATAGAAGACTATTGGGCCAATAAGGGGGGAAAATATAGATTATAGTTATTATAGATGTTAATAATTGCCCTTGGATAATGATGGATGTAGAAACTTTGAGGTTGGATAGATGCATACTGGACAAATAGTTAATTTGGTAAAATGATATATATATATTTCATTATTCCCGGTATTGAGATATAAAGTAATAGTGGGTTGATCAAAAATACGCAGTATTTAAGTATATTCTTTTTATAACTGCAAATATACATTCTATTAATAAGCAGCGGCTTGTATTTATGGAGAATACGGCACCTTCCTGTAGTGATAATAGTGGAGCGCAGAATGTGCCTCATGATACTTCACTTCCGGCTGGAGGGATGATACAGTGGTTTGGGTGGAACGCATGTATGCTTTCCATGTTACATCACTTCCAAGGAGAGGAAGGAATATCTGCCTGCAGAGTATGCACTCCACGATACGTCACTTCCAGATGGAAGGATGGGAGGAAATTGGCGGGGGGACGCAATTTTGCGTTCCACCGATATCTGTCATACTGGTACCACCCTGAGGCATTCCATCAGGCACCTCTGGCTGGGGAGAAAGGTGGAGCTGAGACGGCGTGACATTTTCGCCTCGAGGGGCGGGCATTCTTAGACATCCGGACGCGGCACATTTAAACCGCCAGTTATAGAGCAGGGAACAGTGGACATGGTGGCATAGTGAGGTTCGTAAACTCGGCGACATGTGATACCTGGACATCTATATCACAGCTCCCTGTGTTTAGGTGTGCATTGGCACTCGGGATTAATTTATCCTTGCAGGTAGAGCTTTGGTACAACCAGGGTAGGTGCAGAAACATTTGTTAATAGTAGCTCTATTGGTATATATTTGTCAGTATCTGAGTACAGTACTGCTCTTGTTGTTTTTTTCTAGGAAATAGGCTGCTTTGTATACCCTCTGAGGGATTATTAGACCCGGAGGAATTTTTTTGCAGGTATATATGGATTTATAATCTAGGGGTAAGACACCCTAGCTATATATATATATATATATATATATAAAACATTGGCTCTCTTATTCCCTTTGCAGGATTGTTCTAGGAAACATGCTGGGAGACATGGACATCTATGTGACCGTATGCATATGTTTTTTCCATACACACTAAGAGCCAAGTATATATCATCTTACCAGTGGAGTTAATGGCCTGAGTTGAAAGGGTCTGGCAAAAATGTAAATAACTGTTTGGGTTGTTTTTCAGAGCCTAATAGGGGATTGTCCCTGAAACGCCATTTTTGATAACAGGTATTTTTTAAGGTACCTGCTTAACCATCATAGTGGAGGAATAGACCGTCATACTAAACAAAACTTGATATTGTAGAGCAGAGATAGGGGGGGAGGACCCAGCACTGCCTGAGAATGGTATGCAAAAAAATATCTTTTTAGTGTAAATTCACAATTAATTCCAACTGTACTATAATGCAAATTGAGATTGTTAGCAAATGATTGATCAATAATTTGAGCCGCCCCTGCCAACGTCAAGGCAAATCTCAATAGGGGGGTCCTACTCTATTTTATATTTTCAATGTCCCATATGGCTAACTAATTAAATTAAAAGCAGAACCATATTAAAACACACATATACCTGATACATGTCAGAACCGCTCCCATGCTGCAAAGACAGGCTAAACTGCGAATAAAGGCAGTCCACGTCCCAGCATGTGCAGCTGTATGCCGCACACACTGGGACAATGTCAGAACTAGCCCTCACAGTGCCGACCCCGCAGCCATGAATGTAGGCGGAACAGGCCCAAGCATATGGTGCTTAAATAACAATGCCTGTGGAAAAGGGCATGGTAGCTGTGTGTGAACAGACACCAAATTATATATATACTAGAAGGTGGCCCGATTCTACGCATCGGGTATTCTAGAATTTACGTATTGTGTAGTTCATGTATGATTTTTGTTATATATATATATATATATATATATATAGAGAGAGATGTTGTTGTGTGTAGTTACCAAGTGTTTGTGTAGGCGCTGTACATGTTCTGGGTGTTGTCTGGGTGTGACGGGGGGTGAGAGCGGTGTTGTATGTGTGTTGCGTGTGTTGCGTTGTTTGTGGAGCGCTGTGTGTCTGTAGCGTTGTGTGTGTGTGTTGCGCGGTTTGTGTGTGTGTGGTGTGTTTTGGGGGGAGGTATGTTTTGTGCAATGTGTGTGTTGTGCGGTATGTGCGTATATTTGTGTGTGCCGCGGTGTTTGTGTGTTGCGTGTTGCGTGTGTGCAGCGTTGTCTGTGTGTGTGGGTGTCTGTGTAGGGCAGTTGTTTGTGGTTCCCAGTGTGTGTGTGTGTGTGTGTGGTGTGTTGTGCAGTGCGCGCGCGTGTGTGTGTGTGTGTGTGCATCAGCCTCTCTTCTCTCAGCCTACCTCTCCCAGCCTCCCTCCTCCCAGCCTCCCTCAGCATCAGCCTCCCTCTCCCAGCCTCCCGAAGCATCAGCCTCCACCAGCATCAGCCTCTCTCCTTCCAGCCTCCCCCAGCATCAGCCTCCGACAGCATCAGCCTCCTTCTCCCAGGCTTCCCCAGGGTCAGCCTCTCTCCTCCCAGCCTCCGTCCTCCCAGCCTTCCCGAGCATCAGCTTTCCCCTCCCAGCCTCCCTCAGCATCAGCCTTCCCCAGCATCAGCCTCTCTCTTCCCAGCCTCAGCCTCTCTCCTTCCAGCCTCCCCCAGCATCAGCTTCTCTCCTTCCAGCTTCCCTCAGCATCAGCCTCCCCTTCCCAGCCTTCCCCAGGATCAGCCTCTCTCCTCCCAGCCTCCTTCCTCCCAGCCTCCTCCTCCCAGCCTCCCTCAGCATCAGCCTTCCGCTCCCAGTTTCCCCTAGCATCAGCCTCCCCATGCATCAGCCTCCACCAGCATCAGCCTCTCTCCTTCCAGCCTCCCCCAGCATCAGCCTCCCCTTCCCAGCCTTCCCCAGGATCAGCCTCTCTCCTCCCAGCCTCCTTCCTCCCAGCCTCCCTCAGCATCAGCCTTCCGCTCCCAGTCTCCCCCAGCATCAGCCTCCCCAAGCATCAGCCTCCACCAGCATCAGCCTCTCTCCTTCCAGCCTCCCCCAGCATCAGCCTCTCTCCTTCCAGCCTCCCTCAGCATCAGCCTCCCGTTCCCAGCCTTCCCCAGGATCAGCCTCTCTCCTCCCAGCCTCCTTCCTCCCAGCCTCCCTCAGCATCAGCCTTCCCCTCCCAGTCTCCCCCAGCATCAGCCTCCCGAAGCATCAGCCTCCACCAGCATTAGCCTCTCTCCTTCCAGCCTCCCCTAGCATCAGCCTCCCGAAGCATCAGCCTCCACCAGCATCAGCCTCTCTCCTTCCAGCCTCCCCCAGCATCAGCCTCCGACAGCATCAGCCTCCCTCTCCCAGGCTTCCCCAGGGTCAGCCTCTCTCCTCCCAGCCTCCGTCCTCCCAGCCTTCCCGAGCATCAGCTTTCCCCTCCCAGCCTCCCTCAGCATCAGCCTTCCCCAGCATCAGCCTCTCTCTTCCCAGCCTCAGCCTCTCTCCTTCCAGCCTCCCCCAGCATCAGCCTCTCTCCTTCCAGCTTCCCTCAGCATCAGCCTCCCCTTCCCAGCCTTCCCCAGGATCAGCCTCTCTCCTCCCAGCCTCCTTCCTCCCAGCCTCCCCCTCCCAGCCTCCCTCAGCATCAGCCTTCCGCTCCCAGTTTCCCCTAGCATCAGCCTCCCCATGCATCAGCCTCCACCAGCATCAGCCTCTCTCCTTCCAGCCTCCCCCAGCATCAGCCTCCCCTTCCCAGCCTTCCCCAGGATCAGCCTCTCTCCTCCCAGCCTCCTTCCTCCCAGCCTCCCTCAGCATCAGCCTTCCGCTCCCAGTCTCCCCCAGCATCAGCCTCCCCAAGCATCAGCCTCCACCAGCATCAGCCTCTCTCCTTCCAGCCTCCCCCAGCATCAGCCTCTCTCCTTCCAGCCTCCCTCAGCATCAGCCTCCCGTTCCCAGCCTTCCCCAGGATCAGCCTCTCTCCTCCCAGCCTCCTTCCTCCCAGCCTCCCTCAGCATCAGCCTGCTCCATCCGCCATGCTGCGCACTCCCAAACGTGGTCCATCCGCAATGCTGCGCACTCCCAAACGTGCTCCATCCGCCATGCTGCGCACTCCCAAACGTGCTCCATCCGCCATACTGCGCACTCCCCATCGTGCACCATCCGGCATGCTGCGCACTCCCAAACGTGCTCCATCCGCCATGCTGCGCACTCCCAAACGTGCTCCATCCGCCATGCTGCGCACTCCCAAACGTGCTCCATCCGCCATGCTGCGCACTCCCAAACGTGCTCCATCCGCCATGCTGCGCGCTCCCAAACGTGGTCCATCCGCCATGCTGCGCACTCCCAAACGTGCTCCATCCGCCATGCTGCGCACTCCGAAACGTGCTCCATCCGCCATACTGCGCACTCCCAAACATGCTCCATCCGCCATACTGCGCACTCCCCATCGTGCACCATCCGGCATGCTGCGCACTCCCAAACATGCTCCATCCGTCATGCTGCGCACTCCCAAACGTGCTCCATCCGTCATGCTGCGCACTCCCAAACGTGCTCCATCCGCCATGCTGCGCACTCCCAAACGTGCTCCATCCGCCATGCTGCGCACCCCCCATCATGCTCCATCCGCTTAGGAGTGCGCAGCATGCCGGATGGTGCACGATGGGGAGTGCGCAGTATGGCGGATGGAGCACGTTTGGGAGTGCGCAGCATGGCGGATGGAGCACGTTTGGGAGTGCGCAGCATGGCGGATGGACCACGTTTGGGAGTGCGCAGCATGGCGGATGGACCACGTTTGGGAGTGCGCAGCATGGCGGATGGACCACGTTTGGGAGTGCGCAGCATGGGGGATGCAGCACGATGGGGAGTGCGCAGTATGGCGGATGGAGCACGTTTGCTCAGCCTCTCTCCTTCCAGCCTCCCTCAGCATCAGCCCCCCCCTCCCAGCCTTCCCCAAGATCAGCCTCTCTGCTCCCAGCCTCCTCCAGCACGCCGTGCTCCTCTGCCGACACTCACCCACACCCGATCGCATCCACTCACCCACACAACCGATCGCATCCACTCACCCACACAACCGATCGCATCCACTCACACACACCCGATCGCATCCACTCACACACACAACCGATCGCATCCACTCACACACACACCCGATCGCATACACTCACACACACACCCGATCGCATACACTCACACACACCCGATCGCATACACTCACACACACAGACACTGACGATATTGCACATACGCGCTGATACTCACAACATCCGGGGATATCACATGCTTCTGGCCATGTGATCCTCCGTCAGGTCCTGGAAGCTCACAGCACAATATCGCCGCCGAGAAGCAAGCGATATCCCAGGATGTTGTGAGTATGTGGATGCGATGTGATGTGTGTATGTGAGTGAGTGTGATCTGATTTGTGTGTGTGTGTGTGTGTGTGTGTGTGCTGTTATGTTATGTATGTTCTGCAGCTGCAGGACCTTGATGTGTGGATGCGATGTGATGTGTGTGTGAGGTGTGTGTGAGAGTGAGTGTGAGCCGGTGTACACTGGTAACTATGATACACATCGGGTAACTAAGGGACCTTAGTTACCCGATGTGTATAATGGTTACCAGCTTTCACGGCCTCCGTTAAGATCCCAGCATCGCAAGGTTATGTCTGGCGCTGCCGGGATCCTGACGGAGCCGGTGTAGAAGCAAGCGATATCCCAGCATGTTGTGAGTGTGTGGATGTGATGTGTGAGAGTGAGTGTGAGAGTGAGTGTGATCTGATGTGTGTGTACTCACCTGGGAATCGGAGCCCCGTGTCAGTTGGGCCACAGCGAGCGTGCATTGCGTGAGGGGGCGGGGCCTGCAGAGAGCCGGGGCGAGAGGCCAATCCGTGTGGGGGGGCGGGGCCATGGCGAGCCCAGCGGCCAATCAGCTTTGTGTCACCGTAAGGACACAATTTCGGAGCATGACAGACAGACAGACAGATAGACAGACAGATAGACAGACAGACAGACAGAATAAGGCAATTATATATATAGATGTAGATAGAAACAGAAGGAATATGCAAACCAAAGTCAAGCGTGCACGACATGGCGGGGGTCAGCCACCAAACCAAAGTACAACAGAGAGAGGGGGGGAGCCAGCACTGCCTGAGAATGGTATGCAAAAAAATATTTTTTAGTGTAAATTCACAATTATTCCAGCTGTACTATAATGCAAATTGAGATTTTTAGCAAATGATTGATCAATAATTTGAGCCGCCCCTGCCAACGTCAAGGCAAATCTCTATAGGGGGGGTCCTACCTATATTTATATTTTCAATGTGCCATACGGCTAACTAATTAAATTAAAAGCAGAACCGCTCCCATGCTGCAAAGACAGGCTAAACTGCGAATAAAGGCAGTCCACATCCCAGCATGTGCAGTTGTATGCCGCATACACTGGGACAATGTCAGAACTAGCCCTCACAGTGCCCACCCCGCAGCCATGAATGAAGGCGGAACAGGCCCAAGCATATGGTGCTTAAATAACAATGCCTGTGGAAAAGGGCGTGGTAGCTATGTATGAAAAGACACCAAATTATATATATATATATATATATATATATATATATATATATATATATATATATATATATGTAGATAGAAACAGAAGGAATATGCAAACCAAAGTCAAGCGTGCACGGCACGTCCCACGACATTGTCCCAGTGTGTGCGGCATACAGCTGCACTTGCTGGAATGTGGACTGCTTTTATTCTCAGTTTAGCCTGTCTTTGCAGCATGGGAGCGGTTCTGACATGTATGAGGTATATGTGTGTGTTTTAATATGGCTCTGCTTTTAATTTAATTAGTTAGCCGTATGGCACATTGAAAATATAAATATAGGTAGGACCCCCCTAAAGAGATTTGCCTTGACGTTGGTAGGGGCGGCTCAAATTATTGATCAATCATTTGCTAAAAATCTCAATTTGAATTCTAGTACCGTTGGAATAATTGTGAATTTACACTAAAAAAATATTTTTTGCACACCATTCTCAGGCAGTGATGGCTCCCCCCCCTCTCTGTTGTACTTTGGTTGGTGGCTGACCCCCGCCATGCCGTGCACGCTTGACTTTGGTTTGCATATTCCTTCTGTTTCTATCTACATATGTATAATTTGGTGTCTATTCACACACAGCTACCACGCCCTTTTCCCCAGTCATTGTTATTTAAGCACCATATGCTTGGGCCTGTTCCGCCTTCATTCATGGTTGCGGGGTGGGCACTAGAGTTGAGCGATGTTTGATTCGAACCGTTCGCCAATTTCAAATTCTAGTGATTTTGGGCGGTGTTCGAGTCGTTCGACGAACTCGAACGATTTGCTTCAAGTTTGGCAGTTCGAGTTACCGTTCGATAACGGTTCGATCACGAAAAGCGTGGCTTTTCACAGTAAGACTATGTGTGCACGTTGCGTATCTGCATGTGTCCTGCATCCCCAGCACAATCCCTCTCTCTTTCCTACTCACCGATCACGGGCGCGGCGCTGCATGGTTGTCACAAAGCTCCGGCGGCTTTTCCTCTTTTGAAAATGGCTGCCGCTCATTATTCAATCTGGTATTCGCTGCTTTCCCCGCCCACTGGCGCCCATGATTGGTTGCAGTCCGACACGCCCCCACGATGAGTGACATCTGTCTCACTGCAACCAATCACAGCCGCCGGTGTGCATGTCTATATCATGCAGTAAAATAAATAAATTAATAATTGAAAAAAAAAAAAACTGCGGTTCCCCCCAATTTTAATACCAGCCAGGATAAAGCCACATGGCTGGAGGCTGGTATTGCCAGGATGGGGAGCGCCACGTTATGGGGAGCCCACCACCCTAACAATATCAGCCAGCAGCCGCCCGGAATTGCCGCATCCATTAGATGCGACAGTCCCGGGACTCTACCCGGCTCATCCCGAATTGCCCTGGTGCGGTGGCAATCGGGGTAATAAGGGGTTAATCATGGCAGGTGTCTACCCTAGATACCTTCCATGATTAACCTGTGAGTGAAAGTAAAGAAAGACACACAACGAAAAATCCTTTATTTGGAATAAAAGGCAAACCCCCCCCGCCTCATTTACCTCTTTATTAATCCCCAAACAACAATCCAGGTCCGAAGTAATCCACACGACGCTTTCAGCTCTGCTACATGAAGCTGACAGAAAGCTCCGTAGAACACGAGCGCTCTGTGTCAGGTCCACGCAGCAACTGAAGAGAGACGCGCTGTCACTGGAGACTTCACTCAGATAGTGCCTCTCTCTTTTCATTACTGGCAGTGGCTCAATGGTTAGAGCTGCCGCTTAAGGAGAATTAGTTCACGAGTTCGAGTCCCGGCCGTCCTGGTAAAGAATTTAATTTTAAATTATAATTATTATTTATTTATAATTATAATTTAATTTAATTATGCACTGAGGGGAGGAGCCAGACATCGTCTGTGAGCCGCGGGACACACCTCTAAAATCGGAGCAGTTCACGGAATGAGGCTGCATTGCTCTCTCCTCTCTCTCTTATCTCTCCTCTCTCTCTTCTTTCTCCCTTCTCTCTCTCTCTTCACTCTCTCTCTCCTCTCTCTCTTCCCTCTCTCTCTTCTCTCCTCTTCTCTCTCCTCTCTTCTCTCTCTCTCTTCTCTCTCTCTCTCCCTCTCTCTCTTCTCTTTTCTCTCTTTTCTCTCTCTTTTCTCTTTTCTCTCTCTTTTCTCTCTATATTTTCACTCTCTTTTCTCTCTCTTTTCTCTCCCTCTCTCTCTTCTCTTTTCTCTCTCTTTTCTCTCTCTTTTCTCTCAGACCTGGGGATGACGGAATCAGCTGACACTATAAGTCGAACGGTGAGGCCGGCTTTTTACCGCCCGGCCGGCTAAATTATCAGCTGCTGCTGTCGGACAGGAGTCTGCACAGAAGTGTGTAGTTTTTTGGGGTTTTTTTTGCACTGATGCATCAGCTGATTGTATAAAAGCCGTTTATAAAATCAGCTGCTGTGTCATGTGATTCAGGCCCTTGAACCTGACACATCATCTGATCGCTTTGCTTTCCAGCAAACCGATCAGATGATATTGGATGCGGATTGGACGGCGCGGGACCCTTGACCTAGGATTACTGCGGAGGGAGGTTCTTTATTTCAATAAAAATGGAGTCACTAATTGTGTTATTGTGCTGTGTTTTATTTCTAATAAAAATATTTTTCTGTGTGTTGTGTTTCTTTTATTTGTACTAGAAATTCAGGGTGGCCATGTCTAATATTGGCGTGACACCATGAATTTCGGGTTTTGAGCCAGGTGATAATATACAGCTAGCCCTAACCCCATTATTACCGAGCGAGCCACCCGTCACCAGGGCAGCTGGGAGAGTTGGATACAGCTCCAGAAGATGGCGCTTCTATGAAAGCGCCATTTTCTAGGGCGGCTGCGGACTGCAATTCTCAGCAGGGGTGCCCAGAAAGCTTGAGCACCCTGCACTTCGGATTCCAATCGCCAGCTGCCTAGTTGTACCTGGCTGGAAACAAAAATTGGGCGAAGCACACGTCTTTTTTTTTTTAAATTATTTCATGAAATTCATGAAATAATTAAAAAAAGGGCTTCCCTATATTTTTGGTTCCCAGCCGGGTACAAATAGGCAGCTGGGGATTGGGGGGGGCAGCCCGTAGCTGCCTGCTATACCTGGCTAGCATACAAAAACATGGCGAAGCCGACGTAATTTTTTTGGGGGGGACAAAAAACTCCTGCATACAGTCCTAGATGGAGTATGCTGAGCCTTGTAGTTCTGCAGCTGCTGTCTGTCTGTATGGAGGAGAGCAGACAGCAGCTGCAGAACTACAAGGCTCAGCATCCTCCATCCAGGACTGTGTGCTGGAGGGAGAGGCAGGGGGAGCAGAACTGCAAGGCTCAGCATACTTCATCCACTAGTGTATGCAGGAGAGCAGACAGCAGCTGCAGAACTACAAGGCTCAGCATGCTGCATCCAGGACTGTATGCTGGAGGGAGAGACAGGGGGAGCAGAACTACAAGGCTCAGCATGCTCCATTCACTAGTGTATGCAGGAGAGCAGACAGCAGCTGCAGAACTACAAGGCTCAGCATGCTCCTTTCACTAGTGTATGCAGGAGAGCAGAGAGTAGCTGCAGAACTACAAGGCTCAGCATACTTCATCCAGGACTGTATGCAGGAGTTTTTTGCTCACCAAAAAAATGACATGGGCTTTGCCATATTTTTGTATGCTAGCCAGGTACAGCAGGCAGGTATGGCTGCCCCCAACCCCCAGCTGCCTATTTGTACCCGGCTGGGAACTAAAAATATAGGGAAGCCCTTTTTTTAATTTTTTCATGAATTTCATGAAATAATTAAAAAAAAAAAAAACGACATGGGCTTCGCCCCATTTTTGTGTCCAGCCAGGTACAACTTTGCAGCTGGAGATTGGAGTACGCAGCACAGGTTGGCCCACGCTTTCTGGGCCCCTTTGCTGCGAATTGCAGTCCACAGCCGCCCCAGAAAATGGCGCTTTCATAGAAGCGCCATCATCTGGCGCTGTATCCAACTCTCCAGCTGCCCTGGTGATGGGTGGCTCGCTGGGTAATAATGGGTTAATACTAGCTTTGTTTTACTAGCTAGTATTAAGCCAGAGATTCTTAATGTCTGGCAAGTTTGACCCGGCCATTAAGAATCTCCAATAAAGGGTTAAAAAAAAGACACCACACAGAGAAAAAATACTTTAATAGAAATAAATACACAGACACACTTAGAGACTCCATGTTTATTACTTCCTCTCACCCCTCCACGATCCTGGTCTTCTATCTTCTTTGTCCTTCAACCCATGCAGCTCTGCTACATCAATATATAGAAAAATTCCGGCACACTAATAAAGATATCCACTAGAAAAAATATTTTTGTCAAGGTTTTTTATTATATTGTGTTATTCTTGTGAGGATGTCAAATAAAGAAATATTCAAGTCCAACGTTATGACCACAATCTTTGGTCTTTTTCAAGGACTGTAATATACAGAAAATATAAAAGATATGAGAATACAACAAATTAATACAATAAATGAATACAATATGTATATTGTCCAATCATATACAATGATCATTATCATTCATGATGAAAGAAAAGTAAAAGAAACAGGAAAAATACACAAGAGTACACAGTATAGGCAAGGGTATATATCCAAGAGAGATTAATAAGTACATGTACATCAGGTTAAGTTAGGAGAAGACATTAATATATGTAAACCAACCTCAATGAACTATGGAATTGCATGTATCACATGCAGTGGTCTGTTACATTTCTATACTGTTCTCTTCTCATAATGAGCCTGAGATCAAAAAAATATATGAGAAAAACGAACAAATAAAAAGATCAAATACTGGAGATGCAGATCTATGAGTATAGAGGGATTACCCAAATGAGTAGTGGATTGATAGATATTAGGTGAATATACCTTGGTACCCTTGTGTTAATATTCATAGTATGGACGATCCTTTTATCCACTCTGTGTATAGAGCTGCATGACATACAACATATGTGTCAATACTTAAAAGGGGTAAGTGAAATACATGCATATCACATTACGTTATACAATGGAATGTATTCAGATAGTAGGATATACCTATTAATCCAGAAAGAAAACCATAAGGTCATCAGACCATTTGTTAGGGCCAGGTGGACGGGCAGACCCAGGAGGTGGATCCACTGGGCTGAACACCTCACCGAAGGCAAGGTGCCCGGTAGCCGGAGCACTACGGGTAGCAGGACAGTCCGTTCAGAGGTGTGGAATGTAGAAGTCCCTGGGACCACGGAGTCCCTGAAGGTAGTCCGGGTGACGGAGCTCAGGTTCGGAGGCCGAGATGACGTCAGGTAGAGTCCGGAACCGATGGAGCGAGAAGACGGGTCACCACAGGGATCGGAGATGGTATGAACTGACGGGATGGCAGACCGTCACCGTTCGGGGTTCGGGTATCGTCAGGACCGGTTGGCGAGGCAGGAGCGGCTCTAGGAGAGAGATAGGTAAGTATATCACAAGACACAAGGAGACCTGACTCCTAGCTTAGCAAAACACGAAGAACAGGCCCCGCCCACTTGGAAAGGATCTCCCTATATACCCTGTACCTGATTCTTCAATATCCTGTTTGAGGACACTGGCCCTTTAAGAGAGGGTCAATGACCGCGCGCCCTAATGCGCATGCGCGAGGCCCGGGTGCCAGAAGCCAGAGCAGGGAGCGGTGAACAGGAGGCAGGAGAGCCGAGCTGGAGCAGAGTTGCCGACGGGCGCCGGGAGCGGGGACCGGGCTGCCTGGGGACCGCAGGTGATGGGGCATGGAGGCTGTGGAGCGGGGGACGCCTGGCAGAGGAGCCAGGGAGCGTGACAGGGGAGCCGGGGAGCGTGACAGTACCCCCTCCCCCACGCCCCCCTCCGCGCAAGCGGGACAGGAAGGCACGTATCAGGGGAGTACCCACATTCTCCCGGGGTTCCCAGGACCTATCCTCAGGACCATACCCTGCCCAGTCCACCAGGAAGAACTGTCGGCCCCGTACGGTTTTCATGGCCACGATATCCCTTACCGCATAGATGTCATCATCAGCAATAGGAGGAGGAGCAGAACTGGCAGCAGCGGAGAAGGGACCAAGGACAACCGGCTTGAGCAGGGAGACGTGGAAGGAGTTGGGTATTCTCATCGTGGCCGGGAGCTGCAGCTTGTAGGAGACCTCATTTATTTTGCTGAGGACTTTAAACGGCCCGATGTAGCGAGGACCCAGCTTGTATGATGGTAGCTTCAATCGGACGTACTTGGAAGCAAGCCAGACCAGATCTCCTGGAGAGAAACACGGAGGATCCAGACGCCTCTTGTCTGCGTGTCTCTTCATCCGCAGGGAAGCACGTCCAAGGGACGTCTTGACAGAGTCCCAAATTGTTGTAAAGTCACGGACTATAGCATCAGCAGCCGGGACATCCGAGGAAGAGGATACAGGTAAAGGGACGGAAGGCTGAAGTCCGTAAATGACATGGAAGGGAGAGCTGGAGGAGGACTCACTGACGTGGTGGTTATGGGAGAATTCTGCCCAAGGAAGAAGCGTGGACCAGTCGTCGTGATGGGCGTTAACGTAGTGACGTAAGAAGGAGGTCAAGATCTGATTGACTCGTTCCACTTGGCCATTCGACTGAGGATGGTAGGCTGAAGAAAAGTCCAGAGTCACTCCCAGATGTTTGCAGAGGGCCCTCCAGAAGCGGGAGGTAAACTGAGTTCCTCTGTCGGACACAATGTGTGATGGAAAGCCATGCAACCGGAAGATGTGCTGTATGTAGGCGTCAGCGAGTTCCTGGGCAGAGGGCAGTCCAGCCATAGGGACGAAATGAGCCATTTTGGAGAACCGATCCACCACGACCCATATTACTGTGTGTCCGGAGGACAGGGGCAAGTCTGTAATAAAGTCCATTGCAATGTGTTGCCACGGAACGGAGGGTATAGGCAGAGGCAGAAGACGACCATATGGCAGGTGTTTGGGCGTCTTGTTCCTGCCACAAGAGGAGCAGGCTGAGACAAAAGAAGCGACGTCCGTGTGAAGGGATGGCCACCAGTAGTGACGTACAATTGTACTCCATGTTTTCTTCTGACCAGCATGGCCGGCTATTTTCGAGGCATGGCCCCAGTGCAACACTTTTTGCCTGTCAGTCTCAGAGACATAGGTCTTCCCAGGCGGTATCTGGGCCAGGGTGACAGGGGCCACCGGAATGATTTTACTTGGGCAGATGATGGGCTGGGATGTCTCCTCCTCCTGTTCCATGGGCATGAATGACCTGGACAAGGCATCTGCTCGCACATTCTTGTCCGCGGGTCGAAAATGGAGCTGAAAATCGAACCTGGCAAAGAACAAGGACCACCTGGCTTGCCGTGGGTTCAGTCGCTGAGCGGAGCGCAGGTATTCCAGGTTCTTGTGGTCCGTGTAAATGATCACGGGGTACACTGCTCCCTCCAGAAGGTAGCGCCATTCCTCCAGAGCCAGTTTGACTGCTAATAGCTCTCGGTCACCGATGGTGTAGTTGCGTTCAGGCGCTGAGAAGCCCTTGGAGTAGAAACCGCAAGTAACCATCTTCCCGGAGGAGGACTTCTGCATGAGCACTGCTCCGGCTCCCGAGGAGGAGGCATCCACCTCCAAGGTGAACTGTCGGTTTAACTCAGGACGGTGGAGACTAGGGGAAGAAGCAAATGCCTGTTTCAGGGAGCCAAACGCGGCGTCGGCCGCAGGTGACCAGTCCTTTGGATTAGCCCCCTTCTTGGTCAAGGCGGAGAGAGGTGCAGTCAGGGCAGAGAAGTGAGGGATGAACTGACGGTAATAGTTTGCGAATCCAAGAAAGCGTTGGATTGCCTTCAGTCCGGAAGGAGGGGGCCAGTTGAGAATGGAAGAGACCTTCTCCGGGTCCATCTGCAGACCGGTATCGGAGATTACGTAACTCAGGAAGGGAAGAGAAGACTGCTCGAAGACACACTTCTCGTACTTGGCGTACAGCCGATTCTCTCTCAGTCTTTGTAGTACCAGCTGCACGTTCTCTCTGTGGGTCTGGAGGTCCAGAGAGAAGACCAGGATATCATCAAGATACACCACCACACAGACGTAGAGAAGGTCCCGGAACACGTCGTTCACCAATTCCTGAAAGACTGCTGGTGCGTTACACAGGCCGAAGGGCATCACACAGTATTCATAGTGCCCATCGCGAGTATTGAATGCGGTCTTCCATTCGTCCCCAGAGCGGATGCGGACCAGGTTGTAGGCACCCCGAAGATCCAACTTGGTAAACACACGAGCTCCTCTAAGCCGATCAAACAATTCGGGGATGAGCGGCAGGGGGTATTTATTTTTCACGGTGATTTGGTTCAATCCTCGGTAGTCAATGCATGGGCGTAGGTCGCCCTCTTTCTTCTTAACGAAGAAGAAGCCTGCTCCAGCAGGAGAGGAGGATCTCCGAATGAATCCCCTTGCCAGGTTCTCCGTGATGTAGGCAGACATGGCCCTTGTTTCAGCAGGAGACAGAGGATATATCCGTCCTCGAGGTGGTGTAGTTCCCGGGAGTAGGTCGATGGCACAGTCATAAGGACGATGTGGCGGCAGTACCTCTGACTCCTTTTTATCAAAGACGTCCGCGAAGGACCAATAGGCCGAGGGCAGTCCCGGTAGGGACTCCGGAACCGGAGGTCGTTGGATGGGCTGTATAGTCTTCAGACAGTTCTCGTGGCAAGAGGAGCCCCATCGGGTGATTTCACCAGTACACCAGCTGACTGACGGTTCGTGTGTCCGTAACCAGGGGAGTCCCAGCAGGATTTGATGAGACATGTGTGGGAGGACGTAGAGAGCGATGTTCTCGGTGTGCAGGGCACCGATACGTAGTTCCACCGGCTTGGTGATCCACAAGATGGTGTCAGAGAGGGGTCTCCCATCCACAGAGGCAATCACGAGGGGTTTGTCGAGTGGAGTAACAGGCACCTGGTACTTGTCCACCGTGGCCTGCTGGATGAAATTGCCTGCTGCCCTGGAATCGAGGTACGCCTCGGCCGTGAACCGCGTCTCTCCCGTTGTTACTTGAACAGTCCACGTAACCGGGTCTGAGAGAGTCCCAGCACCTAGGGTGGCCTCTCCTACCAACCCTAGGCTTTGGAGTTTCCCGGCCTCTCTGGACAGGAACGTAGCAGGTGTGTGCCCTCTCCGCAGTAGAAGCAGAGGCCCTTGGCGAGCCGTTCTGCTCGGCGATGTTCGGACTGCCGCAAACGGTCAATCTGCATGGGCTCGTGGACAGAGACACCAGACGACGCTGACTGAAGGACGGCAGGCTTCTGCGGAGGAGAGGAATGCCGTATCGGACGTCTCTCACGGGACACCTCTTTGGATCGTCCCTGGAATCTGAGGTCCACGCGGGTGGCTAGTGCGATCAGGGCATCCAGGGTGGAAGGAACATCGCGGCCTGCCAGCTCGTCCTTAATACGGCTGGAGAGTCCTTCCCAGAAGGCGGCGGTGAGGGCTTCATTGTTCCACCCCAATTCTGAGGCCAAAGTGCGGAAGCGGATGGCATACTGCCCCACCGTCATGGTCCCCTGACGTAGCCTGAGGAGTGATGAGGCGGAAGCGGCGGCACGTCCGGGTTCGTCAAAGGTGGTTCTAAACGCCTGCAGGAAGTCCTGGATGTTAGTGGTCACAGGGTCCTCCTTCTCCCACAAGGGGTTCATCCAGGCCAGTGCCTCACCCTCTAGATGGGACATCACAAACGCCACCTTGGCTTGGTCGGAGGCAAACAGGTGCGGAAGCAGCTTGAAATGGAGGGAGCACTGGTTTAAGAATCCTCTTCAGGTCTTTGGATCTCCGGCATATCGGGGTGGAGAGGCCAAGCGGAGTTTAGAAGCTTCCGAGGTAGCCGCCATGGGAACCGTGGCCGTGGACTGTGCAGTAGTAACCTGAGATGCCAGGGACGTGGCAGATGCTTGCAGCGTGTGCAGGTGGGTATCCACCGAGGACATGAAGGCCAGCATGCGGGACTGGGTCTCGCGCTGTCGTACGAGTTCCTGCTGCAAGGTGCCCAGCTGGGTCGCTAGTGCTTCGGTGGGATCCATGGCCTGTTCTTACTGTTAGGGCCAGGCGGACGGGCAGACCCAGAAGGTGGATCCACTGGGCTGAACACCTCACCGAAGGCAAGGTGCCCGGTAGCCGGAGCACTACGGGTAGCAGGACAGTCCGTTCAGAGGTGTGGAATGTAGAAGTCCCTGGGACCACGGAGTCCCTGAAGGTAGTCCGGGTGACGGAGCTCAGGTTCGGAGGCCGAGATGACGTCAGGCAGAGTCCGGAACCGACGGAGCGAGAAGACGGGTCACCACAGGGATCGGAGATGGTATGAACTGACGGGATGGCAGACCGTCACCGTTCGGGGTTCGGGTATCGTCAGGACCGGTTGGCGAGGCAGGAGCGGCTCTAGGAGAGAGATAGGTAAGTATATCACAAGACACAAGGAGACCTGACTCCTAGCTTAGCAAAACATGAAGAACAGGCCCCGCCCACTTGGAAAGGATCTCCCTATATACCCTGTACCTGATTCTTCAATATCCTGTATGAGGACACTGGCCCTTTAAGAGAGGGTCAATGACCGCGCGCGCGCCCTAATGCGCATGCGCGAGGCCCGGGTGCCAGAAGCCAGAGCAGGGAGCGGTGAACAGGAGGCAGGAGAGCCGGGCTAGAGCAGAGTTGCCGACGGGCGCCGTGAGCGGGGACCGGGCTGCCTGGGGACCGCAGGTGATGGGGCATGGAGGCTGTGGAGCCGGGGAGCGTGACACCATTTGAACGTGGTAACTTGGCAGAAGGCTAGATACACCCTAGGGAAGCTGGATTGTCTGCTGACTCCAATTTATATAGCATGAAATCTATAACACATAATGCATATGTCAACATTATCATGTAAGTGTTGTACCAGAGTGCTATATTACCAACTGATGTAAAATGAGAGCAGATTCATCACCTGATTTGAGGATAATAGTATACCTATTTGATTAAGGGAACTCTCCTGGATGTCAGGATTATGTAATATAAATCCCTGAAATAGTCAGGAAGGAGGAATATCCATTAATCTATAAGAGAGTCAAAAACGTTCCATAGCTATATAAAGGTGATCTGAAGTCATAGTGGATGGGAAAGTATAATAGATAATAGTGTGTCTTACCCTGTGAGTGAAGATTTCAAGGTTTACCCTCTAGTGCAGTCTATGAGACTTGAATATATGTGATACAAAATAAGGGATCAAGAAGCAGCATGCAACGCTGTAGGCTCCTTGTTAAGTACATACCTGCATTGGTGATACACGTGGTGATAGGTGTCTGGAGGTGCCTAGGAGTGAAAGGCAATCCGTCCATGTGCAGCGTTAAATAGTGGGTTGGAGCTGCGTATGTCGCGGGCGGGGAGGAGGGTGTCAGCACACTACGCTCACCCCCTTCTGCTCGGGTCCGGCGGCTGCTGCTCAGTGGTGACTCGAGCGGTGGGCCGGATCCCGGGGGTTTCTCGAGCGGCACTCCTCGCCCGTGAGTGAAAGGGGGGTTGTTGGGTGAGGGGATGATTATTGTCCGTGACGCCACCCACGGTTGTGGTGATTTCACCACCGCTGCTCTATACGGGGCTCCCGGGGATGGTGATGCGGAGCAGCCAGGTGTTGTGTTGCCCCTCCGTGGGTAGGGGTTGGTGATCCCGGGGCCCGGTGATGGTTTGTGAGGTGCAGGGCCTGGTGGGCGCAGGGACGCGGGGGCAGCGCTGTGCCTTGCGGCACTGTGGTACTCACTCAGCCTGAGACGTGACACAGTTTTTACGGTAAACCAACGGCTGGATAGACGGTCCCACGGACGGCTGCACTTGCTCTCCCGGTAGGTGACGGTGATGTCCCTTTTCCTTGCACCTTGATGAACTGGTTGGTTGCGATGGGTCCCCACCGGTAACCCGCTCCCCGGCTTCAAGCTGGACCGGGGGAGCTCTACTCTTTGCCCGCAGGCGCTGGCCCTAAGAAACGGGTGCCTTGGCGGTGGCGGTGTCTCTTCTATACTGGCTGGGCTGTTGCCTTCAATCGGGTCTTTGTTGTTGGGGGATCTGCGTCCCCTTCACTGACGGATTCGGCAAATTTGGCGACTCCTAGCCTTGCCGGGGTCCGAGAGGCCCCTGCCCTGGTGCTGACTGTCCTTCGGAACACTGCTCCAGACCGCCGGGCACACAGCCAACGGGGTCCTTCCAGGAACTTCCAAACGGTCCCCCTCCAGACAGTCACCGCCGTTGCTGACCTTGCTGACCTGGCCCTACACAAAGCTAGACCCTTCAGGCTTTCCTTCCTTCTTGTCACCTCACTTGCTTTCCTCCTTTTCTCCTTTTCTACTTTCACTCTCACTTTGCTGTTTACTTTAGCCCTGTCTAGACTACTCCTTCACTCCTTCCACTTCTCCCTCCTCTACTAGACTCTGTTGTTTACTCAAGCTCGTCCCTGAGCTGACTGCCTGGTTTCTCCCGCCTCCAGAGCTGTGACCTCCTCGGTGGGCGGAGCCAACCGCCTGGCCTACCCCCTGTTGTGAATCATCAGCCTCTGGAGGAAGGCAACAAGGATTTGTGGTTAGCTGTGGTGTTCCTACCTGGGATGTAAGGTGTGGTGGTGTGTGACCTGTGTCCCCTGGCTTGCCCAGGGCGACACATTCCCCCTTAGCAAAATGCAGACCGTCCTCGGGCTGCCGTCCAACACCGGTTTTATTTTTCTGAAAAAGATAACATAAGGATATAACATATTTACATTTTTAATAATAACTCTTCCCAAGACGGGAGGCACATTTCTTTTAACGTTGCATAACGGTTTACGGTTACGGTTTCCGCTCTCTCCCACCCAAGCAACCTGGCCCTGATGCTGCCCCTAAAACCCAGGCAGCACCCCTTGACCCACAGTCCAGCACAAGTTACCCGAGCGGGATCTGTCCTTCCCTCCAGAGGGTAGCCACCGGTTCCTTTGGTGGCTGGGCCCTAGCCTGCTCCGCTGAGGGCCCTCCCTCCAACCTGCCTCTCCGGAGGCGGCACTGCGGAAAACGGTAACGGTAAACAACATATTTACAAGCCACTTAACGTTTGTGGTTGCCCTGCAAGTTCACGGGCTTGTCCATGGATAGTTCCCATGCTAAAACTTTTTAACGGTCCCCACGGGGACAACGGTGCCGGCTCCAGCCGGTTGCAATCACAAAGCAAATCAGGTAAGGCACTCGGACATCATCATTTTTCTTATCATTTTTCAAACTTTTTCAAACTTTTCAAACAACAAAATGGTGGTCCCAACGGGGACTGGACAGCGGTGCTCCGCTGCCCTTGAGGCGGGTACCACCGCAGGGGGTCGGCCCACTCCGAGACCGAGCGGTACATGGGATTTTCCTCCCACTGGCAGTTCAACTCCGAACCGCTGACAGCCGTTAGGAATGGCGGCGGAGGCGGCATACTTGGGACCTCTTCCTCCATCAACGACATCCCCTTCGGACCTCCAGCCGCGGTGCTGATGTCTGTCTCCCACTCAATCAGGGCCGGTTCTGGGGTTTGGGTGGACTGATCGCGACGCGGCACGGCCGCAGCGGCCCCTTGCTCACGGGCCCCCACTACGGCAACCATCCTTCGCATCTCTGCCTTCCAATCCATCAGCTGCTGCAGGCTCTGCGCCCTCACCTTCACGCAGAATCGGCCCAACTCTCGCTCCAGCCACGCAGCGGTCCCGGCGGGGAGCTCACCCGGGCCGCAGTCCTCAAAAGCTACTCCGCCTCGTTTCCCCCAGAGCTTGGTACTCCAGTGGCGGGTATTCCCGCACTCCAATTCGAGGACGCTGCCATTTCTCCATTCGTGTCACCGTCTTTCGTTTTAGCTGCGTTGTTACATGCAGCCAGCCGCCATCGCGTCCCCCTTAGCTCTTTCCGGCCCCTCCTCTCTCGGGGCGGGGTTTTGGCCTTCGCGCCTCTACTGCTCGAGAAGACGCTCGAGCGGGAACTTTTCGCGCCAAAGATGGCGGCTTCTGAAATTTTTCTGCAGGATACCTCCGGCGGTAACAAGGCGCACCTCTACCAGACGGCAGAGCGGTAAGATCCTGTTCGTGACGCCAAGTTGTCGCGGGCGGGGAGGAGGGTGTCAGCACACTACGCTCACCCCCTTCTGCTCGGGTCCGGCGGCTGCTGCTCAGTGGTGGCTCGAGCGGTGGGCCGGATCCCGGGGGTTTCTCGAGCGGCACTCCTCGCCCGTGAGTGAAAGGGGGGTTGTTGGGTGAGGGGATGATTATTGTCCGTGACGCCACCCACGGTTGTGGTGATTTCACCACCGCTGCTCTATACGGGGCTCCCGGGGATGGTGATGCGGAGCAGCCAGGTGTTGTGTTGCCCCTCCGTGGGTAGGGGTTGGTGATCCCAGGGCCCGGTGATGGTTTGTGAGGTGCAGGGCCTGGTGGGCGCAAGGACGCGGGGGCAGCGCTGTGCCTTGCGGCACTGTGGTACTCACTCAGCCTGAGACGTGACACAGTTTTTACGGTAAACCAACGGCTGGATAGACGGTCCCACGGACGGCTGCACTTGCTCTCCCGGTAGGTGACGGTGATGTCCCTTTTCCTTGCACCTTGATGAACTGGTTGGTTGCGATGGGTCCCCACCGGTAACCCGCTCCCCGGCTTCAAGCTGAACCGGGGGAGCTCTACCCTTTGCCCGCAGGCGCTGGCCCTAAGAAACGGGTGCCTTGGCGGTGGCGGTGTCTCTTCTATACTGGCTGGGCTGTTGCCTTCAATCGGGTCTTTGTTGTTGGGGGATCTGAGTCCCCTTCACTGACGGATTCGGCAAATTTGGCGACTCCTAGCCTTGCCGGGGTCCGAGAGGCCCCTGGCCTGGTGCTGACTGTCCTTCGGAACACTGCTCCAGACCGCCGGGCACACAGCCAACGGGGTCCTTCCAGGAACTTCCAAACGGTCCCCCTCCAGACAGTCACCACCGTTGCTGACCTTGCTGACCTGGCCCTACACAAAGCTAGACCCTTCAGGCTTTCCTTCCTTCTTGTCACCTCACTTGCTTTCCTCCTTTTCTCCTTTTCTACTTTCACTCTCACTTTGCTGTTTACTTTAGCCCTGTCTAGACTACTCCTTCACTCCTTCCACTTCTCCCTCCTCTACTAGACTCTGTTGTTTACTCAAGCTCGTCCCTGAGCTGACTGCCTGGTTTCTCCCGCCTCCAGAGCTGTGACCTCCTCGGTGGGCGGAGCCAACCGCCTGGCCCACCCCCTGTTGTGAATCATCAGCCTCTGGAGGAAGGCAACAAGGATTTGTGGTTAGCTGTGGTGTTCCTACCTGGGATGTAAGGTGTGGTGGTGTGTGACCTGTGTCCCCTGGCTTGCCCAGGGCGACACACGTACCCCACACAGTCCTTGAAAAAGACCAAAGATTGTGGTCGTAACGTTGGACTTGAATATTTCTTTATTTGACATCCTCACAAGAATAACACAATATAATAAAAAACCTTGACAAAAAGAATTTTTCTAGTGGATATCTTTATTAGTGTGTCGGAATTTTTCTATATATTGGACATTTCGCTTTTTTCCGAACACCTAGCTTACTCTATAGTTGAGCCAGGGCTAATCTCTGCTCTGCTACATCAGACAGCACTGCAAGGGAGGAAGACGCTGCTGCTCCCATGCAGTAGTGAGCAGAGGTTGCGGGTTGTAAGCGGTGACGTCACCGCTGCCACCATTGAAATAGTAATCTGACAGGCGGGTTACTATAGCAGTGGTGATCTTCGTTATTCACCGGCTGTGGCATCCAGTCCTTGCATGTGGGCTGACTCTGTAAAGAGCGCCTACATGCAGGAACGGGGAGCCAAGCATGTGCCCAAGCATCTCGCCGGTACACGGAGATGCTCAAATGAGCACCGCGTACCGGAGAGATGCACTGACAGGACCTAGCATGAAGTCTAGCAATGTGACCAGTCTGTAGCCAATGAGATAATAGACACGTGACTGGTCACATGCTATGACGACGTCACGGAAGGTCCTATCATCAGTGCTGGTTACCGGGAGGGCGCAGTGATGATCGGAAGGAAAAGCGGCAGGAGACAGAGTGCAGGACGAGTCACGGGGACCTGTAAGGCTAAGTGCGCACTAGGCCGTTTTACCCGCGGATTTACCCGCGGTTTTGCTGCGGAAATTTCTTGAGAAATGTTTGAAATCTTTCTGCAGACATTTCCCAGCAAAACCTATGGGAAAAAAAAATAGCTGTGCGCACACTGCGTTTTTTTCTCAAGAAAATTCTTTGTGAAGATTTTCTTGAGAAAATTTCTTGAGAAAATGTGCATGTCACTTCTTTTCCGCAGGTACCTGCGGTATACCCCCGGTATTTCACTCCATTTCACTGTAATGTAATCGCGAAATTCCGGGGGTATACCGCAGGTAGCAAATGATGTGCAGTATACCCCCGGTATAGCCGCGATTTACCTGCGGTAATGTTCATCGCTGCCTGCGGTTTTGCAGAGAGTGATGTCATTATGCCAGGAAGAGGAAGCGGAGCAGAGTAAACACACACGTCACACTCCCTGGACGCTGCACAGAAGCACTTCCGTGTGACCTCCAGGTGCCTGTGCAGTCTGTATCCCGCTCCAGCCGTGCCGCTGCCTGCACTGCTGTGTGTCAGTGTCTGCCCGCAGTGTCAGCAGCTTGTCACGCTGCAGCGCAGGCAGACACTGACACACAGCAGTGCGTGCAGTCGCGAGGATGCTGAGCGCTGCTTTCAAGAGGTGAGATGAGATCATTACTTGCTGTGACGATCTCCAGCCTCCTGACGTCACCGTGGTCACTGCTGTCTATGCCCGTCTCGCAAGCGGCCCGAGACTGTCACTAGGGGTGACGTCACGGGCTCTCGCGATACTGCTGACAACGCGGCGGGCATAGAAGTCAGTGACAGCGCTGATGGCAGGACTGCAGGAGATCATCACAGCAGGTAATGATCTCATCTAACCTCCTGATGGCAGCGCTCGTCATCCCCTGCAGTGACCTGGGCTGACTTATTGATGTTATCTCAGGTCACTGCACGGCTCTCCCAGCCAATGGGGAACATTCTGTTCTTCACTTACTGGGACAGTGACTATGGTATGGATCATCGTGGCCCCCCCCCCCCCTTATTGGATTACGCCGGACCCGGATTTCATTGTTCTTGTCAATAAATTGTTGAAAGAGGGAATGTGGGGAGTGTTTTTTCAAATAAAACTTTTTTTGTTGTTTTTTTTTTATTTCTTACTGACTGGGTTTGTGTTGTCAGGTATCTGATAGACGCGTGACATCACTAACCCCAGGGCTTGATGCCAGGTGACATTACACATCTGGCATCAACCCCATATATTACCTCGTTTGCCACCGCACCAGGGCAACGGGGTGAGTTGGGGCGAAGCGCCAGGATTGGCACGTCTAATGGATGCGCCACTTCTGGGGCGGCTGCGGCCTGCTATTTTTAGGCTGGGGAGTGTCCAATAACAATGGACCTCCCTAGTCTGAGAATATCAGACCCCAGCTGTCCACTTTACCTTGACTGCACAGAAGCACAGAAACCCAAGTCAGCTCTGCTACATCGCTCTGTACAGAGCAAGAAGCAGCCTGACAATAAGGGGAGGATTGCACTTGCGTCACGCATGGGCATCACCCCGCACTGACTGATCTCAGGACAGGAGTGCTTCAGCTGCATGGAAACACATGCAGCCGACCATTCCTGTCAGGAGATTGTATGCTGGGATGCGACACTCACACAGTGACAGTCAAAGTTCAATCGAGTCCATGAGCCATGGACTCAGGTGAACCTTGACGTCACCACGAACATGGCCGAAAACACTGATTAGTGAGCAGGGCCGAAGGAACACTAGTCTCATTCTAGGCTAAAGACACAAAAGGGGAAAGACAGACAAATGTAAAGAAACCGCAATCATACAATGCACACCACACTACAGGCAGGAGTAAAGGGAAAGGAATAGTGAGGCAAACCAAAAAGGAATAAAAGATAGGAACACACCAAACAAAGTTCCAAGCAGCAATCTCCAGATACGGCTCCTTAAACAACTTCTTTGTCCCCAGCTCACTCTTCCAAACCAGGAGCAAGATATAGCAAGCTATTACTGACCATTATTCAAGCTGCGAGGTGGGTACTTATAGCACAGGGGAGTGGAAAAATCAGGACAGATGAAAAAACAAAGAATGGAAAGCCTTAGGAGATCAAAAGAACTGCTTAAACCCTACAGCGACAGGACCAAGGAAAATATGCACAACTAACTGGAAAGCAAAACATATTCAACCAGTGCAAGTGTGCATGTAGCCATGTAAGATGGTGGAAATATGACTGTATGCCCCTGACGGTTCCACGGGGCCTTGGGTTACGCATCATTGTGCCGCGGTTCTTCTCCTGGGATGCCGCAGTGGCCTTGCCCGGTTCCATGGTCCCGGATGTCAATAAAAGGCTTTGAGATGGGAATGATGGGGGTAGTTGTTTGTGACGCCACCTGTGGTATGAGCCGTCGCTGCGGGTGCTTCTCTCTTCTGGGGCAGATGGTGATGCAGATCGAATGGTTCAGCTCTCCACAGGCAGAGCTATGCCCCAGGGAGGATGTTGGGAGTAGTGGTTGCCTATGGCGTAGGCGCGCTATGGTGAGGGCACCGGCAATGATGGGATGACACTGAGTTTAAATTCTCTTTACTCACTGAAGTCACTCTGCTTTTGGTGTGCTGCGTCCCACTGTGTTGGGCCTCAGCTGATACTGGATACTTCGGAGGTCAAGGCCGGTGTTTCCTTCTGCGTGTCTCCTTTTGATGGTTTCCCCCCACCCCAGCTCCTGGGCCGGGGAATGCGTCATGGGTGCCTTGTGCATTCCCCGCGAACCCTGGGATCCCGCTTCCTTCCTGAGAACCCGGTTCAAGCTCCCAGCTCCAGACCACGGACCCCGAACTATTCATGTCCTTTCTTGCTTGTTCCCAAGTCCGTCCAGACACTGCTGCACCCGGAGCTAAGTTAAGACTGACTCGTGTGTGAGATGGCTCCTACTTCCCCTTGTTGAAGTCCCGCCGCCCGGACTCCTAGACTAGTGGGCAAGAAGTCCCATACCTCATGATGGCCACCCAGCACCTACCCTAACCCAGTCCCAGTGGAAGAGCTCCCATGTTATGTGTTGGATGAGTGTTTTGGTGGTGGTTACCGGTGATGACCTCCTCCGTATCCGAGATGAATACTGCACCTCAGGTGAGGTGTGTAGCGCCGCTGAAGCCATCAGGGAGCTACAAGCTTCTGCATCCCCACCAGGATGCAGGGCCTACCCCCTAGGGCCCTGGAAGACCAGTGCCCGGAAGACACACACTCCCGGTAATCCCAGTTTTCCCCAACAATCCCCGATACAATGGTAAAGGGCTAGGGTCGGACCCATGGATGGCCGCCTAGAGGTGGAGCTAGTCCAGTTCAATAGTTGACCAGGTGGGAGGGGCGAACTGACGACAGACAGTCAGATATTCTGAGTAGTCTAGGAGTGAAGGTGGACAGGAGGAGACGCACTGACAAGGAGTTGACAGTAACCTGGTGCCCAGGAGGGTAGTTGCCGGTGTAGTATGGTGGAATACTCCCGGAACTATGCACCAACAGGATACAGGACCCTAGGACAGGCAGAAGCTCCCAGCAGGCCTGTTAACACCTGCACAGCGAGGGGACCATCAAGGACCTCGCTGACCCTAAAAGTCCTAGACTCAGTAGCAAAGAGACAGCCAGGGAAAGGACCAGAGACTCCAACCCCCCAGGGTTTACGCTACCGTCATACGGACAGCAGTGGAAAGAAACACCACCGGACGGGGACCCCCAGTTGCTCTATGCCATGGGGACCCACTAACCAGAGACAGGTGCAGGGGAGGAAGGTACCAGATTACTACACAGTTGTCGCGAGCGGGGAGGAGGGTGTCAGCACTGCGCTCCCCCCTCTGCTCGGGTCCGGCTGCTGCTGCTCAGTGGTGGCTCGAGCGGTGGGCCGGACCCCGGGGGTTCTCGAGCGGCGCTCCTCGCCCGTGAGTGAAAGGGGATTGGGTTTTGGGATATAGTCTATTGTCCGTGACGCCACCCACGGTTGTGGTGATCTGTTAGCACCACCGCTGCTCGGTGTGGGGATCCCGGGAGTGATGGTGTGAAGCAGCAGTTGTTGTGTTGCCCCTCCGTGGGTAGGGGTTGGTGATCCCGGGGCCCAGTGTTGAGGTGGGTAGATGCAGGGCTTGGTGGGCGCAGGGACGCGGGGGCAGCGCTGTGCCTTGCGGCACTGTGGTACTCACTCAGCCTGAGACGTGGACACAGTTCTCGGTAAAACACACGGCTGGAAAGACGGTTCCCACGGACGGCTGCACTTGCTTTCCCCAGTAGGTGACGGTGATGTCCCTTTTCCTGCACCTAATGTTGTTGATGGTCTCGATGGATTCCCACCGGTAACCCGCTCCCCGGCTTCAAGCTGGACCGGAGGAGCTCTACTCTTTGCCCGCAGGCGCTGGCCCTTAGAAACTGGTGCCCTGGCGGTGGCGGTGTCTCTACTGTAATGGTTGGGCTGTTGCCTTCAATCGGGACTTGGTTGTTGGGGGATCGACGTCCCCTTCACTGACGGATTTGGCAAATTATGGCGACTCCTAGCCTTGCCGGGGTCCGAGAGGCCCCTGCCCTGGTACTGACTGTCCTTTGTACACTGCTCCAGACCGCCGGGCCACCACCCGTCCGCGGTCCTTCCAGGAACTTCCAAACGGTCACCCCTCCGGACAATCACCGCCGTTGCTGACCTTGCTGACTCTGTCCTGCACACAGCTGGACCAAGTTCAGGCTTTTCTACTCTCACTTTTACTCTATTCTTCTTTGCTCCACTACTACTTCACTTTCACTTCACTTAGCTCCTCTACCACTTCCCTCACTGTTCTCAAGCTCTTCCCTGAGCTGACTGACTGGTTCTTCCCGCCTCCAGAGCTGTGAACTCCTCAGTGGGCGGAGCCAACCGCCTGGCCCACCCCCTGGTGTGAACATCAGCCCCTGGAGGAAGGCAACAAGGATTTTGGTTAGCTGTGATGTTCCTAACTGGGGTGTAGGGTGTGGTGGTGTGATGACCTGTGACCCCTGGCTTGCCCAGGGCATCACATTCCCCCTTAGCAAAATGCAGACCGTCCGCGGGCTGCCCGTCCAACACCGGTTTTATTTTTCTGTAAAATATATAACATTATAAACGGTAATATATTTACATTTTTATTAATTCTTCCCATAACGGGAGGCACTTTTACTTAAATGTTGCAAAACGGTTCACGGTTACGGTTTCCGCTCTCTCCCACCCAAGCAACCTGGCCCTGATGCTGCCCCTAAAACCCAGGCAGCACCCCTTGACCCAAGTCCAGCACAAGTCACCCGAGCGGGATCTGTCCTTCCCCTCCAGAGGGTAGCCACCGGTTCCTGTGGTGGCTGGACCCCAGCCTGCTCTGCTGAGGGCCCTCCCTCCAACCTGCCTCTCCAGAGGCGGTAATTGCGGAAACGGTAACGGTAAACAACTTATTTACAAGCCACTAATGTTTGTGGTTGCCCTGCAAGTTCTCGGGCTTGTCCATGAGCAGTTCCTCATGCAAAACAACTTAAACGGTCCCCACGGGGACAACGGTGCCGGCTCCGGCCGGTTCAATCACTGGTAGACAATCAGATGACTTTTTCGGTATTATTTTCAGTTATCATCATTTTCAAAACTTTCAAACATAACTTCAGACAAACATGGTCCCAACGGGGACTGTTGCAGCGGCATCCGCTGCCCTACTCCAGACTTTCAGCTTCTTCCGAGGGAGGGGGTGCGGGACTCACTCTGCTCTCCTGGCTGCCCCGCAGTTTTACATCCAGGGCAAACCACCCTCTCTCTCCACAGTGCCGGGTGTACTGTACAATATCGCCTGGCATTAGGTTACGGCCGGGATGTTCTTCAGGCAGGTGGGCATTCACATCCCGCCGGGCTACAAACACTTCGGCCTCCAGGCCCGGTTCATAGATAAACCCGTAGCCCCGGCGGACATCAAACCGCCTCACCTGCCCCTCGTACAGCGGCCCCCGGACACGGAATGTTGCTTGTCGGAGGTTCTCTTTTTCTCTAATGGCTCTGGCCACCAGCTCGGCCTTCTTTCTCTCACGTTCACCGATCTCCAGGCCGAACGGTACCGGCTCCCTATCCCAATACGGCGCTGCTGCGAGCTCCGGCGCACGGGTCGGGCCCCGCGGGACATTCTGGACGTTGCCCACTGTCAGGAATCTGGGCGGCGTGTCCCGCGGTGTCTTGGCCTTGGGCGCTGCCTTACAGCAACAACCCGGCGCTACCTCAGCCGAGGTGTGGGGGATGGGCATAAGGGCTTTCCGCTGCTGGGCCTTCGGCTCGGAGCGGGTCATCAGCTCCGGCTCGGGGGACTTTTCATGGGATGCCTCCGGTTCAGTTTTTGGGACCTTCCAGGGCAACACCTCCGGTCGACTACGGGCTCCAGCTACAGGTCGGCCCGCCTGGGCGGGGACGCTGGGTATTGCTACCGGTTGCGGTGGTAGCAGGCCTAGTGGCGGGGTCACAACCTCCGAGACGGGTGGCGAGGGAGGCAACGGGGGGGAGAGGGCTTGGACCGGGTCCCACAGCCGCGATGACCGGCCCTTCCAGGGCATCGGGGCGTGGGTCACTCACCCTCCCTTCCTCCGCCTCGCGTCTCCGCACGGCTGCTATAACGTCCGCCATGTTGGCCTCCCACTCCTCCATGAGGAGCTGCATCTTGACCTGCAGCCGTTGGTAGAGCTGCGCGGTCCGGATCTCCACCCACGCCGCGGTCCCAGGCGCGGGGGCTACGGTGTCGCGGGACGGCATCCACATGTTGCTGGCGGCTTTTCCCAGGAACAAGATGTCTGCAGAGTCCTGGCGTCCCTGCTTTTATAGCTGCGTTCACATGCAGCCAGCCACCATCGCGTCCCCCTTAGCTCTTTCCGGCTCCTCCTCTCTTGGGGCGGAGTTTTGGCCTTCGCGCCTCTGCTACTCGAGAAGACGCTCGAGCGGGAACTTTTCGCGCCAAAGATGGCGACTTCTGAAATTTTTCGGCCGGATACCTCCGGCGGTTACAAGGCGCACCTCTACCCAACGGCAGAGCGGTAAGATCCTGTTCGTGACGCCAAGTTGTCGCGGGCGGGGAGGCGGGTGTCAGCACTGCGCTCCCCCCTCTGCTCGGGTCCGGCTGCTGCTGCTCAGTGGTGGCTCGAGCGGTGGGCCGGATCCCGGGGGTTCTCGAGAGGCGCTCCTCGCCCGTGAGTGAAAGGGGATTGGGTTTTGGGATATAGTCTATTGTCCGTGACGCCACCCACGGTTGTGGTGATCTGTTAGCACCACCGCTGCTTGGTGTGGGGATCCCGGGAGTGATGGTGTGAAGCAGCAAGTTGTTGTGTTGCCCCTCCGTGGGTAGGGGTTGGTGATCCCGGGGCCCAGTGTTGAGGTGGGTAGATGCAGGGCTTGGTGGGCGCAGGGACGCGGGGGCAGCGCTGTGCCTTGCGGCACTGTGGTACTCACTCAGCCTGAGACGTGGACACAGTTCTCGGTAAAACACACGGCTGGAAAGACGGTTCCCACGGACGGCTGCACTTGCTTTCCCCAGTAGGTGACGGTGATGTCCCTTTTCCTGCACCTAATGTTGTTGATGGTCTCGATGGGTTCCCACCGGTAACCCGCTCCCTGGCTTCAAGCTGGACCGGAGGAGCTCTACTCTTTGACCGCAGGCGCTGGCCCTTAGAAACTGGTGCCCTGGCGGTGGCGGTGTCTCTACTGTAATGGTTGGGCTGTTGCCTTCAATCGGGACTTGGTTGTTGGGGGATCGACGTCCCCTTCACTGACGGATTTGGCAAATTATGGCGACTCCTAGCCTTGCCGGGGTCCGAGAGGCCCCTGCCGTGGTGCTGACTGTCCTTTGTACACTGCTCCAGACCGCCGGGCCACCACCCGTCCGCGGTCCTTCCAGGAACTTCCAAACGGTCACCCCTCCGGACAATCACCGCCGTTGCTGACCTTGCTGACTCTGTCCTGCACACAGCTGGACCAACTTCAGGCTTTTCTACTCTCACTTTTATTCTTTTCTTCTTTGCTCCACTACTACTTCACTTTCACTTCACTTAGCTCCTCTACCACTTCCCTCACTGTTCTCAAGCTTTTCCCTGAGCTGACTGACTGGTTCTTCCCGCCTCCAGAGCTGTGAACTCCTCGGTGGGCGGAGCCAACCGCCTGGCCCACCCCCTGGTGTGAACATCAGCCCCTGGAGGAAGGCAACAAGGATTTTGGTTAGCTGTGATGTTCCTAACTGGGGTGTAGGGTGTGGTGGTGTGATGACCTGTGACCCCTGGCTTGCCCAGGGCGTCACACTGGCACTGGGACAAAAGGGACCTGGAGGTGAAACCAGCCGGCCTCGGGTAACCAGTTACCACCAGCAAAAGTCAGTAAAGACCAGTTGCACTGAACCCCTGTGTGGACTACCTTCTTCCGACACCTGTCACATCACCTACCCTTTGGGGCCTGGCACTTCTTGCGGAGGGCCTACCATCCAGGCTGCCATTAACACCAGCCCCAGTAGTGGACGTTGTGCAGTGGCGGCTCCATCCACATAGCTGCAACACCACAAGTGGCATCACGTGTGAACATTATTCTAAACCCCTGTAAATATTTCCCCTTTACAAAAAGGGCCCAGGGCACGGAACCGAGCAACGGCCACCAAAGTGACATTGACCAGTTATATACTGCCCGGGACCAAGTACCCCATATCCCTGGGTGCGAAAGGTATAGTACCCCATGGCGCCTGAAGCCGCAGGGGTGCCACTCCCATTAAAGACATCAGTTGTTTTAATGCAAAAGTTGGTACATGTCTTATTAGTCTTATATGATTCTGTGCCGCCCCTGGAGTAGTCTCACTGCTCGGATCCGGGGGTTATCGTGGCTCGAGGGTCTCCGGAGTGGCTTGCGGCCACTTCAAATGAAAAGGGGCTATTTAAAAGGGGAGAGTTAGTGATGCCACCCATGGTTCGCGGTAAGGGGAGTACCGCCGCTGCCGATGGGAGTACCCGGGGGTAATGGAGTGGGCTAGCCAGATGACGGGTAGGGGAGGCCCCGGGACTCGGGATGATGAGGTGTAGAGGAGCATGGTGCAGTTTGGAAGCAGGGGAGGACAGCGTACTCACTCAGGCCGTGTTGGTACGGATGACACCAGAAATCAGACTCTGACACAGAAGTAAACCAAGTCTCTGAATGCCGCTGCCTCTTTAGGGGAGCCCGTCCGGGAATCCGCTCCCGTTGGTATTGTTGATTGTCAGTAACCTGCCTCCATGCACTAGTATTTAGATGTTCTGAGTGACCCCTCGGCTTGGAGCTGTCGGGGTCCCACTCCCTACAGTTAAGTAGAGGAGCTGTGCTCTCGATGGCTGACACTTGGGATCTTTACAGGCTGCATAAGCTGGAAAGCCCTATTCCTCTCGTTGTGTTGTTGCCTTGGATCTCTGAGCTCTTGGGGACAGTTCATAAAGAGACTATCCTCCGCAGGTTAATTATCAGGTTGCTTGAAGCTACTCCTTGATCTAGGTTCCAGTACCCCGCCGTGCTCGATACTGGTTCGGTTACTAGGTACTCTGGTGCCAACCGTTCTCCAAAACTAAGCCTGGCCACCTTTCTCTATTACCCTGCGACCGGGTCTCCGACTCCTCCAGTCCCAGACCACAGTCTGCGACCTAGCCAAAAGTCCCCAGGGAGCTCCAACTCCCAGCTCCTCACTCTTTGGGAGCTACTACTGTTTTGCCTAAGCTTTGCTTTCCACTTCCTCTCACTGACTTCCTCCGTCCCACCAGTCTGCCTGACCCCTAGGCGAGTGTCCCTGTACCAGCTAGACCAATCACTGGTGTGCCTGACAGGTGTGGTGTGACGTGTGGCTAGGATTTGAATGCTGATGGAAGAAATATCAAAGGTTGGGATCCCAGAACCATGGGGGGTTGAGTCCTGTACCAAAAGGAAAGGGGTGCAGTTCCCTGTGACACCCTGACTAGTTCAGGGGCGTCACAATTACACCATGTTTTATTCCTCATGGGCGCAGTACTAAAACCAGCCGCAAGAGATCATTGTCTCCCTGATATGTTATATTTTCCTGTGGGCTGCAGGATCCTGTATTCAGGAATAAGAGGGTTAAAACCTAGCTAGACAGGGAGAGGAAGGAGCATTAGAGTAAGGCTGGGGCCACACGGGGACTACTGCGATCCACTTGCATGACACTCGGCTCGTGCGGGCAGTACAGCAGAGCCGAGTGTCATGCGTGTGTCCTTGCAACTGAGGTCCGTTCGTGCTGCGGGGGGCGGGCCGGCACTCAGGAGGGGCGGGAGGGATTTCTCTCCCTCTCTCCTGCGTAGCTGGCTATTAACATTCTCGTACTGCACTAGCGATACACCGGTGTACCGCGAGTGCAGTGCGATTTTTCTCTCGCCCCATTCACTTGAATGGGTGCGAGAGAAAGAGTCTCGTATTACAATCGCAGCATGCTGCGATTGTTTTCTTGGTCCGATTAGGGCTGAGAAAATAATCGCTCATGTGCGCTGACACACAGGCTAGAATTGGTCCGAGGGGAATGCAATGTTTTATCGCACTCCACTCGCACTGTTTTTCTCGCCGTGTGGCTTAGGCCAGTGTGTTTAGAGTACAGGTGAAGCAAGGAGTTGTTCTAGTAAAGCTGGTGTGGTGTGAAACAAATAGCACAGAAACAGCAAGAAACCGTTAAAAGGAACCTGTTGGAGTGACAGTGGTCACATTAGCAGACAAGCTGGAAGAGACCAAAGAAATGTAAGAAACCAAGCATGTAGTGAGTCCATTGTATACCAGTGGGGGGCGCACTGGTGAAGTGAGGGTGCTGCCCAGCCGAGAAGACAAGGAAGAAGGAAGCGGCAGCAGTTCTCGTAAGGGATCACTGTCTGTGGCTGTGGGAGCAGGATACTCAGCGAAACATATTGATCCATGGATTCCAGGGCCATAGAAATGGAGGACTTATTTAACTTTAATGGCTAAAAGAATGTTTACAAGTAATGTGCCATCATTGGAAACTCCAATGATTGTTTTTCTGTGTTATACAGAAGATACCATGAAGTGTGCTGCCTGCTGTATTCTGTGACCAAATGTTGTGCCAACTAAAGACTACTTTGTTGTTATGAATATGTTTGTCGCCTTTATCTGGAAGTCGCACGGACCTGATGAAGAGTGTAGCAGCATCGCTCCAAGTAACACTATCAGCACACACAGACCCAGACCTCTCATTTAAAATCAGTGTGTCGGGGTGCTGAACTTTCCACGCTCGCCCATGGCTACCGCCCCGGGCACCATTGCTTCAGCCATGCAGTGCAATCTCCTAACACCTGGAAAAGGGGAGATCACTCTCCGTCATGGTACTCCCATGATATCTTTGCATTACAACTATAATTCCTAATTCCACTAAGTAATGTTCATGAACATGGATATTTATATATAGATTGCGGTTGTTAGAGAATAGGTGGCCACTCTTGTCCAACTTACTCTCTATTTGCTGCTATAGAAGGTAAAGAAGAATCTGAACCACTTGTACATACATGGCTACCTATACATCACACATAATTACTACCCTTGTATTTTGGTTTGATCTATTGTAGCAGTCATAAGGCTTAAATTGATACAATGTATGCAAATAACTAAGTGTTAAATAATATAAGGAAAGGAGAAGACAGATCATTTATTTTTGAACTTTATTAAATACAGTCTCAACCTATACCTGAAGCCATTGATCCAGAAGAAGGCAAAAAACCTGGACATGTTAAGCCAATTTGTGCCACAGGGAAAAAAAATCCTTCTGGACCCCGAGAAAAGGCAATCAGTTCAAGAACCCTGGACTAAAGCTATACTACAACTAACTAACTGAACTATAGGACAGTTATATCATATCAAATCCCTTATGTGGCATTCATAAACTCTCCAACAGAAGAACTGGAATTAGGCCAGTGGCAGTACAGGACGTGAAGACCAGAAAAAGCATTCGCTAATGCCCCAGACTCGGACCAATTTTGTATGCCATCCCACCACAAGGACCACTACTGTGTAGTCCCTGAAAAATGAAATCATCCTCAGTAACGTAGTGAGTGACTACACCCCCCCCATCAGACGATCACCTCTGTAGCTGTAGTGTCATTTTTCCTATGGTTCCAATGTGTAAATTAAACAAAAAAGTGCACGTTTGTTATGATGTCCAAGGTGGGGACCAGGATGTGGACATAATAACAAAATAGGGAACGTGATAGGAGACATTTCTTCAATACATACATTCATTCTTATCTATGTAATAAAATGAAAATAGCTGTCCAGACCTGCATCCCACCACAAGGACCACTCCATCCCTGAAGAATGAAATCATCCTAAGTGACGAAGTGAGGGACTTCGTGCCAACCTGTGATCTCAGGGCATGGATTATTTTAAGAGTCCTGCTCAAGGTGATGGAGTGCAGCTGTGGGACCCTAGATTTAGAGATGATGTCCTTCACCCAACGCTCAAAAAGCTGAAAGGGTCTTCAGTAGAGATGGGTAGTCGAGCTGGGTTATCAGACGGTTGCCTCTGTAGCTGTAGTGTCATTTTTCCTATGGTTCCAATGTGTAAATTAAACAAAAAAGTGCACGTTTGTTATGATGTCCAAGATGGGGACCAGGATGTGAATGTGGCGCCCTGGACAAGCCAGGGGCCACAGAGCACAACACCCACACACCCCACACTCCCGGTCAGGCACACCGAAGTCAGACACAAAACCCTTGTTGCCTTCCTCCAGGGGCTGATGTCCACACCAGGGGGTGGGCCAGGCGGTTGGCCCCGCCCACCGAGGAGTTCACAGTCCTGGAGGCGGGAAAAGCAGACAGATCAGCTAGGGAAGTGAAAGTGGAAGGAAGGAAAGTGGCAGCTGAGCAGACTAAAGTTGGTCCGGGTGTGTGGCCCGGGCGGTACAGCAAGGTTGGCAGACGGTGGTGACCGTCTGCAGGAGTGGCCTATCGGAGTCTACCGTAAGGACCGTGGACGGGCGGTAGCCCGGCGGTACCAGACCGGTAACGCAAAGAGAAGCCAGCACCATCTGGCAGGGGCTTACGGACCCCGGCAAGGCTAGGAGTCGCCGTGAATTTGCCGAATTCGTTAGTGAAGGGAACCTCCTGGGTTTCCCAACAGCCAAGTCCCGACAGAAGGCAACAGTCCAACAAAGTGAGGGAGACACCGCCAAGGCAACCGTTTCTCAGGGCCAGAGCCTGCGGGCAAAAGGGGCTCCTCCAGCCCATATCCAAGCTGGAGAGAGGGTTACCGGTGGGAACCCATTGGAACCATCTACCGTACATAGGTGCAGGGAAAGGCAGTCATCACCAACCTGCCGGGAGAAACAACACCGCAGCCGTCTGTGGGACCCGTCCATCCAGGCGTGTGTTTTACCGAGAACTGTGTCCTCATCATTGGCTGAGTGAGTACCACTGTGCCGTGTGGCACAGCGCTGCCCCCGCGACCCTGCACCTCACCAGGCCCTGTAACCCGCCTGTCATCCATCCCTACTCCCATCACCGGGCCCCGGGACAATTAACCACCTACCCACGGAGGGGAGAACTAACAACAAAGCTGCTCCCTGTCACCGCTCCCGGGATCTCCGTCTAGAGCAGCGGTGGTGTCACCAATATCACCACAACCGTGGGTGGCGTCACGGACAATAATCAAATCCCCACAATCAAAATCCCCTTTTCACTCACGGGCGAGGAGCGCCGCTCGAGTCCCCGGGATCCGGCCCACCGCTCGAGCCACCACCGAGCAGCGGCAGCAGCAGCAGCCAGACCCGAGCAGTGGGAGAGCGCAGCGTCCCCTCCTCCGCCCGCGACGTGAACATAATAACAAAATAGGGAATGTGATAGGAGACTTTTCTACAATACATACTTTCACTCTGATCTATCTAATAGGATTTCAACAGCTCTCCAAATCTGCATCCCACCAAATGTTAAGGGCACATAGAGACCATCAACTTGTAAGTAAACCAATCTAAGAACATGCAGATGGATAGGGATTAGTTTTGCCTGTGATGTAATCTCACATGTCAACTTTCCGTACAGGAAAACAGAGAAATGGCTGTAACAGAATGTCATGAAAGAGGTTCCAGATTTTGTTCTGTACAGTCAGTGTGTAATGACACATAAGGCACCAAATATGATATACCGATAGTCCTATAATCTAACACTAATTAATGTCATGGCCTTTTCTAAATTCTTCAGTCTTCCTTTTAGGATCCAGAAATTCTTTCTAGAAAGAAAAAAAATAAGTGTCAGGCAAAGGCCTAGAAATCTGAAGACTAATGTAAAAATGGAACATGGACTTCATTTGGTTGCATTTATAGGTGATCTGAGGTCCTTATATTAGATTGTGACTAGATGCCTCATATGTGCACATACAGTCATATGAAAAAGTTTGGGCACCCCTATTAATGTTAACCTTTTTTCTTTATAATAATTTGGGTTTTTTGCAACAGCTATTTCAGTTTCATATATCTAATAACTGATGGACTCGGTAATATTTCTGGATTGAAATGAGGTTTATTGTACTGTACTAACAGAAAATGTGCAATCCACATTTAAACAAACTTTGACCGGTGCAAAAGTATGGGCACCCTTATCAATTTCTTGATTTGAACACTCCTAACTACTTTTTACTGACTTACTAAAGCACTAAATTGGTTTTGTAACCTCATTGAGCTTTGAACTTCATAGGCAGGTGTATCCAATGATGAGAAAAGGTATTTAAGGTGGCCACTTGCAAGTTGTTTTCCTATTTGAATTTCCTATGAAGAGTGGCATCATGGGCTCCTCAAAACAACTCCCAAATGATCTGAAAACAAAGAATATTCAACATAGTTGTTCAGGGGAAGGATACAAAAAGTTGTCTCAAAGATTTAAACTGTCAGCTTGCACTGTGAGGAACATAATAAGGAAACGGAAGAACACAGGTACAGTTCTTGTTAAGCCCAGAAGTGGCAGGCCAAGAAAAATATCAGAAAGGCAGAGAAGAATGGTGAGAACAGTCAAGGACAATCCACAGACCACCTCCAAAGACCTGCAGCTTCATCTTGCTGCAGATGGTGTCAATGTGCATCGGTCAACAATACAACGCACGTTGCACAAGGAGAAGCTGTATGGGAGAGTGATGCGAAAGAAGCCGTTTCTGCAAGCACGCCACAAACAGAGTCGCCTGAAGTATGCAAAAGCACATTTGGACAAGCCAGTTACATTTTGGAAGAAGATCCTGTGGACTGATGAAACAAAGATTGAGTTGTTTGGTCATACAAAAAGGCGTTATGCATGGATGCAAAAAAACACGGCATTCCAAGAAAAGCACTTGCTACCCATAGTAAAATTTGGTGGAGGTTCCATCATGCTTTGGGGCTGTGTGGCCAATGCCGGCACCGGGAATCTTGTTACAGTTGAAGGTCGAATGGCTTCAACTCAGTATCAGCAGATTCTTGACAATAATGTGCAAGAATCAGTGACGAAGTTGAAGTTACGCAGGGGGTGGATATTTCAGCAAGACATTGATCCAAAACACTGCTCCAAATCTCAGGCATTCATGCAGAGGAACAATTACAATGTTCTGGAATGGCCATCCCAGTCCCCAGACCTGAATATCATTGAAAATCTGTGGGATGATTTGAAGCGTGCTGTCCATGCTCGGCAACCATCAAACTTGAACTGGAATTGTTTTGTAAACAGGAATGGTCAACTATACCTTCATCCAGGATCCAGGAACTCATTAAAAGCTACAGGAAGCGACTAGAGGCTGTTATTTTTGCAAAAGGAGGATCTACAAAATATTAATGTCACTTTTATGTTGAGGTGCCCATACTTTTGTACCAGTCAAATTTTGTTTAAATGCGGATTGCACATTTTCTGTTAATACAATAAACCTCATTTCAATCCAGAAATATTACTCAGTCCATCAGTTATTAGATATATGAAACTGAAATAACTGTTGCAAAAATCCAAATTGTTATAAAGAAAAAAGGTTAACATTAATAGGGGTGCCCAAACTTTTTCATATGACTGTATGTGAGAACAAATAATGTATAACAATCCCCCACTTACCAATTTTCAGATTCTAATGACATATTACAATTTATACGTTACAACATTCCAAAATGTAATGGTCCCAGTGATCCAAAATGGCGTCATTTGCTCCACATTTTTCTGTATCACTCACTTCAAAATATGCCTATCCATATTTTTTCAATTTTGCACCTGAATGATAAATGTGGGGCAAATTATGCCAGTGCGAGTTTTTAAGCATGGTAATGCCCTTCCCAATGTTACATGAGATCAATGCGTCAAATTTTTAAAGTCAAGCAAAAAATATTTCTTAGAAAACTGGTATTTTTTAATCATGTTAAAAATGGTTGCAAAAGAAACTTACTTCACAAAAGTAAAATATGTTTATTTTGTCTGAAAAATATAAATTCCTTATAATAATGTACCTCTGCGTCAGATTGAGAACACCTGAAATTTTATACCTGAAGATATCAATTTCCTCCCTTTCCTGCTGATGGGAGTACCCGAGGAAGATGGAGTGGGGCAGCCAGATGACGTTCCCTCCACGGGTAGGGGAGGCCCCGGGACTCGCAATGATGAAGTGTAGGGGAGCGTTGTGCAGATTGGAAGCAGGGGAGGACAGTGTACTCACTCAGGCCGTGTTGGTATGGATGCGACCAGAAAGCAGACTCTGACACAGTAGTAAACCAAGTCTCTGGGTGACGCTGCCACTTTAGGGGAACTCGTCCAGGAGTCCCCTCCCGTTGGTATTGCTGATGGTCTGTACCTTGCTTCCATGCACTGTATTTTACATGTTCTGAGTGACCCCTCTGCTTGGAGCTGTCAGGGTCCTGCTCCCCACTGTTAAGCAAGGAAGGTGTGCTCTCAATGGCTGACACTTGGGATTTCAGTGGGCCGCATAAGCTGGAAAGCCCTATACTCCTCTTTGTGTTGGTGCCTTCGATCTCTGAGCTCTTGGGGAAAGTTCATAAAGAGACTATCCTCCATAGGTTAATTATCAGGTTGCGTGAAGCTACTCCCTGACATAGGGTCCAGTACCCCGCCGTGTTCGGTACCGGTTCGGTTACTAGGTACTCTGGTGTCAACCATTCTCAAAAACGAAGCCGGGCACCCTTCTCTAATACCCTGCGACCGGATCTCCGACTCTTTCGGTCCCAGACCACTGTCTGCGACCTAGCCAAAAGTCCCCAGGGAACTCCAACCCCCAGCTCCTCTCTCTTTTGGAGCTACTACTTCACTGGCTCAACTCTGCTCTCCACTTCCTCTCACTGACTTCCCCCTCCCACCAGCATGTCTGACCCCTAGGCGAGTGGCCCTTTTCCAGCTAGACCACCCACTTGCGAGCCTGACAGGTGTGGTGTGAGGTGTGGCTAGGATTTGGATGCTGATGGAGCAATACCAACATTTGGGATCCCAGAACCATGGGGGTTTGAGTCCTGCACCAAGAAAAGAAAGAAGGTGCAGTTCCCTGTGACACGCTGACTAGTTCAGGGGCATCACAGTTACATCTTTTACAAACAGTGGCTGCTAATGGTATAAAATCATGCATTAAGTAAGAGTCGCCTCACCTATCCTACTGCGCCAATGCTGCCCGAGCCCCCGGCAATGTTTACTATGCTGCGTGAATGAACTGATGTGTAGACATGTGGCTCTTGCCATCAGACACTGATTGTAGCCAAGAAGTCATGTAGTGTAGCCATGTGCCCATGGTAAAGGAAGACATTCTGATAACACTGGTAGCATGGTGGCATGAGCACTGGTTGTTCCTGGGTTAATGGCTCATTTAGACAAGGCTGATAAACTGGCCTGTTTGTCTAATGCTTATACATAGCAGCAGACTCTTTCCTTTACTTGTGCTAGGTATTGGAGTCAGACAGATACCTCGACAGGAGACAGTAGACAGGGCATACATAGAAATCACGGGGCCCCATAGCAGAATTTCTAATGCCCCCCCTCCAATAAATAAATAAATAATATTCGGTTGGGTCACAAATGAGCATATTTAACAACTTTGCAGCCCTTACCAAGTAATTTTCCTTCAATTGAAGCCCCTAGATTCCCCTTTCATTGCAACCATAAATTGCGATGGCAACAAAAGTGCCCCACAAACACTGTATGATTCCCCACAGTAAATTCTTCCACAGTACCCTTCACATGCACAGTATGATGACCCTATTGTACTCCCCTTCAACTACCCTAGCAATGAATGGTGACCCCTGACACCGTAAGATCCCCAAATGTGACCCCCATACAGCCATCCATGCAGTATAAATAATACTTCTACATATAGTATAATGCCCCCCACACAGCCCTCCGCACAGTATGACGGACCCCACACAAACCTTCACACTGTATAATTGCTTTCACACAGTATAATGGCCCTCATATAACTCTAGAAAAAGTATAAAAGCATCCTTATAGCTCTCCAAATATTATAATGGCCCCACAAAGCCTTCCATATAGTATAATGGGCTTCACATTGTCTTCCACATAGTAATGGGCCTTACATAGTCCCTCATATAGTAATGGGCCTAACCTAGTCCTCCATATAGTGATGGGCCTCACATAGTCCTCCATATAGTAATGGGCCTCACATAGTCCTTCATATAGTAATGGGCCTCACATAGTTCTCCATATAATAATGGGTCTCACATAGTCCTCCATATATTAATTGTTCTCACATAGTCCTCCATATAGTAATGGGTCTCACATAGTCCTCCATATGATATAATGGACATCACATAGTCATCCATATAGTAATGGGCCTCATATAGTCATCCATATAGTAATGGGCCTCACATAGTCCTTCATATAGTAATGGACCTCACATAGTTCTCCATATAATAATGGGTCTCACATAGTCCTCCATATATTAATTGTTCTCACATAGTCCTCCATATAGTAATGGGTCTCACATAGTCCTCCATATGATATAATGGACATCACATAGTCATCCATATAGTAATGGGCCTCATATAGTCATCCATATAGTAATGGGCCTCACATAGTCCTCCATATAGTAATGGGCCTCACATAGTCCTCCAAGTAGTAATGGGCCTTACATAGTCCTCCATATAGTAATGGGCCTTACATAGTCCTCCATAGAGTAATGGACCTCACATAATCCTCCATATAGTACTGGGCCTCACATAGTCCTCCATGTAGTAATTGGCCTCACATAGTCCTCCATATAGTAATGGGCCTCCCATAGTCCTCCATATAGTAATGAGTCCCACATAGCCCTTCATATAATAATGGGCCTCCCATAGTCCTCCATATAGTAGTGGGCCTCCCGTAGTCCTCCATATAGTAATGGGCCTCACATAGTCCTCAATATAGTAATGGGCCTCACATAGCCCTCCATATAGTAATGGGCCTCCCATACTCATCCATATAGTAATGGGTCTTACATAGTCATCCATATAACCTTAACAAACCGCGTAACAAAACACGTATAGCAGACTCACTTTATATGAAATAGCATTTAATACTGTAGTGATGATACATACCCTGGTGGTGGTCTCCCATGCATGTAATTACATTAGTGTACTGACATAGAATTAATTACTATGATGTTTATGGGGTACATGGGACAAATTGAGGTGTCTTTAGGTGGGTGGGTTGGAGTGAGTCCACCTTACTACCTCATACAAACATCCTATATGGAAATTGATTATCATGCAGTTTTAGTCTGCTTTGTATATTTAATTAAATTAATTTATATTCACGAATGAGTATCCTATACGTGTTGTGTTACACGGTTTGTTAAGGATTAATTTTTGGAGTAGATTCTATACTACATGAGTATATATGGGGATTATATTTCCTGGTAACTACGTTTATATTGAGAAATTATTTTTTTCCCCATGTGTCTATGACCAGTTTGATTAGTCATCCATATAGTAATCGGCCTCACATAGTCCTCCATATAGTAATAGGCCTCACATTGTCCTCCATATAGTAATAAACCTCACATAGCATTATTCAGCCCCCATGTGGCATTATGCTGCCTCCACATGGCATTTTGATGCCCCCATATAGCGTTATTCACCCCCACATAGCGTTATGCACCCACACATACTGCTATGCACCCCCACATAGCGTTATTCAACCCCCACATAGCATTAAGCACCCTCCACTGAGTATTATGCACTCCTACATAGCATTAGGCAGCCCCCACATAGCATTATACACCACCACATACCATTATACATTCCCACGTAGTGTTATACACCCCCAAATAGCATTATGCACGCCCAAAATGGCATTATTCATCCCCTACATAGCATTATGCAGCCCCCTCATAGTATTATACACCCCCACATATCATAATACACCCTACACATATTATTATGCAGCCCCACATAGCATTATACAGCCTCACATAGTGTTATACACCCCCAAATAGTATTATGCACCCCAACATAGCATTAAGCACCCCCACATAGCATTATGCACCCCCCTACATAGCATAATACACCTCCTAGATAGCATTATACACCCCCACATAGTATTACTCACCCCCACATAGCATTATGCGCTCCCACCATGTACTGAATACATACTTATCTCTCCTCAGTCCCCCGCCACTGCTCCTTGTTCACCCGCTGTCTGTGCTCTGCACATCTCAGCACAGTGGCGACTGGTGCACAGTAGTCACATCACCGCTGTGCTGAGCTGTCAGAGCGCAGAGTCATCGGGATAATGATGAGACGGAGCCCTGAACTCTGTCTCATCATTGCTTTCAACTGTATCCTCATCTGCGATGCTGATACATTTCAAAGTGTGATCCTGGGTGTGACACATGATCAGGCTGAATAGGGGTACACTCGTGAGGGGTTCTTTCCCCTGCGGTGAGTGTAACGTTTGTAGTTTTATGCACCCTATAGCCAACCACTTTACTAATCCGCAGGATGCTAAGAATTACACTTTTTCCAACTATATTAATTGTAAAACTAGAAATGTTGTTTACTGTTTGATATGTCCCTGTGACCTTGTATATGTGGGACAAACAACACAGGAACTCCGTAAAAGGGTCCAAAAACACTTTTCAACTATCAACCTTGCCTCTGCAGACCTCAGGAAGGGAAATTCTATTACCCCGGTGGCCACCCACTACTTGAGGCATCATCGTGGACAGACAACGAATACACGTGTCGTGGGCTTACAGAAATTTGTTGGTCACGGTAGAGGTGGTACTTGTTCCAAATGGCTTCTGCAACAGGAGTCCAAATGGATTTTCAGCTTGCATAGTGTCTCACCCTTTGGCCTCAATGAGGAGCTCTTGTTTACCGGATTTCTTGGATGATAGGTTGGTGTGGACATAGCTACCATTTTTGAGGCATTGTTCTTACTGTCTTTCCCAATGTATGTCCTCTAACCAGCTCCGTTTCCTTCAGTGGCTTACGAATATCATGGACCCGGTTGATTGTCTCCTTGGAACATCATGGACGAGTGGACCCCACTATTGCCGGGGCACTCTGGCGCCCTATCTCCGTTGGCCGTCGTCTGTGACTGAACATTTACCTTTTGGATTTCTGACCCGTTTTACCCTTAGTCATGTTTGCTCTGTATCCCGAAAGAGTTCCTGCCTGTGTCGTTTCAATTCGGTTTCCTTTGGTGAAGACTATTGGATTATGATGGATGGACTATCATGAACTTTCCCTGCTGGACCCTACCATGTGGCATGCTCCCAAAGTTAATTGATTTATCTGGGTCCTTCAGGCCTTGGTGCCTATTGGGACATCTCCTGAGTTTCCATCATGGCTACATTGAAACATGATATGTAATACCTCTTTGACAGACTGGGACTTTGGCCTTTAGCCATTATTCTATGCACGCTCTTGATTCACAGCGACTCCCTGGTTCTATTCGATCTTAGGACATTGCTATGTAGTTACTTATGACCTAACATATGGATTGACCTTTTTGATTCTATCCTGTCGGATCCAATCATATTAGAATTGTTTTGTTCCTAGGTTGTTCCTAGCACTATTGTTCCATCTGGGGTTGTTGGGGTTTGTTTTGAGCATCTCTTAGTCTTTGGGATATCCTCCATATCCCTGTCACAGTTATCAATATACGAGATACAATACGGGTCTAAATGGTTGTGTTTCTGGCCTTGGGCCATCCTTGTATGTATGTTGTCTACTTACAGCGACTCCCTGGCTCTAACTGTACTCAGGACAGCTCTATGCGGTTACTGATGGCCATATATATGGCGGTCTCCGCTCCCGCATGTACCATGTTATAATGACCTCTTCCAGGTTCTGCATACACTATGATATAAGGACTTCCCTCAGGTCCCACCATCCCACCCACTCCGCTCCCCCCTCCTCCCCCCCCCCTCCCCCCCTCCGCTCCCCCCTCCTTCCCCCCCCTCCCCCCCTTTCCCCCTCGTTCCCTCCCCTTCCCCCGGGCCATTGTAGGCACTTATACGTTTACATGTGTGGATACTACACACATGTATTACTGCATGGTTGATCCTCTTTCTGCCAGTGTTAGCTGGTGTGTTTTCAATTGTATACATGGGGTCATGCATTTTAGATACGTGCACAGGTGTGTTTGGATATTCCACACATGCACTGTGTGTTTGTTCACCCTTTTGGGCATATTTTTGAAATATTAAATATTAAATATGCATTATATTCCTGCGCTATGTATTAAATTATTCTCCTATGTTGGGCTGCTATATTCCATCACCTTGCCCTCTTTTTCTTTTTCTCTCCATTCCTCCCATATACAATTGTAGTCGCTTTCACTGCAGTTGGAGCCTTCCTATCTTTTGGCTCTAATGGCTGTCACGCACCTACATGATTACACCGCCGTTGGTGCCGGTTTTCCTGCACTTTAATACTGTGCCTGTAAACGCTTTACCCCCTTTTTGAGCCTCCTGTCTCACCATACCCGCTCTTGCGCATGCGCCCGCGTTCATGACATTTGGACGTTGTTATGATTCTTACTCCCTGTTGGGACACACTGCGCACGTGCGTGCGCCTGCGCCTTTACACATATGGTCCGGACCGCGCGCCAGCGACAACACAGCTGATTGTGAGTAACCCTCGTTATTCTTATTATATATGAACCTGGGCTGCAGTGCACTCTACTTCCCTGACGAAGCCGCAGCGGCGGCGATACGCGTGGGGTGATCCCTGTACCCCCTGTATGCCCCTGCCACACTGTGAATGCTCCCTTCCACTGGACTCTGCAGTAACCCTTCATATATTTTTATGCTGCTCCATCGGGCATACACAGGCTCCTCCACCATCTATTCCCTTGTGCTTTATTCAGGTGAGCCCTTCCCCCTCCCTTGGGAACAGGCTATAATCCTGGATTGCCAGGAACTTGTGGATTCTGTGGCTTCTGCCCAGCAGGGCTATGACGCCCCTATGACTACACATGGGTCTACACTGCGTGTCCTGAGGTATTATGGCGTGGTTTAGCCCTATATAGAGCTATCTAAATTGCATGTGTCGCGGGCGGAGGAGGGGACGTCGCGCTCTCCCACTGCTGCTCGGATCCGGCTGCCGCGGCTGCTGCGGCCTGCTGCTGCTCGGTGGCTCGAGCGATGAGCCGGATCCCAGGGACTCTAGCGGCGCTCCTCGCCCGTGAGTGAAAGGGGGTTGTTGGGTGTGGGGATTGTTTATTGTCCGTGACGCCACCCACGGTTGTGGTGATTTGTTGGCACCACCGCTGCTCTGTATGGGGGATCCCGGGAAGGATGGTATGGAGCAGCCAGTTGTTGTGTTGCCCCTCCGTGGGTAGGGGTTGGTGATCCCGGGGCCCAGTGATGAGAAGGGAGATGCAGGGCTGGTGGGCGCAGGGACGCGGGGGCAGCGCTGTGCCTTGCGGCACTGTGGTACTCACTCAGCCTGAGACGTTGACACAGTTTTTCGGTAAACCACACGGCTGGAAAGACGGTTCCCACGGACGGCTGCACTTGCTCTCCCAGTAGGTAACGGTGATGTCCCTTTGACCTGCACCTAGTGTTTCTGTGTTGGTAGCGATGGGTTCCCACCGGTAACCCGCTCCCCGGCTTGGATATGGGCCAGAGGAGCCCTACTTTGCCCGCAGGCGCTGGCCCTGAGAAACTGGTGCCCTGGTGGTGGCGGTGTCTCTCCTCAATGGTTGGACTGTTGCCTTCAATCGGGACTTGGTTGTTGGGGGATCGACGTCCCCTTCACTGACGGATTCGGCAAATTATGGCAACTCCTAGCCTTGCCGGGGTCCGAGAGGCCCCTGCCCTGGTGCTGACTGTCCTTCGTATACTGCTCCAGACCGCCAGGCCACTACCCGTCCGCGGTCCTTCCAGCAACCTCCGAGCAGTCCCCCTCCAGACGATCACCGCTGTTGCTGACCTTGCTGACACTGTCCTGCACTTAGCCGGACCAACTTCAGGTCTGTCTACGCTCACTTTTACTCTTTTCTTCTTTGCTCCACTACCACTTCACTTTCACTTAGCTGTTACTCCTTCCTCACTCTAGCTCTTCCCTGAGCTGACTCTGTTCTTTCCACTTCCTCCTCCTTTCTCTATCTTGCTTCCTCTCACTTTCACTTCCCTCACTTGACTGACTGGTTTCTCCCGCCTCCAGGGCTGTGAACTCCTCGGTGGGCGGAGCCAACCGCCTGGCCCACCCCCTGGTGGGAACACCAGCCCCTGGAGGAAGGCAACAATGGTTTTAGTAGCTTTGGTGTTCCTTACTGGGATGTAGGGTGTGGTGGTGTGATGACCTGTGACCCCTGGCTTGCCCAGGGCGTCACACATGGTACCTGGCTATTGTTTGCCAGGTGTTGATTGTTGTCATTTTTACATCTTTACTGCATGTGATACCCCTGGACCATTTGTCTCCTGCAGGTGCCTCACTAGTCTGCAATTTACTTGATCCTTGTGGCGGGGCTTTATTATTGTACTTTGTTGAATTATTATAATTATTGTATATTTGGGGGGACAGGATCTTGTCTTTTCTACAATGTTTTAATTGTTTTTAAATTGCACTTGTGCACTGTTAATAAAGGTTTTTGTATACTTTATTGTGGGTTGTGCGTCATATGCAATGTCTCTCCCTTCTCTTTAATCCATTACGTGTTCCATTGCATTATCAGCACCCCCCTTTGGTTTATTTTGCTATTGTGGTGCATTCTCTCTCCTTGCTGCTATGATCCTGGGCGTGGGGCGCTGACAATGCGGGCAGCCACCACTTGGGCCCCCCAGCTCACAGTCCCTCTATTGGCGGTACGCCACTGTCAGGAGAGTTGCCACCTGCAGAGGTGCCAGGATCAGTGTTATCCTTCCAGCAGAGGTGTCAGTATAAATGTCATCTTTCCAGCAGAGGTGTCAGTTTCAGTGTCAGCTCTCCTGCAGAGGAGCCAGTATCAGTGTCTACTCTAATGCAGAGGTGTCATCCCAGCTTCAATACAGAGCACTGGCACAGCAGTGGAAGGAAGAAGTCTGCTGCTCTGGGTACAAATTAGTTAATCTGGGCATAGCTGTATTAAATGACACCTCTACTAGGTATCAATCTGATCAGCTCCTATCTTTAATAGGTAGTGGCGTAACTATAATCCAATGGGCCCTGGTGACAGATTTGGACTTGCCCCATATCCCCTGCATGTTAATCAGATATATGGGAACTTATAGTGTTCGAAATCCTTTAAAGACATATGTTTTGCTCCCCCTCCCATTATGTAGTTGTCGCGGGCGGAGGAGGGGACGCTGCACTCACCTACTGCTCGGGTCCGGCTGCTGCTGCTACTCGGTGGTGGCTCAAGCGGTGGGCCGGATCCCGGGGACTCGAGCGGCGTTTCTCGCCCGTGAGTGAAAGGGGGTGGTTTGGGTTTAGGGATATTGTCCGTGACGCCACCCACGGTTGTGGTGAGATTGGTGACACCACCGCTGCTCTGGACGGGGATCCCGGGAGCGATGACAGGGAGCAGCTTGGATGTTGGTTCTTCCCTCCATGGGTAGGGGGTTGGTTGTCCCGGGGCCCGGTGAGGGAGGTAGGGATGTATGGCAGGCGGGTTACGGGGCCTGGTGAGGTGCAGGGTCGCGGGGGCAGCGCTGTGCCACACGGCACGGTGGTACTCACTTAGCCAATGACGAATGCAAAGTCTCCAGTAAAATAAACGGCTGGATGGACGGGTCCCACAGACGGCTGCGGTGTTTCTCCTCCCGGCAGGTTGATGGTGACTGCCTTTCCCTGCACCTATGTTGTTTTACGGTTCCAATGGCTTCCCACTGGTAACCCGCTCCCCAGCTTGGATGGAGGCTGAGGGAGCCCCTTTTGCCTGCAGGCTCTGGCCCTGGGAACTGTAGCCTTGGCGGTGACTGTGTTTCCCTCTACGGTTTGAGCGGTTGCCTTCAATCGGGTCTTGACTGCTGGGAAACCCCGGAGGTTCCCTTCGCTAACAGATTTGACAAATTTAACGGCGACTCCTAGCCTTGTCGGGGTCCGTAAGCCCTGCCGGATGGTGCTGGCTTCTCTTTACTTTCCGATCCGGTACCGCCGGGCCACCGCCCGTCCACGGTCCATACGGTTTGCTCCAATTAGCCTCTCCTGCAGACGGTCACCACCGTCTGCCAACCTTGCTGTTCTGTCCGGGCCATACACCCGGACCGCCTTCAAACTGCTCCTCTACCACTTTACTTCCTCTCACTTCCACTTCAAAACTCTATCTCCTCTCTCCTTTTCCCGCTTCCAGTACTGTGAACTCCTCGTTGGGCGGGACCAACCACCTGGCCCACCCCCTGGTGTGTACATCAGCCCCTGGAGGAAGGCAACAAGGATTTTTGTTTGGCTTAGGTGTGCCTAGCCGGGGTGTGGGGTGTGTTGGTGTAATTTTGTGACGACCTGGCTTGTCCAGGGCGCCACATAGTAATATCCTCCATCTTGCTCTAATGCCTCCCATCCTGAACCCCTTCCCAATATATATGTACCCCATCCTGAGCTAATCCTAGTATTTCTGTCCCCCATACTGGTATATATGAACACCATTCTGGGCTCCTCCTGATATGTCCTCATGTACAGCACCATGGAATCAGTAGAATCCCCAAGTACATCACATCAGTCAGCCACTGACCACTCTCAGAGTCAGCCAGAGAAATGGTGTCAGGAGTTACATGTAGGTACTGACTCCACACCTCCACATCAAAAATCAGGGGTCGACAGGGTAGTGCAGGAATACAAACAGGTCTTTAGTAAGCACCCATTGGACTTCGGGAGGGTGAAAGGGGTACAACATCACATACCCACAGGTGCTCATCCACCCATTAAGGAAAGATATAGGCCTATACCACCTGCTCATTATCAATGTGCCAAGGAGATGTTGAGGAACATGAAGGAGGCAGGGGTCATTAGTGATAGTTGCAGCCCCTGGGCAGCTCCGCTGGTTCTGGTTAAGAAGAAGGACGGCACTATGAGGATGTGCGTGGACTACAGACAAATCAATAAAATCACTCACAAGGATGCATACCAACTACCCCTAATTTAAGAGTCATTGGCTGCATTGAGGTCTGCAAATTACTTCTCTACCCTTGACCTTACCAGCGGCTATTGGCAAGTGTCTGTTGCCGAAGAGGACCGTGAGAAGACTGCCTTTGCCACTCCGATGGGACTATGCGAGTTCAACAGCATGCCATTCGGGCTGTGCAATGCACCGGGAACGTTTCAGAGACTCGTGGAATGCTGTTTGGGCCACTGCAACTTCAAAAAATTCCTGCTTTATCTGGATGATGTAATCGTGTATTCCAAAACATACGCAGAGCATTTGGAACATTTAGCAGAAGTATTTGAAGCCCTATTCAGGTACAGGATGAAGCTAAAACCCTCTAAGTGTCATCTCCTGCGTGGCACCGGATCCCGAGAAGATCACGGCTATCCAGAACTGACCGAGGCCCAATACCATCAAGGAGGTGCGGCAGTTTCTGGGTCTGATGGGGTATTATCGAAGGTTTGTGAAGGGCTTGTTATGGTTAATATTTTATATTAAGTTAGATTATCATTTAAGCAATTTATATATCTATATATCTTTGATAATTTTGTACTTTTATTTTAGCTTCATAAGTGTTATTCATAAAAGCAATAACACAGGGTGTACTCTTTGTTATAAAGATGCTTTTAGTCTCAAAGGTCTTTGTTAATGAATGTCCAGAAAACTGGACAGAACTAGACTTAGGAATGCAGAAGGATCCATCATTTACGATCTTGTTTTTGTCAACCTATATACCCATTTAAGGTAATCTATTAGGTCATGCCCCTTTCTTTGTGACAGTAATAAAACTAGTGTCTTGGGCATCTGAGATTTCAGACAAGCCTAGCACACTGACACAATTGGCTGTGTGTGTGTCCTTGTTCTCCGATCGATCGACCAACTTGTTTTAGTTAACACTGGCAAACGTGTGAGACCATTTGTCTTTCTCCTATAGTTTTTTTTGTATAGCAAGGTTTCCACGACATTACATGGTGCTGAAACCTGGGAATTGTCAAACTGGACCTTCTTTGGACCCGACTACAAGGATCTCTCTGGGAACCACTGAATAAAACCGCGGTGAGTAACCCATTGTGTTACAAATAATTCAGTGTTACCTAGAGGGCTCTGGGACGGGTAATTGGTGGTCCTAACAAGACAATTTCTGTTGAACCTTTGCCAGTGTTTGAATTATTTTTTTTCTCTGTTCTATGTATCAATGTGTCTTTAGATGTATAATTGCATTGAATGATGGATGAATGAAAATCGAATGAAGTGACAAGTAACCAACCTTGCTCAACGATTCTGGACAGGAACCTCCGCAGTTCTACCTGTATATTTCAGGAGTCGGAGGATTGTTATATGTTGTCTCCATTGTCTATGTGATTGTTATGTCTGGACTGATGCGGTTGTAAACTATGAGGATCCTTGAATGTGGGACTGATTGATCTTTGAGTGACTAATAAGGGACTACGGTCTCTGATTGATAAGGGATCCCGTTAGGTGTGTTCCTTTACATGTGGTGAAGAGAAAAATCGGTCCTTATCAGGATCAGGGAAGTGTAATTGTCCATAACAGAGGAATCCTTCATGGTAAGGTAGTACTCTGAGGGTATTGAATCTCTCCTGTAAATTGATAAGGGTACTCTCTTGAAAGAGGTGCTGAATGCAGCTTTGACCTGAACACAGCAGGAGTATTAATACCAGCGACTGTGGAAGTGTGGATTGTGTAACTGACGTATTGTAAAGTTGTGTTGATGAATCAGGATCGTTGTCCTCAGTGTCTGTATTCTGTTTTGTGTGAACTCAAGAGAGGAAAAATCATAGTAGTTGAAGTTTTTGCTCAGCCTATTTACCCAGACCAGGAAATATACAGTATAAGAAGTAAAACTTACTGTAGATATAATTGTCATGCAGTGCCATTACAGGGAGTTGAAGGAAAGCTTTTGAACTGGGTAGTAAATACACATCACTACGCCCCCACCTGGGTGACATCCTTCTTTTGTCCAGGAATTGATTCAGTTGACTGAGAAGCTGCAGAGGCGGCTATTGAATAATTACAGATTACCTCCGGAAATGTTATATGAACCCATAGAGACTGTTACAATTGTTTTTGGTGCAGTAGGGTTTGCATTACTGTTCATTTGGTTGTGTGTCAGAATCTCTCTAGCTCACAGGGCTGGACAACCGGTGTTAGTGCTTCCTTAGAATCCGTCTTGCGAGTCCTGAAGAAGACTGGGACAGGATTAAATTGAGAGTCTGAGAGACTCAAGCTGTGCTAAACGGAGTTCTACGGTTAACTCAGCACAGGCACAGGTGTTGCAGTCATGGGGACTGGCAACAGTAAGGAATTCACTAACTCAACGGCCATTGTCCCAGTTCCAGCATGTGAGATAGTGGAGAGGCTGAAAGGAAAGGAAGCAGTAGATGGATGTGAAGTTATACTGAAGAAATTTGGTATGGGCAAGTGGGGTAATCTAGAAGAGGGGGAATGGGAGAAGTGTATTTGCAACTGGGAAGGATGGCTGAAAGATAAGAACAAGTTTGAACAGGCTAGGATGTTGTTAGATGTAGCCAAGCGTCTCTCTATGAGTGAGCATAAATCAGAAGAAACCAAGCATGGTACTGTCTATCAAATCTATGATAGTATTAAAAACCCTGAAACTCTTGAAGTCCCTATACTGAATGTAAAACATACAATCCCTTCAGCACCCCCACCTTATACAGGATCAAAGGGATGGGCATGCAGGTCTTGTGGTCAACAGAACTCCCCTGGGGCTAATTATTGTTTGTCTTGTGGGTCCCCACGCCCAGAAATAATGCACAAGGTGCCTCTGTTCCCAATGAGGACCACAAGTCATGTACAGTTTACACCCCCGGGAGTGGATGGGAATAACCAACCAGTACACCATCACCCTCAGGTATGGCCAATAGAAACATATCGGCCCTGGTCCCCCAGTGAGCTTATTGCCCTTGCTACTCAACTCCCCGATCCCCGAAAAACCCCCCTTACATTTAGAACGCGCCTTCAGGGTGTCCAAGAGGCATATCGGGCCACGTGGGATGATCTTGTTTCAGTCATTTTACAGAAAGGGAGCGACCCCTTACTCATGGAAATTACTCAAATGATGCCAGGGCAGGAACCTGCTATTAAGAACACAACAGATTCAGGACGAGACTTTGTACAGAGGTTGCTGCACTGGGCTCGTGCAGAACAGGATAAGAAACAAGATCTGTTGCAGACTGTAGTGCAGGACAAAACGCAGTCAGTCTCAGAATATGCCTCTGTGTTAGAACAAACATGGTTAGATTTTGGGTATGAGCATAATGATGATAAAGATCGCCGATTATTGTTGCAGTGTTTCATGAATGGCCTTAGACCTACAGTACAGACTGCTGTGCGTACTAGTCGCCCAGAATGGCGCAATATGCGATGGGTTGATTTGAAAGAAATAGCCAGGGGTGCTGAACTAGAAGCCATGTCAAAAAAAAAAGGGTTAATTTGGCCCCTATGCAGCCCAGAAGAGGAAGGGGGAGGGGGAGAGGAGGAAACTGTCGACAATCAGGGGATAGAGACTACAGCAATGTAGAATGTTGGTCTTGTGGGAAAAAAGGGCATTTTTCTGCCAAATGTCCCACGAAATCAACAGCTACTACTCTGACCCCTCCATAGGAAACTGGCAATCCAGATGTCTCCCTTTGCCCCGTTGTCACCCCTCAGGGACCTACACTTACTGTTCCTATTTCTCTGGGGGAGGGACAAACTGTTACATTCATGGTAGACACTGGAGCAGCCCGTACAGTATTAATGCAAGAACATGTTCCGGAGGACATATTGTCGCCTGAATTTGTGACTTGCGAAGGGGTAGAGGGACGACCTACTAAATTACAAATGACTCAGCCTCTCCGACTGAATTTACATGACTCACTTTCAATTGTGACCCAGGTTTTAGTCTCCCCTGATGTACCTTTTAATTTGTTAGGGACAGATGTGTTACAGAAGATTGGAGCCTGCATAGAATTCACTCCAAATGGCCCCAAGATGACCACCCCCTTTGATGAAGGCACTCTATGTAGTCTCCTGTCTCTGACTATTCCCACTACCCTGGACACTGACCACTCTAAACCCCAGTCCCTGCCAACTTGGCTTGAAAATGTACCCAACAAACTGTGGGCAAATAGCAAACTTGATGTGGGAAAACTAACTGTTCCCCCAGTGACTGTAAAACTTAAACCAGGTGCCCAGCCCCCTTGTATAAAGCAGTACCCGTTAAGTGCTGCCCAGGATGCAGCAATACATGAAAATGTCCAAGAGCTCCTGACAAAAGGTCTTATTGTCCCTATAACCTCCCCATTTAACACCCCACTGTACCCAGTCAAAAAGAAAACCCCACCTGGGCAGCCAGTCGCTTATCGTATGGTTCATGATCTCCGAGCGGTCAATGCAGTAACCATAGTGGATACTCCCCTTGTGCCTAACCCACATACTCTCCTGAATCAGGTCCCCAGTACAGCTACTTGTTTTACAGTAATTGATCTGGCCAATGCTTTTTTCTCTGTTTGTCTGTCCACTGAATGTACCTCGTATTTTGCTTTCACACATAGAGGTACCCAGTACGCCTGGGCAGTTCTTCCTCAGGGAGCAGCTAACTCGCCCTCTTTGTTCTCCACGTCCTTAAAGACAGTCTTAGATAACTGGTGCCCCCTTGATTCTTCTACTGTTCTGTTACAATACGTGGATGACCTCCTCCTTTGTTGTACCACAGATCAGTTATGTCAGACTGAATCCCAATCTCTGTTGATATTTCTAGCAGAAAATGGGTGCAAAGCTTCAAAAGACAAACTCCAATTGTGTGAGTCCACAGTTATCTTTCTGGGGCATTGCCTGTCTCCAGGAATCAAGCATCTCAGCCCAGGGAGGATTGAGGCAATACTAAAAGTACCTCTCACTAGATCTAAGTCCCTACAAGCATTCTTGGGCCTAGTCCAGTATTGTCGGCTTTGGATTCCAAATGCCTCTAGTGTCATGGCCCCATTGTTCCAATGCCTTAAAACTGAACCTTTTACTATTGGCCCTGAAGCAGTTGATGCATTCCACACCCTCAGGTCCACCCTCTCTGCCTCACCAGCTCTTGGTATCCCAAACTATGACAAATCTTTTACTCTTTACTGTCACGAACAGGCAGGCCATGCATCTGGCGTCCTCACTCAAGAACATGGTGGGCGACAACGCCCTGTAGGATATTACTCTGTAACTCTAGATTCAGTCATTATGGGTTCCCCTTCATGTGTACGAGCTGTGGCGGCTGCTTCAGAACTCGTTAAAAAGACAGAGGACATAGTGTTAGGCAACACTCTCACAATTCAGGTTCCTCATGCTGTATCTGAAATACTCCAACAGGCTCAGACCCGCCATCTGTCAGCATCCAGACTGACAAAATATGAAGTATCCCTTCTCACACCCCCTCATATTGTTATCAAACGTTGTAATGTTCTAAATCCAGCCACACTATTACCAGTGGATTTAGAAAAGGGAGGAAAAGTTCAGGATGGGGAAAAGGGAGAGACTGTGAGCCAAGACGTGGAAGCTAAGGTAGACATGACACATGAACATAACTGTCAGGCATTGATGGAAGCAGAAACAAAGGGCTTGGCAAATATCACTGATGTACCACTCACTAACCCCTCAGCTGAGTATTTTGTAGATGGTTCCAGAGCTTGGGACAATGATCAAGGACAGTTCATCACCGGGTATGCAGTAGTCCACGATGGTAAGGCAGTAATAAAAGAACCACTCCCCTCCAGCAGTTCTGCGCAAGAGGCTGAGCTGAAAGCACTCTCTGCAGCGTGCAATCTGGGAAGAGGTAAGGAGATTAATGTATTTTCTGACTCACAATATGCTTTTGGGGTAGCACACGACTTTGGCGCCATTTGGCGAAGCCGTAATTTCCTGACCTCTGCTGGCAAACCCATAAAGAATGCGCAGGCGGTAGAGCAGCTACTGACAGCACTCACCCTTCCCCGAAGGGCAGCCATAGTCAAAGTATCGGCACACACACGGGAACAAACTCCCCTTGCAGTAGGGAATGCACTGGCCGACAAGGCGGCTAAAGAAGCAGCAAGACTACCTCTGACAGACATACTGGCCATAACAGACATAGCCCTCTCAGGGAGCTTAGTGACCGATAGTGCGGGGTGCCCCCTTACAGCAAAGGAGGCTGGCACCGTACCGGCCCAAGTGGCTGTTGATCGTGAACTATTGCAGGTCTTCCAGACCCAGGCCCCCTCAAACGAACAGAATGCGTGGGTCAAAGTGGGCGCTGTACGGTCAGAGTCAGGGGTATGGCAGGTAAACACCCGGATTTGCCTCCCACGCTGCCTGTTCCCCATGATGGCTGCCCTTGCACATTCCCCGGTGCATAATTCAAAGGGTGTGATGTGTGCAGTAGTGTTACAAAACTGGTGTGCCCCAGGGTTCCCGAATGCGGCTGCAAAGTATGTTCAGGGATGTCTTGTTTGTGCAAAACATAACCCCGGTAGGCCTATTCGAGTCCCACAGAAATGCACACCAAAACCAGATTACCCGTTTCAGAGACTGCAGGTGGACTACATACAGCTACCTAAGGTGGGTACTTATGAATACGCCCTGGTATGCATTGATCTTTTCTCTGGGTGGCCGGAAGCTTGGGCAGTATCCAAAGCAAATACAAAAACTACTGCCAAGAAGTTGATAAGTGAGGTGGTTTGCAGATATGGGGTTCCCGAAACCATAGAAAGTGACAGGGGTACTCACTTCACTGGGGAATTAATGAAACAGATCATGGCTACTTTGCAGATAGAACAGGCTTTCCATGTTCCCTATCACCCACAAAGTAGTGGGAAGGTGGAACGCCTTAACGGTACTCTTAAATTAAAAATCCAGAAGTGCATGGAGGAAACACACTTGTCCTGGGTAGATTGTTTGCCCATCGCATTGTTTTCAGTGCGAACTGCCCCAAGGGGTATAGAGAAGCTGTCCCCATATGAAATACTGTTTGGTGGTGTTCCTAAGACAGGATTGTATTTTCCACAGCAATTGCAGGCTTCATATGGTACTCTCACTGAGTATGTCCTTGAGTTGCATAAACATTTGAATGTCACTCATAAACGTGTTCTCTCCTCCATCCCAGACCCCAACTGTATACGTGGCACACACACACTGGCACCAGGAGACTGGGTTGTGGTCAAGAGACACATAAGGAGACCACTGGAACCTAGATACAGTGAGCCATTTCAAGTGATACTGACCACTGCCACTTCTGTCAAGCTCGAAGGCAAAGACACTTGGATCCATGCGAGCCACTGCAAAAAGATCCTGAACCCTGGTAAAAGCAGAAATGATGACCCTGCCCCTCTGGACCATGCTGATGTCAATTGTGTCCCTTGCCTGGTCTCTCAATGAGGAGCTAAAGGAGGACTGGGATAATAAACTGATAAAGCATCACCAAGTCTTGCTCCGAGACATGGACTCTGGAGACCGCCCTAAGAACTGCTGGATATGCACTCATAGCCCTATAGCCTCTAATTCTATGCCATATCTCGCTGTGCCTCTGACTCCATATGAGGTTTTCAACTATAGCTGTTTCCACGAAGAGACTTTTGATTCCGTCCACTATAATGGAGGAAACCTCACCAGCAGCCATGTGGTTCCGATCCAAATTGCGGGGTGGGTGGAGAGCCCATGGTTACAGATAAATGGTTACAGGAACACCATGAAAACAAGGACTCTTGGTGGAACAATACTTTTTCATTTCTTAATCCCGCTAATTGGTTTAAGGGTATAGGTGGGTGGCTGATGGGCATTCTGCAAGGCATCCTACAGATGGGAATGTTGGTACTATTAGTGTATGTAGCTGCAAGAATTGGTATATTTGTTGTGACAACATTATGTAAAGAGACTCGTAAGATCAAACATCACAGGCCGTCAGTTAACACATCTGCAAAACATCAAAGTGCTCCCTTGGTAAACATATATGATGAAGTTTACAAACAAGATATCTATCAGTGAACGGGTTTGGCCCCTTCATGCTGTCACAGCATGGGGATATAGCTGGTGGATAAATTGCCTGTAAATAATAAAAAGGGAGGAATTGTTATGGTTAATATTTTATATTAAGTTAGATTATCATTTAAGCAATTTATATATCTATATATCTTTGATAATTTTGTACTTTTATATTAGCTTCATAAGTGTTATTCATAAAAGCAATAACACAGGGTGTACTCTTTGTTATAAAGATGCTTTTAGTCTCAAAGGTCTTTGTTAATGAATGTCCAGAAAACTGGACAGAACTAGACTTAGGAATGCAGAAGGATCCATCATTTACGATCTTGTTTTTGTCAACCTATATACCCATTTAAGGTAATCTATTAGGTCATGCACCTTTCTTTGTGACAGTAATAAAACTAGTGTCTTGGGCATCTGAGATTTCAGACAAGCCTAGCACACTGACACAATTGGCTGTGTGTGTGTCCTTGTTCTCCGATCGATCGACCAACTTGTTTTAGTTAACACTGGCAAACGTGTGAGACCATTTGTCTTTCTCCTATAGTTTTTTTTGTATAGCAAGGTTTCCACGACAGGCTACACCAAGATGGCGGCTCCCCTGCAAAATCTCCTGGTTGGACAACCAAAGCATGGCAAGACTTCTGGTCCCCCATTCACGTGGGGTGAGGAACAGGAAGATTCCTTCAAACAGATGAAGTCAGCTCTGACAGGAGATCAGATTTTAGCCTAACCCGACTACGGTCTCCCGTTTGTACTGTATATGAATGCCAGAAATGTAGGATTGGGGGCTGTCTTGTCCCAGTTACAGAATGGCAAGGAAAAGGTGATTGCGTACACAAGCAGAAAACTCCGTCCAACAGAGAGGAACCCTGAGAATTACAATTCTTTCAAGCTGGAGTTCTTGGCACTTGTCTGGGCCGTGACTGAGAGGTTTAAACACTACCTGGCCTCTGGAAAATTCACTGTGTACACAGACAACAATCCCTTGACCCACCTGGACATGGCGAAGCTTAGAGCCCTGGACCAACGTTGGGTAGCACGACTGGCGAACTACGACTTCACTATAATGTACAGAGCCGGCCGTAAGAATGCCAATACTGATGCGTTATCCAGAATGCCTCATCTGCCTGATGATGGGAAAGATGAAGACGACCTGGAGATTGAATTACCAGCTTTTCATTGACCTAATAGCCTGGAAAAGCCTCAATCCCACAGCAGTCAGCAGGAAGCAATCTTCAACCCATTACACCATCACGGTTGGCAAGAAGCGCAAGATAATGATCATGCCATTAGACTGATCAAAGCGCTGATATGCCAAGCTGATTCAAGTCTGGAACCAACCGCCACGGAGGAAGCACAGAGATTGTGGAAGGAAAGAAGCAGATTGTACCTGCATCAAGGCAAGCTGTGCAGAAGTCTCATCAATCCAAAGACACATGAGAGGGTATGTCAGATAATGATACCCCAATCGTATGTGCCAGTGGTCTTAGAAGCATTGCACGACAGAGCTGGACATTTTGGTTGGAAGAAGTTGGAGGTGCTGCTGAGGAGTCGCTTTTACTGGGTCGGGATGAGAATCACTGTCGAGGAATGGTGTAGAAACTGTGGCCCTTGTGCATTAAGGAGGAAAGACGGCACCAGTCAGAGAGCACCCCTACAACCAATAGTCACCAATCAGCCGTTGGAACTCATCGCTCTGGACCACGTCAAGCTCATGTCGAGCAGGAGTGGTTACACCTATGCACTCACGATGGTGGATCACTATTCAAGATTTATGGTGGTGGTACCTGTCAAGGATCTAACTGCCAGAACAGCAGCGAAGGCCTTCCAAGCACATTTCTGTAGACCACACGGTTATCCGGCTCAAGTCCTCACAGATCAAGGTCCCGCCTTTGAAACTGAAATCTTCAAGGAATTTTGTAGCCTGTACGGATGTAAGAAGATATGTACTACACTCTACCATGCCCAAACAAATGGGATGAGTGAGAAGATGAACCATTTAGTCATCAATCTGCTGAAGACTCTACCACACGAGGAGCGGAACCTGTGGCCTGACAAACTGCCAGATCTCGTTGATATGTATAATAATATTCCCGTGAGCGCAACCAAATGCACCCCTGCCTATCTCATGCGAGCCAGACCTGGAAGGTTGCTAGTCGACTTGGAGATGGAAGTTGAAACTCCTGAAGCCACTTCCCCAACTACAGATTGGGACACGAAATGCCAAGTTCAATACAAGAAAATCCAAGAATATGTTGCACAGAATCTGAACCAAAGTAGAGAAAAACAGGAAAAGAGTTTCAACAAACAAGCGAAAGCTGCAACCTTTTCACCAGGTGAAGTAGTATTGAAGAGGAAACTAAACAAGCTGGATGACCAGTGGGAAAAGGAACCCTATGTAATGCAACTCTAGAACTTTAACAATCAGAAGACTTGCCTTGTCAGCAAGGATCAAGGAAAGACAACAGCTGCAATTTCCAGAGATCACTTGAAGAAGTGCCCAGAACCCCTAAGAGTCCAAGAAGAGAGTCCACCTCAACCCCAAGTCGTGGAGAGGAAAAAGAAAACCATCCATACCATGCTAGGTGATTTCCCAGAAGATTAGCCTATGCATAATGAAGCAGTGATTATCCCTGTACTAACATTCCCACAACCCGTGTGTTACAGGGGGCTGTCTGATAATAAAACCTAAAGGAGTATCAGACAGTCAGGGTCCACCGTGCAAAGACTCTGCTGCAGACTATGGCAGAGTGCAATACCTCTGTTAAACTCACAGAGGAATATAATTAATAAATAAGGCAATTCCTCCCTTACTTGGAGGGTGTGTGGAATGGTCTCTGTTAATAATCACAGAGACAAAGGCAGTGAGTGTGAAATGGCACCTACCTAGGTCCGTTCCTCTAGTGGTGCCATGAGACGGACAGCAGCGTAAGCTGCACAAAGCTCCTACCTGTATTCGCTCCACTAGTGTGCGAGGACACAAACCACTAGATATGGCACCTGCCTAGGTCCGCTCTTCTAGTGGTGCAAAAGAGACGAACAGCAGCGTAAGCCGCACAAAGCTCCTACCTGCGTTCGGTCCACTAGTGTGCGAGGACACGAACCACTAGATATAGCACCTGCCTAGGTCCGCTCTTCTAGTGGTGCAAAAGAGACGGACAGCAGCATAAGCCGCACAAAGCTCCTACCTCTGTTCGCTCCCCTAGTGTGCGAGGATACGAACAACTGCCAGACGCAGTATAAGGAACGTTACCCTAGCGGCAACGTCCACCTACGAGTAGAATCACAAGGCCCAGCCGGACCATGTGCCTCAGGCACCTGCCTATGTCCGCTCCCCTAAGAGGTAAGGATACGGACTGCAGCCGAAGCTGTAAGGTATAAGAACGCTACTCTGCCGGTAGCGCTCACCTAGCATAGACAGAGAGATGCCTAGAGGAACGTGCACAGAGCGTCTACTCTCATGCATGAACCAAGAGGACTGAGCGCCGTGCGGCGTGCGTCAGGGTCTTATATAGACTCTGTGCCTCATCCAAGATGGAGGACACCAGAGCCAGTCCGCTGCCAGAACGACAGGAATGACGTCACGCTGGCCTATCACCGAGCAAAGCGTCACAGGCACATGACCAGCGACCAATCGGCATAGAAGGTGTCAGAGACATGTGACCACGTGTCACAAGCACATGACCAGCGGCCAATTGGCATAGAAGGTGTCAGAGACATGTGACCTCATGTCAGCGATGATGTCACCCGCACATGTGCAATGGCTCCAAGATAGGACTTAGTCTCCAGCGCTTGCACATGTGCAGTAGCAAGAAATCTGGACATAGTCTCCAGTACTCGCACATGTGCAGTAGCAAGAAATCTGGACATAGACTCCAGTGCTACAGCAACTGTAACAGTACCTCCCCCTCAAGGGCCCCCCTCCCGGCGACGCAGGTAATCGGCAACTAAGTCGGGAGCATGGACAGCCTCCTCAGGCTCCCAAGAGCGATGTTCCGGGCCGTAGCCCTCCCAATCTATCAAGAAGAACCTGCGCCCTCTAACCATCTTAGAACAAACTATGGCTCGTACCTCATAGCTAGAGCGAGAGGAATCAGAGGCAGGAGAGTGCACTTCACGAGCGTGAGGTAAAATAGCCGGCTTTAGCAGTGAGACATGGAATTTGTCATGGATCCTAAGATGGACGGGTAACTTCAATTGGTAGACTACAGGATTTACCTGTCGAAGAACCTCATAAGGACCCAGGAAGCGAGGAGCAAATTTGACAGAGCTCACTCTAAGTCTCACGTGTTTTGCAGAGAGCCACACAAAGTCCCCCGGAGAAAAGACAGGAGCCGGGCGACGAAACCGATCGGACACCGTCTTCATACGGTCCTTAGCTGCTTGGATCGACTCTTGAGTCCGATCCCAGACCTCTCTGGCATTAGTCGCCCAGTCGGCCACAAGAGGAGGAGGTGCAGCAGCGGGAAACGGTACCGGTACCCTAGGGTGTTGCCCATTATTGAGTATGAACGGTGTCTGCCCAGTGGCCTCAGCCAGTGAATTGTTAAGGGCAAATTCTGCCCAGGGTAGGAGGGAGGACCAGTTATCGTGGTTCTCAGCAACAAAGTGTCGAAGGTATATAATTATGGATTGATTGGTACGCTCAACCAAACCATTGGTCTCCGGATGGTATGCCGAAGAGAGATTCAACTCAATTTGCAGAAGGCTACAAAGATCTCGCCAGAAACGGGAAGCAAATTGCGGGCCTCTATCACAAATGATACGATCTGGCATCCCGTGAAGCCTAAAGACATGCTTGAGGAATAGTTTGGCTAGTACCCTGGAAGATGGGATTCTCGATAACGGTACGAGATGAACCATCCAGGAGAAATGGTCCGTAATGACCCACACAAATCTATGTCCCTGTGAACACGGAAGATCACCCACAAAGTCCATGCCTACCACCTCCCATGGTCTATCCTTCACTGGTAAAGGATGCAAGAGCCCAACCGGTCTCTGCCATAATGGACGGTTGCGAGCACACGAGTAGCATGAACCGACATATCTCTTGACGTGGCTGGCTAAGTGTGGCCACCAATACCACCTCTCCAGTAACTCTCGTGTCCGCCTAATACCAAAATGCCCACCCACCTTTGAGGTGTGGGCCCATGACAGTATATCATTCTGTCGATCAGGCGGAACAAAGGTCTTGCCCGGTGGGATTTGGTCTAACGTCACAGGGGAGAGAGTATGAAAAACCCTGGAGGGAAGGATAAGACGAGGTTGGTCAATCTCTTCCTGGGTAGAAACCTTAGAGCGAGACAGGGCGTCTGCCTTGTTATTCTTACTCCCAGACAGATAGTTGATGGAGAAGTGAAAGCGGGAGAAAAACAAGGACCAGCGGGCTTGGCGAGGATTCAGACGCTGAGCGGTTTGTAAGTACGTCAGATTCTTATGGTCTGTATAGACCTGGAAAGGATGTTTCGCTCCTTCCAGCAAGTGACACCACTCCTCCAAGGCTAATCTCAGGGCGAGCAGTTCCCTATCCCCAATGGTATAGTTTCTCTCTGCCGGTGAAAAGGTTTTAGCAAAGAAGAAACACGGCCTTTTTCTACCTGCACCATTCTTTTGATACAAGACCGCACCAGCACCCACTGAAGAGGCATCAACCTCCAAGAGGAAGGGCTTATTCTCATCGGGTCTTTGAAGAACGGGAGCAGTTGAAAAGTGTCTTTTTACTGCCTCAAAAGCCTGAGATGTCTCAGTAGACCAGACTTTGGGATTAGCACCTTTCTTAGTCAAGGCCACCAAAGGGGCCACCAAAGTAGAAAAATGGGGTATGAACTGCCTGTAATAATTTATGAATCCTAAGAAGCTTTGCACCACCTTCAAGGAATGAGGTTCGGACCATTCCAGGACAGCAGAGAGCTTCGCAGGATCCATAGCCAGACCCTCTTGTGAGATAATGTAGCCCAAAAAAGGCAAGGATGACTGCTCGAATACACATTTTTCGAGTTTAGCAAACAATGAGTGCTCCCTTAAACGGGAAAGGACACGAACGACATCCTGACGATGAGTCTCCAGATCAGGAGAAAAAATCAGGATGTTGTCCAGATACACCACTACAGAGGATAACAGTAAATCCCTGAACACATCGTTTACGAAGTCCTGAAATACTGCGGGTGCATTACATAAACCAAAAGGCATGACGAGGTATTCATAGTGACCGTCTCGGGTGTTAAAAGCGGTCTTCCATTTGTCACCCTCTCGAATTCGTACCAAGTTATATGCTCCCCGCAGATCCAACTTCGTAAAAACTTGAGCTCCCCTCAGTCTGTCAAAGAGCTCCGAAATTAAAGGTAACGGGTATTTGTTCTTTATTGTGATTGCGTTGAGACCCCTGTAATCTATGCAGGGACGCAAATCACCCTCTTTCTTCCGAACAAAGAAAAACTCAGCTCCCGCGGGAGAGACACACTTACGAATGAACCCCTTCTCTAAACTCTCTCTTATATAGGTCGACATGGCCTCCGACTCAGGTATCGACAAGGGGTAAACCCTGCCCTTAGGTGGAACCGAACCTGGGATAAGGTCTATGGCACAGTCATACGGCCTATGGGGTGGAAGAACCTCAGCACCCTGTTTGGAGAACACGTCAGCGAAATCCAAATAGGGTGTAGGTATGGGAGAGAGATCAGTTGATGCAACCACAACGACCTTAGGTGGTAAGGGAAGACATCGGGACTGACATTTCGAACCCCAACTAATAATGCTGTCGGACTCCCAGTCAATGTGAGGAGCATGAGTCCGAAGCCATGGGAGACCCAGAAGGACGTCGTCTATAGCCTCAGGCAAAACAAGAAAAGAAATCTCCTCTATGTGACCCTGAGACAGGGAAAGACGCAAGGGAACTGTCCTCAATGTAATGGAGTCAGACAACATCGTTCCATTAACAACACGGACAGGTATAGGCACCTCTAACATGATAGAGGGAATATTGTGTCTCTTTACAAATCCTGAGGACACAAAAGTCCCGTCAGCTCCGGAATCCACAAAAGCCATAATAGGCCATGTATTCTCAGAGAATGAGAGCTGACCTGGGATACTACACTTAGAGGGTGCAGAAGACGTATCTAGTAACCCCCCTCTAATGGTTACTAGGCCTCGGAGTTTCCCTGACGGCTAGGACACTTGTTGGCATAGTGCCCAGCCTGACGACATACATAACATATAGGAGGACCAGACTTGCGTAGTCTGGAGGACGTATGACCTAACTCCATAGGAGTGGGAGATGTTTCAGATGCTGAGGAAGATGGTAGTGGATCCTCAACAACTGGAATAGCCCGATGCTTAGGGCGTGAGGAAGAGATCTCGAGTTTACGTTCCCTATGGCGTACGTCGATCCTCGTTGCTACTGTGATCAAGTCTTCCAGAGAAGCAGGGACCTCACGAGTAGCAAGAGCATCCTTGACATAGCCTGCCAACCCTCTCCAGAAGATAGGAATCAACACCTTCTCTGGCCGATCTAGTTCTGCTACCAGAGTTCTAAAAGCAATGGCATAAGAACTAGTGGATAACGAACCATGAGATAGATCTAACAGTCTCAGGGCCGCATCATGGGTAACCTGCGGACCCATGAATACTGCCTTAAGAGCATCAAGAAAGTCTTGATGTCTCAGAGTAACCACATCAGAGCACTCCCATAGGGGAGTCGCCCATTCTAAGGCTTTGTCCTGAAGTAAGGAGATGATAAAGCCTACTCTGGACCTCTCCGTAGAGAAGCGAGAAGAGTTGACCTCTAGGTGTATCTGACACTGACTAATGAAACCACGACATGATCTGGCATTGCCAGAATATCTGTTTGGCAGAGCAAGTCGAGGATCATGTGCAGATATCACCATGGTCTGAGGTTTATCCTCCTCTATACTCTTGAGCCGTGACTCAAGTACTTGTATGTAACGGTGTAACTGCTGATATTCTGCCATAACTGCCAGACCCTTGGCTCAGTCCTAATGTTACAGGGGGCTGTCTGATAATAAAACCTAAAGGAGTATCAGACAGTCAGGGTCCACCGTGCAAAGACTCTGCTGCAGACTCTGGCAGAGTGCAATACCTCTGTTAAACTCACAGAGGAATATAATTAGTAAATAAGGCAATTCCTCCCTTACTTGGAGGGTGTGTGGAATGGTCTCTGTTAATAATCACAGAGACAAAGGCAGTGAGTGTGAAATGGCACCTACCTAGGTCAGTTACTCTAGTGGTGCCATGAGACGGACAGCAGCGTAAGCCGCACAAAGCTCCTACCTGCGTTCGCTCCACTAGTGTGCGAGGACACGAACCACTAGATATGGCACCTGCCTAGGTCCGCTCTTCTAGTGGTGCAAAAGAGACGAAAAGCAGTGTAAGCCGCACAAAGCTCCTACCTGCATTCGCTCCACTAGTGTGCGAGGACACGAACCACTAGATATGGCACCTGCCTAGGTCCGCTCTTCTAGTGGTGCAAAAGAGACGGACAGCAGCATAAGCCGCACAAAGCTCCTACCTCTGTTCGCTCCCCTAGTGTGCGAGGATACGAACAACTGCCAGACGCAGTATAAGGAACGTTACCCTAGTGGCAACGTCCACCTACGAGTAGAATCACAAGGCCCAGCCAGACCCTGTGCCTCAGGCACCTGCCTATGTCCGCTCCCCTAAGAGGTAAGGATACGGACTGCAGCCGAAGCTGTAAGGTATAAGAATGCTACCCTGCCGGTAGCGCTCACCTAGCATAGACAGAGAGATGCCTAGAGGAACGTGCACAGAGCGTCTACTCTCATGCATGAACCAAGAGGACTGAGCGCCGTGCGGCGTGCATCAGGGTCTTATATAGACTCTGTGCCTCATCCAAGATGGAGGACACCAGAGCCAATCCGCTGCCAGAACGACAGGAATGACGTCACGCTGGCCTATCACCGAGCAAAGCGTCACAGGCACATGACCAGCGACCAATCGGCATAGAAGGTGTCAGAGACATGTGACCACGTGTCACAAGCACATGACCAGCGGCCAATCGGCATAGAAGGTGTCAGAGACATGTGACCACGTGTCACAAGCACATGACCAGCGGCCAATCGGCATAGAAGGTGTCAGAGACATGTGACCTCATGTCAGCGATGATGTCACCCGCACATGTGCAATGGCTCCAAGATAGGACTTAGTCTCCAGCACATGTGCAGTATCAAGAAATCTGGACATAGTCTCCAGTGCTCGCACATGTGCAGTAGCAAGAAATCTGGACATAGACTCCAGTGCTACAGCAACCGTAACACCGTGGAAGAACCAGAGCAAGAGAGGCTTGTTGACATTGCACCCATCCCCACATCTAGAGAAGTACCGGAACCTCTACCACGAACACGTAGGCTCTTACTAGCAACAGCTGCCACTAGTAGTGAGGAACAGGTAGCAGACATTGCCACACCACAGGGGCTAGAGGAAAGTCAGAAGTTGAGGAGGTCAACCCGTGTTAACTTTGGTCAACCCCCACTTGGATTTAGAGAGGCATGGTAGCGGAACCCGGCTCATTAAAAATGTGATAATGTTGTGTTGTTTTAAATGTTGAAATCTGCATAAACAAAAATGTTGAAAAGCATAAATTAACCAGGAAAATCACCTGATTTTCTGATGATTATAAAGTTAAATATGGACCATGGCTGCAGGACTGGCAGCAGCCAGCACGAACTTGTGCTAATTGTATATAGTTGCACCTCATGTGCCTACCAGAGTCATCCCTTGAACCACCGGGGTTCAATCCCCGTCACCAAGGACACAGCAAGGAACTCGGGGTGGTGCAACTCTATGGCTAGCGGTGGCACCAGGGTTCAGGTGTTTTGGGTGGAGGGTTGAAGGGAAAAGGGACAATGGGAATGGACTGTCGCAGGAAGGAGCTGTAGCAGAGTAGGCTGAGCTACCAGCTACCGCTACAACCGGTAGCGTTCCCAGTGGTTCTTAAATAAACTCTGAGAATTAAAAGTGTATTGCCTCCCCAGAGTGGGAAGAATGTTTAACCTGTTATCTTTTTCCAATGTACAGTTTTAATAAAACTCTAGGTGTCTGGTAACTCGAGGACGAGACACGTTTAACCAAGGGGGAATGTAGCGCCCCTGACTATATCAGGGTACTACAGGGAACTGCATCCTGTACTCCAGGTTGCAGGGCCTACCCCCCATGGTTCCAGGTTTCCATCAACGGTGTCACTGACATCCGCACTACAAATTCCAAACACACCTCACACCAGGGCTGGACAGACACACCAGTGGATTGGTCAAGTTGTAGCACAGCCGTCCACCTAGGGGTCAGGCAGACTGTGTGAGTGTCTGCTTATTCCACCTGATTCAGCACCACGACTACCGCAGTGAGTAATCTGATCCCTGCACCCTGCTTCCCAAGGCCAAGCCATCTGTTCACCAAATCCCCACTATCCGGGGCCTTCCCTACCTGCGGAGGGACTGACACCCGGCTGCCCCACACCATCTGTCCCGGAACTCCCTTTGGCATTGGCAGTACTCCCCTTTACCACAACCCGCAGGTGACGTCACGAACATTCATCCCCTGTAAATATCCCCTTACATTTAAAGTGGCCTCAAGCCCCCGCGTCCGGGGACCCTCGAGCCACAGCAACCCCGGATCTGAGCAGTTCGACTGCTGCTGGGACGGCACAGGAGTCTGCTTTAATAAATAGTATGATAGTATTACTGATGGAATGAGCCAGCCCGATGCTGCACATGCACTGCTCTCCTTTGCCAAAGAGATTCTGTGTGCAAAATTGACCTTGGGAGAGGGTGCTCCGCACTAGCTTGTTGTTTTATGTCGGTCTTCTTCACCCCTGCTGCCGGTCCTTGATGTAATAAGACACGCATCACCAGAGTTCACTTAGCAAACCAGCTTTTGTTTACTTATATTCTTCATACATTTATCACAGACATGGCCTTCCTTCCTCTCCCTGTGGATTACTATCTTTGTGCTGTCCACTGCTATCTTGGACCATGTCCTCAATACTCTGGGATCTGTGCCTTCTTCCCCCTACACCAACGTCCGCTTCTGGACCCTGACGTTGAGGCTAGCCCTGCACTCCCCTTTTCCTTTAGACTAAATGCACTCTAGTCTAGTGCACTGTTAGTGAGGGATAGCCATCAGTGAGTGGGGGCGCCATTTCACAAATTTAGAGTGTCAACCTCTGCGGCAAAGTAGTGTCCTTTGAAGACTGATTTGGCCCCTTCTCAGCTCCAATCAGCATATATTATTCACTTATATGTTTGTATGTCTTGGGAACTCTATTTTAACCAATATCTAATAATAGAAAATTGTTTTTTAGGGGTCTTTGGGTTTTCTTTGGATTTTGTCTGGGCCACGACATCTCTCTATCCGGGCAAGTTTCTAAGCCCGCCTGGGTGAACCGTAGGCTCCAGACTTGAAACAAGCAAGAGAGTTGGAAGGGCACCACCCGTCGGGATCTCCTGGTATACAAAGATAGCCAAGCAAAAAAAGAGAGAAAAGATATACCACAAACGGGATCACCGACTCAATATTATAGTTGTGAAAAAATATATTTTTATTGTACACACTAAGTGGAAGGAGCAAGGTGAACAAGGGCACATACACAAATGGTTAAAAACGATTAAAAAGCCAGAAATGGCATGGTTCCCCACCACGCCAGCCTCCAATACATAGGTATAATGATAGAGGGTACCTCTTACATATACACTTTGAAAAATAAGAAAAGATTGTGCACCGCACTGCTTACCTAACCTGGAGGTAGTGTGATATTTCTGTCCCAAACACAGTTCAGTGTGAAGTTTCCTTGATTATATCCATTAATTTTCAGATGTCACAGAAAAACATTTTGTCTCATCTTGATGGATGGGGTATGGACCCGTGAAAGCACCCCTAGTGGTGCGAAACGGTACCGTCGTCCTCGTGCTCCCCTCCCTGCATTCCCTCATGTCCGTTTCACCTGTCAGCATTGAAAAATAAAATAGTCCCAGTTTATCGGTGAGTGCTGCCCTGTCTCTCTTTGTTCTACCTCTTACATATAAATACAATAAACCTCCAAACAGTAAATGGTAATAACCCAGTACAAATATAGCCACTGGTGTGTGGATAACCGGCTTCACAAATACATGAGTATAATAATAAAGGGTACCTTTTACATATAAATACAAAAGACCTCCAAACAGTAGATGGTGATAACCCAGTACATATATAGCCACCGGTATGTGGGTAACCGGCTTCACAGAGCAGGGTGGGAAGGGGTTTAAATAAGTTCAATAGGCTCCAGACTTCTCACGGTTACATCGGGTCTCCCTTACTGGCCCTGCCACATCTTTTCACACTTTTTCTCAGTTCTTCACTGACACCTCTTGAGCCTTCCCTCTTCCTATCTTTCCCGCCAACTGTCAGTCCTCCTATTATTTTAACCATTTTAACTCTACATATGTATATATATATATATATATATATATATATATATATATATATATACAGTGCCTACAAGTAGTATTCAACCCCCTGCAGATTTAGCAGGTTTACACATTCGGAATTAACTTGGCATTGTGATATTTGGACTGTAGATCAGCCTGGAAGTGTGGAATACACTGCAGCAAAAAAGAATGTTATTTCTTTTTTTTTTTTTTTTTTTTAAATTTTGAAAAGTTTATTCAGAGGGTCATTTATTATTCAACCCCTCAAACCACAAGAATTCTGTTTGGTTCCCCTAAAGTATTAAGAAGTATTTCAGGCACAAAGAACAATGAGCTTCACATGTTTGGATTAATTATCTCTTTTTCCAGCCTTTTTTGACTAATTAAGACCCTCCCCAAACTTGTGAACAGCACTCATACTTGGTCAACATGGGAAAGACAAAGGTGCATTCCAAGGCCATCAGAGACAAGATCGTGGAGGGTCACAAGGCTGGCAAGGGGTACAAAACCCTTTCCCAGGAGTTGAGCCTACCTGTCTCCACTGTTGGGAGCGTCATCCGGAAGTGGAAGGCTTATGGAACTACTGTTAGCCTTCCACGGCCTGGACAGCCTTTGAAAGTTTCCACTCGTGCCGAGGTCAGGCTTGTCCGAAGAGTCAAGGCTAATCCAAGGACAACAAGGAAGGAGCTCCGGGAAGATCTCATGGCAGTGGGGACATTGGTTTCAGTCAATACCATAAGTAACGTACTCCACCGCAATGGTGTCCGTTCCAGACGAGCCCGTAAGGTACCTTTACTTTCAAAGCGTCATGTCAAGGCTCGTCTACAGTTTGCTCATGATCACTTGGAGGACTCTGAGACAGACTGGTTCAAGGTTCTCTGGTCTCATGAGACCAAGATCGAGATCTTTGGTGCCAACTACAGACGTGACGTTTGGAGACTGGATGGCACTGCATACGACCCCAAGAATACCATCCCTACAGTCAAGCATGGTGGTGGCAGCATCATGCTGTGGGGCTGTTTCTCAGCCAAGGGGCCTGGCCATCTGGTCCGCATCCATGGGAAGATGGATAGCACGGCCTACCTGGAGATTTTGGCCAAGAACCTCCGCTCCTCCATCAAGGATCTTAAGATGGGTCGTCATTTCATCTTCCAACAAGACAACGACCCAAAGCACACAGCCAAGAAAACCAAGGCCTGGTTCAACAGAGAAAAAATCAAGGTGTTGCAGTGGCCTAGTCAGTCTCCTGACATTAACCCAATTGAAAACTTGTGGAAGGAGCTCAAGATTAAAGTCCACATGAGACACCCAAAGAACCTAGATAACTTGGAGAAGATCTGCATGGAGGAGTGGGCCAAGATAACTCCAGAGACCTGTGCCGGCCTGATCAGGTCTTATAAAAGACGATTATTAGCTGTAATTGCAAACAAGGGTTATTCCACAAAATATTAAACCTAGGGGTTGAATAATAATTGACCCACACTTTTATGTTGAAAATGTATTAAAATTTAACTGAGCAACATAACTTGTTGGTTTGTAAGATTTATGCATCTGTTAATAAATCCTGCTCTTGTTTGAAGTTTGCAGGCTCTAACTTATTTGCATCTTATCAAACCTGCTAAATCTGCAGGGGGTTGAATATTACTTGTAGGCACTGTGTATATATATATATATATATATATATATATATATACAGTCATATGAAAAAGTTTGGGCACCCTTATTAATGTTAACCTTTTTTCTTTATAACAATTTGGGTTTTTGCAACAGCTATTTCAGTTTCATATATCTAATAACTGATGGACTGAGTAATATTTCTGGATTGAAATGAGGTTTATTGTACTAACAGAAAATGTGCAATCCGCATTTAAACAAAATTTGACTGGTGCGAAAGTATGGGCACCTCAACATAAAAGTGACATTAATATTTTGTAGATCCTCCTTTTGCAAAAATCACAGCCTCTAGTCGCTTCCTGTAGCTTTTAATGAGTTCCTGGATCCTGGATGAAGGTATATTTGACCATTCCTGTTTACAAAACAATTCCAGTTGAGTTAAGTTTGATGGTCGCCGAGAATGGACAGCCGCTTCAAATCATCCCACAGATTTTCAATGCTATTCAGGTCTGGGGACTGGGATGGCCATTCCAGAACATTGTAATTGTTCCTCTGCATGAATGCCTGAGTAGATTTGGAGCGGTGTTTTGGATCATTGTCTTGCTGAAATATCCATCCCCTGCGTAACTTCAACTTCATCACTGATTCTTGCACATTATTGTCAAGAATCTGCTGATACTGAGTTGAATTCATGCGACCCTCAACTGTAACAAGATTCCCGGTGCCGGCATTGGCCACACAGCCCCAAAGCATGATGGAACCTCCACCAAATTTTACTGTGGGTAGCAAGTGCTTTTCTTGGAATGCCGTGTTTTTTTGCATCCATGCATAACACCTTTTTGTATGACCAAACAACTCAATCTTTGTTTCATCAGTCCACAGGACCTTCTTACAAAATGTAACTGGCTTGTCCAAATGTGCTTTTACATACCTCAGCCGACTCTGTTTGTGGCGTGCTTGCAGAAATGGCTTCTTTCGCATCACTCTCCCATACAGCTTCTCCTTGTGCAAAGTGCGCTGTATTGTTGACCGATGCACATTGACACCATCTGCAGCAAGATGATGCTGCAGGTCTTTTGAGGTGGTTTGTGGATTGTCCTTGACTGTTCTCACCATTCTTCTTCTCTGCCTTTCTGATATTTTTCTTGGCCTGACACTTCTGGGCTTAACAAGAACTGTACCTGTGTTCTTCCATTTCCATACTATGTTCCTCACAGTGGAAACTGACAATTTAAATGTCTGAGACAACTTTTTGTATCCTTCCCCTGAACAACTATGTTGAATAATCTTTGTTTTCAGATCATTTGAGAGTTGTTTTGAGGAGCCCATGATGCCACTCTTCATAGGAGATTCAAATAGGAGAACAACTTGCAAGTGGCCACCTTAAATACCTTTTCTCATGTTTGGATACACCTGCCTATGAAGTGCAAAGCTCAATGAGGTTACAAAACCAATTTAGTGCTTTAGTAACTCAGTAAAAAGTAGTTAGGAGGGTTCAAATCAAGAAATTGATAAGGGTGCCCATACTTTTGCACCAGTCAAATTTTGTTTAAATGCGGATTGCACATTTTCTGTTAGTACAATAAACCTCATTTCAATCCAGAAATATTACTCAGTTCATCAGTTATTAGATATATGAAACTGAAATAGCTGCTGCAAAAACCCAAATTGTTATAAAGAAAAAAGGTTAACATTTGGGGTGCCCAAACTTTTTCATACGACTGTATATATATACATACATACACACACACAGATATATATATGTATATATATATATATATATATATATATATATATATATATATATATATACACACACACAGAAAGGTTCTCTTTAAAGCTATTGGGCCCAACCTGTCTTTTGGTAAACTTGCAACTTATAAACAGTAGAATTTTTTTCAACAGTGCAGAACCAGACTACTCTGTTTGCAAATATTGTACATTGTTAACATAATCAAAATATTTAATTACAAATGTGTATTTTGGCAAATCACTATAAACTGGAACAATTTGATAACCTTAGTGAATTTGATTTAGTTTGATATTAGGAAATGTTGACAAGATATTTGGCCATCTGTTAGCTTGTCTAGTAGATAACAAAATAACACGATTGGGAACATGATAGGATAATTATTTCTGACCTTGCATTCTTTCTTCTGGTTAAAGGCAACATGTTTATACATTCCTATGAAGTCCAAGACGTCTTTATTTATGAGGGTGCTAGGCCTGTGTGTCCCACCCTGAAGACACTAGCTGTTGTTAGAGTGTAATAATGTGAATTATGTTCATGTATGCAATGTATTTATGCATAGGGTGTTAATGTGGCCGTCTAGTGGCCGACTTAAGTACTGCTCCCTGGTAGAGAAGTTAGGTGTTGTTTAGTAACAGGGAGGATGCCACAGCAAATAATTAGGTGCTGAAGGAAGCCCACAGTGGGAGGAACCATCTGCAGGGTATAGCCGGGCTCGATCCACGTTTTGAGGAGTAAGAAGTAGACAGTGGACAAAGTTGTATCTGTGAGATGTATAGCGAGATGTGTGCAAGTCAGCTAGATATCTGAAGCCAAAGCAAGAGGATGTCTGTAGCAATGTTAATTCAACCGGACCCTTAGGGTAACCTTAGGGAATCCGTTGCATGTGGGAAGGACTGCAATGTAAGACGAGACAATGAATACCCCTATTTCGACGTAGCGAGAACCAGGCCCAAACCTGAGTTGTCAGGTAGTGACTGACTCCAGCGGTACTAGTCCTAGAGCTGAGGTTTGGCATAGACTTGGGCCAAAAGGGCAACTCGGAATCACTAGTAAACAAGCTTTGTCCGACGATGGTCAACACCGATAATAGTATTGGGCCCCTGGGCATGGGATGAAACCATGGCCATGCAGGACTCCATGAAATTACTGAGTGAAACTGTGGTGTTGACAGTGTGGAAGAGGATGTTCAAACAGCAGCATTAGTGCCAGGAACTATGGAGGATCTGGAAGGAATGGTGTTCCAGACATTATTTCTTAAGAATGGTGTTCCAGACGTTATTTCTTAAGAATGGTGTTCCAGATGTTATTTCTTAATTGGTTTGTAGTCTTTCGTTTGTGAACCCGGCCCCACCCATACCTATTGCCGGTCCACATTATACATACATAGCCTGGGTCTCAGCTTCCCATACACAATAAGTTTTTTAACTGCAAGAGAGGACACACACTAGCTAGGGACCCCAACGTAAGAGAATACCATGACGAGGTGTTGGGGCTCTGTTGCATTGATCAATTCAATAGCTAAATTTCTCCTTATTCTTAAAGTTCATGGCAGTTATGCAGATTCCATTGTCATATTTTCATTCTTACATATAGCTATTGTCTTTTTCATGTCAATATTCATACAGCAGTTTCTGATATTCATTTATTCTCCTTGCACTGTCACTGGTGTGCAGCCCTTCTCTTTATATAGGAACTATGGAGCAGGCTGCAGTAAAAGTGGACTTTGAAGTTGAATGTATACTGTGCAAAACTGTCAGTAAAAGACTGTTTAAAAAGAAACCAGAATCTGTGTCTGTGAATCCTTGGAGGAAAAATCCTGGTCTGCATGAGGCCCAAGCATTGGTATGGCTTGCACACACAAAGTCCACACCCACAACCATGATAACTGCCAAAAATCCCTTCCTCTTTACTTTGTGGAGAGGGCCAGGGTGCAGGCCACCAATGGAGGCATGCTGAGCAGCAGCAAAAGTAGCCCCTCGCCCGCGACTACTACAAAGATGGTGCCGCGTCCCCATCGCCCATTTACATCTAGACACACATTCAGGCCTCCTTCACACATCTGTGTCTCCGGTACATGTGACGTCCATTTTACCATCTACTGGAGACACGGGCACACGTAGACTCATTAAAATCAATGGGTTTGTGCACACGTGCATTTTGTTGCCATTGACCGTGTGTCCGTGTGGAGACATGTCAGTTTTTCTCTGGCAGCACAGCTGTCCCATGGCCCACATGGATGTGCTCCATATGACATCAGTGTGACACGTACCGGAGAAAACACACAATGAATTTCTACACTCACCTTCTCCAGCACTGCTGTCTCTGCCGCTGCTGTCACTTGCTTCTAACCCCCGCTCATTATGCTCATCACATATGCACGGCACAGAGGACCAGAAGCAGCAGCAGCAGCGGGGAGTTGGCAGGGCCAGAGACCATAGATCAGCACCACGGACAGCAATGCCTGGGACAGGTGAGCAGAAAGTTCCTGTTCTCCGTGTGTTATCACGGATAGCACACTGAAAACACAAGTGTGCCAAAATCATGGCACATGGAGGGCATTACGCGCATCTTACATGTCCGTGCAAAACAAAATGTGCGTGGTTTTCATGAACGTGTGAAGGAGACCTAAGTTTGTCAGCCCAAGATAACAATACAAAATAAAAGCATAGCTTTGTCGGGAATATAGCCACTAAAAAAAGAACACATTTAAGAAATGTTCATGTGAGAAAATACAAGCCATTTTGTATTCTATAGAAACCATCTTGTCTTATAACTGAATGATGTCATAGGGTTCAGCTAACATTAATGAACGGGGATGTCTCACATTTTTACACACACCCCTGCGGTTCTTATTGCTGCATAGTTATTTCTTTATTTGGGATACTATATAAACTGGTCACATGATGTAATAAAGCAGAAACCTTAAGTACACCATACTGGACTGTGCTGCATTGATTTCCCAAGTGCTTGTAAAACAAATCTTATTAATTTGGAGTTCCAATAGCATAGAAGGAGTGTATTTCCCTCACAAACATGGCGTCATGAACAGGGACCCAGACAGACATTATACCTTCCAGATCTCAAGTGAAAATCAATCTTCTGGGGAAAGGAATGCTAATAGCTGCAGCAGAAGGTAAGATGCTTTTATTCTTACACTTCCTTCACTTTCTGGAGAGTTTGATCTATTTTTAATCCTTATTATTTTGCATTGAATAGTCTAGTACAAGAACTGAGAAAGTTACCTATGCCTTTGTGAACTGTGTGCGTAAGATGTGATCAGTGTGTAAGGGGCACTTTGCACACTACGACATCGCAGGTGCGATGTCGGTGGAGTCAACTTGAAAGTGACGCACATCCGGCGTCGCACGCGATATCGTAGTGTGTAAAGCCTTTTTGATACAATTAACGAGCGCAAAATCGTCGTAATCGTATCATCGGTGTAGCGTCTGTCATTTCCATAATTTGGAAATGACCGATGTTACGATGTTGTTCCTCGTTCCAGCGGCATCACACATCGCTGTGTGTGAAGCCGCAGGAGCGAGGAACATCTCCTACCTGCGTCCTGCGGCTCACGCCAGCTATGCGGAAGGAAGGAGGTGGGCGGGATGTTTACGTCCCGCTCATCTCCGCCCCTCCGCTTCTATTCGCCGCCTGCCGTGTGACATCGCTATGACACCGCACGACCTACCCCCTTAATAAGGAGGCGGGTCGCCGGCCAGCGCGCCGTCGCAGGGCAGGTGAGTGCATGTGAAGCTGGCGTAGCGATAATGTTCGCTACGGCAGCTATCACAAGATATCGCTGCTGCGACGGGGGCGGGGACTATCGCGCTTGGCATCGCAAGCATCGGCTTGCGATGTCGTAGTGTGCAAAGTGCCCCTTAGTGTGGATTTAGGATTGTACTGGTCATTGGTCTGTGGGGTTGGATTGTAACATTGGTAAATTGTATTGATGTTGATTAATGCTGAAGCAGTGTGCTATAGCAGAAAGGAAACCCATATGTTTCCAAATTTCAGATGTGAAATTTAACCCCTTCACGACCAGACGATTTTTCGCTTTCCATTTTTTTTTTCGCCATTCTTTTTCTGAGAGACGTAACTTTTATATTTTTCAGTCAATATGGTCATGTGAGGGCTCTTTTTTTGCGGAACGAGCTGTACTTTTAAATGAAACCATCAGTTTTACCATATAGTGTACTAAAAAACAACAAACAAATTCCAAATGCAGAAAAATTGCAAAAAAAGTGCGATAGCACTATTGTTTTTGAGATATTTTATTCACTGTGTTCACTATATGGTAAAACTGATGTATGGGTGTGATGCCTCAGGTCAGTGCGAGTTCGTAGACACCAAACATGTATAGGTTTACTTTTATATAAGGGGTTAAAAAAAATCGGAAGTTTGTCCGAAAAAAGTGGCGCACGTTTTACGCCATATTCCGTGACCCATAGCATTCGCATTTTTTGGGATTTATGGCTCAGTGACAGCTTAGTTTTTGCGTCTCGAGCTGACGTTTTTAACGGTACCATTTTTGTGCAGTTGCTACGTTTTGATCGCCTCTTATTGCATTTTGCGCAAAAGTTGTGGCGACAAAAAAACGTCGTTTTGGCATTTGGAATTTTTTTGACGCTACGCCATATACTGATCAGAATAATTGATTTTATATTTTGATAGATCGGGCGTTTCTGAACGCGGCGATACCAAATGTGTGTATATTTTTTTTTTTTTAACCCTTTCATTTTCAATGGGGCGAATGGGGGGTGATTTGAACTTTTAGGGTTTTTTTTTTAATTTTTTAAAACTTTTTTTTAACTTTTTTTTTTATTTTACTAGTCCCCCTAGGGGGCTATTGCGATCAGCAGTCCGATCGCACTGCACTATCTGCTGATCACAGCTATACAGCTGTAAACAGAAGATACGCTCACTTTCTTTTTCACTATGCCGCGGGCACAGCGAAAGTGAAAGCAATTCATATGTAGTACAGGAGTCATCACATGACCCTGTGCTACCATGACAACTACCGGAAGTCACGTGATCGCGGCACGTGACTTCTGGTATCGGGCGGTAAGTAACAGTTTACCGCGATCGCGCTTATAATGGCGCTGTCACATATTGACAGCGCCATTTAAGGGGTTAAACGGCACGAGCAGATAACGATTCTGCTCGTGCCTAGAAGGCACACATCTCAGCTGTGAAAATCAGCTGAGATGTGCGCCGATCGCAGCATGCTCCCGGCGGCAGACCGCGGGCAGTAACGTTATGACAGCTAGGACGTAATTTTATGGCCCGCGGTCGTTAAGGGGTTAATAGTATTCATCTGACCAAATGGTCAGGCATGGATAAAGACAGAGAGTGAAGGGTCATAGCGAAAGGTAGGTGTCCCCGCTGGTTATATCTCTCTGAATCTTTTTGGTGTACCTGTTGAACTAACACGGTGGCTCAGTGGTTAGCACTGCAGCCTTGCAGCGCTGGGGTCCTGGGTTCAAATCCCACCAAGGACACCATCTGCAAGGAGTTTGTATGTTCTCCCCGTGTTTGCGTGGGTTTCCTCCGGGTACTCCGGTTTCCTCCCACACTCCAAAGACATACAGATAGGGACTCTAGATTGTGAGCCCCAATGGGGACAGTGTTGCAAATGTATGTAAAGCGCTGTGGAATTAATAGCGCTATATAAATGAATAAAATTATTATTATTATTAACTACACAGAAGATGGGTGATCGGTACAGGGAGTTACAGACTGGCTAGAGTTCGGGGTCCTGTTCATAGGATTGTCGGCTAAAAGAGGCTTAAATAATGTGAATAAAGTACATGTTGTATGAAAACTTTGATAAACGGACCAGTACAATGGATGTGTGTAGTGTGTATTGTACAGAATCTATAATGGAGTTTGTAGAGTGATCAAAACCTAAGCTCAGTTTTAAAAATCCTCTTAACATTGATTATTCTAACAAAGAGAGTGGCAGGCGCAGAGACAGACAGGCAACACTGCCCCCACATCTGTAGGGTGGGGGCTGGTCAGCTCTTTGGCAGCTGTAGAAGGATAAAAGAAAAAACAAAACCTGACTGAGTATTAAATGAACAAGTAACTATGCTGGGTTTACAATGTTAATGCAATTTTTGATAGTCAAAGGTTTTGGGGATTATTTCAGCTTGGTGAGACTATAGGAAGTTTATAAATTTAAAATCTCTTTGTTATTTTGAAGAAATCCCTGAAGGGTGGATCCCTTTGTTATATGCTGCATACAAATCATGTACACTGTGTGCAGAATTATTAGGCAAATGAGTATTTTGATCACATGATAATTTTTATACATGTTGTCCTACTCCAAGCTGTATAGGCTTGAGAGCCAACTACCAATTAAGTAAATCAGGTGATGTGCATCTCTGTAATGAGGAGGGGTGTGGTGTAATGACATCAACACCCTATATAAGGTGTGCTTAATTATTAGGCAACTTCCTTTCCTTTGGCAAAACGTCAGAAGAGAGATTTGACGGGCTCTGAAAAGTCCAAAATTGTGAGATGTCTTGCAGAGGGATGCAGCAGTCTTGAAATTGTCAAACTTTTGAAGTGTGATCACCGAACAATCAAGCGTTTCATGGCAAATAGCCAACAGGATTGCAAGAAGCATGTTGGGCAAAAAAGGCGCAAAACAACTGCCCATGAATTGAGGAAAATCAAGCGTAAAGCTGCCAAGATGCCATTTGCTACCAGTTTGGCCATATTTCAGGGCTGCAATGTTACTGGAGTATCAAAAAGTACAAGGTGTGCCATACTCAGGAACATGGCCAAGGTAAGGAAGGCTGAAAAACGACTACCTTTGAACAAGAAATATAAGATAAAACAAAAAGCCAGCACTAAATGTGCATTTCAGCACTAAAAATTCCAAACTGTACTTATAAAAATTTGAGATTTTTGGCAAAAAATTGCAATTTCTTGAGCTACCCCGCCACATCACGCAAATCTCTTTGGGGCAGTGCTACGCTAAAATATTTTTATAAAATGTGCCAGATGGTCTCATATGAAATAGTAAAACTGCTCTTAGCAGCACTTACTTGGTCTTTTTTAATCCTGTACCCATGAATGAGTCATGGCTGTGAGCGGAACAGGCCCAAGCAAATGCTGCATGAAGTAAATAGCCTGTGGACAGGGCCTGATTACTGAATGTGAACAGCCACCAACCACCAAAATCTAGACAGGTGGAATACATCCCAAATTGGAGTGCATAGCAAGGTGGGGGTCAGCCACCGAACAGATCAATGAAGAAAAAATAAAAAGCCAGCACTAAATGTGCATTTCAGCACCATTTCAGTAGGACTGCCCCAATGAGATTTGCTGTGACGTGGCGGGGTAACGCAAGAAATTGCAATTTTTTTCCAAAAATCTCAAATATTTTTAAAAAAGCACAGGTTGGAATTTTTAGTGCAGTGGACATTGTGCTGGCTTTCTTGTTGTTTTTTGTTGTTTTTAATTCTTCATTGAATTGGTCGGTGGCTGACCCCCACCTAGCTATGCACCCTAACATGGTTTGTTTTCCATCTGTTTTTGATTTTGGCATTTGGTGGCTGTTCACATTCGGCCATCAAGCCCTGTCCACAGGCTATTTACTTTAAGCAGCATTTGCTTGGGCCTGTCCCACCCACAGTCATGATTCAGTCATGGGTACGGGATTGAAAAGCACCAGGTAAGTGCTGCTAAGAACAGTTCTACTTTTTTATGTGTGGGGCCGTATGGCACATTTTGTATATTAATATTTTAGTGTAGGACTGCCCCAATGAGATTTGCCTTGACGTGGCGGGGTAATGCAAGAAATTGCAATTTTTTGCCAAAAATCTCAAATATTTATAAAAAAAGCACAGGTTGGAATTTTTAGTGCAGTGCACATTGTGCTGGCTTTCTTGTTGTTATTTGTTGTTTTTAATTCTTCAAAAAATATAAGATAAAACGTCAAGACTGGGCCAAGAAATATCTTAGGACTGATTTTTCACAGGTTTTATGGACTGATGAAATGAGAGTGACTCTTGATGGGCCAGATGGATGGGCCAGAGGCTGGATCAGTAAAGATCAGAGGGCTCCACTCTGAATCAGACGCCAGCAAGGTGGAGCAAGGTGGAGGTGGAGTACTGGAATGGGCTGGTATCATCAAAGATGAACTTGTGGGACCTTTTCGGGTTAAGGAAGCTCAACTCCCAGACCTACTGCCAATTTCTGGAAGACAACTTCTTCAAGCAGTGGTACAGGAAGAAGTCGGTATCGTTCAAGAAAAACATGATTTTCATGCAGGACAATGCCCCATCACATGCATTCAACTACTCCACAGCGTGGCTGGCTAGTAAAGGTCTAAAAGATGAAAAAATAATGACATGGCCCCCTTGTTCACCTGATCTGAACCCCCATAGAGAACCAGTGGTCCCTCATAAAATGTGAGATCTACAGGGAGGGAAAACAGTACACCTCTGGGAACAGTGTCTGGGAGGCTGTGGTGGCTGTTGCATGCAATGTTGATCGTAAACAGATCAAGCAACTGACAAAATCTATGGATGGTAGGCTGTTGAGTGTCATCATAAAGAAAGGTGGCTATATTGGTCACTAATTTTTTGGGGGTTTTGTTTTTGCATGTCAGAAATGTTTATTTCTAAATTTTGTGCAGTTATATTGGTATATCTAGTGAAAATAAACAAGTGATATGGGAATATGTTTGGTTTTTATTAAGTAGCCTAATAGGTCTGCACAGTAATAGTTACCTGCACAAACAGATATCCTCCTAAGATAGCCAAATCTAAAAAAACCACTACAACTTCCAAAAATATTAAGCTTTGATATTTGAGTCTTTTGAGTTGATTGAGAACATAGTTGTTGATCAATAATAAAAAAAATCCTCTAAAATACAACTTGCCTAATAATTCTGCACACGGTGTATAAATGTAGGCATTCATAGAATAGTAGCAAATAGTAAAGCACATAATGCATAGTAATGTAGACACTCCCAGTATACACCCAGTTTAGCCAGGGCCCTCTCATTGGTTCTTTCTTTCAAAGTTGAAATCCCACCTCCTATAAACGTTTATGTGTTTTACTTGCATTAACAGCTAAAACATTTAAATAGTATATTCACTTAATCAGACCTCCAATAAATTCAAGTTAGATATAAATAGGTGAATATCTTGAAGAATTGGTAAATACAAAATAGAAAGATATAACTGCCCATATAAAATAAGTAGTATTTTAAAATCCTGCAAAATCATATCTGAAAGAATAGGGGGAACAATAAAAAATCTTAAACGACTTACCCCAAAGGGATGATAGAAGGCATTTTATCCATTAGTAAAATAATTAAATAGATCTAAGGGAGATATGTTTTCAATAGCAAAAAGACAAAAAATAAAAGAAAACTCTTTGCTATTTGATTGAGGGGAGGAGGCAGAATCTGCTTCAAACTTAAAACAGATACGTTTTTTTTCTTTTTTTACTCTGCCCAAAAAGGGAGGAGAGAAGAGGACAAGTAGTTTTGTTTTTCTTCAAACTTTGAACAAAGAAAGATGAGATATCTTTTTTTCTTTACACTACTCCTAGTAGGAAGACGTTCCTCACTGAAAGAAAGTTGAGATAACATTGGAATGTTTGTTCAGTTAGAATATAGGATTTGTTTTCTTTTCCCGAATATAGTTTACAATATACATGGACTGTGTTATCTCAAGGTGCCCAAAATTCATCGGCAATGTATATTGTTACAATGTCATAAATTCTGAAAAGAAGTATATATAAATGGACTTCGCTATATACAGAGGTTGTGTTGCTTTTTTTATAGTACATAGATAATTTACTGCCTGCTGTCATATGACCATCTTACAATATGACTTACTTATTTTCCTTTTTTTCATTCCAACAGAGGGATGGAAGGTTACAGAATAACCATAAAACATAGAATTTGTTAAATTGTTTTTTGTTTTTTTTTTTTTAAAAAAAAAGGGGAAAAAAGAACCGGGTTGCAAAGCCCAGCCAATAATGTAGTAACACAAAGTAAAATACACTGTCATTGCTTTTCTGCATGGCACAGGCCTGGTACAACACAAAGGTATCGTATATATATATGTATATATATATATGTATATATAAAAAGATGGGTATATATATATATATGTATATACCCGGCGTTGCCCGGGATAGTAACTGTTTCTCTGTCTGTCTCCCAGTCTCTATCTGTCTCTCTATCTCTCTGTCTCTCTCTGTCTGTCTCTTGGCCTGTTGGTCTCTGTCTGTCTCTTTTCCTGTTTGATTCTGTCTGTCTTTCTGTCTGTCTGTGTCTTTCTGTCTGTCTGTCTCTTTCCCTGTCTGTCTCTGTATCTCTTTGTCTGTCTCTCTCCCTGTGTGTTTGTCTCTCTGTTTCTGTCTGTCTCTCTCTGTCTGTCTCTCTATTTGTCTGTCTCTCTCTCTGTCTCTTTCTTTGTCGGTCTCTCTGTCTGTCTGTCTTTTTCCCTGTCTGTCTCTGTATTTCTTTGTCTGTTTCTGTTTGTCTGTCTCTGTCTGTTTGTGTGTCTGTGTCTGTTTTTGTGTCTGTCTGTCTCTCTGTATGTCTCTTTACCTGTCTGTCTGTCTATCTGTGTGTCTGTCTCTCTCTGTTTCTATCTGTCTCTCTCTCTCTGTCTGTCTGTCTCTGTCTGTCTCTCTGTCTATTTCTGTCTCTTTCTGTCTGTCTCTGTCTATCTGTGTGTCTGTCTGTGTCTGCCTCTGTGTGTCTGTCTCTATCTCTATCAGTGTCTGTATCTGTCTATCTTTCTGTCTATCCCTGTATCAGTCTCTGTCTGTCTCTTTCTATCTCTCTGTCTCTCTCTGTCTCTGTGTGTTTTTCTCTTTCCCTGTCTATTTCTCTATCTCTCTGTCTGTTTGTCTCTGTCTGTCTCTTTCTCTGTCTGTCTCTGTCTAATTGTGTCTGTCTCTTTCCCTGTCTGCCTGTGTGTCTGTCTGTCTCTGTCTGTCTGTCTCTTTCCTTGTCTGTTTTTCTCTGTCTCTTTCCCTGTCTGTCTCTTTCCCTGTCTCTCTGTCTGTCTCTTTCCCCGTCTGCCTGTCTGTCTCTTTCCCTGTCTGTCTCTTTCCCTGTCTGCCTCTGTCTTTGTATGTCTCTTGTCCTGTCTGTCTCTTTCCCTGTCTGTCTCTTTTCCTGTCTGCCTCTTTCTGTCTGCCTCTTTCTCTGTATGTCTTTCCCTGTCTGTCTGCCTTTTTTCCCTGTCTGTCTCTGTATGTTTGTCTCTGTCTCTTTCCCTGTCTGCCTCTTTCTTTGTCTGTCATCTTTTTTTCTCTGTCTGTTTGTTTCTTTCTCTGTTTACCTCTGTCTGTCTCTTTCCCCGTGTGTCTTTCTGTCTGTCTCTTTCTCTGTCAGTCTGACTTTTTTTTTTTATCTCTCTCTGTGTTTGTCTCTTTCCCTGTCTGCCTCTTTCTCTGTCTGTGCTTGTCTGTCTGTCTCTCTCTATCTGTATCTCAGCCTGTCTCTGTCTGTGTCTGTCTCTCCACCGATATCATATTACCTCACACTTAAGATTCTTATACAAACAATTTTCTTTGTTCCTATAGCAACCAATCACAGCTCCTATTAATAACCTGCAGTTCCCAGTTCAATTCACTTTAAAGAGGGGGGTTAAATTGTCCCATCAAAATATAGTCTACGACGTTCCCTGAGTCACATGAGGCGTCTGTGGAAAATTTTGTAATTGTAAATAGGACGGTGCGGATTCCTTTAGCGGACATACACACACACAAACTCAGCTTTATATATTATTACATATATATATATATATATATATATATAAAATTCCCTAAATGATAGTCTAGGTGCAATGTGCCTTTCCTCATGAATGTGGGACTCAACTGATACACAGTTTTGAATCCAATTGTCAAGAGAATGCTGAATTCAAAAAGTAGGGAAAGATGTCACCTATTATATTCTACAACAGTAGAGGGTGTAGCAGACATATATACTTGAGAGAAACTGGACCTTCACCCACAACAGTCATATTTCTTGGATTAGTAAAAAGCATGTCTGCTAAGTTGAGAAAGTGAAACATAGAAAAATCTTGTCCTATATGTAATTTATTTATTTATTTAGCGTTTTCAAACATTTAAAGTATGTTCGACCACTAACTGTAACATAATCAGAGCTAAAGTTATAGAATGATCTAATGCATATATTTAGTTTTTTTCATAGATGGAACCAGATGATAAGATGTTGATCGATTCCACACTGGATATGCTACGGTTTACACAACATGAAGTAATAAAAAGCCAAACCACTCCCTCCCCTCCTATCGATACAGTAGGCAGTGATGAAGATGCCCTCTCTGGGACATGTAGAGTGCATTGCACTTGAGAGAGCCACCAAACAGTGGCGAAACGCATGGGTAACCCACTCCTCGTCCACCACATACACTTGTCCTGCCCTGGACTTTACAGGTTTGCCTCCTTCCCTCATGGAGGATTGTAGTGCTTGCCTTTTGGCTGGGATTTTCTGGCTATAGATATCTTCCAGGTTTCTATTGGGTTTCCTGGATCTTTATTTCTTTTGTTCATTAGTTTATTAGTGGAGCCAGTTGTATAGTTTATAACGCGGGGACCCCTCATCAGCTGGGACCCAATGAGATTATTATTATCAGACTGGCCAGCAAAACTTTCTTTCCAGAGCTACAGTAGATTCCCATGCCTTTTTCTGACTTTCTACAACCTCCTATTTGGGTTTATATGCATGGCTTGACCACAGGGCCATTTTGGACTCGTGCACAGGATTGTTATTGTGTGTGGACTCAACACTTTCCGCTCTTATCATATGTGGGGTTTTTTTTATCTATGTGTTTGGGTTTTAAATGGTTTTAGATGTCATTTTGTATTTTTGTATTCAGTGTCATGTGTGGTTTTCCATGCTTTATTAAATAAAATTTGTCTTTTGATGTGATATGTGGTGATCCCGCTTCATTAGGTACACTCTTTTCTCCCATTACACTAGTCAGAGCTAAATTTATACAATGATCTAACGCATATTTTTAGTATTTTTCATAGATGGAACCGGATAATAAGATGTTGATCCATTCCACACTGGATATGCTACGGTTTACACAACATGAAGTAATAAAAAGCCAAACCACTTCCTCCCCTCCTATCGGTACAGGAGGCAGGGATGAAGATGCCCTCTCTGAGACACGTAGAGTGGAAAAGGGTAAGATAGTCAATTGTGTATGTAGGTATTAGATCTTTCCTAATGTCACATTAGAAATCTATAAATACCACAGAGTGCATACGAGCCCAGACTGAGGCTTTCCTGTTATCAAATGAGCTTGGTATAGTGAAGATAAAGCTCAGTTCTGAGCTGACAGTGATGGAGCCAGAGGAGATGCTTGCACAGATGCAACCGACAAGGAAGCAGCAAACAGGTCTAGAGTTGAGAGTCTTTTACTGATACAGAGCAGTACCTCAGTAGCACCTGTCACTTCCATAGCACCTTTCACTACAGGAACAAGTTATTCAACAGGGAATGGAGTGTGAGATGCAGGGAACCCAGCTGACTGAGGGAGGTCTGTGGATAAAGAGCGGTAAGCTTTCTCTGCCATGAGCTCTCTTCTCAATGATGCCCATGCAGGTCGGTGGGCTCTTCTCTCGTGGTTAGTCAGTATCTGTCTGCCATGGGATGAGGAGCTGTTTCTACTGTGGACATAAGGGTAATTTTATTGGTGTATGCCCACCTCGCCTCAAACAGGTTTCCCCTCCAAAGGAGCCGCACTGTTCTGGTCGCATTGAGCGTGGTGACCAGGGCATTATGGTTGCCTCTATGTTTCCCTCAGTGTCGTCCACACCACCTACGGCACATGGGAGGGATATGCCCTTCCCTCTTCTCTGGCTTGGCCTAAATAGTCGGATCATAAGACGGTTTTTCCATGTCCTTCTGAAAAACCACTCATCGCAGATCTCTTGGTAGAAGGCAGTGCTGGAGTGGGTATCTCCACTGTTCATTCTGTCCTTGCTTCTCTGGGCCCTTTGGCTAAAACCAAGAAGGACAGAACTAATTTTCCCTCTTCCCAGTCTTATAGACCTTGGTGTATGGGTGTATGTATATACGTCCTTGTTTTCACATATGCAAGCATGATCATAATAAACGTGCAGGTCCATACCTGTGTAAAAATGACTATGTTTGTATGTCCACTAATAACCTCAGGCGGAGGGGTGCATCTGGGGGTCTGAGTGCAGATTATCTTGGTCTGTATCGTGTTGCGGACTCTAGTGGGCCTACAGTCGTGCTCAACACCCAAAACATTGTACACAGGTCAGCATCCAGGAGGTGTGTTGTCCATTGATGTTTGCATGTTTTTTTCTGTGATCCTTGGTAACGGCTCACATTGTCAATGAACAAGTTATTGTTGGTGCATGAGCTTGAGAGTCCTGAAACCTCTCATTAAAGGGAAGGTACTGTCACTATATGACTTGTGACTAAGGACAAGCTCAGGGCTTGCTTTTCTTATCATCTGTGACCATGCAAATTAAATGTGTTTTTTTTTCTTTGTGTACAATAGGGGTTAACTTGTCTGTTGAAGCAGCAGACTTCTCTGTTTCTCTCAGCTGTCCCAGCTGATCACCACTTCCGGCCTGGATATAAGCCCTCTACTTCCTGCAGAGGGTGCTGATTATTCAGTTCTTTCTGATTCTAGGCCTGGAGTGGTGAGGAGTCTGGTTTTGCTGCTGTTAGTACATTGTGCTGAGATGTGTGTAGCTATCCTTTGTTGTTATTTTTCCTCTGTATTTGGTTACCCCTCCCTGTGCACCTTCTTGTAGTTCCCTTGTGTGGGTCTGTGGTGTGCTTGTGTTTCAATTTATACTTTCTCTTTGTTGTTATTTGTTGTTGGGTTTGTGAGAATCTCCGCCCCAGCCAGTCCCCTTAGTTGGTGGGTGTGGAGGGTACATTACCATCAGGGCCAGGTCTGGAGACAGGGAGAGGTTGAAGGCTCAGATGTTGGTATCTTCAAGCATAATTCTGGGTTGACGGCCAGCCCAGGGTACCCCCCCCCCTAGCTTGAGGGTAAGCATAGGGCCCCCAGTCTACTCTCTCTCCCAAGCTGTCACATCCCCATGACACTCCTGCACTTAGTGCATAAGCTTTATGAGTTTAGAAGTCCCACTACCTAACAATTTTAGAAGAATGCCTATGAGGCCCTCCTTTATGTCTAGTACAGGGTGTATCGGAGTGCCTCGTCCTAGTAATTTTTGGCAATCCTTGCATTGACCGCTTTGTGAGTTTCAAAGTTCCTCCTTCATAAATTGAACAGTATATGTCTGACCATGACACACAGACTACATGCTCAGATAAGGTAGTAAAATGGTAAAATTACATTTACCAATGACTACCGGCAGGTGAAGTTTTATTTACCCCATACTACCATGTTTTCCCAAAAATAAGCCCTACCCCAAAAATAAGCCTTAGCAGGAATTTTTGCCCTTTTTAGAGTAAAGGGTACTTTACATGCTGCGACATCGCTAGCGATCTCGTTAGCGATGTGAAATTCTAGATTGAAAGTGCGATAATTCGAGATCGCACATAGGTCATTTTACGCATGTGCGATCTCGAGCAGTTGCGATCTAGAATTTCACATCGCTAACAAGATCGCTAGCGATGTCGCAGCATGTAAAGTCCCCCTAAGGCTTAAATATAAGTCCTTCTCTGAAAATAAGCTCTAGTTGCAGTTCAATAATGAAGTGTCCATGCAGCTAAAAAAGTTAAAGAATACTACAGGACACTTCATTAAAGAAAGCAGACACCTACCCTGGTTTTCAATTAGAAGTGTACTCACTTTTGTTGCCGGCGGTTTAGACAGTAATGGCTGTATGTTAATATATTTAGAGGGCACATCAAATTCACACTGTTATACAAGCTGTATACTGACTACTTTACATTGTATCAAAGTGTCATATATTCAATATTGTCCAATGAAAAGATATAATAAAATATTTACAAAAATGTGAGGGTCTATTCACTTTTGTGATATACAGTTGAACCTCGCTTAACGAGTAACCCAGTTAACGAGAATTTCACTTAACAAGCAAAGCTTTCTGTAAATTTGTAACTCTGTTTACGAGAAAGCTTTGCTGTACGATAAAGTTGTTACCGCACACACTTCCGGTTCCGTACATCCACCGCGCTCTGACCCGCTCTTGCAGTCCAGTGAGTCCACACAAACACACAAGCATGCACAAAACACACAAACAAACACGCACGCACACACATACAGTATTATGCTCACCTTACCTTCCGTTCCGTTCCATCGCCGGTCTCATGGTTCTTGTAGTTCGCCGGCTCATCGCGACGAGGGAGGAATCCTTGCGGCGAACTACAAGACCCAAGAGGCCAGCGATGGAACAGAAGGTAAGGTGAGCATAATATGTGTACCTTCAGTTCCATCGCCGGCCTCCTGGGTCCTGTAGTTCGCGGCTCCAGGATGTGTATCGGCATTCAGCAAGCATGGCGACGAGGCAGGAACTTCGGCTGTCAGACGCTACTCAAAGGCAGGCCGCTGGCCAATCAGAGGCAAGCGGCTCCTGCCTTTGACGTCAGCGCTCTGGCAGCGGAAGTTCCGCCCTCGTCGTGATGGTAACCCGATACACAGCCCATACCAGTGAACAGCAAGTCCCAGGAGATCGGCGATGGAACGGAAGGTAAGGTGAGCATAATAGGTGCGTGTGCGTGCGTGCGTGCGTGCGTGCGTGCTTGTGTGTGTTTGTGCATGTGTGGGATGACACAATAGGGGACCAGGATAGGACATTTAGCAAGTTGTGGAACAAATTGTCAGCATTGCAATGATTTCCTATGGGAAATCTTGCTTTGCTGAACGAGTAACTTGGTTAACAAGCACACTCCCAGAATGGATTCTTCTCGTTAACCAAGGTTCCACTGTACTGTATATGAGATTATATGTTTTTTTCATGTGTTCTAAAAAATTGTCTTCGAGTCTTTGTTTTATCACAGATGCTCTCTAATGGAAAGACTTTGGGATGAAGCTGCTGCTTTTATTGAACAAATATTATGGAATCAGCAGGGCTGCAGTGAGATAGTGAACACAAACGTACAGCTGTTAACAGAATTTGTACCACTGATTCATCTCTGCTGCATATTTCAGAAATGTTTATTTACTGTAGCTCTAGGATGATACAGAGATGTTCTTGTCAAAGGTCTGTTACTATTGCACCAAGAACTGGAAGAAAAACAAAAACAAACAAGAATCTGTGGTTCTTGTACAAATGCTTGTCTTTTTTGTTGTATGATTTATATCAGTAGTTCACTGCCAATGGCAGCAGACCACACAGCTGCTATGGACCACGTGAGCTGGGGACCGGGTGTTGAACAGCTATGCCTCTTGCCCGATGTCATAATTTGAATACTATCAAAAACAAATACGGTTGAATACAATGGGGGAGCATGGAGTTGTCAGCTCCTTGCTCCACCATTCAGCCAGTGCAGCTGAGTTCCGGCATATGTTCCAATTTCAAAAAGACAACAAAGAGGGACAGATATTGTGATGTGCATAATGTGCCATGACTATTTCTATTTTACTGTAAAGGGAAGCTATCAACTTGGAAAATGCTATTTACTTGCAAACAGGGCCGCCACTAGGAATTTCAGGGCCCCATACTGGCAAAATGTTCGGGCCCCCTTGAGACTCCGCCCAGGCTCCACCCCAGCCCCGCCTCCACCCCTCAAACCTTCCATACTCTTAACGCCATGCTTAGAAAAACATGTAATATATATATTATATAAAGCTGAGTGTATGTATGTATGTACAGTATGTGTGTATGTATGTGTGTGTGTGTGTGTTTGTGTGTGTATGTCCGCTAAAGGAATCCACACCGTCACATTTACAATCACAAAATTTTGCACAGACGCCTCATGTGACTCAGGTAATGTCATAGACTATTGTTTTGACAAGAAAATTTAACCTTGCGCTTTGCAGTTACTCTCCAAAAAACCTGCTTCCATTAAAGTCAATGGAGCTGAAAGCTACAGGTTATTAATAGGAGCTGTAATTGGTTGCTATAGGCAACGAAGGATATTCTTAGTATAAGAAGCTCATGGTTGAGGTAATATGATGTCGGTGGAGAGACAGAGAGAGACAGAAAGAGACAGAGAGAGAGACACACAGGGAGAGAGACAGAGAAAGACAGACAGAGAAAGACAGGGAAAGAGACAGAGACACACAGGGAGAGAGACAGAGACAGACAGCCAGATAGACAGGAAAAGAGGCAGACAGGGAAAGAGGCAGTCAGGGACATTTACAATCACGAAATTTTGCAAAGGCGCCTTATATGACTCAGGGAATGTCAGACTATTATTTTGAGTGGAAAATTTAACCCTGCAGTTTACAGTTACTCTCCAAAAAACCTGCTTCCATTAAAGTCAATGGAGCTGGGAGCTACAGGTTAGTAATAGGAGCTGTGATTGGTTGCTATAGGCAATGAAGGATATTCTTAGTATAATAAGCTTATGTGTGAGGTAATATAATATTGGTGAAGAGACAGATATCAAGAGAGACAGAGAGAGAAAGAGGCAGACAGGGATAGAAACAGAGAGACAGAGACAGACAGAAAGAGACAGAGACAGACAGAAAGAGACAGAGACAGACAGAAAGAGACAGAGACAGACAGAAAGAGACAGACAGACAGAAAGAGACAGACAGAGAAAGAGAGGGAAAGAGAGAGAGACAGAGAGCCAGGAAAAGAGACAAACAGAAAGAGGCGGAGAGGGAAAGAGGCAGAGAGGGACACAGAGACAGACACACAGAAACAGACGCAAAGGGAAGAGATAGACAGGGAAAGAGACAGACAGAGGCTGGGAGAGTGGGACAGTGGAAGAGAGATAGAGAGACAGTTACTAACCCAGGCAACACTGGGTACTACAGCTAGTGTATAAATATAAATAAATATATATATATATATATATATATATATATAAAATTGTCTCTCCAGGAAAGGAGACAAACTCTAGCGCAGCGCCACCTATTGGAAGTAGCGATCCTAAAAGTCAAATGTGGATTTTTAACAATCCTTTGCATATGACCTAGGACAGTCATGGCGAACCTTTTACAGGCCGAGTGCCCAAACTGTAGCCCTAAACCCAATTTTTTTTCTGAAGTGCCAACCAATCCTATTATATAAAGAATTGATTGTAATCTTACCTTTGCCGTCTTCTCCTCAGCAGGGGGTATCACGCTTCATGCTTACCACACATGGAAGCTGAGCCCCTGCCCTTTCCAGACACAGCAGTTGGATTGATCTTTCTGGAAAAAAATTGCAGCATATTAGACAGAGATTTTAGCTGGAATGGATTCAGAGGTCACCCCTTTAATCCACATCTACATTTCAAAGTCTGAACATCTCAAAATCCCATAAAGATGTACGAGTTGCTCCCCTCCCCTTTCATTGTGTAGTTCTGTCCCCCTTCCTGGCCACTTACTGGTAAACATGTCTCCCATCCTGATATAGATTTCCTACATTCTGGTATATTTGTCCCCATCATGGCCCCATCCTGGTAAATGTCCTCCATCCTGGTAAATGTTACCCATTCTTGCATGTTCCCCCATGCTTGTAAATGTACCCCATCCTGACATCTTGCCCATCCTTGTAAATGTTCCCACCATCCCGGCATGTACCCCATTCCTGGTAAATGTTCCCAATCCTGGTTAATTTACCCCATCCAGGTAAATGTACCCCTTCCTGATACATGTACCCTATCGTGGCATGTTTCCTCCATCCTGGCAGGCATGTTTCCTCCATCCTGGCAGGCATGTTTCCTCCATCCTGACATGCATGTTTCCTCCATCCTGGCAGGCATGTTTCCTCCATCCTGGCAGGCATGTTTCCTCCATCCTGGCAGGCATGTTTCCTCCATCCTGACGTGCATGTTTCCTCCATCCTGGCGTGCATGTTTCCTCCATCCTGGCGTGCATGTTTCCTCCATCCTGACGTGCATGTTTCCTCCATCCTGGCATGCATGTTTCCCTCCATCCTGGCATGCATGTTTCCTCCATCCTGACGTGCATGTTTCCTCCATCCTGGCATGCATGTTTCCTCCATCCTGACATGCATGTTTCCTCCATCCTGGCGTGCATGTTTCCTCCATCCTGGCGTGCATGTTTCCTCCATCCTGACGTGCATGTTTCCTCCATCCTGGCGTGCATGTTTCCTCCATCCTGGCGTGCATGTTTCCTCCATCCTGGCAGGCATGTTTCCTCCATCCTGGCAGGCATGTTTCCTCCATCCTGGCATGCATGTTTCCTCCATCCTGGCATGCATGTTTCCTCCATCCTGGCATGCATGTTTCCTCCATCCTGGCAGGCATGTTTCCTCCATCCTGGCATGCATGTTTCCTCCATCCTGGCAGGCATGTTTCCTCCATCCTGACATGTATTCTTTCCTCCATCCTGGCAGGCATGTTTCCTCCATCCTGGCATGCATGTTTCCCCCATCCTGGCATGCATGTTTCCTCCATCCTGGCATGCATGTTTCCCCTATCCTGGCATGCATGTTTCCTCCATCCTGGCATGCATGTTTTCCCCCATCCTGGCATGCATGTTTCCCCCATCCTGGCATGCATGTTTCCTCCATCCTGGCATGCATGTTTCCCTCCATCCTGGCATGCATGTTTCCCCCATCCTGGCATGCATGTTTCCCCCATCCTGGCAGGCATGTTTCCCCCATCCTGGCATGCATGTTTTCCCCCATCCTGGCGTGCATGTTTCCCCCCATCCTGGCATGCATGTTTCCCCCATCCTGGCAGGCATGTTTCCCCCATCCTGGCGTGCATGTTTCCCCCATCCTGGCAGGCATGTTTCCCCCATCCTGGCATGCATGTTTCCCCCATCCTGGCAGGCATGTTTCCCCCCATCCTGGCATGCATGTTTCCCCCATCCTGGCATGCATGTTTCCTCCATCCTGGCAGGCATGTTTCCTCCATCCTGGCAGGCATGTTTCCTCCATCCTGGCAGGCATGTTTCCTCCATCCTGGCAGGCATGTTTCCTCCATCCTGGCAGGCATGTTTCCTCCATCCTGGCAGGCATGTTTCCTCCATCCTGGCAGGCATGTTTCCGCCATCCTGGCAGGCATGTTTCCTCCATCCTGGCATGCATGTTTCCCCATCCTGGCAGGCATGTTTCCCCCATCCTGGCAGGCATGTTTCCTCCATCCTGGCATGCATGTTTCCTCCATCCTGGCATGCATGTTTCCTCCATCCTGACGTGCATGTTTCCTCCATCCTGACGTGCATGTTTCCTCCATCCTGGCATGCATGTTTCCTCCATCCTGGCAGGCATGTTTCCTCCATCCTGGCATGCATGTTTCCTCCATCCTGACGTGCATGTTTCCTCCATCCTGACGTGCATGTTTCCTCCATCCTGGCATGCATGTTTCCTCCATCCTGGCATGCATGTTTCCTCCATCCTGACGTGCACGTTTCCTCCATCCTGACGTGCATGTTTCCTCCATCCTGGCGTGCATGTTTCCTCCATCCTGGCGTGCATGTTTCCTCCATCCTGACATGTATTCTTTCCTCCATCCTGGCATGCATGTTTCCTCCATCCTGGCAGGCATGTTTCCCCCCATCCTGGCAGGCATGTTTCCTCCATCCTGGCATGCATGTTTCCTCCATCCTGGCATGCATGTTTCCTCCATCCTGGCATGCATGTTTTCTCCATCCTGGCATGCATGTTTTCTCCATCCTGGCACGCATGTTCCCCCTCCCATGCTGGCATGTGCGTTCCCCCCTCTCCCACCCCCCCCCCGCTGCCATGTGCGTTCCCCCTCTCCCACCCCCCCCCGCTGCCATGTGCGTTCCCCCTCTCCCACCCCCCCCCCGCTGCCATGTGCGTTCCCCCTCTCCCACCCCCACCCCCCCCCACGCTGCCATGTGCGTTCCCCCTCTCCCACCCCCCACGCTGCCATGTGCGTTCCCCCTCTCCCACCCCCCACGCTGCCATGTGCGTTCCCCCTCTCCCACCCCCCCGCTGCCATGTGCGTTCCCCCTCTCCCGCCCCCCCCGCTGCCATGTGCGTTCCCCCCTCTCCCACCCCCCCGCTGCCATGTGCGTTCCCCCTCTCCCACCCCCCCCGCTGCCATGTGCGTTCCCCCCTCTCCCACCACCCCCCGCTGCCATGTGCGTTCCCCCTCTCCCACCCCCCCGCTGCCATGTGCGTTCCCCCTCTCCCACCCCCCCCCGCTGCCACGTGCGTTCCCCCTCTCCCACCCCCCCCCGCTGCCATGTGCGTTCCCCCTCTCCCACCCCCCCCGCTGCCATGTGCGTTCCCCCTCTCCCACCCCCCCGCTGCCATGTGCGTTCCCCCCGCTCCCACCCCCTCCCCGCTGCCATGTGCGTTCCCCCTCTCCCACCCCCCCCGCTGCCATGTGCGTTCCCCCCGCTCCCACCCCCCCCCCCTGCCATGTGCGTTCCCCCCCGCAACACACTGCAGCCTAGGGGGAGGAGGAGTGTCAGAGCGGAGGGAGAAATGTCTCCTCCGCTCCAACACAGGTTTGATCTGCCGGCGCGACTGCACTAGCAGATCAAAACTGCAGGGTCGGGCGACAGCACACGTGCCACCAGAATGGGCTCAGCGTGCCCCTGGTGGCACGCGTGCCATAGGTTCGCCATCACTGACCTAGGATATATAAGCCAGATCAGAATCCCAATTTGCAGACACGGTGTTTCGAGGTGCTTGCCCCTCGTCAGTGCAAAGTATGGGGTGTCTGATCTGGCTCATGAGAAGCTTTGTGGGGACCACGGGGGGAACACTATACTCCTTAAGGAGACTTTGCAAGCCAGTCTGGGCTGCCAGTAAAGTAAGGGGGACTTATAGCTGCCACGCCCCTCTGGGGAATATTCAAATTATCTCTCCAGGAATGGAGACAAACTCTAGCGCAGCGCCACCTATTGGAAGTAGCAATCCTAAAAGTCATATGTGGATTTTTAACAATCCTTTGCATATGACCTAGGATATATAAGCTTATATCCTTATATATAAGGATTATATATAAGGAGATATATATAATATATATATATATATATATATATATATATACATACATACATACATACATACATACATACACATATACACACACACATATATATATATACAGTTAGGTCCAGAAATATTTGGACAGTGACACAATTTTCGCGAGT